>NC_133617.1:566305234-566917734 GCF_048593235.1 Sminthopsis crassicaudata | reverse complement strand
ATGTAGCTGCCTTTAAAAATCTAAGTAGTTGTTTATTTAACATTACCAAGATTATTACAGCAATATTAATCTCATATAAGAATTCTGATCGATGTAATTATCAGTTATGATTCCATAAGAACAATAATGAAAAATGTAAAGAAAATATGCAATGTGGGAATTTGCTTTCCATGAATATGATTTTTTTAACATTTTAACTTATGTGTAAAAAATTTTTGCTTTTTTTAAAAATTTTGAATTCCAAATGATCTTTCCTCCTCTTTTCTTTTCCCCAATAATGAAAGGCAAGCAATTTGATATAGATTATACATATGCAGTGATGTAAAACATATTTTCATATTAATCTTATTCTGAAAGAAAAGATTCCCCCCTAAAAAAGAAAAATAAAGAACCCCCCCCCAAATAGTATGCTTTGGATTTGTATTCAAACTCATTTCTTTCTCTGGAAGTGAAAAGCATTTTTCATCATAAATCCTTTGAAAATTTCTGTGATTATTATATTGCTGAGAAGAGTTAAGTCACTCAGAGTTGATTATCATATAATATTGCAAGCTTTGTGTATGATGTCTGTCTTGTTCTGCTCATGTCACTTTGCATCAGTTCATTTAAGTCTCTATATGTGTCTTTTTTATGAACACAGTGATTACCTGTTACCGTGTTTTGATTTCCTTTTTTAATCACATGGGTTTTAAAGGAGAGAAGGAGTAAAAAAAAATTAAAATCTTAACCAAAAAAATAAAATCATGACAAATAAAAATTAGATTAAATTTGAAATATGTCTTAAAATCATTGCTTACATAGACAGTTAATTCCTTGAGTCTAATCTGGCAAAACTAGCCTGGAAAGCTCATTGTTTTGAATTTATTCTGAAATTAATATACATCAGTAATGGCAGATTTATTATGATAACAAGTAAACTAAAGAAAAGAACAGAAAATATGCTAAGACATTAAGTAGATCCTAGAGAAGGAAATGGATAGAATTAAATATGACAACATATCCTAAGGAGAAGGCAATAAAAAGATGAAATTATTCTGAGTATAATATACCACCTTCAAATAAAATAATCTATCTTTGTTTTAAACAAAAAGCATACTTTCCTTGTCTATTTTGCCCTGAAGAGCAAAATTTTGATTATTTAGAAAATGTTATTCTTTTTCAAAACTATCTAGCATCATAGAGTATCTGACTTGAATGAGAACTTAAAGTTCCCAAAACATTGCTGATCTAGTCTGTGCTTGAAGAACCCTGATAAAAAAGCAAGCCCCATTACTTCCTAAGGCAATGCATTCTATTTTTTCACAGCTATAATTGTTGAGAAGTTTAGGGAATAACGTTTGCTCATATCAGAAGAAAAGACTGTGAGAAAAGTCAGCACTATATCTGAAAAAAAAGAAAAAAAAAAAGAAAGTCACTGATACATGGAGTGTAACACCATTAAGTCGTGGGGCATTATTTAATAAAGAATTTATAAAACAAGAGTAGACCAAAGATATTTGCCGTTATATATAGTGTGATCACCTGATGTTCCTTTTGTAGAAGATATTGTGCTGATTGAACCAAGCCCTAACACTTGAAAGCTTCAAAAGGGAGATCTACAATAACTCAAACATGTGACCCAAATATCCAAGAAATCAAGTGAATAAATAGCTATGGTCCAGACTGATATATAGTTGAACATCAATACATTTATATTTGGACAGATACTGCAGTTAGATACAGAGGTGAACAGTGGATTTCTATAGAAACATATTAGTATTTTTAAGTAACCCAAGTTTCTCTCTAAAACAAAGGTCTACCTTATTTTTAGAAATAAGTCGCTATTTCAGGGGAGAACACTGAAGTAAAAGAAAACTTCTTCTACTCCAAAGAAGTAAATGATCCATGCCAGACAGAATATATAAAAGAACTCAAAAAAAGAATTTAAAACTCAAGTGAGAGATATTGAAAAAAAAACTAAAAAAATCATCCAAGAAAAATAAGATTATGAAAAAAAGTTAAACAACTAAAAAGAAAGATGTATAGCCTTAAAGATGAAAATAACTCTTTGAAAAACAACATTAGAAAAGGGGTAGTCAGAGAAGTCATAAGAGGTCAAGAAATAATCAAAAATATATATAAAGAATGAAAAAATGGAACAAAATGTTAAATATAAAAAAAAAAAACAGATCTGAAAACAGATCAAGAATAGAAAATATAAGAATAAATGGACTACCTAAAAGCTGTGATGAAAAAAAAAGAACCTTGACCCGATATTGCAAAAAATAATGCAAGAAAATAGTGCTGGAGTGAAAGAGCATGAGGAGAAAGTAGAAATAGAAAACAATCCACAGATCCCCAAAGAGATTATTTGTGGGAAACACATAGGAATATTATTGCCAAATTTTGAAACCCTGAGGTCAAAGAGAAAATATTGCAAGAAACAAGTGGAAACAAATCACATCTGCTGGAGTTACAATTAGAATTGTACAGGACTTATCAGTAGCTACAATAAAAGACTACAGTCCTGGATCCATATATACCAGCAGTCAAAAGAACTAGGCCTGTGGCCAAAAATATCTTATCCAGCAAAATTATCCATAATATTGAATGAAAAAAAATGGACATTCTGCAAACTTGCAGATTTTTAGAACTTTCAACCAAACCTGAGCTCAATAGAAAATTTAACATATAATAATCAATTGAAAGATCAGTTCCAAGGAACTTAATACATTGTTTATGTTTTTTACATGGAACTGTATGCCATATGTTTAAGATTGACATCACCAATAGAGTAGCTCAAAAGAAAGATCCCTACAGAGTTGAACATGATCTGACTTTAAAAAACAAAATCACCTAGAAAAAAAAGGTAAAAATAGTATTTATGTTATACAAATGAGATAGAGAAAGAAGAGATATAGAGGCATGAGAGGGGAGACAAGGGCTAGTAGTTCTAAAAACCCACTCACATCAGGAATAGGTTAAATAGCAACACTATACATATACCATAAAGGTATAATACCCTCCAAAAACTATAAAGAAATAGTGGGGGCCACGGATGTCTGGAAGGGGAAGCAAAGGGTGGAGGAAGAAAATAAAAGAGGAATCCATGAATAGGAAGAGATTAAGTAATAGCAAGGCAATTAAACCACAATTAAAACAGAACAGTTAGCAGGAATAGTAAACAACAAAAGGAGAAGTAAAATTTATTTTAAAAAGAAACATAGCTAGTAATTATTGATTTTAGACAAAGTCATACTTAAAATTTAATTAAGAGAGAAATCTATATTATATGTTAGCTATAGTAATATTTTTTTAGATTCATGCTTACATATGAGTGTTTGTATATATGTGTGTGATTATATATAGATATGCATGCATATTGTCCTATGTATGTGTGCATATAGATACATATATATGTGACTGGGTCTGTGGGAGGGTATGAATAAATGTGTGTTTGTGTGTGTGTGTGTGTGTGTGTGTGTGTGTAGGGGGGGATATGGGTGTGTATGTATGTAATTACAGATGAATATAAAAGGAGAAAAAAATAAAGTAAAAAAAGTGTGTAGCAGAGAACAAAAGAATAATCTACAAAGAAGTGAAGAAAATATGAATACTCATGAATATAATTTATCCTACTATTATATATTCTTTATTGAACTGATAATTTATTGTTATATGTTTTGAATCTTCCAAGAGTTCTAGTGCTGCTACTTGACCATGAATGATGGGTTACAACATTGTGATTACAAAAATTCTAGGTCAACTCAAGGGAAATAAAGGGATGCATGGTAGATGTGGTTAGGCAGCAACACATCAAAGGTCAAGAGTTTTATTGAAGGAATTATGTAAATGATATGAGAAAAATGTATGAATTGGAGAAAATATGGATCAGTGATTTAGTATGGTTTCACTATTGTTGAGAGATTTGAGACACTTTAATAATAATGTCTTTATAGTTTTTAGATAGCCCCAAAGTCAATTAATTAGCATTTATTAAGCACCTGTTTTATGCAGAACACTGTACTAAGTACTGGGGATACATAGAAAAACAAAAGATAGCCTCTGATCTCAAGAAGCTTGTAGTTTAATGTAAGAGACTATAGCCAATAGCTTTATTCAATATAAGAGCATCTGCATGTATGTGTATGTGCATGATTAATTAAGGATAATTTCAGAGGTAGGACATTATGATTAAGAAGTGGCTTCTTCCATATGAAATTTTGGTTAAGACATGAAGGAATTCAGGAGGCAGTGGAAAAAAAAAAAAAAAAAAAAACAACTAAAAAAACATTTTTAAGCATGGAGAAAAATGAGTGAAAATGTCTGAAGTACCGAGATGAAGTTCCTTGTTTGAGGAATAGCAAAGAGGCCAATGTAATTGGTGCTTTTAAAATATTGTGTGAATATTTTCTTAATATTTCTTCATATATAGAAAACTGATGACACTACAAATCATGGATTGCTTTACTGTTTTATTCACTGTCTACACTTAAAGTAATGGAGAAAATGTTAATAATATAGAAAAAACATGCCTCTTTCCCACATTTTCTTCCTAGTCAGTTGTAAGATTTGCAATATGCCCCTGCCTTGTGAAATACCGTGGTGTTTTCCAGAGTGGAGGAAGAAAAGTAAGAAAGAAATTGGATGGAAAGGGTAGTTTCCTTGATACTTCATAGAGTTAAGATTATTTTGGAGACTCTATATGAGCAAATAGAAGGAAAATAAGTCCTGAATTATTGAATGCTTTCAGTGGTTCTTGGAGCCAAACCAAGAAATGAAGAAAGCAATTTATACTTGTTATTATAGTGGAAGATTTCCCTTTGGTTGTAAAATTACCACAATAATGAGATCATCTTCTACCAAGGAATAAGGGAACAAATACAAAGTAGTAGACAACCCTCCCTACCTCTTCAAATGAGCATGGTAGGAATCTAATCCAAAAATTAATAAATAGGTGACCCATTTGACCAAGAGTCTTAGTGAAATCTGTATATGAAAGTTGTATATCTATTTTTTCAAGTTCAATAATCTTTTTTATTCATTTCCCTACCTTTCAATGTTAGAATTACTCTAATACCATTTCTTGTTTTTCTTTTGAAATACAATTCTCAGTCTGTCAAATCATTTTTCCTGATAAGTTCAGGAAAAATTCTTCTTTAGCCTCTTCATCATATGCCTTAATAGACAAGCCAGCCTATATATTGTACTTATTTTCTTGTTATATGGCACCAGCAAAGACATAAACATAGTACCACTTTTACGACAAAGTCCCCTTACACAACATACTTGTTGGATGTAAGTTTATCTATTCCCTTCCATTTTTAAGAGTACCTTAAGTAACTTAATTATGTAAATAATTGCCTATAATGCCAGTTCAAAATGAGTTCATTCGCTAGAAACTCCAAGACTTTTATGATTTATTTAAGACTTTTAAACAAAGCCTACTTTGTTGCCTTTTCTGTGAGAGGATAAAAATTTGCTCATTTGTCTTTGATTTGTAGTATTAGATGCCTTCCAGAGTTTTGATAAAATCAAAGTTGTTCTCCATCATTATATATTAGAGTTTTTAAGTATAAATCTAATTCCTAGGGGGCAGCTAGGTGGCACAGTGGATAGAGCACCAGCCCTGAATTCAGAAGGACCAGAGTTCAAATCTGATCTGAGACACAACACTTCCTAGCTGTGTGACCTGGTCAAGTCATTTAAAGCCAGCCTCAGGGGGGGGAAAAAAAAATCTAACTTCTAAACACCAATTCTTTTTTTCATTTTGGAGCTGGTTTCTTCAGGACCTCACACATTTCCTAGAACAATTAACAATTAATCCACAAACATTTCATATATACATATACATATACATATACATATACATATACATATATATACATATACATATATACATATATATGATTGATTAATTTTATGTTGTTATTATTATATTTATAATATAATATTATATTATATATATACTATATATATGATTGATTAATTATATGTATATATGTATATGAAATGTTTGTGGATTAATTTGTTAATTGATTGAAAGAATGATTGATTATTGTGCACTCTTCACCTGATCAAACTATTTGGCCACTACTTTCTCTCTGTATTGTCAGTTGCCTAGAAATCCATCCTTTCCTTTCTTCATTTTGACATTTAACATTGACCATTTTACTAATGCTTTCTCCAATAAGCATGAGTCACAACCTGATTTGCATGGGACAGAGAAGCTTTTGGCTAACAGATTTTAGAGATCTTGGAGTTAAGACATTTATTTCTGCTAAATCTGTAATCCATCAGCTTGATAACTGAGTGTTGGTGGTGAATAGATTGTGTTTGTGAGTTTATATCCTTTGTTTTTCTTTAATCAACCTTCTTTATCACCTGCCTCAGGGTTCAATTACTTTTGGTACATAACTATTTATAAGGTAAGTCTATACTTAAGAATGTCACAATAATATATGGAGCTTTTACACATACATAATAAAACTAGGTACATGAATGTCATGTCTTGAAAAAAAGGTCACTCCTTGGTAAAAAGGTTAGTACTTTTAACAGCTGAAGAGGATGGCTTTTCAGGTATAACTTAGAACAGAATTTATCACATGAAGCACAGTCTCATTAAGTATTCAATGTTCACAGCTTCATTAAACCTCTAGTGTGGAGACATTACTTTCAAACAGGGTTAAAAGGGTGAAAAAGGTAACAGTAGGAGATGATTTAACTAGAAATAGTCTATTTACCTTACTTTATTAATAGTGACAATAAAACAACCTTACTAAAAAAGTATATTTTTTTTGGAATCCATCAGGGATTAAAAAGCAATGGAGCTTAGGAATCATGTTATGCTATAATTAGGTACCACTAACTACTAAAAAGCTATGTCAAGAAAGTTAACAAGCATTTATTAAGCATTCAGGGATTATGCTATATTCAGAAAATGCAAATATTAGGAAATAGAAAAGTGATTGCCACTCTCAAAGACTAATTTTAATGGGGGAAAACAACCTATTAAAGAGATATAAAAAAAGAAGAAAAGGAAAGTTGTAGGCATAGCACTTATGGAAGTTTGATGGCACATTAGATAATACTGGACTTAGAGTCAAGAACACCTAACTTTAAATTAAATTTTAGGTATTTATTAGTTTTTATGGCTTTAGTTAAATGCTTTTTCTCCTGTCTGCCCCATTTTCCTCATATGTAAAATGGGAATGATGATAGCAAATATTTTACAAGGTTATTCTGAATGTTAAATGACATAATAGTGTTTTGCAACCTTTCAGGTACTATATAAATACTAATGATAATGATGATGACAATGATGATGTCTGCAGACTAAGGAGAAAGCAGACTAAGAAGGAAAGAATGTTGCCCTGGGAACTTCCTAAAACTTGAATTTCCTGGAAAAAACTATCTATTGGAGTTGTGGATTGCAGGGGCAGAGGGATCTGAAAAGAATAGTGATAAAAATAGTCCACTTGTGAAGAACTATTTTATAGTATAAGTTTCTCTAGTCTTTAGCTATACCCTGTTAAATTTGACATAGATTTATTAACTATCCCAAAGGGCTTTTGGAAAGTTGCATAGACATATAGACAGACATATAAATAGATTGCTACATTGTTTTATTTTTGGAAAGCAATCAAATTATATACATGTGTATGTGAACATACATCATATAGATAGCAAATATAAATATACACATATGCATATTGCATATGGATGCTTGCCCTTCACTTTCTAAAAGGACCAATGACATGCTGAGATTATGCTTTGAATCATATTTCAATTTGGTTTAAGTGGGGAGAATTGCACAGTCATCAGTCCTCACTCTCTTCCATAGTTGTTGAAGTCTAATGGCAAGACAAAAGTCAGGGGGTGGAGCCAAGATGTCAAAGAGTAAACAGGTCTTTATCTGAGCTCCTCCTGGTGTATCTCAGATCAACATTAGATCAAGCTTCTGAACTAGTTTTGGAGTGAGAAAACCCATAAATATTTGGAGTGTAACAAATTCCAGCAGAAGACATTTTGAAAAAATTCCAGAAAAGGTCTGTTTCAATCTAGAATGGAAGGAGGGGGAAGGTGGCCATGTGGAGGTGCAAGGCAGGGAGCCAGGATGGTTGCTGGTTACAAGTCAGTGGACCAGCAGAGTAACTGTGAAACATCCTATACAAATACAAAAGGCAAATAGAGTGAGGCTCTGAATACTAGAATAACATACAACCTGGTCATGCCCATGTAGCACTGGAAGGAAGTCACCAGCACCAGCTCAGGGCAGCCTAAAGCCATTGTCACCTGTACAGGAAGCTTGAGACAATCTCCCCTTTGCCCTAAGAGCAGAACTCAACCTTTTAAAACATGAGCCAAAAAAAAAAAAAAAAAAAAACACAAAAAGAGCTCTAAATATAGATAGCTTTTATAAAGAAAGAGAAGAAAAGACCTCGAACTCTGAGGATCCTAAAGGCAAATCATCTCCAAATGAAGCCCAAAAGGGATAAATGAATTGGTCTCTATCTCACAAGGCTCTCTTGGAAGAATTCAAAAAGGATATTTAAAAAGAGTCAGAAAAAAAATGGGTAAAGGAAATGAGAACTTTGCAAAAGAGTTTGGAAAAGAAAACACAGAAATTATCTGAATAAAACCCCTTAAAATAGATTTAGTGAAATGAAAAAATCATATAACTCCTTAGAAAATAGATATGAAAAAGAAACCAATTTGTTGAAAAACAGAATTTGTGAAATGGAAAAAAACCCAATGAACAAAACACCTGATTTAAAAGTTTGATTTGCCAAATGCAAAAGGAGATTTAAAAAAACTAACTGAAGAAAACAATTTATTAAAAATAAGAATTGAATGAATGTAAGTGAATAATTCAATGAAACTTCAAGAATCAGTCAAACAAAACCAGAAAAAAAAAAAGAAAAAGTAGAACAAAATGTAAAATACTTCACTGGAAAAACAATTGGCCTAGACAAGACCCAGAGGAGATAATCTAATAATTATTGGATTTCCTGAAAACTACGATGAAAAAAAAAGGAGTTTAGACATCATCTTTCAGGAAATCATCAAGGAAAACTGCTCTGATGTCCTAGAACCAAAGGGTATAATTACTATTAAAAGACTTTACTGATCACTTCTTGAAAGAGACCCCAAAATAAAAATCTTTAATTAATTTTGTAACAAAAAAGAAAAAAGAAAAATAAATTGTTAGTATCAAAAATGAAAAGGGAGAACTTTCCACCATCGAACAGGAAATTAGAGCAAAAATTAAGGGTTATTTTGTCCAACTATATGTCAATAAATCTGAAATCTATATGAAGTAGAGCAATACTTACAAAAATATACATTGTCCAGATTAAGAGAAGAGGAAATAAATTATTTAAATAGTCCAAATTTAGAAAAAGAAATTGAACAAGGTATTAACTCCCTAAGGAAAAAAATCCCCATAGCCAGATGTATTTACAAATGAATTCTATCAAACATTTAAAGAACAATTAATTCCAATACTATGCAAACTATTTGGAAAAATAGAGAAAAAAGTCCTACCAAATTCCTTTTATGACACAGACATAGAGCTGATACCTCAAGAGGTAGGATGAAAACAGAGAAAGAAAATTATAGACCAATTTCCCTAAAGAATATTGATACGAAAATCTTAAAGTATTAGCAAACAGATTACAGTGAAGTATTACCAGAATAATACACCATGACCAAGTAGGATTATTACTAGGAATTCAGGGCTGGTTCAATATTAGGAAAACTATTAGCATAATTGATTATATCAATAACCAAATTTTAAAAAATTATATGATTATCTCAATAAGTGCATAAATCCAAAAACCATTGTTATGAAAAACACTAGAGAGTCTAGGAATAAATAGTTTTCCTTAAAATGATCAGTATCATCTATTTAAAGCTATCAGAAAGCATCATATGTAATGGGGACACACCAGAACCATTCCCAATAAGATCAAGAGTGAAACATGTTTGCTTACTATCACCATTACAACTTTTCCTCATATCATAATATCTTACTTAATATTTATATTAACATCAAAAGTAAACCTGTTAATTCTTTCAGAGGCACTTTCAATAAAAATTTACATTAAAGCATGTTCCCCATACAATTCTTCAGTCAGGTTACACAAATGTTGTCATCCCCATTTTATAAATGGAGAAACAGGAAGCCAGAATAACAGTGATTTATTCAATTTTACATAGTTTATTGATATCAGAACCAGCTCATAAAGTTTGGTCATCTAATGCAAAATTCATAGCTCATTCTACTGTACCACTCTGATTAATATTATGTTACCACTCCATAGATATCTTCTTGACTATCTAGGAATGCACATGGAAGATGAGGGGATAAGGTGGGGAGAGGAAGTGTATTATTAAATCTGAGAGTGCCTTGATTTCAATTATTTGAGAGCTATTACCAATAACTTTTGTAGTCAGAAAAACACTTACTTCTTCTAGACATATTCTTTAGGACCTGAATCCCATTTTGCCTGTATATAAATTAATTAGACCAGCTATAATCCTTCCTTGAGCCTTTCATTTTCTTCCTGAGCACTGATTATTACTACTTTTCTCTACTTTCCTTTCTCTGTGCTTATCTTCCTTTATTTTTCTCATTCCTTCAGTCTGGCCTTTCCTCCTTTCTTTGTTCTAAAAGATGCTGAAAATCTACATGTTATTTTCATGTCTCTTGTCTTATTTTGAACCAATTTCCCAAACTGACTTGGTCTCACTCTATCATCTCAGTGTGACTATATGCCTCTTTGCACATCTATACTCTCAGAGTTGAGAGGGATTCCAGTCCTCAGAATATGTAATCAAGAACAAAATTTTATTTTGCCACAGAACTGCTCTAAAAAAAAAAAAAAAAAAAAAAAAGGAACTTTAACCTTGTACCAGGGAAGTAAGTGATTCACTCTACTGAAGATCAATATTTCTCTGCTTTAGTGTTGTTCTAAAAGTACCTACTTCTGAATGAATTTAAAGAAATTCAAAGGAATATGGAAAGGGAAGAGTGGGGAAAGGAAAACAAATAGTATTTTTATAGGCTAAAAACAAACGATTGGCTAAATTAAAGTCTAGCATTTGTCTCTGTACTTCAATTACTGTTATTGTTGTTTAGTTATTCCAGTTGTGTCTGACTTTTTGTAATCCTTTTTTGGAAGTCTTCTTGGCAGAGATACTGCATTGAATGGCTTCTCAAGTCCTTCCACAACTCATTCTTCAGCTTAGGAAACTAAAGCAAACATGATTTAGTGATCTGCCCAGATCACACAGGCAGTTGCTAAGGCTTGATTTGAAGTTGGCTCTTCCTGATTCCAGATCAAACACTCTATTCAAGGTGCCATCTAGCTGCCCTGTACTTCAATTAAGAATTCCCCTTACCACAGAATTGTGTGTATGGAGTTGTACAGACTAAAGAATGAAAAGTTGGTTAAGGGTTTATTTTTAAAGAAAGTTTTATAAAATACAATTAACAAAAATTTGAACTTTAAAAAGCAAATAAATTCCTAACAGTATCTGAATTTGAGGGAGAACTTAAGGATTTCAGTTAAACATACAATATATGTCAAATGTGATACAATTGCTGTAAACATTGGCAAAACGCTAGACAGCATTTATAGAAATTTATACAACTATCTTTTTTAGAGTGTAAAAAATATAGGACAAGACAATTTGACAAGACTAAGAAGATTTTGTCTGTAACTTCTGTCCTATATATAGTTCAAATGCAAACCAAGACAAGTAGTCTCTTTTATGAAATTTCACCTTTACATTATAGTTTCTGATAACCTCTTCTAATAAAAGTTCACATAGAACTCAAGAACAAAACAAGTCTCCTTTACTCACAAAAAAGTTGAAATAATATCAAGAAAAATGATTTTTTTTTTTCTGAAGCATGTGGGTATGTCTTCTGTTCAAATAAATATTTACAAAATTCCAAATATTTAGACTTGAAAAGATCATTAGTCACTTTCTAGTCCAGGTAATGCACAAAGAAGAATCCCTACCATCACAAAGCCAACAAGGTGTTAGCTTTGCTTTCAGGTCTACATAATTAAAAAAAAAACAACAAAAAAAAAACAAAACAAATACTGCCTCTTTATCCAGAAGATTCCTCTTTTGTATAAGACATTTGAAATTTATTTTTATATCAAACTCAATTTTCCATCTTCACAACTTCCACCTATTTCTCTCAACTCAATTTTTGGGATTATTCTCAATAATTAATCCTTATAAACTGACAGAACACCACAATTTTTCTATGACTATCTTTTTTATTAAAGCTTTTTATTAACAAAACACATGCAAGGCTAATTTTTCAACATTGACCCTTGCAAAGCCTTCTGTTCCAAATTACCCCTTCCTTCCTCCCACCCACTCCCCTAGATAGCAGGTATACTATACATGTTAAATGTGTTAAGATATATGTTAAATTTTATACATATGTGTATGCATATTTATACATAGTTATCTTACTCCACAAAAAAAAAATCAGATCAACAAGGAAAAAACTAGGGGAAAAAAAACAAAAACAAAAACAAAATGCAAGCAAACAGCAACAGAAAGAGTGAGAATGCTATGTTGTGGTCCTCACTCAGCTCCCATAGTCCACTCTCTGATGTATATATATGGCTCTCTTCATCACTGAACAATTGGAACTGGTTTGAATCATCTCATTGTTGAAGAGAGCCTCGTCCATCAGAATCTATCATCATAGAGTCTTGTTGTTGCAGTGTATAATGATCTCCTGTTTCTGCTTATTTCATTTTGCATCAGTTTATGTAAGTCTCTCCAGGCCTCTCTGAAACTGTCCTGGTGTTTGTTTCTTATAGAACAATAATATTCCATAATATTCATATACCATAACTTATTTAAACATTCTCCAATTGATGGACATCCATTCAGTTTCCATTTTTTTGCCACTACAAAAAAGGCTCCCAGAAACATTTTTGTATATATGAGTCCCTTTCCCTCCTTTAAGATCTCTTTGGGACATAGGCCCAGTAGAAACACTGCTGGGTCAAAGGGTATTCACAGTTTGATAGCTTTTTGAGCACATTCCAGATTGCTCTCCAGAATGGTTGAATCCTATTCACAGTTCCACCGAAAGTGTATAAGTATCCCACTTTTCCCACATCCCCTCCAATATTCGTCATTATCTTCTCCTGTCAATTTAATCTGACAGGTGTGTAATGGTATCTAAGAGTTGTCTTAATTTGCATTTCTCTGATCAAGAATGATTTGCAGCACCTTTTCATATAACTACAAATAGTCATATGAAGTATACAGATGGCCCAATTTTTATCTGAAAATTATTTGTTTATATCCTTTGACCATTTATAAATTGGAGAATGGCCTGAATTCTTATAAATTTAAGTCAATTCTCTATATATTTTAGAAATGAGGCCTTTATCAGAATCTTTGAAAGTAAAAATATTTTCCCAGTTTATTGCTTCCTTCCTAATCTTGTCTGCATTAGTTTTCTTTGTATAAAGGCTTTTTAACTTAATATAATCAAAATTCTTCTGCTCATATAGTTCTTGACTTTCCCTTGGTAGATGCATTCCCAAATATTTTACAGTATTAACAGTTATTTTTAAATGGAATTTCTCTTTGAAATCTCTTGCTGTTGGATTTTGTTAGTGATATATAATAATGCTGATGATTTATATGGATTTATTTTGTGTCCTGCAACTTGGCTAAAGTTATGGATCACTTATAATAGTTTTTCTGTTGATTTTCTAGGGTTTTCTAAGTATACCATCATATCATCTTCAAAGAGTGATAATTTGGTTTCTTCATTACTTACTCTAATTCTTTAATCTCCTTTTCTTCTCTTATTGCCAAAGCTAGCATTTCTAATATAATATTGAATAGTAATGGTGATAGTGGGCAACCTTTTTTCATACCTGATCTTATTGGGAATAGTTCCAGCTTATGCCCATTACATATGATACTTGCTGGTAGTTTAAAATAGATGCTATTGTTTATTTTAAGGAAAAGTCCATTTATTCCTATATTTTCTAGAGCTTTTAATTAGCAATGGGTGTTGGATTTTATCAAATGCTTTTTCTGCATCTATTGAGATAATCATATGATTTTGGTTAATTTGGTTATTGAATTTCAATCATGCTAATAGTTTTCCTAATAATGAATCAGCCATGCATTCCTGGTATAAATCCTACTTGGTTATTAAGTATTATCTTGGGGATGATTTTCTATAATCTCTTTGCTAATATTTTATTTAAGATTTTTACATCAATATTCATTAGGGAGATTAGTCTATGATTTTCTTTCTATGTTTTTGTCCTACCGGGTTTATCAAGTCATAAAAGAAATTAGGTAAGAGTCCTTCATTCCCTATTTTTTCAAATAGTTTATATAGTATTGAAGTTCATTGTTTTTTAATTTTTTGGTAGAATTCATATGTAAATTCATCTAGTCCTGGAGATTTTTTCTTAGGGAGTTGATTAATAGCTTATTCTATTTCTTTTTCTAAAATGGGACTATTTAAGTAATTTATTTCCTCTTCTGTTAATCTAAGAAATCTATATTTTTGTAGGTATCCTCCATTTTGATTAGGTTATCAAATTTATTTGAATAAATTTTGGGCAAAATAATAACTAATGATTGCCCTAATTTCCTCTTCATTAGTGGAAAGATTTCCATTTTCATTTTTGAGATTAACAATTTGATTTCCAGGGGCAGCTAGGTGGCGCAATGGATAGAGCACCAGCATTGAATTCAGGAGGACCTGAGTTCAAATCCGGTCTCAGACACATGACACTTCCTAGCTGTGTGACCCTGGGCAAGTCACTTAACCCCAGCCTCAAAAAAAAAAAAAAAAAAATTTGATTTTCCTTTTTCCTTTTTCTAATCAAATTAGCTAAAGGTTTATCTATTTTGTTTTTTTTTTTTTTTTTTTTTTCATAAAACCAACTATTAGTTTTATTTATTAATTCAATAGTTTTTTTAATTTTAATTTTATTAATCTCTCCTTTTATTTTTAGAATTTCAAATTTGGTATTTGGTTAGGGAGGTATAATTTGTTCTTTTTCTAGCTTGTTTGTTGCAAGCCCAATTCATCGATCTCTTTTTCTATTTTATGCAAGTAAGCCTCTAGAAATATAAAATTTCCTCTTATTATGACTTTGGCTGTATCCTACAAATTTTGGTATGATGTCTCATTATTGTCATTCTCTTGGATGAAATTATTGATTGTGTCTATGATTTGCTGTTTCACCCATTCATTCTTTAGAGTGAGATGATTTAGTTTCCAATTACTTTTTGGTCTATTTTCCATTGGACTTTTTTTGAAAGTAATTTTTATTGCATCATGATCTGAAAAAAAATGCATTCACTATTTCTTTCTGCATATGTTTTTGAGGTCTTTATATCCTAATATATGGTCAATTTTGGTATAGGTTTCATGAACTGCCAAGAAGAAAATGTACTCCTTTCTGTCTCCATTCAATTTTCTCCAAAGATCTATCATACCTAACTTTTCTAGTATTCTATTTACCTCTTTAACTTCTTTCTTATTTATTTAGTGGTTTGATTTATCCAATTCTGAGAGAGCAAGATTGAGATCCCCACTATTATAATTTGGTGTCTATTTCTTCTTGCAACTCTCTTAACTTCTCCTTTAGGACATTGGATGCTATACCATTGGTGCATGTATGTTTAGTATTGATATTGCTTCATTGTCTATGCTATCCTTTCGCAAGATATAGTTTCCTTCCTTATTTCTTTTAATTAGATCAATTTTTGCTTTTGCTTGATCTGAGATAAAGATGGCTACCCCTGTTTTTTTTTTTTTGTTTTGTTTTGTTTTACTTCACTTAAAGCATAATAGATTCTGCTCTAGCCTTTTACCTTTACTCTGTATGTATCTCACTGTTTTAAATGTGTTTCTTGTAAACAACATATTGTTGGATTTTGGTTTTTAATACAGTTTGCTATCTGCTTACATTTTATGGGAGCGTTCACCTCATTTACATTTATTTTTAAAACTATTAATTTTGTGTTTCCCGCCATCTTATTAACCCCAAATCATACTTTTCTCTTTCCTTTTCTCCTTTTCCTCTTCCCCAGTATTTTACTTATGAACACTACTTGCTTCAAGACAGTCCTCCTCCTTTAGAAATTCTCCTCCTTTATTATATCTTTCCTCTACTATCTCTATTTTCCCTTCTATTTAGCCTACCCCATTTCTTTTCCCCTTTCCCTCCCACTTTTCTATAAGGTGAGAAAAATTTCTTGTTTAAACCAAATATGTCTAATATGCTTTTTTGAGCCAAATCTGATGAGAGTAAGATTCACACAATATTCATCATACTCCCTTCTTTTTCTCAATTATAATAGATTTTCTTTGCCTCTTCCTGAGATGTAATTTCCCTCATTTTACCTCCACTTTCCCTTTTTTCCAGTAGAATCCTCTTTCCACTCCTAGTTTCTTTTTTATATTATAACAGTAAAATCAGATTATACATGTACTCTCTATGAATACCCATAACAGAAATACACTTCACAAGAGTTCTTTTCTTTTTATCTTTTTATGCTTCTCTTGAGTTCTATATTTGGAGGTCAAATTTTTTGTTTATCTCTGGTCTTTTCATCAGAAATAAATGTGATTCACCTGTTTCATTGAATGTCCATCTTCTTCCCTGAAAGAAAATGCTCAGTTTAACAGGGTAATTTATTCTTGGCTGCATTCCAAGTTCCTTTGCCTTTTGGAATATCAGATTCCAGGCCCTTTGATCCTTTAAAATGGAAACTACTAGATCCTGGGTAATCCTTGTTGTGGCTCCTCGGTATTTGAATTGTTTCTTTCTGGCAGTTTGTAATATTTTTTCTTTGGTCCAATAGTTCTGAAATTTATTCACAATATTCCTTGGAATTTTAATTTTGAGGTCTCTTTCAGGAGGTGTTTGGTGAATCTTTCAATTGTTATTTTATCTTCTGATTTTATGACATCTTGGCAGTTCTCTTTGATGATTTCCTGAAAAATAGTGTCTAGGCTCTTTTTTTCATCATGGTTTTCATGGAGTCCAATAATCCTTAGATTGTCTGTCCTAGCTCTATTTCCAGGTCAGTTGTTTTCCCAATTATGTATTTTACATTTTTTTCTATTTTTTCTTTTTCTTTTCTTTTTTTGTTTTGTTTTGTTTTGTTTTGTTTTGCTTGACTGAGTCTTATTGAATCATTGATTCATTCATTTCCAGTTGTTTGGTTCTGAATTTTAGTGAATTATTTTCTTCAATTTTTTTTTACTTCTTTGTGTATTTGTCCAATTGAATTTTTAAATGAGGTGCTTTGTCCTATGGAATTTTTTTACATTTCACAAATTCTGTTTTTAAGGACTTATTTTCTTTTTCCATTTCAGAAATTCTGTTTTTAAGGAGTTATTTTCTTTTTCTGTTTCACAACTTATATTTTTCTGGGAGTTTTTTTCTTTTTCCATTTTATCAAATCTATCTTTTAATGAGTTATATGCCTTTTCCAAACCCTCTTGCAACATTTCATTTCCTTTCCCAATTTTTCTTCTCTCTTTTAAGATCCTTTTTAATTCTTTCTAGGAGAGCCTTGTGTGATAGGCAACAGATTATATTACATTTTAGGGCTTCATCTGAAGAAGATCCAATTTTAGTCTCCTCAGGGTTTGAAATATGTTCTTCTCTTTCACCATAAAAACTGTCTATAGTCAGAGTTCTTTTTGCTTTTTTAGTCTTTTTTTTTTTTTTAAGTTAAGATCTGCTTTTAAGGCAGGGGAGGTTTTCCAAGCTTCCTCTACAAGCAGTGGTGGCATTGGACCTGTGCTCACTCACTCCCAGTGCTGGATAGGTATGGCCAGGTCCCATGAGATTCTGGTCTTTCAGGTTCACTATTTACCTTTTTGTTTGTGTTGGATGTTTCATAACTTCTCTGCTGATCTACTTGCAGACAGCAGAGTAGCCACCTGCTGTAGATTCCTTCTCAATGATTTTCTGCACTGCCCCACAGAGTCTGCCCCACCTTGTCCTGTGCAGTCCTCCCTGTCTGCCCCCACTCTGCATTTCCTGGTCTGGGATCTGTACTCAACCTGCTTGTACTTGGAACGCCTCCCTCTGTTTCTGAGTGAAATCGATCTTTTCTGGCAATCTTTGAAATTATCTTCTACTGGAATTTTGTTGCATTCCCAATATTTGTGGATTCTACCAGTCCAAAATTAATTCTGAGGCTGAATTTGTTAATTAGTCTGAGGGTTGTAGGAGAAGGTCAGAAAGAAATGTGTGTCCTCTCTGCCATCTTGACGCCATCTTCCTTCTATGACTATCTTACAGGATCTCTCAAATCATAGGATCTTAGATCTTGAAATAGAAGAGATTTTAGATATCAACTAGTACTATGTTTTATATATGAAGAAACTAAACTTCTCTTAGGGAAATCTGGAAAGATTAACCAAACTATCCAGGATTGTTCCTCATCAAATCAAGAGCAAAGAGGAAAAAAGAAACCACAAATCAAGAGCAAAGAGGAAGAAAGAAAAGAATGACATAAGCCCCTGGAATTTTGTCATGATCCATCAAAAAAACATAAGAAATAGTCTAAGGTATATTAAGCAGAACCAAAGATCCATTTGTGTAAATATTTATGAGGCCTCTTGTAACATTTCTTTTTTTAAGTTTATTATTATCTAAATGTACAAAGGTAATAAAATCATCTTTAGGTAATTCAATAACATTCTTTTTGATAAATCAAATATTATGAAATTTTAATTTCAATTTTCTGACATCTATAACCTATTTTTTATATTTATTAATACTTCAGAATGAGGGGAAGAAAAAACAATCTTTAATAGTGTCCTTATATTTTCCACAAATTCACCATCAATGAATCTCAAAAAAAAAAAAAAAAAAAAAAATCTTCTTTACTCTAAGATGAAAGGTAAAGTTAATGAAATGATGTGAGACCACAGCAATTGCCTTTCTATTCAGACAATTATATGTTGACCAAAATGAAGATTCAAACATGAGGTCAACTTTCACTGACTTCCAATTCAATTTCAATAACTTTATTGGCATTTCAAAGTATGAAAGTAGTGCCAAAGCCAGTATACTAGGATTATGCTTAGGCAACAGCTTTCTCAGTGATAATGGTGTTTCATGCCATCTGTTCATTTCCCATTAGAGTTCACTTTTGATTCAGTGACCAGATGTCACACATTGTGGGGCAATTTCTTTAGTTTCTTCTTCTGCCTCAAAATCAATTGTGTTGTCCTTTTAATGATGTTATTATTTTCTAAGAGTTTTTATTTTTTCACATATCATATAGTAGGATCTCATTTGCAAAGGAAATTTTCAGAATATCTTTTTGCTCTCTAATTTCAAATAATGCTGACTATTCTATCTGATTTATTTTTCTAGGTTTTTGCTGGTTTATACTTGTACCTTAAGAGTAAGGCTGCAGTTTTTAAGCATGAACAAACCATGTGTTCAATGCTTCTGACATTTAGTCTCTTTGTATTTTTATATTGAAATTTATTAAGAAAGTAATTCTTTGATGGATAGTAAATTATTCCATCTGCTTTCTTTGTGTTCCTTTTTTTTTTTTCCCAGATATTTTCTGAAAACTAAAAATATTCCACAAAGGACCAGAGTTGGAGTGGGGTTTAAGTCTCACTTCAGATACTTTGTGCTTGTTATCTTGGCCAAGCCCTTCTCAGTGCTCTAGGCAACCCTCAAAGGCAATAAATTTTCATAAAATTTGCCAATCTGCTTTGGTAAAGGAATTTTCCTTATAGAGATTTTTCTTCTTTGATGAAACAAAACAATGAGCCCTATTTATTCTTAAATATGGCTTCACATCCTTAGCTTTTCTTCCTCCAAATCTAGCCCTCTTTGTTTTCAGATAATGAAATAGAAATGCTAAGTTTTACTAGTAGTTGTAATATCTAGATGAATATGTTAGCATTGTCAGTATTGGTCATAATAATGGTTCTTGGATGTTATGCTCAAGACCTGGGACTGGTGCCATTTTAAGAGTGTTATGTGTATGTAACTTACTGTTCTACTATTCTTTGGCAATGGAGAACTAATTTGCAACTTTTTTGGAGGAGTTCCTATTTTTGCTTTGATGGATAGTAGATGTTTTAAACAATTCAATCCAACATGGCACAAAGTCTCAGATTTCATTCTCATATTTAAAATATTCAAATATTAGATATTGGCAATGGAGAATACCCATTGTACTTGAAATTATAAATTCAATATGGAATCTGATACAGCTTTTCAAGTACATCCTGTATAAATCTGAGCAAACAGTACTCCAAGCAATAAAGGATGGTTGAAGTTTTCAAGAACACTGATTTTGCTTAGATCAGCTTTAAGGACTTCTACTCTAATGTTTGTTGATTTAGCAAAAACTCAAACAATTCTCAATTTAGATAATACCTGGAAAGACAAGTTGTTCCTTAAAATGATGTGATTTTAATCTCTGTTAATCCCTTCTTTACTTAAATCTGTATTAGGACATAGTAGAACTGCCATAACTACCAACTAAAACAATCTGAGCAGATTAAATTGATTTCTATCACCAAAATCAATGGATTATCCACCCAAAAGAAACTTTGCTTTTATTAGGTATTTTTAGTAACTAATAAGGAATGGCAAAGAACTAAGGCAGAAAATTGTGTAGGGCAAGAATAAATGTAAGATTGTCTGTCCTATATTTATGTTTTATCCAGAACTAAATAACATCTGTTTGCACACAAAGTACAAGTTTATTTGGATCATTGGATAAAAGAAGAAAGGGATGGATGAATGCATCTCGTTCTCCTGATTATGGAGGAGAAAGAAGTGTTTCTTGAAAAGATAGAAAAAAGAAAAAAGGAAATAATTTTTAAAAGTAATTAAAATGGGAGGGGAAAATTTTGATCTGCATCATGATCTTGGAAGGTATAGAAGGTATACAATGATTTGCTGTTAAGAGCTAATTAGTGAGCTTGTGGTCCTTTCAATAAAAAAAAGAAAGCATCTGAAGAAGAAGAAGCTTTTAAAAGCTATGATAAGGAATGATAATGTAATTCCAACCAGTCATCAGACTATCCAGTAATAGTCAGATGAAGAAAGGTTCAGTCATGATTGTTGGTGACATCTTATATAGTTTCAGTTGGTTTACCTAAGACAAAGAATATCAAGATCTGTTGTGTTTCCAATAAAAATACCTGAGACATGTCAGAACAGTCTTATGAAACTTACCAAACCTGATAATTATCATCCAACTTGAGTAATTTATATAGTGACAAATTATGCCAACAGGAAGAAACTAAAAATGCATGCACAAGAATTGTTAAGTTCTGGGAAAAACAAAACTTGCAAACAACACAGATGTTGTATTCCTTACTACTGCTGATAGAGGTAGCAGATTCAGATGAGCAGTGATGATAAGGGAAGTAAGCCATTAACTACAAAGGTATCTGGAAGTAAGATTTGGATTTCTGAACCATAAACTTAAAATTTTAAAAGATGCTTTTAAAGGATGGCTTATACATGAAAAGAGTTTACCAAAAAAGAAAAGAAAGCCAAACCCAAACCCAAACCCAAAAAAAGAAACCTTAAGGTTTTGTTTTGTTTTGTTTTGTTTTGTTTTGGAATATTATGAATCTTATCAAGAAAGTATTAAGAAAAATATTGGAAGAGGAAGGAAAATAATTATCTATATTGCTACATGAAAGTAAAGTACTATATTGAGAAGCAAGTACAAAATAGGGAAAATAATGGCAACTTCTGGGAGTGTGTGAAATATCTAAGAGCTAGCCAAAAACCTTATGTCTTCTTATGTCATTATACAAAAGACCAAATTATGAGTAATAAAGAGTGAGTTAAAAATTTTTCCAAGTGTAAAATTTGAAGTATACCACTGAAAATCTGTGGAATGTGACTTATAACTAAAATAAGTCTAACATGATTTATTTTTATTCTGAATAAAAATAATATGTAAAAGGAGTGGACAAGAATTATATATAAGAAGGTAGTTCTCGAGGAAACCCATGGACTCATGGCAGAAAATATATCATTTAGTGAGAATCAGTGGAAGCAAGACTATTACCCCAACCCAGCACTTAACACAATTCCTTATATATAATAAGTAATTAACAAATGTTTGTTAAAATGATTGCACCCATCACAAGTATAGAAGGAAGAAATATAGAAAGTATTTGTGAAAGATATCACAAGTTTGGTAAGGAAGCATGAGATTATAGGAATGGAGGACTTCAACTATACACATATTTTCTAAAGTTTGCTTTCCAGCAAAAGAACAGTTGACAAAATTACAAATTGCTTTAATGACAATTTCATCTTTCAAAAAGCTAATATTAAGTGGTGTAAGTAGCAGTTCAAATTGAGACCCTAACTTACTAGCTGTGACACACTAGTAAAGTTATTTAACCTATTTGTCTCAGTTTCCTCAACTATAATAATGGAAATAATAACATCACCCTACTTTATAGGGTTGTTGTAATGAGATAATATTTATAAAAGTACTTAGGACAGTGCCTGGACTATAGTAGGTACTAGGTAAATTTTTTGTTTGTTTTCTCCTTTAAACAAATTGCAGTGTATAACTGTAGTGAAATATGACTGGCCCATAACAGAAGTATGGGAATACTTATTTAAATTCCTAAAGAATGAAGTAAGCAGAACAAACAATATATACAATGACTGTGGCAAAATAAAATAAATAAATGTTATATAGTAAAAATGACCCAGTTTTGTTCCAAATAAGATTATACCTTCTTCCTTTCCTTGAAAATGTATTAGGGGGAGGCTTATGGGTATGGAATGCTTCATATACTATAAACCAGGATGAATCTGTTGTTTAGTTTTGATAAACTATTTTATTTTTTCCTTCTTTTTCTTTTTACATTTTTATGAAAGAAATAGCACCAAAGACTGGGAAACAAAAGGGGTGAAATAATCAGAATAACTAAAAAACAAGCATAGAAATAGAAATAGAACATTTTAAAAGAAAATAAATTTTTTAGTCAGACCAAACAAGGGAAACTGCTACTCTGGACCTGATTCTCTCAAGTAAAAAAGACCTATTTGTAAAGTAAAAACAATGAGAATCTTTGAGACAAGTGACTATTCTGTTATGAAGTTCAGTATAGAGAAGGGAGAAAAAAAAAGGAATGGCTTTAGGGTAAAAAGATTCAGGATCAAGTACTACCACTGTGCATATTACCTATATGAACTTAGGCAGGTAAAGTCTCTTGGTCTCAACTTCTTCATCTGTTAAATAAGAAGGTTGAGGATCTCTAAAGTTCTTTTAAACTCTATATCTGTGATTCTATATGAAAACTAAGCATAATTTGCTATGCACACTAAGCTTTGAGAAAGTACAATTTAAAGGGTTGAAAAAAATGGGTAATATCCAAAGTCAGTTACTTTATACACTTAAATTCATGATGAAATCTAGGAAATGTAGGTTACTTAGATTTCATCATGAATTTAAGTGTTGCATTCTATCCTTAAAAATGAAATGCAACTAAATGACAGTGTAGTCATGTATGTTTGAAATTAGCTGAATGACTGGACCCAAAGTAGTCATTAATGGATCTGTGCTGATATTGGAGGTAATATTTCCACCACAATAAACTCCAAAGAGACTCTATTACCTTTAAAATAAAATATAAAGTCCTTGGGCATTTAAAGCTCATTATGACACATTCTCTTCCTATTTTTATATAATTTTTATCCATTATTTCTTGAAGGCACACTATCATTCAACCATTCTGGCTTACTTAAAGTTTTTATTATATGAATGTCCCTCTCCCTACAATATCTGGATTGTCCGTTTTATTTATCTCTGACAGTCTTAACTTAATTTCTTTACTTTCTATATAAAGGCTATTATGATTCCCAACTTTCCTTTATTCCCACCAGCTGCTAGTGCTCTCCATTTTTTATTCTACTTATAATTATATATGGGATCATAGCTTTAGAGTTAGAAAGGAATTAGAAGTCAAATCCAATCCTTTCTTTTTAGTGATTTAAAAAAAAACTGAGACACAGAAAGATTGAACTTATTTGCTCAGATCACACAGGTAGTACAATTTTGGGGTGAAATTTCAGGGATTAGTTTAGGACCATTTAGAGTCAAGTAATTTCTAGTACTCTATTTTATGTAAATTGAAATTATTTGACTTGCCCAGAGTCATACAACTCTCTGAAGGAGGATTTGAATTCAGGTCTTACTGACTTCAAGTCCAGCAATCCACTGTACCACACAGCTTGTATTAAAAGGTCTCTCCAACTAGAACATATGTTCCTGTGGGCAGGAACTGATTCACTTTGATGTTTTTATCCCCAGTACTTAGAGTCTGTTACATAGTGTGTATTTAAGAAGTTCTTATTGATTAATTGAAAAAAAAAAAGTGGATCAAATTGAGTCAGATGCAGTTTCATAGGACTAACTTTAAATTTCCATATTTGAGTTCCAAAAAATCAACATCATAAGAGTAAATGGGGAAGGACATGCTCATAGGAGCAAAAATTCATTGGAAAAATATCTAGGGATATTAATGGATTTTAGACTCAATGTGAACCCAGTAATATAATCATTTGAAAAATATGGTTATTAGTGGATTCAAGACTCAGTGTGAATCTAGAAGTATAAAAATACCACCACCACCACCAAGTTTGAGTGTGTGTGTGTGTGTGTGTGTGTGTGTGTGTGTGTGTGTGTGTGTGTAGAAAGAGACAGAGACAGAGACAGAGAGATTTTCAGCTGCATTGAAAGTCCCAGTGTCCAGAATAGAGAAGAAAATAATTATGCTTCACTTTGTTCTGGTAAGCACCTGTGTCATTTCTGATTGCCATATTTTAGAAAAGACATTAAGAAACTGGAAAATATCTAAAAGAGATCCAAGTTGGTAAGAGATTGAAATATAAGTATTCATTAAAAAATACTAAGGATCCTTAACCTGAATAAGAATTCTTACAGAGGATGTGATAAATATCTTCAAGAATTTAATGAACTGAAATGTGGGGGAATAATTTAATTTGACATGTTTTATTCCAGAGAGAATTTATAGTCTCTCTACTTGGTGATTGCATGTATACAGATTTTAAGCTTGATGTAAGGGAAAAACCATGATTAAATTAAAACTGCACAAAAATGGAATGGACTTCCTAGGGAAGTAATAGGTTCCACACTAACTGGAGGTTTTTAAGGGAACAAACATTTATTAAGCACTTACCATATGCCACTCATAGTGCTAAATGCTTTACAAATGTATTCTTATTTGATCTTCACAATAACCTTGTGATATAGGTGCAATTATCATTATCTTTTGACAAAAAGGAGATTAAGTAACTTGTCCAGATCCTCATAGATAGTAAATATCTGAGGTCAGACTTAAAACTTAAGACTTCCTGAATCAAGGCCTAGGACTCTATACAAGAGCTGGGTGACTTTTTGCCAACAACATTGTAAAGGGGATGCTTTGTCAAGTTCTGGATGGACTTGATGATATGTGAGATCCCTTCTTTTCCATAAAGTGGAGATTCAAGATAATCTTTAGTATATAGCCATATATTTCAGGCTTTTGTCTATTGTAATGATATATAGGGGGAAAGATTTCTAGCTATGTGATATTTATAACTACATAAATTCCAGCTAAGGCAAAATGTCTATTCAGAGAGTGGAATGTAAAGTAGATGAATTTTGTTTATTGTGATTTTCTACATTCTATTTTCTACTTTTATTTTATAGCTATTCATACCCTTTATATCCTTATTATTATTTCTCCCTATTCTCCCCCTTCCCCACCAGCTCTGGCCAGGGTTAGGAGTTTTCTAAGACTGTTCTCTAGGATGTCTTTCTTAGCCCATCCTCTTGTCCTCTCTCAGGATTCTTTGCTCAGATACTCTTGACCCTAAATCTCCAATTAAAGCTTATCTTTCTTACATTCCATTCCTTAGGTTAACAAATAAATTAATTCAAGTCAAGGTGCTAATGGCTGATAGTGACTTAATATATTACTCTCTCTTACATAAATATTTGCATTTTAACATGGACCTTAAATCCAACAAAATAACTATAGTAAGTGAACCTGACTCAGGCTAATCCTCTGGTGCTTTAAATACCATATTGTAATTTTTAAAAATACACTTGTAGGTCATTCAAGAGTTAATAGACAGAGACTCATTTAGTCATACAGAACAAAAATACTACTTAGTAAGAATACTTATTTCTGGTAGGCATGTTTCTCCTCTCTCTATCTGTCTCCATCACTGCCCTGTAAAAGCATCTGTTCAGCAGGGCAATGTGAGTTATGTCTGAATCTTAGGATACCTGCTAAGTTTGAAAAACTCAAGCCCACATGGTTAAATTTTATGTGTATATGTGTGCTTTTAGGTAATTAGGAAGCCATTTCAAGACATAGAATGTTGCTTCGATGGAGACATGGCTTAAGCTTTAGCCTTCTAGACCCATCAGGTCTTGGTGGGTTTCCTTTCCTCTTAGAAAAGAATAATCCTAATCTATAGAGTGAGGGAGAGAGGGAAAGGAGATATTGATATTGAGCCTATCCCAGTGACTAAAGTGATAATTGTTGATTCTTAGATCCAATTTGAGAGATATTTAGGGCACAATCCAGGAAATTTAATACTTTTTGATCTGAATGTTATTGACCATTATCTTGGGCAGAGTTCTTTCAAATCTGTAACTGTGTAAATCATTAATAGTTTTTTGCTTTGTTTTTGTTTTTTTGTTTGCTTTTTATTGTTATTGTTTTGTTTTTAATGGAAGGGGTGGCATTTGCATGGAGCCTTGGAGTTTTATTTTATTAACTTTTTTCACATTTATTTTATTTTTAATTTATGAACTAAAACAAGCATTTCATAACATAATAAAAATATGATTGCACATAAAACTGAAAACCTATAATGTACAACTTACTAGTATTTTAAATGTATAATAAAAGTATTATATAAATTTCTTTTTTTTTCCTTTTCCTCTTCCCAACCTAGAGATGGGACCATTAGACAAAAATAAACATAATCCATGTAACACGTAAAATACATTACAACAAATAGGTGTATATACATATATGTATGTGTATGTGTGTATGCGAACTTCTATTTATCAATTCTTTCTGTACATATAAACTGTGTCTTTATATGTTCTTTATAGCTCATTTTAATATTTAAAATTAATTTATAGTTTATTTTATTTATTGCTTCCTTTGCTTACTTATTTTTGGTATCTAGGTCTCCCTATCTTCACAGTATGGAAAGTCACAAAATCTTATCCCAATACAGATTAACACAAAACATTTAAGTTGTTCAGCTTTCCCACATGAGGCTGGTTGGCACTCCTTAGGCAACCTGAATGAACCTCCTCCACATTGGGACTGGACTTAGAGTGTTACTTGATATACATAACTGACTTAAGCTCTCCAGTGATTCAGAACTATGGAACTTGAGGTCTCCCTTTAGCCTCCCTTGTGTCAGATACAAGCTTGTATCACCATTCTGGACAATCAAATTGAAAATTTTAAAAAATTCAAAGTATTAAGATTAAATAGCTATTTCTTTTGAATACAAAAATGATGAACCAAAATTGTATATGTTTTATATAATTAGTATGTTAATTAAATTAGAATAATATATATATTCATATGAGAGAAAATGGAACAATAATAGTGATCTATTATGTCACAGATCGAGCTTTTTCTCTGTAGTCATTGTCTCTGTCAACATAACTTAAAACTTAGGAAATGATCTTACAAACAATACTATACTAAGTCATTCAGACTCTGCTTAAAAACTTCCAAGAAAGAAATACTTTTCAAGGCAAATTATTTCATTTTTTAATAACTGTAATTGTAATTGAGGAAGTTTTTTGCTTCCCCCCAATATCTAGCCTAAATTATTTTCTTTGTAATTTCCACTGATGAGTCTTAGTTCTCTCCTCTGGAACTAAACAGAACCAGTCTAATCCCTCTCCCATATGACAATCTTTCAAATATTTAAAGATATCTTATTATTTCCTCTGGGAATGTCCTTTTCCCCAGTCTAGTGCTTACCAATTTTAGAAAAATTAATCATTAAATTTCATGGTTCAACTCCCTTCATCATCCTAGTTTCTTTTCTCTAGAAACTTTCCATCCCTTCTTAAACCTTGGGGCCCAACACACGTACACCAAAAAATATACACCAAATTCAGTCTGATGAAGACAGAGTGAGATATACAGTGATATACAGCAAGAATAATCTCTCTTTATTTCTAATATCACATCAACTTTTTTTTTTTTAGCTGCCATAATACACTACTGGTTCATATTAAATTTTCACTTCAATTATTTTACTCACCCTATATTTTTCAGATTACTAACTATTCACCTATTCTTTCCCATATTATACTTTTGAAATGAATTTTATATCCAACACAAGATTTTACATTTACTCCTATGAAATTTGATCTTTTTTTGTTTATTTTCAACTCAGTCCAATGCTAGAACCTTTTGAATTCTAATTCTTTTGTCTTGTTAGCTATCTCTCTTAGACTGGTGTCATTTTCAAGTGTGATGAGCACATCATGTATGCTTCTATCCAAACCACAGATAGCAATGCTAAATAGCACTCTACTCTGCACTGATCCTTGTGGCACTGCACCAGAGACTTCCTGCCTTCTATAAGAAGACTTTTGCAACCCTTATGTCCAGTGCCTTCCCTCTGTTAATTATCTCCCATTTAACACTAATACATTGTTGGTGGAACTGTGAAGAGGTCCAACTATTCTTGAGAGCAATCTGGAACTATGCCCAAAATCAAACTGTTTATATTCTTTGACCCAGCAGTATTACTACTGGGCTTATTATATTCCAAAGAAATCTTAAAGAAGGGTAAGAGACCCACATGTGTAAAAATGTTTGTGGCAGCCCTTTTTGTAGTGACAAGAAACTAGAAAGTGAATGGATGCCCATAAATTGAAGAATGGCTGAATAAATTATGGGATATTCATGTTGTGGAATATTATTATTCTGTAAGAAACAACCAGCAGGATGAATACAGAGAGGCCTGGAGAGCCTTACATGAACTGATGCTAAGTGAAATTAGCAAAACTATGAGAACATTGTACACAGCAACAAGACTATATGATGATCAATTCTGATGGATGTAGCTCTCTTCAACAATGAAATGATTCAAACCAATTTGAATTGTTCATTGACGAAGAGAGCCATCTACACCCAGGGAGAGGCCTGTGGGCCATCCTATGACTACTACCCTCTGGCTCATTGTACCACAGCACTCTGCCTCATGATGTCTTTCTCCTTACTTCTCCTCCTCCATGCCATGTGGTATCTCCCCAAACTCCACTATGCTTCCCACTGTGTTTCTCCTTACAGCCAATTCTTTTATAGTGTATTATACATTAGATAAGATATTTGGAACAGAGAAGTTAAATTTCATTTAGGACAGCTGGTACTCTCTACCTCCAGATTCATTTTTGGTCTCAACTTTTTGTATGTCTAATGTAGAGGTCATTCTCCTTTCCAATGAAACAAAATAAGACATATTTAAGAATAAGTCTATTTTCTCTTTTCATACAATATAACAAAACAAGACAAGACACAAGAAAAACAATGTCTTTTTGTTGCCTTTAGCCATCTTTACCAGTTTTCTAAAAAAGTGTAACACTTGTAGTGATATCTTCTGTCTGGTATCTTACATAATAGGGACCCTTGGTAAGGCTTCCTTAGAAGACTAGAAAAAAATATGAAACCTCAGATCCCACACAAGTGACTTTTCTAACTCAGAGATTTTATTCTTATAAATTCCACTACAGCAACTAGATACCAAGGAGTCTAATACAAACCCCTCTTTTTATAGATTAGGAGACAAAGGCTCATGAAGAGTAAATAAACCAACTTATAGAACTAATGTTGGAAGTAACATTTTATTTTACTAGTTGGTATTATTTGCTCCAGGCAAAAGTTACAAAAGGCAATGAAATTACTAGACATATCTCTGATAAACTGAAATATCCAGATGAAAAGTAAAACCCCAAAATCAGTGATCCCATTTGGTCTATGCAAGCCATACTTCAAATATGTTTTTCTTCAAATGTAATAATTTTTTCCTGTGTGTTTGTAGAAGTTTGCCTCTTACAGAGTGACAGATATATTCCTAAAAAAAAAAAAAAAGACTAGCAAAATGTTTTAATTAAATTTTATTATTGATTTACATTATAGTTTTTTTTTTTTGTTTTTTTTGTTTTTTTAGATTTCCACATGGGAAAATTTGGTGCAAAGCAAAATGCATTGCTTTCTGTTAAAATGTCCCCTAATACTAATGGGAAAAAAGTAAGAAGTCCAATAGGATGATGAAAGGATCCTCTGATGGCAAAATGTATCATTATAATACAACATCACATTGGGAATGATAACATAAGAGTTTTATCAACAAGTGAGAGAAAAAGCCTAAAAATTTATTTAAATAAACATTGTAATGTTATTGTCCTTTGTCTTTTTTTCTTTTCTTAGTTCTGCCCAAGGCTAAAAGCATCATTGCTTTAAAAAGAGTGGCAGTATCAAGGGGAAAGTGCTTATAACCCTTAAAGCACTTTACAAATGAGAATTGTTTATATATATATATATATTTTTTATCATCACCACAAGGGTTATTTTCAAAACAATAAAAGGAGAAATTTTAGATTTCTCGAGATAGTCTGCCTTTTTTGGAGTTTTAAAAAACTTTTATATAGGTCTGTTTCTATATAGAATTATTTAAATTTTATTTATTTCTTTTAATAAGGAACTTAAACATCCAAAACAAAACATTTCCATACATTAACAGGACATATAAAGGAGGGTGGAGTACAAAAGGATTCTATATAAAATCATGAAGCTCCATTTTATACCATTTGCCTTTTAATATAAATGTACTTATATATATACAAATATGTAAAATTCTAAACATGAATTTTCAGCTTGTCTATTTTTCCAAACTACTCTGTTAAGACATCATTAAAAGAAGGCTATGCAAAATCACTTTCTCCTCTGAAGCCACCTGGACCAGTGGCAAGATAGAGATCAGGATAATTAGAAATATTCCCATATACAATGGGAGATCTTGGCCTTTTAAAACTAGCATTTTTCCCAGGTCTCAGTTTGACTGGGGCAATGTCCAATCAGTGATTAAACTAGGTAAAAAAAAATGAGATAGAGAATAACATTTTTATACCTACTCAAAAAACAAACAAACAAAATCAGTCTGAGAGGCCAGACCCTCAGGGTTTCTGGCCAAAACAGAAACAATTGCTATTTATGTTCACTCTGAGCAAATCAGGATCTAAACAATGATCACACAGGGCTAGACTGAGAGTCAGAATGATTTGGGTTTGAGGCATGGTCCTTAAAAAAGAAATGTCTAGTGAGTTTTCAACAATCAAAATTGATATTCCTTTAGGCAGAGCATTGCAGGTAAAAATATGATACCCTATGTGGATGGAGGGAAGAGAAAGGAAGGGAAAGAAGAGAAGAAAAGGGGAAGAGTGAAGAGGGAAATAAAAAAGAGCTATGTTGTGTTCACCAACTGACCAGTTCCAGTTGGTTTTCCAGTGGGGTAACTCCTACTAGTATTCCCATGTACATGTATGTATGTATATGTGTGTGTGTGTGTGTGTATACATATATACCATTGGAGATAATCAATAGAAAGTATTAAGAATGAAAAATCACTGAAAATGCAGATCGTAAAAGGTATAATTTTGACTGTATTCCGAAAAAGCCAGGAAAGTCAAAGAGGGAAAGAATTCCAAGCAAGGACAATAGCTAGCAAAAAAATTGCATAGTCAGGAGATATAATGTCTTATACAAGGAATATCTGTGATACTACAGTATGTGAGTCAAACAAAATCTGAGAGGTAAAAGTGGTTGGGACAATGATGGAAGACTTTGAATTGAGAGATACTTTATATTTGATCCGGGACACTGAGGTTTATTGAAGAGGGAAGTAACATAATAACACCTACAATATATGGAGATCATTTTAATTGATAAGTTAATGTTGGACTAGAGCAAAGTTTCTTAAACTGTGGGTCACAACCAAATATCAAAATATTGATCAATTCTAAAAAACATTGAAGATGCTCTATATCCCACAGTATTAAATATTCCTCCAAATTTATTTCTACATGTAAAAATAAACAAGCACTCCGTCTCATGAGAATTCAAATTTAAGCTTAGCTTTAATAAATGATAAAATTATATATATATATATACATATATATATATATATATATGTATATATATAATGTATATATACACATATATATATGTATATATATATGCTAAAGAATTGTTTTAAAATAAATTTCCTCATGATTTATTATCAATAAATGTTTGATTTGCATGACTATAGATAAACCTATATACCTGGGGTGGTGAAAAAATTTTTCATGTGAAAAGGATCATAAGTAGAAAAAGTTTAAGAACTTGACCTAAAGAGACTTAAGATAATGAATGAGGGTTGAAGTCCCTTTTAGATTCCTTTCTAATTGCCCATGGCTGACCTTGATTCACAAATCCTGGTCAAAGGCAGCCTTTGAATATCCAGGCCCAGCCCCCCACTCTCAGCTCAGCTTCCCCAAGCCCTCACCTGATCTGAGCTAACTGAAAAGCCTGCCGAGAGAATTTAGGGGTATCCCCCACCATTTTTTGGGTATAAAAGAGGTGAGCTGGAACGCCCTCATTGCAGGAGCCCTCCCAGCCAACACATGTTATCCTTCCAGCCATGTAAGGGTTCCTGCCCGCCTAGCTTTTACTTCCAAATTCTTACAAACCATTGAATTATTGCAATAATTCCTATGTGAAGATGGTAGAGTAAATGTAAGAACTTGCCCAACCTCTCTCCCAAACTGCTCCAAATTCCTTTAAATAATGACTGTAAACAAATTTTAGAGCATCAGAACACCCAAAAAGATTATGTAAACAATTGATTCTAGCTGAGGGCAATTTAGAAGTTCAGCAGAAAAGGTCTGGACACCAGGGTGGAAATACAGGGTGCAATTCCAGTGCAGAGCAGGCTGGCCCAGCCTTGGGTCCACTCTTGACCCCAGCCCCAACCCTGGACTGGGCCTGACATCTAAATCAGCAGCAGTTCTGGTGGCTTCCAGACCTCTCAGCCCAGACATCAAAGAACATCAGCGGAAAAGATCTGGTAACCAAAGTGGAGCCCAGATTACAATTCTAGTGCAGGCCCAGCCCTGGCCCCAGCTCCAGCTATATCCCAGCAAGGCAGGACTTCTGAATTAGCAGCAGTGCTGGAAGCTTCTGGATGACTCATCCAGGGAGGATTGGAAGGTCAATGGAGAGGGTCTGTGGCAAAGGCTGTGAAATCCCAGTACAGCCTCAGCCCAGTCCAGCATAATATATCTTACAGCTCAATGGGGGGGGGGGGGGGTGAAGGGGAGGGGAAACATACCTAACAGCTCCAGGGCAGAAAAGAGTGCTTGGGACAGATTCCTAGACTAGGATTTCTAAAAACAGCTACTCAAAACCCCTGAAATTTGGGACAGTGCACCCTCCACCCTGGAAACAGAGTTAAAAGTAGACTAGGAAAATGAGCAGAAAAAAAAAATTCTAACCATTAAAAGATTTTATGGTGACAAGAAAGATCAAAACATACTAAGAAGATAATAACAAAGTCAAAGCTCCTATATCCAAAGCTTCCAAGAAAAATATGAATCAAGTTCAGGCCATGTAGGAACTCAAAAAGGACTTTGAAAATCAAGTAAGAAAGACAGAGGAAAAATTAGACAAAGAATTGAGAGAGGTGTAAAAGGAAATACAAAAAAGCTAATGAGGAAAAGAATGTCTTAAAAAGCGAAAGTGGCCAATTGAGAAACGAGATACAAAAGCTCACTGAGAAAAATAATTCTTTAAAAAATTGAATTGAGCAAATGGAAGCTAATGACTTAATGAGAAATCAAGATACAATAAAGCAAAACCAAAAAAAAAAAAAAATGAAAAAAATAGAAAAAACATGTCTCATTGAAAAAACAAGTATACCTGGAAAATAGATCCAGGAGAGATAATTTTAAAATGAGGGGTCTACCTGAAAGTCATGATCAAAAAAAGAGCCTGCACATTATCTTTCAAGAAATGATGAAGGAAAACTGTCTTGCTATTTTAGAACCAGAGAGGGGGTAAAATAGAAATGGAAAGAATTTTCCTCCTAAAAGAGATCCAAAATAAAAAATAGCCAAATACAAGAACTTCCAGGTCAAGGAGAAAATATTGCAAGTATACAGAAAGAAATTATTCAATATAGTGGAACCACAGTTAGGATAACACAAGATTTAGTAACTTCTACATTAAAGGATTGGAGGGCTGGAATATGATATTCTGGAAACCAATGGAGCTAGGATTACAACCAAGAATCACCTACCCAGAAAAACTGAGTATAATTCTTCAGAGGAAAAGGTGGCTATTCAATGAAACAGAGGATGAAAAGATGTCTTGATGAAAAGACAAGAGCTGAATGGAAAATCTGATTTTCAATTAAAGAACTGTAGAGAAGCACAAGGAAGTTATCAGGAAAGTAATATCATAAGAGAATTAATAAGGGTTATCTGTTTACATTCTAATTTGGGAGGATGATACTTATAACTCATCAGAATATTTTCATTATTATGGAAACTAGAAGTATATATTGACAGGGCATAGGTGTGAGTTGAAAATAAAGGGATAATATCTTTTTTTTTTTTAAATGATGGAATTAAGAGGTATAAAAGTAATGTACTGGGAGAAAAGGAAAGGGAGAACTGGAATAGTGCAAATTATGCCATTAAAAAAAAGGCAAGAAAAAACTTTTATACTGGAGGGGGAGAAGGGAAGGTGAGTGAACCTTATTCTCATCAGAACTGACTCAAAGAGGAAATAATATACGTATCCAAAATGGGTATAGAAATCAATCTTGCCCTGAAAGAAAATAGGAGGGGAATGCAATATGGGAAGCGGGGGAGTGTAATAAAAGACTGGACTTTGAGGAGGGAGTGGTCAGTAGCAAAACACACTTGAAGAGGGACAGGGTAAAAGAAGAGAGAGAATAAATGGGGGGGGGGAGAAAGGAATTAACAATAAGGATTGTAAAAAATAAAATTTTGAAGCAACTTTCTCTGATGGAATACTATTGTTCTCTGGGAAATGATAAGAAGGATGTTCTCAGGGAAAAAAACCTGATAGTCCTCCATGAACAAAGTGTATACTAAATATAACTGCATACTGTATACTAAGTAATAGCCAATATCTGGGGTGTTCAGTTGTAAATGACTTTGTTATTCTCAAAAGTACAATCATATACAACTACTCTGAAGGACTTATGATGAAAAATCTTATCCACATCTAGAGAGGAAACTGAATGTGTCTGAATACAGATCATTCTCTATTTCTTTCTTTATCTCTCTCTATTTTTAAGTTAATTTTTTTCAAGGATTTTTATTTTCATTATTGAAATGTTTTGCATAACTTTACATGTGGTTTCTTAATTGTAGGTAGGGATAAGGGAGAGAATCTGAAACTCAAAAATCTTAAAAACAAATGTAAAAAAATTGTTTGAATGTAACCCAGGGGAAATATTAAATAAATTAATTAACTAAACAGTTGAATTTTTTTTTAAAAATAAGAAAGAATTCTTAGGTGAGGTGACGGATTATCTCCATCATAATGATGGTATCAGGGGTAGTTAGCTTCGGTTAACCTGGAGTCAGGAACCCAAGTTCACAAATGGCTTCAGACTCTTTATAGCTGTGTGATTTAACTTCTACTTGCTTTAATCCACTAAAGAAGAAATGACTTGTCACTTCAGTATCTTTACCAAGAAAACCCGTGGATATTAGGGTGTATGGAGTCACAAAGAGTCAGAAACAAGTAAAACAATAGCCACAAAAGTGATGGTATTATAAAAGAAGAGAAACAGTTTCAAATAAAAGATACTGCAAAGTTAAGATTCACAGATCTCATCAGATTGGAAATTGTTGGCAGTGGGGAGTGTGGTAAAAGAAAACAAAGCTTACAAATCTTAATGAATAGGGTGGTGCTCTTGACACTAATAAGGAAATTTGAAAGGGAGTAAAGGTGACTGATTTAGATGAAACATATTTAAATAATTTTGGGGCATGTTGAGCTTAAGATGTCTATAGGACATAGGATGTCTATGTCACTTGGATGTATTAGAAAAAAGATTAGACCTGGATAAGTAAGCTGAATAAATAAGTGGATATAACCTAGATGAAAATCAAGAAAAATGAGACAGAAGGAGCTGTTAGACAAATGGGAAAAGACCAGAATAGCAAACTGTTATGGAAAACCAGAGAAAAAAGTGTATTAAAGGAACGAGAGTGATCTGCAATGTCAAAGACTGCAGAGAGCTCAAGAAGAATGAGTAGTAAGAAAAGACCATTAGTTTCAGTGAATAAGAAATTGCTAGTGAATTTATAGTGTGGTTCCAGTTGAATGATGAGATCTAAAAATTAAACTATAAAGGAAGGGAAGTAAAGTGAAAGAAAAGGAAGTAAAAGCACCAACTGCAGAAGAGTTTTCCAAGGAATTTAGCCATAAGTGAAAGGAGGGATATGAGATAGATTGTGAAGGTTTTTGAGCAAGGAGAAAATATGATCATGGTTGTAAGAAGTGGGGAAGCATTCAGTAAACATGAGGAAATAAAAGATAAGTGAGAGTGATGATGAGGGGGGATGGCAATCTTCTGGAGAAGATAAGATGAAATAAGATCACTTTTGCAGGTAGAAAGTTTTGCCTTGAAAAGGAGCTTGTTCTTTATGTGATATAACTGTGGAGTTGATAGTGGTATGTTTCTAAGCAATGTGAAATGAAAGAAGGATCTCTTGGCAAATGGCTCCAGTTTTTTAAATTAATGATAATGCAAGGTTCTCTCTCAGCCATAATAAGGCTCTGAGTTCAGGAGCCAAAAGAAGCTTAAGGAAGAATGAAAAAAATTTTAAAACTACTCTAATGGGTGAGTCAATTAGGAAAGCATGAAAGGAATGAAGGTATGTATGAAGTAGCATGAAGTAGTAGAATGAAGGAATATATCATAGGATATGGATAAGCTGAGAAATGAGAAGGTTGCAATGAAGATGTATCAGTTTGTATGTTGAAGTCCCCTAGCAAAAAAAGGCAAGAGTTAGGGAGATACTAAATTCATTGCGGAATAAAGGGTAATGTCTTGAAAATCTATAGAAAATAGTTATGAGAATTATGATTGTGTAGCAGATAGGGATTGGGTGAATCTTAAAACAAGAAAGGTTAATAGTGATAGTGATAGAGGAAAAGCCTGAATTTGGCAATGAAGAACAAGAATATTACCCAACCCAACCCAACCCAACCAACAAGTTAGGAAATTCATTGAAAAGGGAATGGAAAGGGTGATTAAGGAGATTATGGAATAAAGAGGGAGTTAAGTCTCAGTAAAATCCATAAGATGAAAAAAGTGGAAAGAGAAAAAGTTTTGAAATGAGATATAGTTTGTTATCTATCAAGCCAGCATTCTAGAGAGCAGAATGAAATAATTGAGTAGCTTTAAAATAGGAAATTTAGAGGAGGGGAAGGTTGAGGAGAATGGGAATAAGGGAGCAGAGATACAGGTAATAATGAAGGTAAAATGACTGCTAGTGATACAGAAACATAGAAAATGGGGAAGATATGATGAAGCTGCAGTTTGCTAATCATTAAAGAATGAATTAGGTCATGACTGTCTCTGGAGGTTTGACCTCAAAGAAGAGTCTTCCTCAAGGGCAGTTCAAATGAAAAGGAATGATGTGGGGAGGGTGGAAAAGGGAGAATTGATAGAATGGTACTTCTCTCATTCCCCTGCAGGCAGGAAGAATTCAGGAAAATAGATTGGTACTCAAGGGATGCAGTTCTCTCCTCTCCTGTAAACAAAAGGAGACCAATGGCTCCACATAGTTTGTCTCTTTCATGGCTTGCTTTCTGCTTTTTCAAATACATAATTCATAAAGGCATTTAATGCTAAGAATGTGTTTTAAATCTTTCAAGAATATCTATTTTAAAATGAAACTTTTTTTCTAGTAAAAACACAAATTTTATATATATATATATATATATATATGCATGTATACACATATATCTGTAAATATATGCATTTGAAGAATGTCTAAAATGCCACTGGCAATGTTCATACAATTTCTTTTTTAAAAATTGGAGAATTCACAAGTAGAACAGTTCATACATCATAAAATTCAACTATCATTTTAAATAAAGATGCAGAACAGAAGCAATGATTCATAAAATCCATTTCAATCTAATTATTTTCATTTATTTGTGCTAATTCTGAATAGTATCCCTTCAGTTTTCTTTATGATTCAATTCCTCCTTTGCTTCATAAATTTTTTCTTCCTCTGCACCTGACCAAAATAAATAAATAAATAAAGTCAACCTTTAGGTCTGACCCCTTGTCTCCAAGAAGAAAGATCCCCTTGACTTATTTGAAAATAATTATACTGAACTGATAGAAGTACATGTTTAAATTTTAGGGATAATAATGTGCATAGTGCTTAAAGCAAATCTATTCAACTAATGGGGAGTTCTACTGGACAAGTCAGCCTTGGGGTTAGATCAGGTGAGGGAAAGGAAGAGAATAAATATTTCTATATAATATAATGTATATTATGTACCATGAGTCATTATAAGCATTTTACAAATATTTTATCATTTAATCCTCACAAAAACCTTATAAGGTAAATGCTATTATTTATAGATGAAAAATTGACACAGAGGCCAACTAATAAGTGCCTAAACTTGGATTTGAATTCAAAGGTCAAATAAATAAGTAATCAATTTTTATTGTTTTGCTTTGGATTGATAACTTTAAAAGGAACCATGAAGAACTGTATAAAAGAAAAGGAGTTTAGTAAATGTAGAGAATTTAACATGGAATTGAAATAGAGAAATGAGGCTCAGAAGATAGAAGCAACCATATTAACAACTTAGTTATCTATTTAAATTGAAACACCTCACAGTGCACATATCTTGTCTCCTTCGTCCTCTTCAGGGAAGGGAGATACTTGAAACATTGTAATAACTTATGACTTCAATGTTATTAATTTATTACTGATAATAAAATTAATTGTGGATCTTTTCAGATGGTAAGGAAACTGAAAGCATGAAGCTCAGTCATTGCACAAGAACTTCTACTTGTTCAATAGCTTCATGGGATCTTCAATTAGTACTTGACCTTAAATGCCATCAAAGTCCTTATTTTATAGATGAAAAAATTGAGGTTCAGGAAATTTAAGTAACTGGGTTTAGGAAAAGCAGTTGAGAAACTACTGATTTGAAAAAGATACATATATATATATATATATATATATATATGTGGTGGAGAAGTTTAAAAAATATATATATAGGAGGTGGAGAAAAATAAATATATATATATAGGCTCTAATGAGTAACCCTTCTATTTTTTTTCTGTCAGAATGATCTTGAAGTAGTCCTTTCCATTTTCAGCATTGTGCTCTATTGGAATGCATTTTGCTAGTAATTTGTTGACAGTATAGGTGAAACTCCCTTTAATTTACTTGTCACTCCACTATTTTCTTTGGTCTCATTCATTTTACAGCTGGTTAACAAAAAGCCTTTTTTATTTTTCAAAACAATTTTTCCATTATTACAGTCAAAAAGAGTAATATGCTGATATATTTGTCAATATAATATACCAAAGCACCAAAAATCTTTCTGCCAACAGCCTAATTTATATGTATAGTCAATCATATAATCTATCATGGTTTGATTTATGAACTAAGCTCTCATTAAAATCAATGAGAATGTTATCAAAAAAATCTTTAGCTTAAATTATTTTGAGGTAATAAAATTACTTGTGTTGATGTCTACAAACAGGTAGTATTGTATAGCCTTTTATTTAGGGGAAAAAAGCCTGTCAAATTTTATTTAATGTGATGAATCCACCCCTGAACCTTCTTATATCTCTACTTTAGTGCAGGTGTAATTCAGAAGATCAGTGGCTTGCTCAAAGAATCATATTCACTGCCTGTGTATGATGAATTCAATTTACTCTCGTATAATATAAAGAAGAACCCTGGAGGTATCTTTGATTCTGAAAGTTTCATTGAGCTGTTTGTCATTCTGACTCATACCTGAGCAGATGTTCAATTTGGCAGTAGGAACACTGAAATGGTGTGTTGCTAATGGCCTATTACAAGACTTTAAAGTGTCAAGATGGTCATCAATGCTATCAGTTGAGACCCATTCTTTTTTGAATGAGGACCGTTACCATTCTCTAACAATGAAATTCTTGTTGAACAGAATTTTGTTTCCCGTTGGGTACTTGACTATTTCTTTTCAGAAGGGAATTACAGCCTTACATATGAATTTAGAGATTTCAAATATCTCCTCAAATCATTGACATATTTCTTATTCTTTTGGGTATAGTTTCTATTCAGAAAGAGCAATTCTCAATTACTCCCAATATGTATAACTGTGGTCCATGGTGATTACAGGCAGCTAATCAATTTAACTCCATGAGTGGCATTTTGTGCTACGTTTGTTATAGGGAGGAAGGTGGGAATCAAAGAAAAAATTATCTTTGACACTGAAAATATAAAATGTGCCAAATTACGTTCCTAAATACTGGGGGGTGGGGGGAGACTGTTGGGAGGGGGATTAGAGGTTAAACATTATGCTTCACATTATGCTAATGAAAATATCCAGGATATTCCTTTCCCAGAGCAAAATGCCATTTTAACGGCTGTGCTCAATGTCATTTTGGTTAATGCGACATCTGAGCAAGCATTCCTCCTGGAGCTATAATCTACATTCAAGGACAGAGATCAAAATAGCAATCACCTCAACCACACTAGGGACTGATTGTCCACAGAGCCCAGTATAAGGATAGTCATCATTCATTTTAGTGTCATTATAATTTTTTTAATGAGTTCCATTGCCCATTCTCCTGTAATGATTTTTTTTTTTCCTCATCAGATAGCTAGCTATTTTCTTCCAAAAGGGAATTATGGCCTATATGCAGATTTCAGTTCAATGTGATTCAGCAAACAAGACACTGTATTAGAACATGGGGACACAAAAAGATAAATATAAACATAAACATTAAAAGATCAGCTGACTATAACAGAATATAGCATTTACACAGTTAAATAAATATAGTGCTAACAATTTTAATAAACAGTTCTCCTTAGACATGGTGCATAAACTGGATCTTAAAGGAAGGCAAAGATTTGAAGATAACAATTTTATTAAACAGTTCTCATTAGAGATGGTGCATAAACTGGATCTTAAAAGAAGATTTGAAGATAGAGAACTGAGAAGAGCATGGATTCCAGGCAATCAGATATAACCTGCCTATTTGTGTTTACACCAGGCCAAGCCATGGACTTGTTTTTCAGAGTCAAGGTATTATAGGCTCCTAATACCAAAGGGTGGATAATTGTGTTCTGAAAATTATATAAATGATACATTCCAAAAAGCATGTTTATGCATTAAACATAAGCTATATTAATTAATATTTAACAACCAAGTCTGAGAATATACAGTTTCATTTTATTTTTAAAATCTTCAATATTTTCTTTTTCTCCAATTAAAGATTAAAACAATTTTAACATTAAAAAAAAAAGTTTTGAGTTTCAAATTCTATTCTACCCTTCCCCTCCAGTTCCTGAGATGATAATCCATATTATATACATTATAGACATATATATATATATGCAATCATGTAAAATATTTCCACATTACTCATTTTGTAAAAAAGAAAAAATAAAGGGAGAGAGGGAGGGAGACAGGAAGAGATGAAGAAAGAAAAAAGGGGAAGAAAAAGAAAGAAAAAGACAAAGAAAGAGAGAGAAAAGCATAGAAAAAGAAAGGAAAGAAGAAAGGAAGGAAGGAAAGAAGAAAAGGAGTAAGGAGAGAAGGAAGGGAGAAAGGAAGGGAAGAGGAAAGAGAAAAAGTAGATGAAGAAAGAAAGCAAGAAAGGAAGGAAGGAAGGAAGGAAGGAAGGAAGGAAGGAAGGAAGGAAGGAAGGAAGGAAGGAAGGAAGGAAGGAAGGAAGACAGAAAGGAGGAAAGGAGGAAGATAAAAGAAAAAAAAATAAAACAACTTGTCCATATCATAAATTTTGCTGTCACTGCAGACACTAATTGGCATACTTGTTAGTGGTTTCAAAAGAGTGGTCAAAACTGGAAGCTCATAAGAGCTGAACTCTACTTCCCCTCTCCCTTTCTAAGTGGCTCCTCTGGGTTGAAAAGCTGGCAAGAGAAAAACTTAGACAAAGTAGTGTGTGTTCAGATAACAACAATGACGGGAGAAATGAAGATATTCAACTATGATTGTGAGCACTCTGTAAACTTGAGAGACCATTAAGTAAACTGATTAAAGTGACTAAAATGATTTTTAAAGTGTCAAAGAAAATGAAAAAAGGACAAGAAATGTTCAAGGGATGGTGGTTAGAAGTACTGAGATTTATTGGCCTACACAAAAAAGAGGTTGAAAGGTAACTAAATTTTGGTCTTCTCTAATTAGATTCTTGTTTTCCCCCTCTGGAATAAGAACATGAAAATGCTTTAACTGTTACATGAAACATTTAGGTCTAAAAAAGAATAGCTTTCTTCAAGTGAGTAGGGTTGTCATCAGGGAAAGTAACCAAGATGCAAAATCACCTGTTCTGGAAACCTTCAAAAACAACATAAATATTCCTTATAGGATATTTAGTTTTTGATTTATTATGCTAGATTAAATTTTTTTCTGTATATTAATGTGTTTCTATCTGTGTGTGTGTATGTTATTTTCATTAATGGTGCTGACTAATGGCTATAAAGTTGAGCACATTTGGAAGGGGGTGGAGACAATTAGAGTAGCTTCAAAAATATGCTAAATATTGAAAGTAAACTATTCAAGATAAATAAGAAAAAAAGAAATGTGGATATGTTGTTTTGTCAAATAAAATGCTCAGATTATTTTCAATCATCTGGAAATGAGTCAGAAGCAGGAAATTGACAAAATGGCTCTTTATCAACCAACAATACTGTTATATCATTAATTTTTCAATACTTGATGCAAATGAGTACTAAATATCTGATGGATATGTCATAATCCAAGGGTCTATGTCTTTTTAGAAAAAAGTACTTTAACACCATCAAAATAGCAACAATTCACAACAAAAGATTCACATAAATCAATCAAATTCTAATTAATTTTCAAATGGCTGTACTGCCTAAAAATAATTGAGTTAACATAATACTCAAAATGTACATCCCTGCCTTTAAATACTAGCAAAATTCATGATAAGGATGATAACCATAATTTTTATTTTAAAAGGCTTCTGATAAGGCCAAAAGGAAATATGTCCTTTATAATTTGAACTTCAACTACATGGTGATAAATTTTGCTTATCTCACTGTCCATAATAACATCCATACTACCCCAGTAATACTGGAATGAAATAAGTCAACTTCTTGGCCACTATCATTATTTTTCTACTGATTTCTCAAATAAATGACTAAATGTGTGTCAACTTTTTAAATACAGCAAAAGTAATATGGCCTCACTCTTGATAAAGAGTGATAAATCTAGAAATAAAGCTTCATAAATCTAGAAAAGGAAAGAAAAAATGCAAAAGCTAAAGACTGAGATTTATTTCATGAGTTCATATTCCAGCCTCAATGTAGAGGGTCCAAGGTCTCTCCCCTTACAATATTGTCTCTTACTGAATGACTTCAATGAAGGAATCAAAAGGATACTAAAATAGAATAATCAAACAGAAAGAATATCTAAGATCTGGTGACTGGTGCATTTTTTGAAAGCACTACTCAAAATCATGTGATTGACAGACCAGCACCTGTGATAAAATTTCTACCTATGCCCAAATCTCTTCAATTCATATTCATGACATGTCATAATGACTGTCCCAGAAAGAGGCTTCCCAATCTCTCCTACATGAATACGAGATACCATTTGAAGTATTCTGTGCATGTACCAAACCATGTTACATAAATTAAAGCCACTTAATTATCTATATCTTAACTAAATTTTACTAGTCCCTGATATTTGCTGGTAGTACTCAAAGCTGACTTAGGGTCAGCTTCTCCTATATGAACCTTTCCCTAATGTCCCCAAGACTTCAATCATTAAAATGGTTACAATACAAGCAAACTACTCCTTAACATCTTCAACAACAAATAGTAACCCAACAGTGGGTAAAGGGGAAAAATTAGGATATTAAAGCAATAACTTGTCTAAGAAAATATTCTATACAAAAAAAAGTGACAGCTTCCTCCATGTTTACAATATTCTTTGTAAAACTGATTGACAAAGGATTCTGGGAAGATGGTGGGGTAAGTCATTGAATTTCAAGATCTCCAGAAAATTTTTCAAGAAACAAAAAACTGCAATTCAAATATGCTGTAAGTACAATTATAATTACGCAGGATTTAACCACAATAAAAGATCACAGGTGCTGGAATCATATACCAGCACTCAAAAGAACTATGACTTTGGCCAAAAAATCATATACAGCAAAATTATCCATAATATTCAATGGGAAAAAATAAACATTCAACAAACTTGCAGATTTTTCAGGACTTTCAACCAAACCAGAATTTAATAGAAAATTTAATATATAAGAACCAACATCAAAGATTAATTTCAAAGAACTTAACATGGACAAATTGTTAATGTTTTTTACATGGAAATGTATGCTATATGTTTAAGATTGACATCAGTAATTGGGTAGCTCAAAAGAAAGATTGGAACACAGTTGAGTATGATCTGAATCTAAAAAGCAAAACTGTCTAGGAAAAGCTAAAAACAGTAATTATGTTATACAAGTGAGATGCAGAGAGAGAACAGGCACAGGCATTAGAGGGGGAAGGAGGGCTAGCAGTTCTGAAAACCTACTCACTCACATTGGAAATTAGTGAAATAGGTAATACTATACACATTCCATGAAGGGCACAGCACCCTCAAAAATCTATAGAGAAATAAGGGTAGAGGTATGGAGAAGGGGGAAATAAGAAATAGGGGAAGAAGACAGGGGAAGGATCCATGGGTTGGGAGAGCTTAAGTAATAGCAAGGCGAGTTGGAAGCAAAATTAAAGAGCAGCAGTGATAGGAAACAAGAGATTGCACAAACATTTCAACAAGGGTCAAAAGCAGAATTTATTAGAAAAAAAAGTAGGGCTACTAATGATTAATCTTACACAAAGTCAAACTTGAAGATGCAATCAAGAGAGAAATCTGTATTATATGTCAGCCATACTAATATTGTTTTAGATGCATGTTTACATATAGTAAATGCATGTATATATATATATATATATATATATATGTGTGTGTGTATGTGTGTGTGTCTGAATATATGTAGATATGTAGGCATGTAGTTCTATGTATATGTGTATATAGATATATGTATATATGCATAGGTTTGTGTGTGTGAATATGTGTATATATCTATATGTAAATATATCTGTCCTTAATTGTAAACTGCATGGGGTAAGTGGGAGGATGAAAGGGAAAAAAGAATAAAGTTTGCATCAGAGAACAAAAAAACAACCTAAAAGGAAAGAAAGATGGACACTCATGAACATTATTTCTTCTTTTATTATATTTGCTTTCTTATAATAGAAATTTATTATTATATATTTTGAATCTTCTTTGATATTTTACTGGGTACATGACAATATTTTGTTTATTTTTATTTTCTGTCTTTCTTTTTTTCTATTCTTTTTTTTTCTTATTTAGTTTTTAGTGAAATAAATAAATAAATAAAGCTTATTGGCATACTAATTGCATTTTACTTTTCTCCAAAGGAAAAATACCTTAAGAATAGATGTTCAAATACATTTGGTGTTTAATCATCTTTTGTACTTATGTATTTAAATACATATATGAATTTGAAACAAACCTGAAAATAATTCTTTCCCCCACAAGAAAAAAAAACAAAAAACAAAAAAAACTCCAACATCAAGAATCTCTCCACTGTACTTCAATCATGCACTAATGTAGTCATGCATTAGATCAAACAATATCTTAAAATGAGATCCTTTAGAATGTTTTAATTCTGTATCCCATCACAGCCACCCTTGTTTTTCTGTTTTTTTTTCACTTTCTCACTTATATCACATTACTCTTACATTTTATTGCAAAATTTGATCCCTTGACTCAACCTTAGTTATCCTAGACAGTTTCTATAACTAGTCCTAGCTCCTTCATTTGCCACTTAAAGGCAATATATGTATTATTCTAGCATCCTTTACTTCTCTAGTTATTCCTGATCACAGAACTCTTATTCCTGGATAACTCCAACCATTTAATTTCTCTGTTTTTCTCCTCCTGGACTACTGAACTTTGATGCATAATTTGACAGGACTGGGATGTTTTCACTTACAATAAGATTTTTTTTTTAATAACCTCAATTTGTTCTTCACTAATGTTTGTAAATCCTTTTATTCTATTCTCATGGATTCCTTATCTCATTTCCTATGGTTTCTGGTCCAAATCTTTTCTCATTTCTTCCCTTCTTCAATTCCCTATATTTACAAAAGATGACCTAGTCTTCTACTCTCCTAGAAAGCCTAAGAGCATCCAGAGAAATTCTTTCAGCCCTTCTATACCATTCCTCAGTCTCATCATTTTTGTTCTCTTTATTTGTGGTACCACTATTTGTCAGCCTTTCCTGTTTACAATCTTTTCTGCACCTTCCATCCACCCCCTCTCCTACATGGCAGGTAGTCCCATACATATTAAATATGTTAAATACAATATATGGATACATATTTATACGGTTGTCTTGCTACACAAGAAAAAAAATGGATTTAGAAAAAAGTAAAAGTAACCTGGGAAGAAAAACAAAAATGCAAGCAAACAATAACTAAACTACTCTTTCTTAAAAAGAAATCTAGTTATGTCACTAACTCAAAATTCTTCACTATACATCTATTATTGCCTACTGAGAGAAATTCAAATTGCTTTAACTAATGCTATTAATATGACTATTAAAGTTGCTGAGAATAATAGCAGGAGTAAAAATGAAGGAAAGCCAAATAATGAAGTTACAGAGTAACGTGGGAGATTAATAGATGTTACAACTTTGGCAAGAATTAGGAAAAGGTGGTATACTTGAGAGACATAAACTTCAAAAGGGGAGATACCATTGGGGGATGGTGTTAAGGTTCTAGAAGTGTCAATATGGAGTAAGGAACTTTTCAAACCTTCCTGTTGGTTCTGTAAACTGAGGTAGGAGAGGATGAGTGTCATCAAAAAGAAGCATCAGCAACAATGAACAATATAGATGGTGGAAGCATTGTGGTATTCTCAGGAGTTGCAGTTGCACAAGAAGATAAAAGAAATACAAACAATATGCATAGTATTCCAAAGTCATAGATAAAGAATTGGAAGTAGAAATATAAGAACTAGATAGAACTAGAGATAACACAGATTGGGATGAAAGTAGAAGGAGGAAGTGTAGGTTTTATGTTGATTTAGGGAAGTAGTTTGGGATGATAGGAATTAGGAAAGAAGATCTTAGAGAGTAATCTCTAGATACTTCCTAGCTATAGTAGGTCATATGAAAAAAGTAGTAGAAAGCAGACCGAGTCCTCATAGAGTTATGTACTAAATGTACAGTAATAGCAGTTGCAGAATGCTGATCCACTCAATTCAGAAAAAAAAGAGTGATTATATCATTATATCATACTAGATATATGTGAACTAGAAAACCATTATCTCATCAATTCCACTGAGTCCTTCTACACATATTTATTTAATTAGCCAGAACTAAGACTCTGAATGCTACTCCCACTAACAAAATTATTTTTGCGTATGAAAGTTTATTTTTTACCCTTTGTAAAAAATATACCCTGTATATCAGTTATCTACAAGGTGTGCCCTTTGTTAGACTAAGGTTATTTACTCTGAACCTAGAGAAAAATAGGCTAAATAAATTACAGACATTTCCCCAAGATCCAAATTTATTGTCCCAATTGTCTTTTTTAATAAGCAGAGAAATATGTGAACTTAAATATTGTGCCATAATTTAAAGGCAAATCTTGTATTTCTTGCAAGAATTAAAGTAAATTTCCTGTGATGATAACAGTTTTCACCAGATGGTTCTCCAGAAGGCTAAAAAGAGTCTCTATTTGTATTTGCTTCTTTTTCTCCATTGATCCCTGAACATACTCTCAGGATAAAAGATTAAGAAAAGTCTAAATAACTATCAATCCAGCTTCATTCATGCATCTTAAAATGCCACAGATATTCTCAGTGGTCTTCATTATATATATATATATATATATATATAGCAATTCTAAAAATATATTTAGCCCCAGATCCAACCAGTGATTCTTTCTATGCATTCTCCTCTTATAGAGAAAAGTCAATATCTGATATTTTGGGGTAACCAAAAATTAAATCACAATTTCATGCCCAGAGAATTTAGAATCTTATTCACATTGGATAATGTGATTGTTAATAGGAATCAGATCCATTACTGGGAGTTATGTTTCAACTGTTTTAATTTCCTCTGTTTTGCTTTTATTTCTGATATGTAGTAGTACTCTAATAAACTCCCTTTGAAGTATAGAACAGTTCTGGAAGAATATACATTAAAAAGTTATGAAGAATGTATAATTTATAGAAATGAACTCATTATCTCATACTGTCCTCATGCTATTCCTTTAATAGTAACAATTGGTGAAGCAAATATGTATTGTTTGGATTTGATCAAATAAGCTTCAGCACTATTTCTCTTATCTGTGGTAATTTGCATAACCTTGAGTTTCCATAAATACAGATTCTTCTTAGTTCTGGGGAAAAGTTACATAGCTTGCCTTATTTATTAATGACAAAGAACTTACATTTTACTACTCTTCAACAAAAGGATATTTTCCAAATTGATTGAATAAATTAGCCAGATACATTTCATGCTAATGAGGCAAAGCAGCACAAAGAAACTAAGTCATTCTAGAGTCAGGAGGTCCTCTCATATCTAACAAAGCTCACTCAATCAAACAATCAGGTATATTTACTAAATGTCTATTTGTTTTTTTTGGATTTTTTTTGTTTTTTTTTTTCTTTTCCCTCTAAGGTTTTACACACTTTTAAATCTAAGTCATGCACATCCAATGTCCATACCCCTTCCAATCACTTTGGAGAAACTGTATAAGGGTAACATTCATGTTTCTTTATTTTATCCTCATCTAAGGGAGTTTCTTAGTGGGTTTTTCCTATTTGCTTTTATCTCAGCTAATCATTTTCTAAGAGAGGAGTCCTTAACACGAAGATACATAAGATCCATAATTTTTTTTAAATTGACAACTATTTTTCAATGTAATTTGTTTCCTTTATAGTCATTTGTAATTAATTTTATGCATTTAACAACATTATGCTGAAAAGTATATATAAGCATATATGTTTCTTTCCCTGGACTATTCTACCACTCCCCTTCCTAAGCAAAATTATATATTAAAACATATAGACTACACATCCATTGGAACACGAATTTCTTACCTTTTCCATGTTCTAGACTCTTTCAGCAGTCTAGTGAAGCTTATATATACTTTTCAGCATAATGTTGTCAATTTAAAAAAATAGTAGTTGTCAATTAAAAAAAAATTATAGATCTTATGGATCTTTGTATTAAGGACTCCTCTCTTAGAAAATGATTAGCAGAGATAAAAGCAAATAGTAAAAATTATTATTAATGGATAGAATCTTCTCAATGTTCTAGTCTATATGTTTTTGTTGATGCATCAATGTGATTCTATGTCCTAAATGTTGTGTTAGTAGAGCACAAAGCCCTACCTGAAAAATTCTGCCATCCTGAAAAAAACTTCCTAGAAATAGATGTCTGCTTTTAAGGATCAGTTTAATTAACATCATCAAGAATTTGGCCCCTTTTTCCAAGGACACTTACAAAACAAAGAAAAATACAAAATTGGCCTGAGTCCTCTGTACTTCAATTCAGTTTTTGAAGTGATGATGAAAAGAAGAGGGCAGAAAGTGCTAAAAATCATTTTTCCTACCTGAGGCATTCAAGATGGTAAAGTAAAGGTTGCCAAACTCTCCCAAAATTTCCCTCCATACAATATTAAAATAAAGTGTTAAATTGAATTCTGGTTCTGTATATCCAACAAAAGTTACACATGTTTCAGGACCAACACACCTTAGGAGATTGACAGAAAATCTCTTAGACAGTGGGGTGGGAGCTGGCATTAAGTGAATGTAGGAGAAACATCAGCAGTGACCTTTGGAGGCTGCTGTGTGAGAACAACTTCAAGAACACTTCAAGGACCCAGGCAGATATTAGGGGTGCAAGATGAGGGGTTTATTTGTTATTATCCAGATATAGTCCTGGGTCAGAGTTCCAGGAGAGAGAGGAGCATATATGTTATCATAAGGGAGCAGTCCTGATTGTAGTTCCAGGACAGAGAATGTAATTAGCACTTGCAGTTGGAGAGGAAGATAGGTCTTGGTCACAGTTCTAGAGCCAAGAGGGGCCTAGTGCCTGTAGTTACAACGGATCAGAGCACTTCTGGGCAAACTTCAGAGGGCAGGAAGCAGAGCCAAGATGGCAGAGTAACTATTAGGGATTCAACTGAATTCCTCCCCCAAATCCCTTTATATACCTTTAAATAATGACAAATTTCTAAAGTATTAGAACACCCAAAAAAAAAAAAAAAAAAAAAAGGGTGACACAATATTCCATCCCAAGACAACTTAGAAGGTCAGCAGAAGAAAAAAAAAAAAAAAAGCTAGATGTCATCTTTCATGAAAATATCAAGGAAAACTGTCCTGATATTCTAGAACAAGAGAGGATAAAGTAAAAATTGAAAGAATCCACCAATACCTCCTGAAGAGTTTTTAAAATGAAAACTCCTAGGAAAATTATAACCAAACTCCAGGACTCCCAAGTCAAGGAGAAACTACTGCAAGCATCCAGGAAAAAACAATTCAAGTATGTGGAGCTATAGGTAGGGTAACACAAGATTTAATAACTTCTACGTTAAAGGATCTGATGGCTTAAATATGATATTCTGTACAGCAAAGGCACTAAGATTGTTTTTTAAGAAACACCTATTCAGCAAAACTGAGCATAACCCTTCAGGGGGGAAATGGATATTCAATAAATTAGAGTATATTCAAGCATTCTGGATTAAAAAGTGCAGAGCTGAATAAAAAATTTGACTTTCAAATACAAGTCTCAAGAGAAACAAAAAAGTAATCAGGAAAGTGAAGTCACAAGAGACTTAAGGTTAATCTGTTTACATTACAACATGGGTAAATGATACTTATAACTCATAATAACCTCATTATTAGAGCAGCTAGAAAACAAATATATGGATAGAGGATATAAGTATGAGTTGAATATGAAGGGATGATATCTAAAATAAATAAAATTAAGGAATGAGAGACTAATGTATTGGGAGAAAGGAAGAAGTAGAATGGTGTAAATTATCTTTCATAAAAAAGGCCAGAAAAAGCTCTTACAATGGATGGGAGGGAAAGGTAATAAGGAGTGAGTGTATCTTATTCTCATTAAAACTGACACAAAAATGGAATGACATACACACTCAATTGGGTATAGAAGTCTATCTTAACCTATAGGTAAGTGGGAGGAAAAGGAGATATGGGAAAAGTAGAGGGTGATAAAAGGGAGGGCAGATTGGGGGAGAGTTAATCAGAGGCAAAACACTTTTGAGGAAAGACAGGGTAAAAAGAAATAATAGAATAAATAGGGAGGGGGAATATAATTGTCAAGGATAATTGTGAAAAGAACTTTGAAGCAAGTTTCTCTGATAAAAGTCTCAATTCTCAAACATATGGGGAACTGAGTCTATTTATAAAAAATCCCCAATTGATAAATGAAAAGATGAATAGTTTTCAGATGAAGTAAACAAAGCTATTTATAGTCACATGAAAAAAAAATGTTCTAACTCACTATTAATTAAAGAAATGAACATTAAAACAATTTTGAGGTCCTACCTCATACCTACTAGATTGATTGATGGGCCAGAAAAGGAAATGGCAAATGTTGAAGAAAATGTGGGGAAAATGATACATTAATGAACTGTTGGTGGAATTGTGAACTGATTCAACTAACTGTAGAGAGATTTGGAACTGTACCCAAAAAGAACCTTTTGAACTAGCAATACCACTACTAAATATTTATTCTAAAAGAGATTTTTAAAAAGAAGAAAAAGGACCCATATGTACAAAAACATTTATAGCAGCTCTTTTCTCAGGGCAAAGAATTGTAAATGTAAATGTCCATTAATTGGGGAATGACTGAACAAATTGTGGTATGTGATTATGATGTAATATTATGATTCTTTTATAATGTATTATAACTGAAGGAGATCTCGGAAAAATCTGGAAAGACTCTATGAGCTGATACAAAGTGAAAAGTGCTAAGTACAAAATAATAGAAATAATGTGAGTTGATCAGCTGGGAAACTCATGATGAAGAATGTTATCTATCCCCAGAAAAGGAATTGATTTTGTCTGAATATAGATTGAAGCATAATTTTTTAACTTTGTCTTTCTTGATTTTTTTTTCTTTTTTGCTTGTTTGTTGTTGTTGGGTGGGGTGGGGGAGTCCATCAATATTTTCTTTTACAATATGACTTTTATGGAAATGTCTTGCATGAATTCACAAAGGCCTTCTCAATGTGAGGTGAAGATGAGAAAAAAGGAAGAAAGAGAATATGGAACTTAAAGTTTTAAAAACAAATGTAAAAATATTTAACATGTAAGTTTAAAAAAATAAATTAATCAGTATAGCAAATAGAGTTCTGCAGATTGAGAAGGATTGAAAACAATTAGTAAATCCAAGGATTTCAGTGACTAGAGGGGGGAAAATTACAAAAAACTTCAGAAAAACTTCAAAGAACCATTTCAAAAATTAGATTTAAGCTAGCAACTAATACTAGTCATTCCAAAATAAACTTAAAATGGATACGTGAAACTAATTGTTTTAAATATTATAAACATATTAGAATAAAAGGGAAGAATATAACTTTCAGACTTGTAGAAATAGTAGATGATATAGCCTGGAATGTAATGATCCAATACATCATAAAATAGGACACAACTGAACAACTGAATAACAAGATAACTTTCACAACTATTGATAAAATTAGCAACTTTGATAGCATAAAATAAAGAAATATTTATAAAACAAGATCAATTCAGTTAGAATAAAAACGGGTAGAGATGAAAAAAAAAAAAAAAGAAAAAAGAAAAAAAGTTAATAAAACAGAAATTCACAGAAGAAAGCATAAAGATTTTAGAAGTACCCAGAAATAAGCATAGCAGTTCTACTATGTGAAATTTAATGAATTAAATTTAATATTAAAATAATTTTTTAAATTAAATGATAAATATAAATAATAATAAATTAAAATTAATATTATATCAAATTTAATATATACTCTTTAAAAAGAAACAATTTCTACGTAACATAAATTTCCATGGTTTCTTATAAAAAAGTTTTTTCTGTTATTTGTAGGTGGAGGTGCTTGTATTCGTAAATACCAAATTTACAATAAAAAAGATTTGGGAGAAAATCACACTTTGATAATAATAATGTCAAAAAAAAAAGAGGTGTAAACAATTCCTGGAAAATATGATGAAAAATGTAGCTAAGAAGTAAGGAATAGAAAAAAAAAAGCATGAACTGCACAGAAACAGGAGCAGCTAGATATTTCAAGTTTCAAATAACATCATGAAAATTGAAACTGATAATATTTTAGCCCACAGAAATATTTATTATGGATGTGTCATTTCTAAATCAATTGTCTATGCTCATTAAGATAGCCAACAAAGCAAAATAAAAATGAATTTGTTTAGAATTAAAATATGAAAAATGAATGAGGTATAATAAAACACTTCCAACCTGACAAAAACTGTTATTAATAAAATCATGGGAAATAAATTGGAAAAGATACCAACATGAATAATTATTTTGTAAAACATTTTTTTACTAATTAATGAAAATAACAAGTGGGAAAAAAAAAAACACCTAGAAACCACCTCAGCCATCCTGAACAATTGATCTCCTTGTCAAACAGAGGGATGTAGTACCCAAGGAAAACACTAGTTTAAAAGAAAATTCATTTAAAAAATCTTACAAGGAAGGATGGGAAAAGATTATTTGCCAATCACCTCAAAGAGAACAACAATAAACACTGGGGAAAGAACAGATTAGAGAAATCTTGGCAAAAGACAACTAAAAAATATATTTTGAGAAAAGTTAAGGATGAAACTTGAAGAACAGCAAAGAGATAAGATCACTGTCAACAACAGTGAAGTCACTGCACTAAAACTCTAGCATCACAATCCAAGGATATGCTTCCAAAAGAAATATAAATAGTCTTGATGAAAACAAAGATGGAAAAGTAACTAGATCCAATCTAACACATAGAGAGTAGGTCTATTCTGGAAGTGCCACTATTTTGAAAGCATTGAGAGATCAGTTCTTACACTATGGGGAAAAAACAAACAAACAAACAAACTTGGAAATTTAAAAGCTTGGAAAAAATTCAGATCTTAATATAAAATAAAAGTAACTTGAAGAATATCAAGTAACTATAGAATAATATCCCTACTTTTTTTAGCTATGTAAAATTTTATGAGAACAATCATTCCATGTATAAATGATATCCTTGAGAGAATATTAAAAGAGAATTCAAGAACTTTTCCATGATCAAACAACTGATTAATCACATACTCCAAACTTAGAGAATACAAAATCCCACTGTGCTTATTTTTTACTGACTATAAAAAAAATTGTTTTGAAAGAGCAAAAAGATGTCTTAAAGGTTCTCTGCTAATGAAATATCTTCCATAAGACAAAAATCACACACTACTACTTGAAAAATTCAGCTTCAAAAATGACTTTCTCAATAAGCCTCTAGTTATTTAAATGAGTAATATATCAGAGAGATGTCAAAACCAATGTTGGTTGGTAAGCACAAAGTCCACAAAAATGAGGGGTTCTCTAAAGATCATAAAATCTTTCTGACACTTTTATTTGAGAATAACAGTATATTTGTTACATGAAGACCAAAACATTTCAGAACTTGGTATATTTAGTAATGGGTGGGGTGGTGGGGGACTGGATAAATATATCTATATACAGATGATTTGCAGTTAAGATTGACAAACATCACAGCTGTCAATTAGCACATATTTCTGGGACAGAATGCAAAATGGATCATGAACAGAACCAAGAATAGGACTAAGAAAGCAGCCTAGATAAGCTCTTCAAAACCACATAGTTCTTTTATTAATCCTAGGCCCCTTTGAAGAAAGATCTGTCTTTTTAAAACCAATATTTTTTCGGGGACATTCGTTAACTCTTCATCAAGCAATTCTACAGTCTTCAAAAAAAAAAATTGAATTGAGGATCATCCAAGACAATGGAGAGGCACATCATGGGATTAAGTATATTGCAACAAATCACAAATGAGGAATTACCTTGGTGAAGTGATATAGGGGATGTCATTAGAAAAAAGTATGAATAAAGAAATTAGTAGCCCAGTCATAGGGGAGAACTACTGATAACTGATAGTTAGTCTCATTTTCCCCAATGATGTATGTGAAAAGAGAAAGGATCACAAAAAAGTACTAGAACATTGAGTGGGCTATATAAATTTATCTGCAGTATATTCATGGGAAGACATGAGTGAGAGTTTCAGAGTTCAGGGAAACATGTTTAAATTAAGATCTGTGTTGTTGGAAGAAATACCCAAATTGATGAGCTTTAGATACACTGAAACATTAAAGTACTGGAGCAATATATTGTGCAGTTGATCCTCCACTAAAGTAGTACCCCAATGTCTCACTCATCAAGGCATGATTTTCAAAGACTATTCCAGCTAAACCTAAGCTCTGGCACATACTATCAGTGTGAAAAAAACATCCTAGACACAGGTCAAGTAATAAACTGTCTTTATCTAAAGATTTTATTGATTAATAGCAGAAAAGTTTGCTACCAATTTGTCAGCAACTCAAAAATAGGTGGACATAATTGTAGAAAGGCTGCAGTGTATGGAGTATATAAGTCACTGAATTACATACTTCAAATTGGTATGCACTGTTTTAGGTAATTCATGCTTTGCACATATTCAAATATCCTAAAAAATTTAAATACTTGGAGCTTTAGGGTTTAAAACATGTTTATTTTTATTCCTGCCAAAGGGTGAATGAACATACACATACACACACACACACACACACACACACACACACACACACACACACACACACCCCAAATGCATTAAGTACCAACATAATATATTCTCCTCAGAGATAATGGAAATACATAGGCAAATAAGATTCAGACCCTTTCCTTAAAGAGATTGTGTTCTAGTTGATAGAGGTATGAAAAGTAAACGTATGAATATAATACAAAAAAAAAATTGTAAATATATCAATCAACAAGTATTTACTAAACACTTATGTTCCAGGTATTATACTAAGATCAAAGACAGACTCTATGTGTAAGCCAAAGTAGAAAAGTAAATATAAATATATATAAAATATTTTAAAGTCACAATTTACCAATATTCCATTAAAAGCATTATAAAATTTCTGTACATAGCATATTATCCTATTATCTTTAATTAACTTGTTATATCATAATCACCAATACTAAAATATTGATTCTAACCAGACATGATCTGAAATATATTCTCTATTAGAGGAAATGTTACCAATTGAAAAAAAAAAATCAGTAGAAATCTATTACCATGTAAACATATTACTTTGTCCTTAATACAGAGGTTTGTTGTTGGTTTTAAAGTAAGTAATTAAGTATAAAAGATTTCGGTGTCTATAAATTATTGCAAGGAACTTGGCTTTTGGTATCTCTATCAGAATTTTAATCATGACTTTTCCAGGAAACTTTAATTCATTTTTGCTGTCTCATCCTTGTCTGCATTTTTCTTCTTGTACTTTTCATTTAAGTGGTTCTGGCATAATTTCTAGGCAAAGAAAGTCAATTGGAATATTTATTATTGATGCTACATTAACAGACTCCAAAGCTAGGAAAGTGAACCATAAATACTATGACATAAAATACAAATGGCCCCGAAGATTGTTTTTGTTTTAAGTAAAGCATAAATAACAGCTTTAAAATTGTGTGAAACTAAAATAAAACATCATACTAATAAATTAACAAATAAGACTCATTAGACTTATAAAAATGCAAAACACTATGTGCTTAAAATGAAGTTAATAAAATCAGCTGGGGAGATTTTTATTAACAAGCTGTGCAAATGACTAACATTGCTGTTGGTTGGAAGCTTACAAAAAAAAAAAAAAATCTATATGAATATATTGGAGATAAAAAGCCAAGGGAAAGAATAGAGAAAAAGTAGGCAATTTGCCTTCACTATTATTATGCAAAGAACACCCATAGGAATCAGGAGAAATGGGGATTCTAATTTTCTTCTGTTAAGTGACCTAGAACAATTCAAGTCACCTCATTGCCTCTTTGCCTCAACCCATGATAATAAATTTCTTGTCAGAGGATGTTTAATTATAAACTTAAAAATCCTGGCATTCTGTTCTTCTCTTCTTTTATCTGATTAATGGGACCCTCCAAATTAATAGGGAATCAGCTCTATAAATCCCCACAAGTAGGAAAATCTTTGAATATTCTACTGTACCTATAGTACATGAAGAAATAGTTTCAATTAAAGATTATACTGTGAGGTATTTAATTATTTAAAGAGACTGATAACTATTAACTCCTACTGCTGCTGCTGCTGCTGCTAAAATACACATTTGGAATATTGATCATTTTCAACATTGCCTATAAAGGTTGATTATGTAACCCAAACATTCAGAACTATAGAATATCCAGAACTATGGATTTATAGAGGTTCCCTTTGTTTACTATTTTAAAAAGAAGCACGTATTTCTAATGCCTATTTTAAAAAGTCACATTTCCCACATTATCACCATTTAATTTACTCTAGACTGAAAATTCCTTAAAATATTTGACTTTCAAAATTTTAAGCTTAACTCCATAACTTGTAAATTATACAAATTTAAAATTCTAAATTTAAAAAACTTTGTTTAAAATAAAAGATAACTATTTTATTATATCCATATAATCATTCATTCAAGCATTCAATAAATATTAATTAACTCTAAGTGCTATGCTAGATACTATAGGCAAAACAAAAATACAATCCCTAGTTTCAGAACCATATTTTTGGACTTGATCAATATAAGAGTTTTGATAATGTAAATTTGCTATGAGAGTTCCCCATCTTACCTTGTTCCCCCCACACACACCAAATGAGAAGCAGAGGGGAAATGGGAAGAATAAAAAATAAATAAGTTAACTCGAAAAAAATAAAATTTTAAAAAGAACTTTCATTATGCAATAGCATTTTAGATTTAGTTAAAACAAATTGATGTACAAATTATTATAGTCCTTTTGTTTTGTTTTGTTTTTTAACCTCCAAGAGGTTGCCATTCTTCTGTGCTATTTTCCTATAGTTCTTTACTAAGGTCTAACGTCATTACTCATGGTGATATAAAAGTAACTCAGTTTTTTTTTTAATAGCTTTTTATTTTCAAAATATATGCAAAGATAGTCTTCAACTTCAACCCTTGCAAAACCTTATTTTACATTTTTCTCTCTCTCTTCTTCTCACCTCTTCCCCTAGATAGCAAGTAATCCAATATATATGGTAAACATGTGCAATTCATTTGTATGTATTTCCACATATATCATGTTGCACAAGAAAAATCAAATGAAAAAGGAAAAAAAATGGGAAAGAAAACAAAGAGCAAACAAATAACAAAAATGATCAGAGTACTATATTGTGATCCACATTCAGTCCCCCATAGTGCTCTTTCTGAATTCAGATGACTCTTATCACAAGTCTATTGGAATTGACCTGAATTACCTCTTTGTTGAAAATAGCCAAGTCCATCACAGGTGACCATCACATAATCTGTTTTATTAGCTTTTCCTGCCTGAGCCAATCTGAGAAGTATGTAGTGAAGTTGTCTTAATTTGCATATCTCTGATTAATAAAATAGAAACAATTGCCATTTGCATTCACTATGAATTTACAAGAGCCCAAACAAAAACCAAACGGGACCTTTGGGAATGCTCCAATGAAAGCACTGTGATTGAGCAAATGAAATATTGAAGTATCACTTTATTATCTTCTATAACATAGAAAATTCCCAAATTTTTTCAAAATTCTATACTTATCTACTTGAGGAGAAGTATATCACATTGGAGAAAGTGCTAACCTCAGAGTCAGGAATACCTGTGTTCAAATTTCATTCCTGATACATAATGTCTTTAATGGTCCTAGGCAAGTGACTTGACCTGTCAGGATCCTCAAATAATTCTAATATTATAGCATCTAATTTCATCTTTCAATGAATGAAAGGATCAGTTAACAGGACTGCTATCTTGAACCTAATTCTCACTATGTGTTAGTCAACAAGCATTTAGTAAGCACTTACTATGTTCAAGATACCATGCTTTAAATATATATATATATATATAAATAAAACCAAAACCCTAGTCTCAAGAAGCTCACAATTTAATGGAGTGAACAAATATGGGCTGAATACTATAGAATGCTTTCTAGAACCCCCAAATTAGGGTGCCAAAATATACTATCCTGATCAGCTCTCTTGAGGATCTCGAGACCAGCCTGAATTCTTGCTCTTAGTGAAGGAGTGAAGAAGGCAGGAGACCTAGGAGGAGGGTCAAAGATGGAGTCCTTATTTCCAGTCCTCTCAGCCTTTAAATACCTTGGTATGATTGCATCATTACAGCACAGTAAGCATGAGCCAAATAGAGAACCATTACATCATCACATCACACTGAGCAAGTGTTAACTATAAGCATCCTGCTATTGCTATGTAAATGCCTCTTACTCTAAATATCTCTTGCTTCAAGTAGAACACAGGTGGTCATGCCCTCCTTGACTTCTCAGGAAGGGTGAGAACACCAAAGGGAGATGGGGAGCCAAACCAGACATTGTCATCAGGTTTCCTCCTGGCAGAAGGGTCTTATACCTTACCCAGAGTTCCCCCACTGACTGTGATCCTCTACAGAAGTCAGAGGAAACATTGAAGGAAAATAAGTACTCAATTTTAGAACTCATAATTCAGAAGGACAATAATCCTTAAATATCTATTAAGCACTTACTCACATTATTTGCAAAGCATTGTTTTAAGTAGAAGTAGTGATGGATACAAAAACAGTGCCTACTTTCAAAGAGTTTAGATTCTAATTTCAGAAGTTCTTAACCTCTTATGTGTCATGGACCCTCACTGAGATCTGGCTAAATCTATGAATCCCACCTCTTTGTTTCCACTGTTTGCACTGTAGTTCCATGCCTCATTGCTTTTCAGCTGGTCTTCTGCAATTGCCTCCTAACTAAAGTCCCTGCTTTTAGGCTGTGCAAGTCAAAAGACCACCTGACTTATATAAATCAAAGGAATCTCAAGGTAGAAAACAAAGAGTTTTATATTGGCAAGTCTTGAATTGGGCATCTCACCACCATCAGGATGGTCTGGCAGTGATGAGAGACAAACTATAGAAAGCAAACAGAAGATTTTATATATATATATATAAGTCTCTGATAACACTTCCATAGGCTAGACCTCTGTCCTGATTAGCCAGGACAAATGACCACACATTCTAAGTCATAAATGAGGAAATACTTCTAATCCACCACATCTTTAGTATTACTGAATTATCTTATGTGGGAGTTTGTTAATGCCAAGGTGGTCATTACTTGGTTTCACATAAATGTACTATATGATCTTATTTTGTGAAAATCATGTGATTTCTGGAGAAACAAAACTTGGGCCTGGGGCACAGCCAACCTTCACTCAATTTTTAGAACTGTCTCTCTATCTTGTGAGACAGTTTTCACAATTCACTTCATTCATAAGCTTATTCTTTTTTTAATACACTACACAATCTATTCAAGTCACAAATAAAATCATTTAAGTAAAAACACAAAAACAATATAAATAATAAGACGAAAAATAATTATAAAAAGATATTCTTTATCTCCAGCAACTTTTTCATCTCTATTCAGCTTTTAAGTGATTTAACCTAGATGGAGCTAGTAGCTAACCAAGACATTTTCCACTATATCACACTGATGAAGTTTGGGGTACAGTCAGACTTTCCCCAAACAAAGTCACAAAATTATGGGTTTACTCCCCAAATAATGGAGGAGGGGCAATACTCCCAAGTATATTGGGATTATGGGACAGTATCATGTATTGTCAAGAAAGGAAGGAAGGGAGGAAGAGAGGAAGAAAGGAAGTGTGAGGAATTAATAGAATGAAGAAGCTGTCATGGGAATATAGCCTTAAACTCTACTTTAATTGTGACTTGAGAATTTATAACAGAGCTATAGCTAAATTTTCAGGTGATTGTCCCCTTATCTCCCACTATACCTTAATTAGCATTTATGTACTTCTTTTGAAGGTGATGATGACTTTGAATTCAACATCTACTTGTATATCAGTTATTTAGGGAAACAAGTTAAGAGTTTATTATTACTGATTTTTATTCTTTCATTTCTGGGTTAGATTTCTGCTATTAAAATGTAAGCCTGGACTTCCCCAAACAATGGGAAAAAAGGTCAGCCTGGGGATGGTGGGGGCTTCAGGGGCTTCTGTGTTCAGGCTATTTAATTTGGAATTTTGCAGTTTATACTTTGCACTTCCTTCACTGACAAGCACCTTGTCAGACAGGGGATGCCCTTTCTCAGGAGATTATTATAAACCCCTTTTTGTTGTTCCTTACTCTGAGATCTCTGTTTTGTGGATATTACTGAGCCACACAGAAGGGAGGGAGGAAGGGAGGGAGGGAGGAAGGAAGGAAGGAAGGAAGGAAGGAAGGAAGGAAGGAAGGAAGGAAGGAAGGAAGGAAGGAAGGAAGGAAGGAAGGAAGGAAGGAAGGAAGGAAGGAACAGAAAAAAAGAGAATCCTATTAGCGTTCCTCTGTGCTTGCCTATGGGAATAATTAGGTTTCCAGATTGTTTACTGTAATTCAATCTCTCTCCTGATGCTACTCCTTGCGATCAAAGAGTTATTCTGCCCCCATCAACACTGCCTTTCAAAATGGAATCCTCTTGGCTGGACAAATAAAGGCATACTTGTAATCCAAACTTCAGGGGAGGCTGAAGCTGACCCTGACCAATCTAGTGAGTTTGGGAGTTAAAAGCTGCTCTGTACTTATCTGGTCCCAGTCAGTTAACAAACATTTGCTCCTCTCTAGAACTCAACTGTCAAACATGCAAACTCTGTCTTAGAAAGGACAATGTTGATGGGCTGACCACATGATTCACATGACAAATGTAAGATTACCTAAAAGACTATTTTACAGAGAAGAACCAGTATAATGGCCCTCTAGGTTGGTACCTGAAGAAGTTTAGTATCGATTGTAAGACGTGGGAAATACTGGCAAAGGACCATCCAGCATGACATTCTCATATCAAAGAAGCCACAGTACTCCATGAGCAAAGCAGGATGATAGAAGCACAAAGGAAATATGAATTGTGTAAATCCAGAGTCATTTTCACTCTATGTGCACTTTTGCTCAATCTGTGATGATATCTTCCAAATTCATATTGGACTGATAACCATTTTGAAGAACAATCTGGAATTTTGCTCAAAGAATTATAAAACTGTATATCTTTTGATCCAGCAATATCATTATTAGCTTCATCTCTTGGAAAAGAACATTTACAGTAGCTCTCTATGTGGTGGCAAAGTAGTGGACATAGAAGGCTTGCCCCTCAATTGGGATTAGCCAAACAAGTCATGATATATGATTATGATGGAATACTATTATAAGAAATGATAACCTAATTGATTTTCTCCTTTTTTCTCAGCATTTCTCTTCTCCAATCATCAATTCATCTTCTATCAACTGCCAAATTAGTCATGCTGTGGCACATATTTGATCATATAATTCTCAAAAATTGTCCTTGGCTTCCTGTGTGTGTCACAAAAGTTGTTCATTCATTCTAGCTCTTCCATGAAAAGTTTCCACTCATAGGTACAAAGGTAAAGTGCAAAACTAATTCAGTGTTAGGAATCCAGCAAGTCCTCACTCACAGGCCTACTACAGTTTTCTTTTTTTCCCCAATATTTATTCACTTTGAAGTTACATATAAAAAGTCCCCCCAAAATATTTCCATGTACACAATACTACATAATAAGAAAAATCAATTTAGAACAATGATTCCTGTTTCATATTAACTTGAAAATAAACAATACAATAAATACTGTACATTTTCTAAGCTACTCTACTCTTTTGTGCTTTCTCCTAAGTTTTCTTTTGTTCTCTGTTGTACACTATTTTTTCCTCTCCCTTCCCCACTATTAGATACAAATATGTAAATGTGTTAAACAAATCATATGTAAAATCATAATACATATACTTCATTTATCAGTTCTTTCTCTGGATGTGAATATCATCTTCCTTCATGAATTCTTTATACTTGATTTGAATATTTGTAATATTTTGAATTACTTTTTTATTCAAAATTGTTCTTAGAAAAATATTGCTGTTACTGTGTACAAAATTCTCTTAGTTTTAACTTAACCAGAGATAGCTAATGAAGTTTAAAGATTTATTCCTACTTCAAAAACTGCAAATGGTCACAAGCTTAAAAAATCCTTAGAAGAACTTATAAAGGACTTTAAACAAATAAACAAAAAATAATAATAATAATAAAATAAGAGAGGTTGAGGAAAAAATTAGGAATAAAAAATAAGAGCAATCCAGGAAAAACAAGAAAATTATGAAAAAACAGTCAACCAATTAGAAAAAAAAGATCCAAAAACTTAAGGAAGAAAATAGCTTTTTTAAAAACAAAAGAGGAGAAGCTAATGACATTATAAGACACTAAGAAATAATAGAAGAAAGTCAGAAAAATGGATAGAGATAGAAGAGAATGTGAAATATCTCCTTAGGAAAACAATTGATCTAGAGAAGAGATTGAATAGTGACAGTATAAGAATATAACTACCTGAAAGTTATGACAAAAAAAGAATCTATATATGATATTACAAGAAATCATTACATAAAATTTCCCTGAAGTTCTAGAACAAGAAACTAAAATAAAAATGGAAGGGAAAATCTCTTAAAAGATGGTAGTAAGGCAATAATTATGAAAATTATTTGGTACTGTCTAAGAAATGGAAAAATAGATCAGTGTATTGTAGCCATACAATGCACAGTACCAATTAAGTATTATGATTTTTTGTTTGACAAATGTAAAACTGTAAGTTTGGGGGATAATGGGTTTTGCCATTATTTGGCAAAAATTGTTGGGAAAGCTGGAAAGCAGCCTAGGAATATACTTACTATATCTATATCTATATCTATATCTATATCTATATCTATATCTCTATATATATATCTATATCTATAGATATATATATATACATATATATGTATATATATACTTATATTATATATATACATTATATATATACATATACACATATGTGTGTGTATATATATATATATATATATATATATATATATATAATACTTATCATCATCATCATTACTATTATTATAGTCAGGGTGTAGTCCTGAGGTGAGTGGAGGGTGGGAAAATGGAGATTATACCTGAGTCTTCAAGTATTTTGTACTGTTGTTTTCTTTTTTTGTTAAAGAGCCCTACATATATACATATATATATGTATCTATAGATACATATATATATGTATATAGTTTTTAAATATCTATAAAATTTTCCCTCTGAATAACTACTATAAAACTTTTTTAATTGTTTGGTAACTAAAGAGGTACAATAGTATTCATACTTTGTGAATTATCAGATCATTTGTAAAAATGAACACAATACATAGTAGAATTAACTTAAACTTTATTTATGCCTTGTAAAACAGCATTCTACAATAAGAAATGAACAGTTTCCTTCATGGACATTTGCTTAGTTCTTGATTTTTACAAGAATAACTAACAGGATTTTTTTTATGATACATTTCATTTTTGGCACAAGCGTTTTACTATCATTTCTGTATTTATCCATTGTGAGTGTTATGACACCTGCTTCTGGATCTCAAAAATATGATTGTCTAAGATTGAACAGACAACCACAGAGCTCAGATGGAGATTTTCTAGGGCTATTGCACTTGAACCAATGCCCTAAACTGGATTTTTAGCTTAGGAACTTTCAAAGCATCCTATATTTGTGTCATATCACAGCTTTTCCTAGAAAGATGATAAACTAACTACTTAGGCTACAAAAAACCTTTGTTTCCTATGTTTGCTGTTCTCAATTATTCATTGACTGCTGTCCTCCTTCTCAGAGTAACAGATAAATTTCTTAAACAGACCCAGACCTGGTTCTTTGCTTAATGACAACTCCTTGTACTCTGTGACTAGAAGTACAAGACAGCGAGCCATGTATCCAGAGCCAGCTTTTGAGCTTATTCAGTTTTTGGAAGGAGGCATAATAGAAGAAGGATAGTACCTATCAAGGCTGTGCATGAAACTTCCATTGGCATCTTGAATTGAAAATATGTGATACCAGAGAAACCAAGGCAAGCAGAGATTGGTTTTTAATCTTTAATGTGGAATTTAAGCTAGACCTGATGAGACTCTTGTCCAAAGTATTCAGTGCAGATAAGCCAAGGCAGGGAATTTATATAGGGTTTTAGTTAACTAGGTTTTGCAAACAGAATATATAACCTGAGTATACAATCTTATAGGGGAAAACAAAGGCATTTAAGAGGGGAGTGGGCAAGGACAATGAGAGAATGGACAAGCTGTGAAAGGATCATAACTTAATCCTGACAGGATAGGGATCAAGATAAGGAGGTCTGGGAGAGGACTATACTCAAAAGGAGGTGGAATTATCCTAGCAAGGATAAAAATAATGCACCTGGAGATTATGATACAATGATATGTAAAGGTGCTCAGAGTTTCAAGGTTTTTCCTGGGTTCTTTTTTTCAACTCAATTTCCTGTCCTAATGGCAAGGAATGGGGAGTGGCTATGATTTTTTTTTTTTTTTTCATTCAAGGCTCAACAAAACACGACACATCCTTGACATCAATTTTGCTCATCAGAGCTGTTTACAGAAAGTAATGGAGCTTGACAAGGGCTCTTTGGGTGAGTCAGGTGAAACTTTTGCTGCAAAACCTTGGTTATTATTGGTTTCAAAACTGTTCAAGTTTTCATATTTTCTTTATTGATGGGAAGGATTCTTATTGATGTTCTATCTATGTTGAATTTCCCAAGATTTCTCTCAGATATGGCTTTTCACAGGAATGATTATCATATCTGTGATTTGAGTTGATGGAAATTTCAATTTAGGTTTGAGAGAAATAATCTGAAGATAAGAGATTATAATCAGTAGCTTTTATTCATTCAGTGATAACATATTATCCCTATTGGTAAAACTTTGTTTCTTCTTTAATTTCACAGCTTTCAGATCTTCCACAATTATATACACAAACATAGCTTATTTTTAATGGTCCAATTTGAAGTATTTTGGCTTGATCAGCTTTGTTAAGTTGCAAAAGTACTGTGCAAAGTGGAAGAGGCAGAGGTGATGGAGCAGAAAGTAGAGAAAAAGGAGGGGTAAAAGGAGGAGGAAAAAGGGAAGAAAAGGAGGAGGAAGGAGAATCACATGCTGCACTGTCACAGGCATGATTATGGATGCTGATTTTATAATAGTAGTCTGAGTTTGAACAAGATTCTCTGGAAGTTGAGCCCTCAAGTGAGATGTTTTATGCCAGTTCTAGCCAATGGAATGCACTGAAGAAGGGATCTGAATGATCTGCAGTGCTTCCTAAAGCTTGCAGACTTCATTTTCTAGCATGTCAACCTGCTGTCTAACTAACCTGAATTCCAGAAGTAGATACGGGATGGAAATAAGAAGTCTTTCAACATCTCAAATCTGTGTGATACAGCTCTGTCAAGACCTGTAACTTCTTTGCTAGGAATTCCATTTGATTCTTCATGCTAAAAAATGTGATACTCCATGTTAATGGTTTTTTTGTTTGTTTGTTTGTTTTTGTTTTCCTGAGGCTGGGGTTAAGTGACTTGCCCAGGATCACACAGCTAGTAAGTGTTAAGTGTCTGAGACCAGATCTGAACTGGGGTCCTCCTGAATTCAGGGCTGGTGCTCTATCCACTGCACCACCTAGCTGCCCAATGTTAATGTTGCCCAACTTTGGCCTCAACATATGTTTGTGGTTGGGGCATCTATTATCCTTTCAGGTGGAGGTAGAGTCAGAGATTAAGAGAAGAAAGAGGGGAAGAAGAAAAGATAGAATAGAATCCGAGGGAGTAGCTTTTCTTCCTTCCTACCTTCCTACCTTCCTACCTTCCTTCCTTCCTTCCTTTTTTCCTTCCTCCCTCCCTCCCTCTCCCCCCCTCTCTCCCTTTCTTTCTTTCTTTCTTTCTTTCTTTCTTTCTTTCTTTCTTTCTTTCTTTCTTTCTTTCTTTCTTTCTTTCTTTCTTTCCTTCCTTCCTTCCTTCCTTCCTTCCTTCCTTCCTTCCTTCCTTCCTTCCTTCCTTTTTCTTTCTTTCTTTCTTTCTTTCTTTCTTTCTTTCTTTCTTTCTTTCTTTCTTTCTTTCTTTCTTTCTTTCTTTCTTTCTTTCTTTCTTTCTTTCTTTCTTTCTTTCTTTCTTTCTCTCTCTCTCTCTCTCTCTCTCTCTCTCTCTCTCTCTCTCTCTCTCTCTCTCTTTCTTTCTTTCTTTCTTTCTTCTTTCTTTCTTTTTGGAATAACATCTTAGCTCTGGCTCACGACTTCTTTTTTTCTCTGGAATTTGTGCTTGATCATTTTATTTTAGTATAAAAACCCAGGATGTAAACAGAATCTAGGTAAAAGTTCTCTCTGGTTTCAGCATCTCTGTAGTTTTTCAAAGCACTTTCTGGGGGGCTGACCTCTACCATTCCTCTCTACTCCTGAGCCATGGCTAGGGTCCACAGACAGTGTGTCACCACAAATGCTCTTGCTTCCTAGATTCCCTCCCATTGCTCCAAACTTTAGCTCTCCCCTCTGCTGTGGAACTGAAATCAGAAATTCCATTCTTGAGTTCTTCTCCTTCTGCTATGATATTCATAGAACATGTGCTTTCTCCTCTCCCACAGCCATAGCATGGGGCTAGATCTGATCAGCATAACCAGGTCTGGCATCCTGTGACAATGAATGTTCCTTCAATCTTTACTTATTCAGCTGTCATTGTAACTCACACTTTCCAGGAGGTGACATTTTTAAAGTTTTTAAAACCGAGGCTGCATCCTGACCTAGTTGTCTCTAGAACTTTTTACTTATTGATTCAATAGTCTTCCTGGAGATAAATATGGCTAAGTTTCTACCCCAAGAAATTTGGTATTTCCTAATTCTTCCTTAGTTGCCTTGGAAGGACAACTGCTAAATATCAACTTTTAATTATTTCTGCCATTATAAGTTCACAATGAGGAAAAATTTTATCTTATTTATGGAAGAAATTTGTAGAATCCAGTATTTTCAATCTTATTCTGCTACCTTCCTAGAAACATTTAGGAAGAAGGAAGGGAGGAAGGGAGGGAAGAAAGAGCAAAATATAGAAAATTATGTCTGTGAAATATAAATGACTAATTAGTAGTCTTTAAATTATTTTCTATCTAATGAGGTTTAACTACAAACTTTCCAGTAGATTGCAACCATAGTTCTAAATTCAGTCACATTATATGCTAATTGATCTGTGAATGCCTCCTTGTAATTCTAAGTTTAATGTTCTTTTTTGAGAGTGGAAATAAACTACCTATCCCTTAACTCTACTTATGTTTGTATCTTGAAAATGATTTTTACCATTTTCTCATTTGGGGAGTAAAGTTTAGACTTGTAAGTCCTAACTTTTACTCTAGGAAGAGATAGTTCATTATTGAGTCTATGAGAGCAAGAAGAGATGGTCCTAATTCCCCTAATTTAAGTCCAGGCTTCCTCAGTACTAAACCTAACACAAAGCTTGATCACTAAGAACAAAAAATTGGTGCAGGACTCCAAACCTAGTGAGTCTCAGCTGTTCTATACCACTGCTAGAGTGTGAACTGCTAGAGGGAGCACTGGAAAGGAGAACTATTTAGGAAACTATGATCCAAACAAAAAATAACAATGAAAGCTTACTTTAGAATAAGACAATGAGAATAGAAAAGGAAAGAACTAAGATATGCTTTTCAAGATAATTGATAGAAGGAAGCTGAATGATTGGGGGGATCTAAGATGATATTAATAAAAAGAGATATAATTAAAGATTCATATATCTAACATTCTTACCTCTAAAAAAATCTTTGAAAATAATATACATAAATATTAACAAATTTACAACAAATACACAAAAGAAATTACAAATATTTTTAAGAACATGCTCCAAATGTGAAAAGGAAAAAGGCAGATATTTGCAAAGAATGAACTACAGGAAATCTAGTTTTTTATATACAAGTGAAAAAAAGTACAGAGCAATGATGTCTAGCACAAATAGAAATGAGTCCCTGTGAAAAACAGATTATTTAGAAAATTATAAATTAGGATTAGCTATGTTGCACTGAATTTTAAAATACTTTAAAAAATTTAAATACTTTTGTTAAACATTTCACAATTATATTTTAATAGGATTCAGGTGGGGCAGTTCTAAATTTGATTCTGCTACTATATAAAATAAAAGATTCAATTCTGCTTAGTTTTCACTGATTATAACCATTTGATTTAGTAGGATAAAAGACAAGTTAAAAATTCTCAAACAGGAAGTGTTCTTTGCATATATTAAAATAATACACAATTCCTTAAAAGATGAAAAAGCAGAGATTTTTTTCAATCATCTGATTGTTAATATAAAATAAGCTCTAAAAATAAGAAGTATATACTTGACCACAGAGGTGGCATAGTAGATAGAGTGCCAGGCCTAGTCAGGAAAACTCATTTCCCTAATCTGGCCTTTGATCCCTCTCTTTATCTTTGATCTCTTTTACTTACTGTATTTCCCTAAAATCAGGGAGATGATTCACAAAAAAAAAAAAAAAAAAAAAAAAAAAAAAAAAGATACTTAGCAAAATTTGATGATCCTATGAAATTTTTTAACCTTCCCCTTCAAGGTCAAAAGGAGGAACTCAGTAAGATAATATTTTATTTGTTCTCTATGGAGACATCTTATTGGTTTATAATATTCCTTTCAATGATATTTCCATACTGAGCTTATCTGAAAGAGAGAAGAGAAAATGTTCAGAGACCAAAACCAAATGGAATAATGGACAGAATGTCACCAATATTAGCTTGAATGCATGACATCATTAAAGCAAAATGGCTAAAAACTGATGCAGTGGGAGAGGTCATTTTTACCCATATAAGTAGTAACCACCAATATAACCCTTGGGAACTGAGGGAGAATTAATAATGGAGTTCAATAAGAACAAGTTTAAACTCAATTAATTTTCATAACTATCTTGCAAGCTGAGATTTCCCCAGTTTTACAGAGGTGAAGGTTTTCCTCTACTCTTTCACTTTTCATCTGCAGTGATGTTTTTGTAAAACAATAATAACGAAATGATTTATTTCCCAAATTACATTCACATGAAATGCTTGAAAAGATGAGTCTCTTGTAGATTAAAAAAAAGACTAAGGTTTATTAGGTACATCTGATCCATCGAATTTAATAATTTACTCATTACCAGTCTTTTACTTGTGGAAGACTAAAACAGATGTTCATTAGCTATTTCTGCCATTTACTCAAATCCTGTGTATTTTTCTAAATCATCCATTTGCCTCTGTCTCTATGATACCAAACATTCAGATGAAAAGTGACATCAAACATCACATAGAGGTTTTATAAATATGAGGTCCAAGAATAACATGATCAGCTCCAGTCAATATCTGGAACAGGTGAATAGATAAAGAAATTCTATTAATACGACTTACCATTGCTTTGTTTTCAAAAAAATGTTCTGCCACAATCAATGATTAGATCCAAATAACTGAATTTTATGTAAGATAACTGAATATAAGTACTAGAAGGAACCTCAGAGGCCATCTAGTCCAAGACACATTAGAGCTAGAGTTCCCTCTATAATATAAATGATATATGTTCATCTAAGCTCTGACTTAAAATTACCAAAGAAGGAAACACATTATGTTCTAGGCATGTTCTTTGGGACAATTCTAAGAGGAGCAAATAAATTACTAATTAAAAAAAAAAGAAAGAAGCATAATATAGTCTTAAAACAACAGGTTTTAATTTAATTTCAACAGGTTGAAATTTGAGGAAAAATTGATGAGATTCTAGAATGACATTAAAAAGACAGCTGGCAAACACCAGAAAGGGCATTGGCAATTATAATGATATAATATGGCTTCATCATTAACAAATTATGTCATATGACCTCATTTCCTTTTTTGAAAGTATTGTTAAAATAATTGATGAGGGGAAAGCTGTGGATATTGTTTACCTAGAAGTTAACAGAATTTTGGGTAAAATAACAGTACCACTTAGCATAGTGTTTGGCTAGTAAATACTTAATAACTGCTTTTTAGCTCACTATCTTTGTGGAAAAGATGTAGAGATACAGATTAGAGAGTAATGTGATCATATGAATTCAAAAGTTGTTTTATGGCCAGATGCATAAAATAGTTTTAAATAGCTCAATGGCAACTAGGAAACATGTAGAATGAGGCAAATAAGATGAGGAAGTTTTGTTGAGTCAGTCAAAAGAGGACCTTTTGAGGGTCTCCTAGAAAAGAGAAAATTCAGAAGGAAAATGATACTTTTCCAATGGTACATCTTTTTATGTTTTCATTCTCTTGATTTTGTTTGATTGATTCTTGACGTCTCATAAAGTCATTAGCTTCTCCTTGTCCAATTTTAATTTTTAAGGAATTTTTAAGGAATTGTTTCCTTCAGTTAGTTTTTGTAACTCCTTTTCCATTTGGCCAATTCTACTTTTTAAGAAGTTATTTTTTTCTTCAATAAATTTTTATATATTTTTTCCTTTTTTGTGTGGTTCCTTTGCTAAGTTGTTGACATAATTCCTTTGCATCATTCATTTTTTGTCCAATTTTTCTTCTACTTCTCTTATAAGATTTTAAAAATGATTTTGGAACTCTCCCAGGAGTTCTTATCAGGCCTAAGACCAATTCACATTTTTCTTCACACATAGGCATTTCCACACTGTTGTTTTACTTTTTTTTAATTAGTGTTTTGATTTTCCTGTTCCTTAACTTTCTATGGTCAGACTTTTATTGTTATTTTTGCTCATTTTTCATCCTCTTTTATGATTTTTAAAAGTTGATTTATGATTTTTAAAGTTGAATTCTGCTCTTAGGGTAGAGAAAGTACCATTCCAAGCTTCTTGTGTCAGGAGTTATAGACTCTTACCTATTGTGCTAAACTTTCAGGGGCCTGGTGTTTTGCCAGTCCTGCTGTGCTAGAGCATCAAGGGTCCTGGGCACTTTCCTGCTGCTGATCCAAGGCTAAGGAGTCCTCAGTTGCTTGCTGACCTGTATCAGGTTGCAGGGCCTTCCACTGTCTTGCTGGGGCAAGGTCTGCTGCTGATTTGTCTGCACTGCCTGAACTGCATTGTGCTCTCCTTTTACCTGAGTGAAACAGACTTTTCCTGCAATCTTGTAAGTTGTTTGGGTTAGAAAGTTGTTTCATCTCATCTTTTTCCTAATTCTACCACTTCAGAATTCATTTTGAGCCACTATTTTATTGCTGTTTAAAGATGAATTTGGAAGAGTTCAGGAATTTCTGACCTTATTTATCCATCTTTGACCCCAGAAGTCTCCTAGTACCTCTAGAAAAATTTTGTAAAAGGTTTATTCATTGCCAATTTATGTACACTGATTTTTTTGATTCAAAAAATATGGATACTATGCTTATTGTACTTCACTATAATTCATCCTAATATCTTTAATAATGCTTTCTCCTAACAAGTCACTATATGAGAAGTTATGTTTGCAAAAAGATCGTGATAAAAGAAAGAATATCTGGTTGACAAAATTTGAATAGGATGTGGCTTTGCATTTTCATCTTCATTAATTCTAAAGCAGGTTGGTAAGCTATTAAAAATGGCTAAAAAGGAACATAACAGTTGGGAAACTAAAGTTACTCCAAATCACACACTATTTTAAATTCAAAAATGACAAAAGTCTAATATATTTTTACTTCATTATGCTTAATAATTGAATACATGGCTAAATTTAAGCAAAATAAATCTACTATCTATTTCCATAAATGCTCAAATCCAACCAATATCTAATTTTTTAAAAAATGCATACACAGTAGACAAACCAAAAGGGATTTTTGAGTAAGACTATTAGCATTTGTTATTTCATTTATTTGAATTTTTTCCAAAATATCCCTAATATACTTAATTTGGTTTGAAAAGTAAATGTAATTTAAACAAACATTCACTGACTAGATTTGATATTTTTGTTTGAATTAATGAACATAAGTGATTATTTTTAAAATTAATGTAATAAATTAAGTGTGTAAGACCCCCAAACAATCACACATAACAGAATACCATTCAATAAATTCAAAGACACAAATGACAGTTATACAAATTCTGAATTTTACAACAACAAACAAATAGAAAAATAAAAAAAAAACAGAAATGAGATTTAGGTCAGCAATGCATACCAAGTAATACAAAAGCCTCATATGGACCTAAGAGCACTGTTCCTTTTACCTCTCCACTAAAGAATCCCCCTGCTCAGAATTTGCAAATATGATGACTGAGTCTGTGTCCTAGATGTAGCAAAATTTAATGAAATGTGTCAGAATTTTTTTATTTATACTCTTTGATTCTTTACACCTCATCCTAGAATTCTAGGGAAAACTACTTTTATAAAATTTGTTTGGCTTACATATCTAAGGTCTACTCAAAAGGGGAAGTTGAAATCTATCTCAACTATCTTTACTTCCTGCATCCATTCATTTGACAATTTTTACTGAGTTCCTACAATGTGTTAAGACTTTTTTTTTCCTACTATTGCAATAGATAACAAAATAAATAAAATCTATGATACTTGTCTTCTTGGATAGAAGCTGTAGTGGTAAATAGTAAGGAATATTGTGAACAAAAAAGTCAAAGAGAATGGTGATTGGAGTTATAGGGAAATTGATTGCTATAGCCTTTACAAGAATGGTAATATTAATTTGATTATTGTTTTTGATGGACACCTTTGAGTTTCATTAAGGGGTGAAAGCTAGAGTGAGCAGAATGGCATGTATACAGATGGGAAATAACATAGGGGCTCTTAATATGACCAAGACAGGTTGACAAATGTACCACAGTTAGAATTCCAGGATTCTTGGAGTCAGTGCATGAATTTTGAATCCGAAAGAAAGGTTGAGAAAAGATAACTGAGGCAGCCAAGTAGATTCAAGGGGACCTGTGTTCAAATCAGGCCTCAGATATTTAATACTTGCTAGCTGTGTGATTCTGGGCAAGTCACTTAACCCCAATTGCTTCATACATAACAAGAACCTGGAGAAAAGACAACTGGTATATGGATGTTCTTTATATATTGAAATGTTCATTTTTGTTAAATTAATAACAAAAATAATTTATTAAAATTATGTGTATACATATATATATATATGTGTATAGAAATTTAAACATTGATATCAAGAAGGAAAAAGACACCAAAAACCTCAAATTATTATTTTTAATACTACTTAATCTTTTAAAAACAAAGGAATCAGAAGAAGTATGATGTAGTGGGCAGAAAATGTAAGCACAATCCTGGTTTTAAAAAAAAAAGATCCATTGAAGACATGCTATGCATATATAATAAAAGCATTCTTAGTATTAAAATAAAAATTCCCCCAACTCCATATGAAATTTACATAGACACTAGGGATTATACAACCAATATTTATTGGGGGAAATTTGACTTAAGTCTTCCTGACTCTAAGGTCAGCACAGACTCGATTTTGCAAGATTGTCCTTGTAAATGTGAAATAGCAAGATCATTTCTTGTTGCCTTTTATGTTTTTATTCCCCAATGTAAATATGATATATTCTAATATTATAATGATTTTAGCGTGTCAACAGATTTATATGCATACACTGGCAGTAAAAAAAATTGTCATGTGGGGTGCACAAAAATCTATTATTTACAGTAATCTCAAGCATTAAAAAAGAGATACTTTAAAGATACTTAAGGAAAAAAATTGGATGTAATGCGTAACAGTGCTGAATGAATTGCAAAGTTGTGGTGCAAAACTTTTATCTGGAAAACAACAAAAGACATTTAGATCAAACTATATTATCATAATCAAATATATCATTACAATGTTTAATGGTTGCTTAATACATCATGCAAGGCAATGATGAAATGCATTATGAAAAACAGACTGGCAGGTATGACAAAAATCACTGCATACATACCTTCAACTATTCTAGTCTTATTGGGAAATGACAGGAAAATATACCACTAAGGATAGGAAATAAAAAAGAATAAATGCAAGTGTTATTACCTTGTCACTTCCTATATATCTCTACTTACTTCATATCCATCCTTCTAAGCATTTAAGGTCTTAATATGAATAAATATATGGAACTTGTTGAAAAAGGCAATATGTTCTTTGAATTTAATCTAAAACAACAGCTCCATATAGACAGATCTTAGATCTAAAAGCAACACCAAGGGACCATTTTGTCCAGTCACCTGCATTCAGACAAGGAAGATTATAACTAATTTAAAGACTTCTGGACCTAAGAGCACTGTTCCTTTTACCTCTCCACTAAAGAATCCCCCTGCTCAGGATTTGCAAATATGATGACTGAGTCTGTGTCCTAGATGTAGCAAAATTTAATGAAATGTGTCAGAATTTTTTTATTTATACTCTTTGATTCTTTACACCTCATCCTAGAATTCTAGGGAAAACTACTTTTATAAAATTTGTTTGGCTTACATATCTAAGGTCTACTCAAAAGGGGAAGTTGAAATCTATCTCAACTATCTTTACTTCCTGCATCCATTCATTTGACAATTTTTACTGAGTTCCTACAATGTGTTAAGACTTTTTTTTTTTCCTACTTTTGCAATAGATAACAAAATAAATAAAATCTATGATACTTGTCTTCTTGGATAGAAGCTGTTGTGGACTGGGAATGAGATAAATTGGAGGCAGAGGGAAGAGGTCAGATAACACAATGGCCTCAGAGAGGTCAGAGAACAGCAACTGCCTCCATTCTCCTTGTATCATCCTCTCACAAGAGAAGATCTATTCTGGGTTGAATCTCCAGCAGCCACTGTCAAGTGGCTTCCATATATTTCAGCAGCTCTCCCATGTATTCCAACAATTTACATAATGACATTATAAGAAAAAACAATTTTGAAATATTTTAAAACTATTATCAATAAATATAATGAGCAATCCTAATTCCAGAAGAATAATGATAAAAAATGCTAGCCATCTCCTGGTAAAAAGATAATTAACTCAAAACATAGAATGAGACATACATTTGGATATATTTGGATATAGGCAGTTTTGCAATTTATTGTGATTAATCATATGTATATTTACAATAAGAATATTGTACTTTTCAATTGGAGGAAGAGAAGAAAAAATGCTTAATAATTGATAATATAAAAGTTATTTAAAAAAAAAACAATTGATCATTATTTGTAGATTCCATTTTTGTGAATTGACCAATTTGTTAATATTTGTTTGTTTACCCCCAAAATCAGTATTCATGGTATTGTCATGCTTATACTTGTACATATAGAATAATAAAAATTTTGATTAGGTTCCCAAATGAGGTTGAACAAGGCAATGCTCTGCCTTATGACATGAGTTTGCAGCTCATATCATAAACAATTATCCCATTCATGGTCTACTTAGTTACCTGATCTTCACATTTTTGTGCTTTTGAATAATTATTTCATTGTTTAAAAAGGGCCCCCAAAATAGCGCTAAAGTACTGTCTCATGTTCCTAAGCACAAGAAGACTATGTTATACCTTGTAGAGAAAATATTTGTGTTACCTAAGCTTATTTCAGGAATGAGTTATAGTGTTGCTGACCAGGAGTTAAATGATAAAGAATCAAAAATATGTTACATGCAGAAAAAAAAAAAAAAAAAAAAAAAGGAAATGTGCTGCCTGAATAGTGAGACTGCTCCAGAAAGTGCTAAACTAACCATAAATTCATAACAATCTAATTCTGCATTTCCTATAAGACCAATGGTTCAGTATTTGCTATTTAAAAGTTTATACATAAATATTGTTAATGACAAGAATAAGCTATACTATCATCTCTTCTGAAAAGGACTTAAGAATTAATTTCCTTATGACTCCATTCACAATCACTGCAACTCACCCCCCCAAAAATAAGCTTTTCTTGATCACTATCTCAATATATTTTTGTCTCTTCCATTAAAATGTAAATGTCTAGAGAATAAGAGCTGTTTTACTTTAGTCTTTATATTTCCTGCCAATACATAGAGAGCAATTAATAAATATTGTTTTTCATTCATTCATTCATTCATTCATAGACAAGAATGAGAACATTTCTGTCTTATATAATCAAGGAAAACTTCCCAAAGGGAAGCATTTGAACTGGTTCTTAAAGATTTTTTATTCATTCATTCATTCATTTTTTAACACACATTGCTTTATAGATCATGTTGGGAGAGCAAAATCAGAACAAAATGGAAAAACAACTGAAGAGAAAAAAAGAAATAGAAAAAAGTCACCATAGCATGTGTTTGATTTTACATTTACTCTCCATAGTTTTTTTTTTTTGGTTGTTGGTTGTTGTTGTTTTTTTGGTTTTTTTGTTTTTGTTTTTGTTTTTTTTTTTTTCTGGATGCAGATGGCATTTTTCTATCCAAGGCCTACTGAGACTGCCTTGGATCACTGAGAGAACCAGGTCTTTCATAGTTGATCATATATACATTCTTGCTGTTATTGTGTACCATATATTCCTGGTTCTGCTTGTTTCACTCAGCAGGAGTTCATGGCAAATCTTTCCAGGCCTTTCTAAAATCGGTTTGTTTATTACTTTTTTATAGAAAAAAATAATATTTTCTTTTACCTTCATATGCCACAACTTATTCAGCCATTCCTTAGTTGATGTGCATCTACTTATTTTCTAATAATCTATTATCCCAAAAAGAGCTGCTATAAACATTTTTGCACATATGGGTCCTTTTTCCTCCTTTATGATTTTCTTGGTATACAGATACAGTAATGGCATTGCTGAGTCAAAGAATATGCATAGTTTTATAGTCCTTTGAGCATAGTTCCAGATTGCTATCCAGAGTGGTTGGATCATTTCACAACTCTGCCAAACAATGCATTAGTGTCCCCGTTTTTTCTACATCCCCCTCCCATCATTTTATCACTACCTTCTCCTGTCATCTTAAAAAATTTGAGAGCTGTGAGTGGTAACTCAAAGCTTTTTTTTATTTGCATTTCTCTAATCAATAGTGAGCATTTTTTCATATGACTATAGATGGCTTTAATTTCACCATCTGAATATTTCCTGTTCATCTTCTTCGATCATTTATGAATTTGGATATTGACTCATATTCTTAAAAATTTGAAATTATTCTTTATACATTTTAGAAATGAGACTTTTATTTTTTTTAAATTTTATTTATTTATAATTTTTTGATAGTATATATGCACGAGTAATTTTCTTTTATAATATTATCCCTTGTATTCATTTTTCCAAATTATCCTCTCCCTCCCTCTACTCCCTCCCCTTGATGACAGGCAATCCCATACATTTTACATGTGTTACAGTATAACCTAGATACATTATATGTGTGTAAATACCATTTTCTTGTTGCACATTAAGTATTAGATTCCGAAGGTATAAGTAACCTGGGTAGATAGACAGTAGTGCTAACAATTTACATTCACTTCCCAGTGTTCCTTCTCTGGGTGTAGTTGTTTCTGTCCATCATTGATCAACTGGAAGTGAGTTGGATCTTCTTTATGTTGAAGATATCCACTTCCATCAGAATGCATCTTCATACAACATTGAAGTGTACAGCGATCTTCTGGTTCTATTCAAGAAATGAGACTTTTATAAGAAATATTTATGTAAAATAATCCCAACTTTGAACTTCACTTTTAATCTTGTTTCTGTTGGTTTTGTTTGTGCAAAACTTTTTTTTTTAATTTAATGTAATCAAAATTGTCCACTTTGACTTTTATAATGTTCTCTAGTTCTTCTTTGGTTACGAATTCCTCCCCTTTCCAAAGGTTTGATAGTTAAATTTTCCCTTGTTCTCCTAATTTGCTTATGGTATCACCCATTTTGCCCGAATCATGTGCTCATTTTGACTTTATTTTGATATAGGGTGTGAGATGTAGATCTTCAAGTTTTTGACATTGTTTTGCCACATAGTGAATTCTTGCCCCCAAAGTTAAGGTTTGGGGTTTTATCAAATACTATAGTCATTGATCATTATGTCATGTATATTTAATCCATTCCACTGACTCACCATTCTATTTCTTAGCCAGTACCACATGGTTTTAGTTACTGCTGTTTTATAATATAGTTTTAGATCTGCTACTGCTAAGCTACCATTCTTTGTATTTTTTTTCATTAATTTTCTTAATATTCTTGACCTCTTGTTCTTCTAGATTAATTTTGTTATTATTTTTTCTAATTCTATAAAGTAATATGTTGGCAATTTGAGTGATATAGCACTGAACAAGTAGACCAATTTAGGCAGTGTTATGGGAGCAACCTGCTAGTGGCTTCTAGGGATCTAATTCTTACCAGCAGAATAGATCCCTTCATGTGAGAAGATGATAACAAAGAGTAATTGAGTAGCAGTTGCATTTTTTGACTTCTCTCCTCTTCTCTCTTGCCTCTTCTGATTTATTTCATTCTCAATTCACAATCAATAACTGTGTCAGTAAAGGCTGATTTGCAATTCCTTCAAGTATGTTGTGATTCACAGTTGTAGAGGCTTTTGGAGAACCAACTGGCCCTTCACACTTGGGGGGTCCTTAACAAGACAGAATTACCATTTTTATTATATTAGCTAGGCCTACCCATGAGCAACTGATATTTTTCAATTTAGATATGACTTTATTTATTTAAGAAGTGTTTTGTAATTGTGTTTATATTGTTCCTGGCTTTATCTTAGCAGGTAGACTCCTGAATATTTTACTTTGTCTACAACAATTTTAATTGGAATTTCTCTTTCTATCTCCTATTGCTGGGATTTTTCAGTAATATATAGAAATGTTGATGATTTATGTGGGTCTATTTTATATCCTGCAACTTTGCCAAAGCTATTAATTATTTCCAGTAGGTTTTTTGGATGCTTTTCTAGGATTCTCTTAAGTGTATCATCATATTATCTGCAAAGAGTGATAGTTTTATTTCCTCATTGCCTATTCTAATTGCTTTAATTTCTTTTTCTTTTCTTTTTGCTAAAACCAACATTTCTAGTACAATGTTGAATAATAGTGGTGATAATGGTCATCCTTGTTTCACCCCTGATCTTATTGAAAATTCTTCAAGTTTCTCTCCATTACAAATAATGCTTACTGTTGATTTTAGACAGACTTTACTTATTAGTTTGAGGAAAGCTCTCTTTGTCCCTATTATCTCTAGTATTTTTAATAGGAATGGGTGCTGTATTTTATCAAAAGCTTTTTCTGCACCATTGAGATTATCATATGATTTTTGTTGGTTTTGTTTTTGATATGGTTGATTATAGTACTAGTTTTCCTGATATTGAACCAGTCCTGCATTCCTGATACAAATCCCACTTGGTCATAGTTTATTATTCTACTGATAAGTTGCTGAAATTTTTGTTAATATTTTATTAAAATATTTGCATCAATATTCATTAGGGAGATTGGTCTGTAATTTTCTTTTTTTTGTTTTGGCTCTTCCTGGTTTAAGTATCAGTACCATATTTGTGTCAAGGAAGGAATTTTTCAGGACTTTTTCTTTCCTTATTTTTCCAAATAATTTACACAGTATTAATCATAATTGTTCTTCAAATGTTTGGTAGAATTCCTTGTGAATCCATCTGGCTCTGGTGATTTTTTTAAGGGAAATAATTAATGACTTGTTTAATATCTTTTTTTAATGAAACTATTTAAGTAATTTATTTCCTCTTCTGTTAATCTGGGCAATTTATATTTTTATAATATCCATCCATTTCTACTAGAATGTCAGATTTGCTGCCACATAGTTGAGCAAAATAGCGTCTAATTATTGCTTTAATTTCTTTTTCATTGGTGATGAGTTCATCCTTTTCATTTTTGATGCTGATAGTTTTTTTCCTTTCCTTTTTCAAATCAAATTAAGCAAAATTTATCTATTTAGTTGTTGTTTTTTCATAAAACCAACTCTTAGTTTCATTAATCAGTTAAATAATTTTCTTAACTTCAATTACATTAATCTCTCCTTTGAGTTTCAAAATTTTTAATTTGGTATTTAATTGAAAGTTTTAAATTTTTTATAGCTTTTATAATTGCATACTCAATTCACTAATCTTTTTTTCTCTGTTTTTATTGAGGTAGCTATTTAGAGAAAGCAAAAAAAAGGGGGGAAAGATTTTAAAAATCAGAGTGGTAAAGGAAAACTTAGGTAAAGAAATGAGAGCAAGGGAATAAAATTGAAGAAAAAAATCAATACCTTGATAAAAGGAACAAAAAAATATATACTGAAGAATATAATACCTTAAAAATGGAATTAGCCAAATTGAACTTAAAAAGAATCACAAATTGTCATTGACGAAACTAACTCCTTAAAAAATAATATTGGTTGGGGCAGCTAGGTAGTTCAATGGATAGAGCACCAACCCTGAAGTCAGGAAGACCTGAGTTCAAATCTGAACTTAAACACTTAACATTTTCTAGCTCTGTGACTCTAGGGAAGTCACTTAACCCCAACTGCCTCAGGGAAAAAAAGAATAGTCAAAAATAATATTGGGCAAATGGAAAAAAGAGACAAAAAAAAAAAAAAGCCCATTAAAGAAAATGTGGTTTGTGTCTAAGGTTTTTCCAAAAGGGGCCTTTCTAGATAAATCAAGATGCAATAAAGATGGGGTATAAAACAACTATGTGTTTCATCCATACAAAAGAAATTCTTTACAAATAAACTAAAAACAATACTCACAAACTCACTTTGGCAAAAACTTCAACTTAATAGCAATAGTTATAAATACTTTTCTTCTTCCCAGGATTTAAAACATAAAAACTTGAAACATTTTTCTTCACTGATAAATTGAAGCTTTACCTTTGGCTTATCTTTTCACTCTCTTACAGGGTCCATATATTTTAGCAAGCCATGACAGAGTTTGAGCTTTTCCACCATGTTTAATAATTTTCAGGGACATTTTATATAGTTCTCCAAGCACCTGATGAAAAACTATGAACTTCAGAACTCTTGAATTCATAAACTTGCCTACAAGTCTGAATTCATGTATCTCAGTAGAGGCACCCAGAGGCCAAGTATAGATTGGGTTTAGTCAAGCCCCAACTCTCACTGCCATGCGCAAACAGAAGTCATTTGAATAGGCAAAAGGAGAAGAAAACAACTGAATTTCCCCCTATCCTTCAAGGGAAATCTCAGAGAGAATGCCTTGATGTATACACCAGAGAGAAGAGCAATGAAAGAGTAGAATCTATTACTCCTTATAAAGTCATGTGTCTCTCTCTCCCTTATGCAATTATAATAGGTTGAAGGGAAAAGAGATCAAGGACCACTTAGAGTGTGTTACCTCATTCAAAAGCAACAAGTTATTTAGGACAGAACATCTAATTTCCAACCAAAGAACAAATTCAGCACTCAGATAGTTCTTAGCCAGCTCAGGAAAATCTGCTGTTTAATCCTATTACAAAATCCACTTATTCAAAGTATAGATTTAGACTATCCCAAGATTTTATTTGGTCTCCTTCCTGTCACATTAGTATAATTTTATACTTGTTAGCACTTAAGGAAGAAAAAAACAATATTTTTAGATGAAACAATGGGAACAGAGCTACTTTTTTTTTCCCCTTAATGAGCAGTTTATTGCCATTGAGACAAAAAAATCACTAGTACAGACAATCATTGCTTACAGATCTAATTGCAGGCATTCTAAACTGTCTACCTGGGAAAATTATCATTAAGATATTTAAGTTCTGCTCTGAGATATATAAATTACATATCCAAATTACATATGGATATATAATTTTGTTTGTATGCAAGTTCAATCAATTGTAAGCTAATAGTAGTTTGATCAAGTCTTCAGAAACAAAAGTTGCTACATTATCAAGAAGTAAAATGTTTTCTTCTCTTATCTATAAAAATAGCATTTGTTTTTAAACAACTTATATATATATAGATATATGTCTTTAATAATAAATTGGGTGCTGAATATTTATTTGTTACTAAATGAAAGTGAAAATTGATTCAAAGCTGTCAGTAGAGACATGGTACTGAGAGAAGTGGAGGTGGAGGGTGGAGAGAATTATTTGGGGAGTGGGGAATGTGGTTAGGATAGAAATAACTTAGTTGGCAAAATGTGAATGTGAATGTGATTTTTTTAAACTGTGAAATCATCAATACCATCAAAGGATCTATTTACATTTAATGCTAAGTGAAAATCTTCCCTTCAGTAAGTCCTGTTAAGAAGCATAAATGAATAATTTCTTAATAAAATGGTAGAATATAGGCACCAATGTAGATGAATTTGTCCAACATTCTCCTCCAAACAAATTTAAAATTAATGTTCAAATCTAATTCTGGATAGGCAGAGCTAAACAAAAACTCAAAGAAAGTTTACCACCCCAAGACAATTTAGGTCAGCAGGAGAGATCTTTGACATAAGTGCTGGAGTTGGCCCTAGAAGCAACACAGGCTGAAACAACATCATCAGCAGATGTCAATTGCAAAAGTAGCAACAGTTTTAGAAGCCCCAAGTCCATTGACAGACAGTCAGCTAGACAACTACTCAGACAGAGTTTGCTCTTTTCTGGCACTGGATACAGAACCCTGTCGCACTGCTTGTACAGATTTCCAGGTCTCATTTCAAAGACAAAGAAGAGCATTACTTAATGTTTGCAGCCTCAGGGATTAGGGATCAGGGCCCTTTTCTTAGCTGAACATGTCAAAAAAAAAATGTATTAAGGGCATAAAAACCTTGCAATCAAATGCAGAAAAGTAGAAATGTAAATGCATGCCTTTCAGACATAATGTAATAAAAATTCCATTCAACAAAAAGGCCATGGAAAGAAGTAGTAAAAATTAATTGGAAAGAAAATAATCTAATCCTAAAAAATGAATGAGTCAAAGAATAAATCATAGAAACAATAAAAAAAACTTTGTGAGAAAGAATGACAACTTTTAGACAAAGTTAAAAAATTTATAAGATGCAACCAAAGGCAGTAGTTAGAGAAATTTTTATATCTCTAAGTCATTACATCAATAAAATAGAGAAAGAGCAGATCAATAAATTGGACATGCAATTAAAAAAAAAAACTAGAAAAAGAACAAATTAAAAATTTACAATTAAAGATCAAATTAGAAATCCTAAAAGACAAAAGAGAAAGTAATAAAACTGAAAGTAAAAGAAATTGAAGTAATAAGTATAATTAAAAGGTTGCTTTATAAGAGAAAATAAGATAGATAAACCATTGGTTAATTTGATTTTAAAGAGAAAGAAGAAAATCAAATTACCATTATCAAAAATAAAAAGAGTAAATGAAGATGAAATTAAAGCAATAATTAAGAGCCATTTTGCTCAATAATATGCAAATAAATTGATAATTTAAGTGAAATGGAAAAATAGTAACTAAAAATATGAATTTCCCTAATAGAACAGGCAATCGAATACTTAAATAACCCTGTCTTAGAAAAAGAAATTAAATAAATCATCAATGATCTCCCTCAGAAAAATATCCAGAACTAGATGGATTCACAAGTAAATTCTAAAACCTTTAAAGAACAACTAATTCCAATACAATATCATAAAGTATTCTGGAAAATAGAAAAAAAATTTGACAAATCCTTTGTATGCCACAAACATATAAACCAGAAATAACAGGGGGGGGTTATATGAGGAATACAAGACTGATTTGATATTAAGAAAGTTATAAGATTACTAACTGACCACATCAATTAAAAAAAAAAAAATCATCCCAATAGATGCAGAAAAAAAGCTTTTGACAGATGCAATACTCATCTTAATTTAAAAAGAAATAAAAAGCACCAGAAAAACATAGGCATTAAATGGAGCTCTCTTTAAAATGGTGTATGGTATTTTTCTAAAATCAACAACAAATGTATCTATAATGGAAATAAGATTAAGGGTAAATAAAAGATATCTATTATCATCACAATTATTAATTATTAAATATTATTCTATATTATACTACAAATATGTCAAAATAAGAAGTAAAAGATAGTATGATGGTTACCTGGAAAATCCTAGAAAATCAATTTTTGAAAATAATCATAATAATTAACAACTGTAGCAAAGTTGAAGTATATAAAATAAATCCACTGAACCCATGAACATTATTAACAAGAAAGTTCAACAGCAAGAGATAGAGAAATTTCATTTAAAATAACTATAGATAATATGAAATAGTTAGTAGTCTACCCGCTGAAACAAACCCAGGAACTATATAAACACATGTATAAAATATTTTCCCAGAAATAAAGTCAGTTCTAAAAGAATTGGAAAATATTAGTTTCTTATGACTAGGCTGAACCAATATAATAAAGAAAGGAATTCTACCAAAAATAAGTTAATTATTCAATGCCATAGCAATTAAACTACAAAAAAATGATTTTATAGAGCAAGAAAAATATTCAATTGGCAAAACAAAAAGTCAAGAAGATCTGGCCTACCAAAAGGAGATCTCAAACTGCATTTCAAAGTAGTACTCATCAAAATAATCTGCTAATGGTTCTTGGCTAAAAAAGAGTATAGTAAATCAGTGGGGTAGATTAAGCTAACAATACATAATAGTAAATGACCATAATAATCTAGAGTTTGATAAACACAGAGATCCAAGATTTTAGGCCAAAAATATCATTATTTACAAAAATTGCTGGGAAATTTGAAAGAAGTTTTGCAGAAATCAACTATTGGCTAATATCTTACAATGCATAACAAAAGAAGATCAGAATGATATATATGATATAGATATAAGGGATGAGACCAAAAGCCAATTAGGGGAGCTTGGAAAATTTTATGTGTCACACCTCTGAATAAAGGAAATATATATATGACCAATCAAGAAATAGAGAGAGTGACAGGAAGTAAAATGGGCAATTTGAATTGCATGAAATTAAAAAGGTTTTGCATAAGCAAAACTAATGAAGTCAGTATTAGAAGGAATGAAAGAAATTGGGGGAGGGAGATTTACAACAATTCCTCACATATATAAAATTATTAGAATTTATTGTATTTATTAAAATACAAGTCATTCCTCAATTGATAAATAGTCAAAAGATATGAAAGTCACTTCTCAGAAGAAGAAATCAAAGCTGGAGGAGATCACAAAAAAAAAAAAAATTCTCAATCACTATTGATTAGAGAAATGCAATTTAAAGCAATTCTGAGGTAGCATCTCACATTTATCAGATTAGCTAATATGTCAAAAAAAATGAAAAATGTTAGAGAAGAATATGAAAAAATTGAGACACTAATGCACTGTCGGTAGAATTGTGAAGTAATCTAACCATTCTATAGAGCAATTGAGAACTAAGCCTAAAGGATGATAAAAACCATGTAAAGCCTTTGACCTAGCAATACCACTATTAGGTCTGTATTCCCAAAAGACTGAAGGAAAAGGAAAAGACTCTATGTATAAAAATAATTATAGCAGTTTTTGTTGTGGTGACAAAGAATTGGAAATTGAGGGGATCCCTATCAATTGGAGAATAACTGAATAAGCTATGGTTTACAATTGTGATGGAATACTATTGTATTATAAAATTCACAAGCAAATGACTTTAGAAGAAAAATAAACATAAAACTTATATGAACTGTGCAAAGTGAAATGAGCATGATGAGAATTAGATAAGGAGTATCTAAATGAAATTAGATTTGATTGAGGTCTAGTGGCAGGTTCAGGGTACAGGGAATCAAACAGAGCTCCCTTGCAACCCCTTTGGATTTGGCGCAAGGATACAAAGTTAAATGAGGTCTAGTAACAGTGCAAGAGTCCTCTGAAAATGAATGTACAGACCTGAAAACCTAGATTGATAAAAAGAGGTTTATTATGGGGTTTGGTAGTAAGGTTAAAAGGTAGAAAGACACCAGAGCCAGGGCTGGCACCGGTGGGCAGAAACCCTTGACATGGCTTGGCGTAAGGATGCCATGGTTGGGATCTCTGCAAAGAGTGGACTCCAGTTTTTCCCCTTCTATAACAGGGGGGCTTTTGGTAATATGAAGGGGCTCGTGGGTGGAGTCCCATGTTGGCCTCTGCCTTGAGCTTCAGCCAGGGTTAGAATTGGAATAGAATTCAATGGGTTTTTAGATAAGGAGGAAACTTTGTGCTTGGGGTGGGGGGGTGGGAAACCTGAGCAGATCATTAGAATGGGGGCTGGGACGGCCCAAGTTGGCTCAGATCCGCTGGGAGCTGGGAGAGCCTCCATATCTCCCATTGGAATTTAGCCATGGAGATTGGGATTCAGAAAGGAATCTTAAAAGGGATCACAGCCTGCATCAAGCAGAACCAGAACATTGTACATAGTACCAACAATATTGCAACAACTATTAATGAATCAGCTATTCTGCTTAATACAAGATAATTCCAAAGGACTTATGATGAAAAATGCTCATTAGTTCTAGAGAAACAACTTATCTGAATGCAAATTGAAGCATAATTTTTTTCTTGCTTTTTCCAACATAGCTAGTATGTAAATATGTTTTGTATTATTTCACCTTTATAATTGCTATCACATTTCTTGCCTCCTCAATGATTGAAGGAGAGTAGCAAGGAGGGAGAAAATTTGCAATGCAAAAAAAAAATTTAAATGAATGCTAAAATGAAAGAAAGGAGGAAAGGAAATGTTGCTTTGGTATAGTAGGCAATTCTAAAAAGATTAGATAAAAATAAGAGGAACAGAAAAAATAGAAACCGATGAACAAAATCTAAATGGATTTCTTTATGACATTATGATCTTACTACATACCTCTTATGAAAAAAAGATCTCAAAGCCTAGCTAATTTTGTTGTGATTCTAGAGAGCTTGATATTACAGCAAAGGATTATGGACTAAACACCATTACTTATGATAGACTATAAGAAATGTTTTATTTCTCTTGGAAAAATTTAGTTCATCTAAGCAGAAAAGTGACAAGCACCTGTGCAGCTTACTATGATCATTTATCCATTAATGTTTTACTTTTCTCAAAATATTCAGAAATACTCCCAGTAGGCTACCAAGCTTCATTAATTCTTCTAGCATTATATATACCTTTATTATTCTCCTTACTTTGTGCCTGCTTCTCCCAGCTACCTTTTTGCCACTTGCATTTGATTTTTCTGTGTTCTCAAAAGATAAATTGTTTAGTTATATGCAGCACAGATAAACAGTTGGACTGTGGCACCTGGCTAGTTTGTCTTTCAGATGGCTCTTCCCATGCATAAAAAATAAAAATGATTAAGCTGAAATCGCAATGCTTTGGGTTAATTTTTCAACACCTGGAATACATAAAGAAGAACAATTAGTGTAAGGGTTTAGAATAAATGATACCAAACAACTTGATTTGTCATTCTCCAATGCATTTACAATGGGTGACACACTTTTGGCAGGGATGTAAACTTAATAACCTTATAATTTAAGGCCTCTGAAAGATCTTCAAATCCTCATTTCTAGGGTGGTCATAGGGTTGAGAATATAGCTGATGAGTTATATGTTAAATATATTTGTCAATACCAGAATTTCATGTTATGTTGATGATGGGGACAATATCTAAATGAGGACTGGCCCTTGAAAACATGAAAGTAGAAGAGAGTATCTGTTGTATTAATGAAAATTTCATGGTTGTAAAAGGTGGAGAAACTAACAAAAAGAGCATGCAAAACTGATTCTCACCAAGAAAAGGGGAGTTGATATTTATTATATATGAGCATTTATGATTCAGTAAGAGAAGAAAAGCAGCTAGATAGTACAATGGATAAAGCAAAACATCTGGAGTCAGGAAGACCTGAATTTAACTCCAGCCTCAGACATTTGTTGTGTGACCCTGGACAAGACACTGTTTAGGTCTCAGTTTCGTTATTTTTGCCAAAACCAAAATGGGATCACAAAGAGTTGGACACAATTGAACAATAGCAATAACAATAAGAGAAGAAAATACAGGCCTAATTTGATTCTATATTTGGGGAGAAATTTCAAAAAGTTGAATGAAATGATAAAGATGACAAAGAATAAATTTCTAGGCAACCTACTGGGAATGAAAAGATTTCAAAAGGAAAAATATAAAGATACAAAAGGAAAGATTTTAATGAAAAGAAAAAAATGGCCTATAACATTCTTTCTAGAGGTCATGTTTTAGTTTGTAATTCTTTCAAAAAACAATTCATATCCTCTAACTACATATCCACTGGAGAATGGATTGAAGTTAATTTTTTTTAAGATTCTGAAAAACAGAAGAGATGCTGAATTAATAGAAACTTGAAATTTTATCCTAATTTTCCAAAGAATTAGAAATTAAAGTCAGAATAACATGGATTAGTTGGCCAAATGGTAGAATGTTCTATTAAAGGTATGATTAGTAATTATCTATAAAATAAACTATGACTCCAATCTCCTCAAGAACAAGTTATGTTAAACAAACATCATTTCATTTTTTTTTAAACAGGATTACTAGACAAAGAATGTTGTACATATATCCAGATTTTAGGAAAGTATTGAATATCTCTGGTGCTATTTATGAGGTAAACTAGACAATAATCATTGCCTGGTTCAAAGTTTGCACTTAATAAATGTTCATTGCCTGAATACTAACTACAAGTAAATGGATTTAGAACTGACTGAGTAGACAGATGCAAATGGGTCTTAATGTTTAGATGTTGTCAGATGTGTAACTGATTGTCAACACTCTAAGTTCACATTTGATTTTGGGATGAAGTGAGGCACTTGTAAGTCATTGAACATTTAGCACAAAGAGACTTACTTTGCTCTAACATAACAAAGATATGGGTACAGTGGCACTTTTTCAGGTTACAGTCCTTCCCATCTCCATGTGAAAGCACATCTGGTTGACAGAGCAAGGTGAGGCTGTTTGTAAGGGCTTCAGAAATGTACCAATTTTTAAGGAATCTAGATTCTACTCATATGTAATAAGGAAATGTGTTATATGTATATGTATATGTATATGTATATGTGTGTGTGTGAATGTGTGTGTGTATGTATGTATATACATATGTATATGAGGGAGTCTAAGGTCAATTACACCACATAGGCCAATCAGGTCCCAAGTGCAGCTTTAACTTCTTTTAAGTAAAGCCTTCCCAGTTTTGTGGATAGGAGAAAAGAAACTAACTCAAACACTAATTCTATCATAAATGTCAGCTTAAAAGAAATGTTCTAGCAAAATCCCCAGGAATCTACACTTAGTCCTAGCTATTTAAAAAATTTTAGTGACTTGGATAAATACATGAATGAAATACTTATCAAATTTGTAGGTAATGAAAAGTCATAAGAGTTAGTTAATATATTAGATGGCAGTCATGATTCAAAATAATGTTAACATTTTAGAACAATGGGCTGAAACTAATAAGATGAAATTTAATCAGAACAAAAATAAAGTTTTACACTTTTGTTCATATAGTGAAATTTGCATGTGTAATATAATGGGAAAGAAAGAGGGGAAGGAATAAGTACATATTTAGCACTACTCATATACCAGGAACTGTGCTAAATATCTTTTTAAAAATATATCATCTTCATCAAAATCCCATAAAGGAGGTGACATTATCTTCATTTTATAATTCAATAAAATGATGCCAACAGAGTCAAGTGGTTTGTTCAGCATCCCACAGCTCCTAATTATCTGATTCAAGATTTGAACCTTGAACCTTGGACTCCTCTTGAGTCCAGATTCAGAGCCCTATCTACTATGCTATCTAGCTGCCTTAATATATAGAGGACACAAGGCTAATTAGTACTTTGTCTAAAAAAGTAATTAGGGAGATTTTATGGACCATACATTCAATATAAGTCTCTCGTATGATTTGGAAGCCAAAAAAATTAATGCAATCCTAGGCCTCATTAAGAGGTATAGGGGTCAAATATAGAGAATCACTATATATAGTCCTGCCCTGTAACTGCAGTATTAAATTCAGTAGGAGAACACCTTTTTAAAAAGAATATTGATAATTTGGGATATGTAAAAAGGAAGACAACCTGGATTGCAAGTCCATGTTCTATAAGGATTTGTTGAATTAATTAATTCAATAAATAATTAATATTAATGAATTATTGAATAATTGAATTAATATAGAAATAATTGTCTATTGGAAGAGGAGATTGAGGGGAGAAATGATATCTTTCTTTAAATATCTGAAGGAGCATCATGGAGGGAAAAGATTATGCTTGTTTTGTTTGGCCCCAGAGGAAAGAATTGGGAAAGAAGGAAATAACAAAGAAGTAAATTTAGTTTTCATGGTAAAAAAAAAAAAAAAAAAAAAAAAAAAAAAAAAAAGCTTTCTAACAAGTACACATCTCAAAATATAAGACATAACTCAGGAGCTAGTAGATAGCCTCAAACATCCTTAGATGACCATTTGTTGAGAATATTTTAGAATCTTTTTTTAGGTGTGGGTGGGACAAGATGGCTTCTTCAGTTACTTCCAACTGGTTCTGTGACATTCTACCCTATGTCTTATAGATTTCTCTTATCGGGGCAAAAACAAGTGATAGCCAATTGCATCAACAATTCTGTCAGTGTATTAATTAGTCAGTTATATAAAAAGCGTATTAGTATATCTTGGCCTAAATCAGTCTCTAAATAGCAATGGCAGCACCAAATAAGTATAGAAAAAAGGTTGAAGTCTGAAGAATGAGGTACCCACATCAAACATTTAATCAATCTATCAAACATCACTTATTAAGCACCTACTATGTCCCAGGCACATTTCTAGGTGTGGAGAATGAAGACAAAAATGAAATAGCCCCAGTCCTCAAGTAATTTATATTTTGTTGTAAGATACAAGATGTCTAATGTTAATATGTTTTAAATAAATATAAGATAAATGCAAAATAAACCGGGGGGGGGGGAAGCACCAACAGCTATAGTACTTATTTTAAGTAAAAGGTGACATTTAGGTAGAATATTAAAGTATAAAGTAGAATATTAAAGAATATAAAAGAAAACAAGGGTATGAGAAGGGGTTACATTTCAAGTATGAGAGAATGCCAGTGCAAAGTATAGTGATTAAAGATGGAATTTCCTGTATGTAGAAGAGCAAGATGAGTTGGGCTGGACCATAGTGTGCAAAAAGAAGAAGAATGTAGAATTACATTGGAAAAATGTTGGTTCAAGTCAGGATTTGAGGGGCTTTAAAAATCTTAAATAGATATTTAAACAGGATAACCCTAAAAGTCTAAATTATAGGCAGTTTTATTTTATTAAAGCTTAAAACTGCCCCATCTTTCAGTAACAACTTGAATTTCTTCCTAGAGGTAAGGGAAAAACTATGATCCTATGTCTTTTACTCCTTATCCTATTAGGGTGCTTTTGGAGTGATTGATATTGGTAGGTGTATTGATATTCTTGTATATGCTATACCTATACCAGAATTGTGAGAAATTGGTTCAGTGGAAACTATTCAAAATTTAGAATGAGAGGATCTGGGTTTAAATTGAGATTATTACCTATAAGAGTTTGGGTCCCATTTGGTCTTTTGGGCCTCAGTTATTCATCTGTATGATGAAGGGATGAAAGAAAGTATTCTCTAAGGTCTCTTCTAGATAAATATGTGATTTAAATAAGTGATGGTAATAAATGGATGTGGATCTGGAATAGAGCTGTTTTTCTGAATGTTAGGAGGAGCTGTTCTATGTCAGATTAAATGTTCCTAGAGCATGGTACCTCATGACAAATGTCAAGCATATCACACATTGGTTAGACATAATATGGCATCTCTTATGTTCCTTTGAGATCACAGCTCCATCCTGGCATCTCTCAGTTACTCAGAGAAAATAAGATTTCATGATCAGCAAGGGAAATAGAATTGTAGATTGCAAATTTAATAAGACTTTGCCTCTACTATTAAACTGAATCATTCCTTTCTAAACTAAACCTTAGCTTAATCTTTCCAAATTTTCTAGCATTTCAAAATTATATAGTCGCAATTAAAATCCAATTAAACTTTCTTCATCCTTTCCAATACTTCCTGGTATCATTTGTACATACACTGAAAAAGCTATTAACATATGTAACAGATTGGGCAATTGTTTTAATGTTCCTTCAAATGGAAAAAGAAAACTGGGGAGGGAAGAAATCTGGTATTTTCTGTCTTTAAAAAAGCCAGCTGGTCCTTATATGGTTCTGTGTACAATATAATACAAATTAAATATTTGCACTTAATTGAATAAAAATATTGAAATACTTCTGGAAAATCTGAATCAAATCAATTAAAAGTTAAACACCTACCAAATCTTTATACTCCTTCCTATCCCCCATTACAAAAAAAAAAAAAAAAAAATCCAGAATAACTCTTGGTTCTCAACTGTGATGTCCTTTAAGCTGTTATACATTGGTGGATTTACTTGAGCTCCAGAAATCTTGATTACTTAATATTCTTCTGTTTTTTTCTCTTATCTACTACATTTTGGGGAATATTTTCCCCAGAATTTAGTACTAAAATCACAGGTCAATTCTTATCAAAATATACTTGTTTATATTTTTAAATACTAGTAGAAATAAAGATTCAAAATATTAATCACTTAAGATAACATTGATTCAAAAGAAAAAATGTCCTATAATACCAACATGATGATCATAATAAATCTTTAATTTTGAAAATAAAACTGAAAGATTGCTGGTTGAGATATACTAAATCATTGCAAATGGTCCCAGAAGGACCTTTCATAAAGAAATGTGAATAGAAATAAGCTCTTCCACCTAGGCCAAACTTGGAGATGGAGATAAGCAAGAAGAAAAAAGATATATTGGACCAGGAAAGTCAGAGAGAAGTCAGATACATAGAAAGTGGGGAAAACAGGGAGAAATTAATAGTTGGGAAACTGCAACCAACTCAGGTAACCTTGACTGAAGTTCATCTTAATATGAGTGGCAGGGAGTGGCAGAGAGGAATAGGAAACCCTACAAACAAATCTAAAGCCATCCAGGGCTCTGTAAAAGGGCATAACATACCAGAGATGATTCTAATATGTAAGCATATGAAGCCAAATTCTGGCCCTGACTTGTCAGAAAATAATAAACAGATGATAAAATCCCCTTCTTCCACCTTACATTCTACCCCCACTGCCATAGTTTACTATGCAGGGAGGTGGAACCTGACTATGTAGATTTCAGAACACTGGGAGCCTGGACCAATTATGTACCTGGACACAAGAGCTAATAAGTTCCATTTTTTTAAGAGAAAAAGAACAGATCAATGAATTGAATACACAACTAAAACAAATTCTCAAAATGCAGAAATAGAATTTCCAAATATCATAAAAAAACAAAATTGACCTTCCATCCCCCCAAAAAGGAGAGGAAAGAATAAGTAAATTAAAAACAACAACAACAACAACAACAACAACTACCATAAAACAATCAAAAGAAAATTTTGCAAAATTATAAAATACAAGCTTGGTCCAAGGAAAAGACAGAAGACGTCCTTTGAAGAAGTGGACATTCCATAGATATGGAACGGTTTATATATATTTTCAGACTTGATATATAAATACATATATGCATATGTGTGTATTTGTGTTGTTGATTAATTTTGATGATTTGTTGTTCTTTTTCTTTAAAAAAATTATTTATTGGTTGATTCTTTGGGATGGATGAGGGGAATGGATACTGAAAGACACTTTGGTTATGCAAAAAACAAAAGAAAACAATATTTTTAAAAGAATAACTGTTGCCTATGAAATTATATTGTCAGAAGTTTGTTATAACAATAATGATGATGTAGTGATAGTTAATTTTATATAGGGTTTACTATGTGTCAGGCACCATGTTGAGCATTTTATAATTACTATCTCATTTGATTCTCACAGCAAACCTAGGAGTTAAGAGCTATTGTTATATTCATTTTACAGATGGGAAAATTCAGACAAACAAATGTTAAAAATGATTTGCCCCGGAGTTACATGATCATTAAGTGTCTGAGGCTAAATTTCTATTCAGGTGCTTTAGATTCCGGGTACAACATACAATCAATTACACCATTTGTGAGATGACACCTTCCCCCACATCTTTGCAGCAACACCATCCATCTTTAACAATATAATGAGTGTGAGATGGGAACTTAGAATTGTTTTTATTCATGTTTCTTTAAGTTTTCATATTATATCCATGATATTGTCAAAGATGTCAAATCAGGAAAATGACAATTGTTGCATGGAGTTCTGGTGAGACTAGACAGGATATAGTATAAACTCACATTTCTATATATTACCAAATTCTATTTAAAATAACTACAAATGGGGCATTTAGGTGGCACAATGGATAGACCACTAGCCCTTAAGTCAGGAGGACCTAAGTTCAAATCTGACCTCAGAAATTTAACACTTCCTAGCTATGTGAATCTAGACAAGTCACTTAGCCCTAATTGCCTTAGCAAATGAATAAATGAAATAAAATAAAATAACTATAGACAATATAAAATAATTGAGAATCTACCTGCCAAGACAAACAAGGGAAGTATGTAAAAACAATCAAAAACATTTTACACACAAATAAATTCAGATCTAAAGATCTAAAGAAGTGAAAAATATTTATTGCTCATGGATTAACTAAGCTAATAAAATAAAAATGGCAATCAATTGATTTACTTATTAAGTACCATAACAATCAATTTCTCCTCTTGGGTCATTGCCTTTTAATGGCAGAGGTACTTGCATAGCTCAATGAAACTAAATGATATTAATCTCTTCTCTGATTTTTAGGATTTCCAATCAGCTGTTTAAAGATTTTTTTTTATTTGTTCTTTTTCTAACATTTTAAATTACACACCCAATTCATTTATCTAATTTGTTTTTCTCTATTTTATTGATGTGAGCATTTAGATCTATAAAATCTCTCTTCTAACTACTGCTTTTTCTGCATCCCATAAATTTTTGAATGTTGTATCATTGTTATTCTCTTTCATGAAATTCTTGATTTGTTCTTTGATTTGTTGTTTGACACACTCATAATTTACAGCTAAATTAGAGTTTATATCTCTTTTTCCATTTGGCCAATTCTGCTCTTTAATTAGTTCTTGTCTTTCATGACTTTTGTGCCTTTTTTGGCTTATTCTATTTTTAATGTGTTATAACTTTCGTCTCTTTTTTCATTTTTTTTTTGCATCACTTTCATATCTCTCCCCATTTTTCCTTCAACCTCTCTTATTTGATCCCCCCCAGGTCATTTTCTTTCTTTCTTTCTTTCTTTTTTTTTTTTTTTAAATAGATTTTTATTTACAAGATATATATGCATGGGTAATTTTTCAGCATTGATAATTGCAAAACCTTTTGTTCCAATTTTTCCCCTCCTTCCCCTCCTCCCCCAGATGGCAGATAGACCAATGTATGTTAAATATGGTAAAGTATATGTTAAATACAATTCTTATTTGATTTTTAAAATTGTTTCTGACTTTTTCACCTTGTAATGTATGGGCTAGCTCCCTGGAGGGCCTCAGGGTCAGCCAGAGTCAGGATAAATCAAAGTCCTTGGTCTTTAGAGGGAGAAGTGAAGGAGGCAGGCAAGCTGCCTCCAGGTTTGCCAAAGATGTATCCTAGATTCTGGAGTCTGGAGTCTCCAGCTTCTCTCTTCCTCATCCTGCTGTAAAGTGAGTCTGGCTTCTCTCCCCCCACCCTCCAATCCTTGCCTAAGATTATCTCAACACCAAACAAGCAAGCGTCAATGGTGAGATAAGCCATCACATCACCATCTCATCTAAATATGTATATAGAGCCATTATCTCACATCCAAGGGTAATTAGCCTTAAGTGCTCAGTTGTCTGATTCAAGCATATCTTTTTGGAGTTTCAGCTCTCTACATCACCAGAGACTAATTAGCACTTTAATTTGATGCTTTGCATGTAGCTGCTTTGATTCCATTGTCTTCTGAGTATGTTTTTTGATCTTCCCTATCACTGCAGTGAATTTTTATGATCAGGTGTGCTTTTTGTTTTTTTTTTTTGGGGGGGGTTGTTTAATTGCTTGCTTATGTCCAATCTATTTCTTGACTTTTAATTTTTTGTCAAAATTGGTTATGCCCTTTTTATAAAAGGGGAATTTTTGTTCTACTGTTTTAAGAGGTAGTTTTGGGTATCTATATGTTTTCCATTTTTCTAAGGTGGCATGATCTCAGGAAAGATATAGTCACTGCTATTCTGTCCTATGCTCTAATCTGTGAGTAACCACAAGCACCCTTTTCTTTCCTGGTACTGTTATCAGGGTTCCTGTTCCTGCTGTGCTCCTCCTTGCCCTGAGACTGTGAACCAGAATTATATATGAACAATGCATTAGAATCCTATTTCCAGTGCTTGCAATTTTCCCTTGACCAATGGTCCATCCCCTTTGCTACCTGTGGCCTAAGATCTCTGGAAACTGTGACTTCCACCAATCCAATTGTATATAAGACTTGTTGCTGGTTTGACAGATGAGGCCTGTGCTGGCACTTTCTCCCTAGAAAGACTGACCTCTTTCCTACCAATCTTCTAAATTGTCTTGAACTGAAAAAGTGTTTCACTCTGTTCTTTTGTTACTTGCACCACTCTAGAATTCATTATTTAGAATTATTTTTTTTCCTTTTTTTTTTCCCTGAGGCTGGGGTTAAGTGACTTGCCCAGGGTCACACAGCCAGGAAGTGTTAAATGTCTAAGGTAGATTTGAACTCAAGTCCTCCTGACTTCAAGGCTGGTGTTCTACTCACTGCACCATTTAGCTGCCCCTATTTAGACATTTTTGAAGGTATGGGAGAATTCAAATTAGTCACTTCCATTACTTGGTACTTTGACAAGGAATAAGTTTTTATTTTTTTTATAATTTTTTTATTTAGAATTTTTTTCACAGTATATATGCATGAGTAATTTTTTTATAATATCCCTTGTATTCATTTTTCCAAATTATCCCCCCCTCCTTCCATTCCCTCCCCCCGATGACAGGCAATCCCATACATTTTACATGTGTTACAATAAAACCTAGATACAATATATGTGTGTAAATACTATTTTCTTGTTGCACATTAAGTATTAGATTCCAAAGGCATAAGTAACCTGGGTAGATAGACAGCAGTGCTAACAATTTACATTCACTTCCCAGTGTTCCTTCTCTGGGTATAGTTATTTCTGTCCATCATTGATCAACTGGAAGTGAGTTGGATCTTCTTTATGTTGAAGATATCCACTTCCATCAGAATACATCTTCATACAGCATTGAAGTGTACAGCGATCTTCTGGTTCTGTTCATTTCACTCAGCATCAGTTGATGTAAGTCTCTCCAAGCCTCTCTGTATTCCTCCTGCTGGTCATTTCTTACAGAGTAATAGTAAGGAATAAGTTTTTAAAAAGAAAACTTATAGTTTTAAATTTAGTGACTTTTAAAAAGTTTGTAAAAAGGAATATTCAAATCAGGCTAGTTTTATAAATACAAAATTAAATAGCATGGATAGTTGTCATTTATCCAGAGTTTGGGACCTTAGTTATCTGTATAGCTGGCAAATTTCTTTTACTTATAATATTGCCTTTAATTCTTTATTTTTCTCTGTGTGTACACAAATAAAATGTAAATTCTGCAAGCATAGGTTTTTCTTCTTCTTTTTTTAAAATCATATCTTCATCACCTAAAACAGTGCCTTTTACATTCTCAGTAGATAATAAATGCTTTTTGAATTGAAAGATTATACATGTTTATGTTTGTATGATCTATGAATACTTAGTACATTATTAACTTGGATGAGCTGGATATTTAAATTATTTTCTAGTATGCTAGAAACATAATATAATATATTAAATTTTTTGAAAGGTGGGAGAATTAGTATTGCTATTAGCTTCTTGGTTATCATTTTTTCTTTAATACCTTTTAATTCTCAAGCATGTAGTCATTTACTTTTTGCTTTGAATTATTTATATTCTTAACTGTAATCATTAATAAAATAATATCTCATTAGGCTATTATCCTTTACAAAAGGTACTTGGTATGCACACAAAACTTTTAGCTGTAAAGCAACTGTGGCCTTAAATCTCTCTTTAAAATAATATTTATGAATTGGGTTTATATGAAGTGGGAAGAGAAAATAGTTTAGATATCTATAAAATTAATAAGGTTTTGAAGACTTTTAAATCAAAATGAATTGTACTACTTTTTCATTCTAACTATCTATCCAATATAGGAGATCTAGGGACTATGTAATAAATAGATCAATAAATAGGATAAATCTAAAGCATGATTAAAAGACTGCCCATGTATGCCTTTGTCAATTTCAGTAATTCTGTGTTTAGTCAGTATTTTTTCCTGCAGAAGCCTTGTTTTATTGATAAATAGACTCCTTTTATGGCATCAATATGCTTATAGAAATTTACATTCACAACCTTGCTATTATCCTCAACTCCTCACCTGAATTCATCTCAAATATCCAATCTGTTGCCATATATCATCATATGTACATTTTTATCACCTTTCACTTTGACTATAATAGGTTTTTAAATGATTTCCCTACTTCAGGTATCTTTCCACTTCCATCCTATATTCCAAAGTATTCTTATTAAAGTATGTTCAATCAATTTCAGTAATGCCCTAATGATGAGGAAACCCTAAAACTCTGAAAAATCCTTAAAGGAGAAAACTTCTCTGGACTCTGCCTTAGGGAGGAGATTCTACCCTAAGCACAGTTTCATCTTTGTTATCTGGCTCAGTCCCAAAACCCATTGAATTCAATTCAAATTCTAGCCCTGGCTGAAACCCAGACCGGAGCCAACCTAGGACTCTAATCACTAGCCCCCTTCAGCTTGTAGCAAAGCCCTCTATTATAAAAGAGCCAAGCTGGAGTCCTCTCTTTGCAGAGGTCCCAATCATGGCAGCCTTACTCCTGGCATGTCATAGTATTTCTGCCCACTGGAACTCTGGTTCCAGTGCCTTTTATCTCTACCTTCAACTTTCCTAATTAGACTTTACTTCCAAACCCCATAATAAACCTCTTTTATCAATCTAGGTTTTCGGGTCTGTAAATTCCTTTACAGGGGACCCTTGCGCTGCTACTAGACCTCATTTAACTCTGTATCCTTGCACCAAATCCAAAGGGGTTGCAGGGGAGCTCTGACTTCTTGTACCCCGAACCTGCCACTAGACCTCAATTAAACTTAATTTCATTTAGGTACCCTAATTCTAAACCTCATCACTACTCCTTGTGACCCATTTGGTGTTTTCTTGGCAAGGACATTAGAGTCTTTACTATTTCCTTCTCTGGTTCATTTTACAGATGAGCAAACTGAAACAATCAGAATCAAGTGATTTGTTAAATCATATACCCAACTACTCAATAAACTTCAGGGATTCTCTATTATCTCCAATCAAATATAAAGTTCTCTTTTTGATATTTAAAGTTCTTCCCAATCTGAATCCTTTATTTTTTTGGTCACTATTCATTTAACTCTCTACATTTTCTACTTCTACACTGATCTACTTCTAGTTTTTACCATGACATTAAACTTCCAGTGTCTATATGTTATATATTGGCTATTTCTAGTCTACATATTTTTATATTGGCTATTTTCCTCCTTGCCTCTGCCTTTCAGCTTCTCTTATTTACTTGAAGCATTCATTCAAGTCTCATCTTCTTCAAGAAAGCTATTTCTAGTATCCCTAACTGCTAGTACCTTCTCCTCTGAGATTGCTTTCTATTTGCTCTGAATATATCATTTATGAAATGAGTTCTTTTCATGTTATCTATCCCATTAAAATGTAATCTTTTTGAAGACAGAAATGACTTTTATCTTTTATTGTTGCTATTCTCAGAGTTTAGTGCAATTCTTGGTTAGTAGTAAGTGCTGAAAGTGCTTGTTGATTGGCCAACTAAATACCAATCTATGGGAAAAGGGAAAGAGAAAGATCTTTCCTTTCTATATTATTTCTCTTTTTCTCTGTCAAAAAAGTATGTGAGGAAAAGATTTTGCCTTTTTTGGAACCAGAAACTTTATTCCTTTCCTTTAAAGCATTGATCAACATTCAGATCTTCTGCAAAAAACTATTATCAGTCTTATTATCCTAATTTTCCTTATAACTCCTTTGAAAAAGCTTGAGAGAAAAAAATTTAATGGAGAGATAATGAAATCACAGGTAAGAAATAGATAAGATGTTTGAGGAGAAGAGGTTCCAGAGAAGCAAAAAAAAAATAGGCCTTGAACTATAAGTATAGGAACTCCCAAAGCAAATGAATTGATTCCTAAATTAGGATTGGCACTTAATGTTTACACATCCAGGAAATCTGGAGATCCTGTCCTCTGTGGAGAACAAACCTAGACTGAGAATATTTAGAATTGAAAGAATCATTAAAGTTCAAAGTTGTCCAACCCTCATTTTACACCAACCTCATTTACATTTACATTGGGACAAAAGTCCCAAGTTAAATGACTTTCCCAAATTTACACTGATAACATTGACATTTTAGGCATTTTAGTGCTAGGAGATAAAATAATGCGATAAGATAAGTGATAAGTATCAGCTAAAGAAGACATTATTTTTTGAGCAGGAAATTGTGTCTCTAAACTATCAGATTCACTCATATAAATATAGTGCTTGCTCTGTGTAAAGCACTAGGCTAGGCAATATAGGTAATATAGAAAGAGCACAAAATTAAGAGTCATTCAAATCCCATTTATTTCCATTATGTCCAACTCTTCATGAACCTATCTAGGGTTTTCTTGACAAACATACTGAAGTGGTTTTGCCATTTCTTTATTATTTTATAGATAAGGAAACTGAGGCAAACTAGATTAAGCAATTTGCTTAGTCACCCAGTAAATATCTAAGGATGGATTTAAAAACATGAAAAGGAATCTTCCTGATTTCAAGCCCAGTATTCCAACCACTGCATCACCCAGCTGTCCATCAAGAACTATAAATATAATTGTTAACTTTTTTCTGAACTCCTAGTTAATAGCTTTTGATGTAGATTAGATTAAATATTATAGATGTTCCACTTTGCAAAAAAAAAAAAAAAATGTATCTGTTGCATCAGATCTCAGAACAAGTCAGAACTTCTTGGATGAGATCCATAATTGTTCAGAAGGGTTTGCTTCTATTATGAATACAGAAAAAAAAAAGAAGTGGATAAAGAATTTCTATTCTCCAAATCATGATATCTAGTGAGATGAACAACTTAACAGAGCTCATTCAAAGCTATATGTGGGGACTCTGCAAATGGACAAGGTGCACCTAGAATTAAACAGAAGGAATTGAATTGCCTTTGGAATATTCCAAAGTTCCTTTTAAGAATTTCAAATTTCTCCCCAAACAACTGACCCATTTTTTAAAAATTCTACCCTTGTAGATGTTAAAAGACTGTAAGTCACAACGTCCAAATACAGCTCCAAAGAATTAAAAATCAGTCTCAGAGGGATGAACAAGTAAATTGTAATACTTTTTTTAAAAAAAGTAACTCATGAAGAACCACACAAAAAAGATGTCCATCTTAAAGAGGAACAAAAAGACATCATTATGTTGGGGTCAAGGTACAGTGTATCAGCCTGTAATTTATCGAACCAATATGAGTTCAGAAGGTTCTACCATAAGTTCCCATGAATTGTCCCTGTGAGCATTTGGAGTATAGAGTGTAAGAAGTATATAAGATTGACAAAAAGTTGGATTGGCCATTTGACAAAGCAGGATAATTGCTTGACAGCCAACATGCTACACTATAATCATTGTGATGTAAAAAACTCAGCTCATACCTTCTACCAAAGGCCATCCCCTACAAAAGACTTTTTCTGATATTTCCAGGCATTGCCTCCTGCATACACACATACACATACATATACACACATACACACACACACACATGCACACCATGTATTTTATTATATAAAACCTCATCTATAGGAAATCTTTCTTGATTCCCCTTAATGCTGATCCCTTCCCTATATTGATTATTTCCAGTTTATCCTTTATATAATTTGTTTGTAGTGTCAAGATACTAGTAGGAGACCCCCTATTTTCCAGAGCTAAGGTTCAGGAAGCAAGCTGTGCCCTGAGCTTGACATAACAATAATCCTTTGCACTTACCCTCTGGATAAATTCAATCACAGCAAAATGCCATAATTGTATTGGTTTCACCAAACACCAAGTGTTCTCTGACATCAGACAAGCACCTACAGTACCCATATTCCAGGCATGTGGCCCTGCTATAAATCAAACTTGTCTCATTGTTGCTCTTATTCCTCATTGTCAGAGCTTATAGATTACTGCATAGCCATTGATATAAGTATTGCAATTAGTACACATTACAGCAGATTCCTCACTGCAGGGTGCCAGCACACGTGTTTACCTTCTTATTTGAAAGTCATTTCTCTTCGTCTAAAAAATATCCTGTCTTAGTCTTTGCACAGTTGTTCTTGTCATTTGCCTGTTCTTCTCTGGCCTCAGTAGGCCAAGAGGATCCCTCCATTTGATGGTATATAAATGTTTATACATTCCATTAGCCTGAGCTTCTTGAAAACAGAGATTATATTTTATCTTTCTTTGTATCCTTAGTACTTCACATAGTATCTGGTATATAGTAAGGGGATTTCTAGATTTAGGAAAATGATGGAAAAAAAGGTTAATAAAATAGATTTTTTTAAACGTTGTTATAAGTATACATTGTATATGTGTGTGTGATAGATACATATATACATATACCACACATTGAGTGGTATCAACAATATCTCTCTATATGTGTATATATATATATATATATATATATATATATATATATATATATATAGAGAGAGAGAGAGAGAGAGAGAGAGAGAGAGAGAGAGAGAGAGAGAGAGAGAGAGAGGCATTGTATGTGTGTGTATATTTCTCAGAGGCAGTTATTAAATATTTACTACCCACATTACTGCAGCAAGATAAAGTAAAATAAAAACTACCCTCATAAGCAGACCAACCTGAATGCAAGTCCTATCTTTGCCTAGTTCCTGTTTTCTATAAAGTTGTAATAAGAAAGTGACTAGTGCATTGATGGAGGGAATTTCCTCAGCCTGGACTTCCTATGTTAATGAAATCACAGATTCCCATTCTATTTAATTTGTATTTATTTATGTGAATATGTGTTGTCTCCCTCAAAAGAATATAATATCCTTAAGAACAAAGATAGTATCATTTTTGTCTTTTTTCCCCAGCTCCAAACACAGTCTTACACATACTGTATAAGCTTAGTCAAATGTTTGTTAATTGGTCAATTAGAAAATAAAAGGCTTTTAGTGAGTTAAATTCCTCCCTTCCATCCCTCTATCCCCTCAGAACCATTGAATTTATGGTAGAGCATAGATCAACAGTATTTTGCTTTTCCAATTATATGTAAAGTTAGTTTTCAACATTAATTTTTGTAAGATTTTGAGTTCCAAATTTTTTTATCCCTCTCTTCTTTATGTCCCCTCTCCCCAAGACAGCAAGCAATCTGATATAGATTATACATGTATAACAATTTTAAACATATTTCCTTATTAGTCATGTAGTGAAAAAAAAAAACAGAACAAAAGTAAAAACCACAAAAAAGAAAAAAGTGAACCAAAAAAAAAAAAAAAAAAAAAAAAAAAAAAAAAGGTGAAAGTACATTGCTTTCATCACATTCAGTCTCCATAGTTTTCTCTCTGGATGTCGATTGCATTTTCTATCCCAAGTCTATTGGTATTGTCTTGGATCACTGGATTACTGAGAAGAGCTAAGTCTATCATAGTTGATCAACACATTATTGCTGTTACAGTGTTCAATGTTCTCCTGCCCTAAATCTATGATCCTATTTATTCTTCCCAGACTAATAAAACTAAAAGGTTTTATTCAAATTCTCACTATATACACTTTTCCAGAATACCAATCGTTTTCTCACAGTCATTGCATTTTGTTATAAATCATTATTTTTAGAATTTTTTTAAAAAGTGTCATTATTTTATTCATATACAATCAAGCAAGCATGAAGAAATGTTAACTAAATACCCAGTATGAGCCAGGCACATGGGAACTAGGGATACAAAGACAAAAATAAAATAAAATATTCCTTGTCCTTAAAGAGTTTGTATTCTACTCCAGGCATATAATACAAACAAATAAGTGCAGCAAAAAGTTTATAAAGGGATTTTTAATGAGTTCCTCAGTCTCCTTGAGGAAATAAGATATTTTTTTAAAAATTAGGTAACAGACGCAATGAAATATAAGTTATATTCCATTTAGACCCTGAAACAATCCATTTTCACCTTGTAAAGAGTGTGCCTCTTTAAGATTTTGATTGATTTTTTTGTCAGTCATTTTATTTAGGTCTGATTTTTTATAATTCCATTTGACATTTTCTTTGCAAAGATACTAGAGTGATTTGTCATTCCTTCTCAAGATCATTTTACAAATGAGGAACTGAGGCACGCTGGATTAAGTTACTTGTCTAGGGTCACATAGCTAGTAAGTGTGTAAGGCTAAATTTGAACTATGGAAGATGAAGGAGTCTTCCTGACTTCAGGCCAATCTATCCACTGTGAAAAGGAAGTTTAAAGAAGTATTTTCAGTACTTTATTATGCTACCACATACAAAGAAGTTATTTCATCAACTTGAAGGGATTATAGTACTTTCTTTGTCTGTTGGAAGAAAGCAATTAATGCTACACAGGAAAATATATTTAATAATTAACCTGAAAAAGATCAATCATGTGACACAAGTGAATTAATCAGTTCTGAAGAGAAGAAGTTTTTAGTGGAGAAAAGAATCAATTATAGAGAAAGAACTCAGTTTCTGAGGACATTTTTCCATCTAACTCCTTGTACTTCATACCCCAACAAAACAGTAACTTTTAGCACAAGATCTGACCAGAGTATAATTTCAGAGTCAGATTGAATTAGTAGTGAGAGAAAAGGATTCTCCAGCCTTTCCAAAAATTGAAAAATCACAGAACCAAGATTTCCTGCTTGTTTCTAGGCTTTTATAGGTTTTTTGGTTTTGTTTTGCTTTGTTTTGTTTTTCAAAAATGCATGGAAGTATCCAAGGCCAGGATGTTAGCTGTATTCAAAGTTGGAGGTCCTGTTGATTACAGCTGAGCAGAGAAGGAACATCTATTAGAGACTCTGAAAGAAAGGTTGGCAAGAAGAGTACAACATCCTGAAACCTCTATAATTGCAATTATAATGTATTACTCTTCATACATTATATTTGTTCCCTATTTGGTTGTCTCTCCACTCAGAAACTCTGGATTTACATTATTCCTACGGATATATATATATATATATATATATATATATATATATATATATATATATATAATTCTGGAAATTCGTACCTTAGGTTTTTATGGGAAAATATTTCATGTAACTCCTATTTTAAATATTCCTTTTCAATAAATTCCTTTGCCTTGAGGAAACTATGTCCTCTAGCTGAGTAGAGAAAAGATAAATATATGAGCTATATTTTGAATGTAGACTTACAAAGTACTTTGCACTTTGTATAATCATCTCCCAGGAGAACCCAGTCTGTGGGAGTAAACTGGCATCAGATAATCAAATACTCTACAAGGAGTTGAATAGTATATACAAAATGTATAATAAGTGAATAAAAGTAAATATAATAATTTGGCAAAGGGGTAGAGATTATTAGTTAGAAGAATTAGAAAAGGACTTGCAGAGGAAGAAGGAGACTTTGAGTTGAATTATGAATGAAGAAAGGGATTTGGGGAGATGAACTTAAGGGAAGAAATGCATTTTGTATTTCTTGCATTTTTTTTGTACAAAGGCACATAAATATTATATTCTACATGAGGAACATGAAGAAGTCCAATTCATCCAGATTATAAGCTCCATAAAAGGGAGTAATATATATCAGCCTGGAAAGGTCAATTATGGCCAGATCTTAGTGGGCTTTAAATGTCATAGTAGTTTGTTTTTATTTTTGTTTTTGTTTTTTTTATCCTAGAGGCAATAGGGAGTTTATTGGGTAAAGGATGATATGGTCAATCAGATATATTCTTTAAGAATATCACCTTAGGTTTAAGAAAACTTAGGAAGTCTTATAGGAATGATACAAAATAAAGTAAACCAAACCAGGAGAACATTGTCCATAGTAACAGCAATAGTGTAATGATCATCAACTATAAAAAACTTAGTTATTCTGATCAAGATAATGGTCCAAGATAATTCCAAAGAACTCATGATGAAAAATATTATCCACTTCCAGAGATAACTGATGAACACTGAGTAGATATTGAAGCATACTTTTTTGTGCATATGTGTATTTTCTCTTGCAACATGATTAATATGGAAATATGTTTTGCATGACTTTACATGTATAATTGGTCATGTTGTTTACCTTCTCAAGGTGTGAGGGAGAGGCAAGAGAGAGAGAGCGAATTCAAACTCAAAAGTTTAAAGAATAATAAAATTATATAATTAGAAAATATTTAATGAAATAAAATTATAATTTTAAAAAGAATATGATTTTGACAGCTGGATGAATACTGGGAGATGAGAGAAACTTGAGATGGAAAATGAATTAGAAGACTATTTCCATAGTTCAAATGAAAAGTTATATGAGCTATAAGTAGAAAGAAGGATGAATTTTCAAGAGTTATTAAAGAATTGCAATCTGATTGGACATATAATGTGAATAAGGAACAAATTCTAAGGTAGTAAACCTGAATAACAAGAAAATAATGGTACCCTTGACAGAAATTAGACAGAAGTGTGAGTGCCAAGGAAAAGGTAATAAGATCTTTTTGGATATGAAAAATTCTATATATGCTTGTAAAATATTAAAATACCCAATAATCACTTGATAAAGCATAGGAGGGAAATCAGGGCTGCTATATGGATAGAGATGATAACTGAATGCACAAGAGATGATATCATTGAAAAAACATAAAGAGAAGAGTAGAAGGTTCAGGACAGAACCTTAGCATTTATAAATAGTTAAGAGATGGGATATAAATCATGATCCAAGAAGAAAGAGTTAGAAGGTGGATGTCTACCAGTTGGAGAATGGCTGAACAAATTGTAGTACATGAAGGTAATGGAATATTATTGTTCTATTAAAAAATGATTAACAAGCTTATTTTAGAAAGGCTTAAAAAGATTTCATGAACTGATACTGAACAAAACAAGCAGAACCAGGAATACATTGTACACAATAACAGCAAAAATATGCAATGATCAACTATGAAAGACTTGGTTCTTCTCAGTGGTTCAGAAATGCAAAGCAATCCCAAGAGACTTTGGACAGAAAATGCCATATGGATGTAGAGGGCCTGAACTGTGGACAAGTATACTTGAAACAAGGTGTTAACTTAGTGAAATTGATAAAATAATGGTTTTCTAATTCATATATATCTAGTATGATATAATGATATAATCACTTTAGTTTGATAAAATGATATAATCATTCTAGATTGGCTTATACTCAGTATACTATAATGATGTAATTGTAATAAGAGTATTTAAAGGATGAGAGAACTGGGGACAAAGTCAGACTCAGATTTGAGACTGGTTGAGACTGACAAATGTCAGACTGCTGGAGGAGACTGGGTCAGACTGACACTGGGTCAGACTATGACAGAGAGACTATGAAGGAAATAATAAAGACTTTAAACTCTATGCTTCTCCATCCTAGTGGTGACTATTTTGCTGAGACCAAGGCCCTTCCAAAGGACCTCCAGAAAGCTACCCTGGACATTATATATGCATCCACAATAAGAACTAAGGAAACTATGTAAATCAACATATACTATGTTCACTTCTTTTTTTTTTTTTTATCTCTCCCATGATTTTTCCCTTTTGCTCTGATTTTTCTCTCCCAATATGATTCCTAAAACAATGTATATTAAAAATAAATAAACTTACTACAATAAAAAATGAGGAAAAAAAGAGAATGAACAGTCAAACAAATTATAGGAGAACAATATCCCAAAAAATCAGAAAAAGAAAGTACTCAGGAAAAGAGGGTAATTGATAATGTCATATGCTATAGATATCAGGTAGGAGAATTGAAAACTACACAGAAAATAAGTTTGTTTCACCTTCATTGTCATCATGACTTAGGAATTTTTAAATACCTAATGGAAGGAAGTTGTTATATTTTCCAAATATTGCATACCACCTTATATTCACTCAATAAATTTTTTAATGGTCTTGATTAAATTTTAAATCCTCCTTACTAGTTTGTCAGCTTTAATTTTTGACTGAAATAAATGAAATAAATGTGCAAATCTTTTGGTGGCTGAAAAAAGTCTGTTAAGTATGCTTCCAATTTCAGAAACGGGCAGGAAATGTCATAAAGAATGTAAAGAAATCTGGCTATAATGATAACTAGTGTCTTTGAATGTAAAATTGCAATCAACTCTAGATGGCTATGGGAAAGAATAGTAACTAATATTGATGATTTCCATATTGAGAAAAGCTATTTTCTATGTTCAGTTTTTGAACATTTAACGACCTTGTGTTTGACAATTCAGCAAAATAAGAAGGACAAATAATGGGAGTGTTATATCACAAAGGAATTTTTGATGAAATAATTATCTTTAACATTTACAGATTAACCAGAGATAGTCTGAGAAACAAATGAACTAACTTTGAGCAGCAAATTTTTGGAACATCCTTAATTATTCCATATCTTTGTCTTTTATGAGAGATTTTATTTTTAGAAAGATATAAAAGTCATTTAAAGCCAGGCCTGATAAATAAAAGCATAAGAATAGTATTTGTGTTTGTAAAAAAAAAATAGAGATAAAAATGCTTAGATCAGGGCTCTTGACCTGGAGTCCATGAATTTTTTTTAATGTTTTAATAACAGTATTCCAATATAATCAGTTTCTTTTCTTTTATGTTTATATATATATATATATATATATATATATATATATATATATATATATATATATATATGTATGCATATATATACATATACACACAAATACACACATATATGCATATATACTATATATACATATATATATATACATATTATGTATAATTCTGTATCAGAATTTTCATCAGAATGATGGAGTGCATGAGACAAAAAAGGAACAAGCTTCTGCCTCAGGAAAAATGTCATTCCCCCTGAATCCCACAAGTTGAAAAAAAAGGTCATAGTTCAACTGGCCTGACTCTTGATCCTTCACAGATATCTCTTGAAGTTCAAGACAACCCAATTCAATAAATATTTATCAAGTACCTAATACAACAATGTAGGAGGTACAGACAAAGTTCAAATTCTCAGACACTTTCTAGCTATGTTACCCTATGAGATCTCTGTCTCAGATTTCTCAACTAAAAAAAAAAAAAAAAGGATTATAGTATCTACTTCCTAGGATTGTTCTGAAGATCAAAGGATATATTTGTAAAGTGTTTACTACAGTGCCTAGAATTTGATAGACAATTAATAAATGCTGGTTCTCTTCTCCCATGCAAATCACAAACCATCTCTGTCTGCCTATCCTATAGGCAATGGTTCTCAAAGTGTGGTCCAGAGAATCCTGGGAGTATCTGAAATCTTTTTTAGAAGATCTACAAATTCAAAATTAGTTTTTTGTTTTCAATATGGTAAATATATATGAATCTAACTCGCATAAACAAAAACTTTTTGAACAGATTCTCATTAATTTTTAATAGTATAAAGATACTGAGAACAAAAGCTTGAGATTCACTTAAAATGTAAGGCTCACTCTATCCCACCCAAAATGAAAAGGGGAGTAGCAAGTGGAAATAAGAGGAATTTTGGCTTTCTTTCTGAGGGTGACCAATAGTCATTGTCTACACTAGATATGAGGGTAGAAGAAGGAAGGAATATATTTTCTCCTGCTTGCAAAGGGTAGCTATGAGTTTTTGGGTAACCATCAGCCTGTGGGGCTGACACTGATACAGAAAAGAAAATATGGAGATCTTGTACTGATGAAGAAAGAAGTCTGATAGAACTGTAGGGGGAGAAGATTCCTTGAGGGAGAGTTACTGATGAAGCTGTCAGTCTATCTGTTAATAAAAGTAGAGAAATCTGTTGCCTTCCTGGGGAATGTATTTAAATCATAACAGACAACTTTCCAAAACTTAACAAAATGGATGGCAATTTGGAGTGATTTATATGGACACAAATGATGCTGCCAGAGCAGATTTTAAAAGTATTGCCTACAATCATGATGTTTTGGACATGAGATTAAAGACCAAATCGATTGTGTTTTGCTCATGATCATTCATTGAACATGAGATCTGCTAAAAAGAAAATTTAATTTGTGAAGTAAACAGCCAACTTAGAAAGCAGTATATGAGAATGGGATTTGTATTTTTGGATCATAGCCTATAAAATGAGAATGATAGGTTCCTGACTAGATAAAAAATATATCTAATACAAATTGGTAAGAATGTATTTACTAGGCATCTTATATATCTAATCAAAAGGGATTTAATATTAAAATTTAATAATTAGTAATAAAAATATAGAATTTAAGTGTGTACATATAAACATATATGCACACACATGAAAAGAGAAAAATGTTCTCTATATATTCATATACATAAAATATGCATGCATGTTCATATGTGTGTTCAAATATGTGTGTTTAGACACATATATAAATGCATCTATATGTGTGTATATCTATTTATGAACACAGATAATATCTAAAATTAATGCATTTTTATATTGACTTTTGAGTATGAATTTTACCATGGGTTCTTCTCTTGGATTTTGTCTCATAAACTTCTAGTTGTTTCATTTGCTACAATTGAAACACCTAAAAGTTCATAAAATTGAGACACCCAGAAGTTCATAAGACATAAAATCCAAGAGAGGAATTCATAGTAAAATTCATAGACCTAAAGATCTATACACAAATGGCCAAAGTTTAAGGTGTAAACAAAGGGAACTAGAGCTCTTAAGGCATATTTGACCTCATAGTTTTGCTGACACTGGATAGAATAAAGCCCATTATTAGACTAGGACTAAGGATGTTCAAATATTTTATTCAAAAGAAACAGGATAGGTAAAGGAGGAAATCACTCATGTGAAGAAATCCAAGAAACTGAAGAAAAATTCATATTGAGAAGAATTGAAGTTTAAAGGAGGAAAAAGCAAAGGTGATTTTATCACTGGAATATATTATTTTACAGTCCACCTGGACAAAGAAGAAGAAACAGATGAGGGATTTGGGAAAGAAATTAAAAAGTTCACAAGGAGGTCTGCTATTTTATTGATAAGAGATTTTACTCATCTAGATATCTACTAGAGAATTCTTTCTGCCAGAAAGTTAATAAATCATTGATTTTTCTTAGTGATATTTTTATCCTTCAAAAGGTGGAGGTAAAGGCAAAAGAACAAGGATTGCAACCAAGAATAAACTACCCAGCTAAGTTTAGCATTTTCTTCCATGGAAGAAGATGGTCATTTAATGAAACAGAGGAATTCCATTTGTTTCTAAGAAAAAAAAAAAAAAAACAGACTTAAACAAAAAATTTGATCTACATCCACAAGACTGAAGAGAAACAGAAAAAGGTAAAAAGAAATCTTGAGAACTGAATCTCTGTTGTGGATATGTAGAAAGTCCGCATGGATAATTTGATTTTACTGATATAATATTTTAAAAAAGGAATTAGTAAAAGGAAGGGGATATTATCAGAAAAAAGGGAAAGGAGAGATAAAAAGAGGGAAACTACATCCCAGGAAGAGGCACAGAAAATCTACCACATCTGAGGGAATTTAGAGAGGGGGAGAAACATTCTGTGAATCTGACTCTCATCAGAGTAGGCTCAAAGAGTAAATAATTGACATATTTGTTTTTTAGAGAATTTTCTCTCACTTCATTATAAGGGGGGGAAAGGAAAAAGGAAAAGGAAAAGGGGAATAAGGGAAGGGTACAAGAAAGAGGAAGGGACTTAAAAGGAGGGGGGAGGGATATTAAAAAGGGAGGGCTGCATGTCACAAGTGGGGTCTATAAATTAAATATTGGGGAGGGGATTCAGGAGGGTCAAGGGAAAAACAAAAGCATAATCAGGGGATAATATGATGGCATGAAATACAGATTTAGTCATTTTAACTGTAAATGTGAATGGGATGAACTCTCCCATTAAATGGAGGCAGATAGCAGACTGGATCAAAAGTCAGAACCTTACAATATATTGTTTACAGGAAACACACTTAAAGCAGGGAGATATATACAGAGTAAAGGTAAAACGTTGGAGCAGAATCTATTATGCTAAAGGTAAAGCCAAAAAACCAGGGGTAGCCATTTTTATCTCAGATCAAGCAAAAGTAGAAATTGATCTAATTAAAAGAGATAAGGAAGGAAACTATATCCTGCTAAAAGGTAGCATAGACAATGAAGCCATATCAATACTAAACATATATGCACCAAGTACCTAAAGAAAAAGGTAAGAGAGTTGCAAGAAGAAATAGACAGCAAAACTATAATAGTGGGAGATCTCAACCTTGCACTCTCAGAATTAGATAAATCAAACCAAAAAACAAATAAGAAAGAAATTAAAGAGGCAAATAGAACATTAGAAAAACTAGGTATGATTGACCTTTGGAGAAAACCGAATGGTGATAGAAAGAAGTATACTTGCTTCTCAGCAGTTCATGGAACCTATACAAAAATTGACCATATATTAGGACATAAAGATCTCAAAATTAAATGCAGAAAGGCAGAAATAATAAATGCCTTCTTCTCAGATCACAATGCAATAAAAACTACATTCAATAAGAAGTTAGGGGTAAATAGACCAAAAAAGTAATTGAAAACTGAATAATCTCATCTTAAAGAATGACTGGGTGAAACAGCAAATTATAGAAACAATTAATAATTTCACCCAAGATAATGACAACGATGAGACATCATACCAAAATCTGTGGGATGCAGCTAAAGCGGTAATAAGGGGAAATTTTATATCTTTAGAGGCTTACTTGAATAAAATAGAGAAAGAAAAGATTAATGAATTGGGCCTGCAACTAAAAAAACTAGAAAAATACCAAATTAAAAGCCCCCAACCAAAAACTAAATTTGGAATTCTAAAATTAAAAGGAGAAATCAATAATATTGAAAGTAAAAAAGCTATTGAATTAATAAATAAAAGTAAGAGTTGGTTTTATGAAGAAGCCAATAAAATAGATAAACCTTTGGTAAATCTGATCAGAAAAAGGAAAGAGGAAAATCAAATTGTTAGCCTTAAAAAGGAAAAGGGGGATCTTTCCACCAATGAAGAGGAAATTAGAGAAATAATAAGGAATTACTTTACCCAATTTTAGGACAATAAATTTGATAACTTAAGTGAAATAGATGACTACCTCCAAAAATATAGGCTTCCTAGATTATCAGAGGAGGAGGTAAACTGCTTAAATAGTCCCATTTCAGAAAAAGAAATAGAACAAGCTATTAATCAACTCCCCAGGAAAAAATCCCCAGAACCAGATGGATTTACATGTGAATTCTACCAAACATTTAAGGAACAACTAGCCCCAATGTTATATAAACTATTTAAAAAAATAGGGGATGAAGGAGTCCTACCTAACTCCTTTTATGACACAGACATGGTACTGATACCTAAACCAGGTAGATTGAAAACTGAGAAAGAAAACTATAGACCAACTTCCTTAATGAATATTGATGCTAAAATCTTAAATAAGATATTAGCAAAAAGACTTCAGAAAATCATCCCCAGGATAATAAACTATGATCAAGTAGGATTTATACCAGGAATGCAGGGCTGGTTTAATATCGGGGAAAGTATTTGTATCATTGACCATATTAATAATCAAATTAATAAAAACCATATGATCATCTCAATAGATGTAGAAAAAACATTTCATAAAATCCAACATTCATTCCTACTAAAAACACTTGAGAGTATAGGAATAAATGGACTATTCCTTAAAATAGTCAGGAGCATATATTTAAGACCATCAGTAAGCATAATATGTAATAAAGATAAAGTGGAACCCTTCCCAGTAAGATCAGGAGTGAAACAAGGTTGCCCACTATCACCATTACTATTCAATATTGTATTAGAAATACTAGCCTCGCCAATAAGAGTTGAAAAAAGAGATTAAAGGAATAAGAGTAGGTAATGAGGAAATCAAACTGTCACTCTTTGAAGATGATATGATGGTATACTTAGAGAACCCCAGAGATTCTAATAAAAAGTTATTAGAAATAATTCACAACTTTAGCAAAGTTGCTGGATACAAAATAAATCCACATAAATCCTCAGCATTTTTATACATCACCAACAAAATGCAACAGCAAGAGATACAAAGAGAAATTCCATTCCAAACAAATGTTGAGAGTATAAAATATTTGGGAATCCATCTACCAAAGAAAAGTCAGGAATTATATCAGCAAAATTATAAAACACTTGCCACAAAAATAAAGTGAGATTTAAATAATTGGAAAGACATTCAGTGCTGGTGGATAGGCCGAGCAAATATAATAAAGATGACAATACTCCCCAAACTAATCTATTTATTGAGTGCTATACCAATCAGACTCCCAAGAAACTATTTTAATGACCTAGAAAAAATAACAACAAAATTCATCTGGAAGAATAAAAGGTGGAGAATTTCAAGGGAATTAATGAAAAAAAAAAGTCAGATGAAGGTGATCTAGCTGTACCTGACCTAAAACTATATTATAAAGCAGCAGTCACCAAAACCATTTGGTATTGGCTAAGAAATAGACTAGTCGATCAGTGGAACAGATTAGGTACAAAGGACAAAAAAGGATACAACTATAGCAATCTAGTGTTTGACAAACCCAAAGATACCAATATTTGGGATAAAAATTCATTATTTGAAAAAGAACTGTTGGGAAAACTGGAAATTAGTATGGCAAAAATTAGACATGGATCCACACTTAACACCATATACCAAGATAAAATCAAAATGAGTCCATGATTTAGGCATAAAGAATGATACCATAAATAGATTAGAGGAACAGAGGATAGTCTACCTCTCAGATCTGTGGAGGAGGAAGGAATTTATGACCAGAGGAAAACTAGAGGTCATTATTAATCACAAAATAGAAGATTTTGATTACATCAAATTAAAAAGCTTTTGTACAAACAAAACTAATGCAAACAATATTACAAGGGAAGTAACAAATTGGGAAAATATTTTTACAGTTAAAGGTTCTGATAAAGGTCTCATTTCCAAATTATATAGAGAACTGACCCTAATTTATAAGAAATCAAACCATTCTTCAATTGATAAATGGTCAAAGGATATGAACAGACAATTCTCAAATGATGAAATTGAAAGTATATCCACTCATATGAAAGAGTGTTCCAAATCATTACTGATCAGAGAAATGCAAATTAAGACAACTCTTAGATACCACTACACACCTGTCAGATTGGCTAAGAAATAATGGTGAATGTTGGAGGGGATGTGGGAAAACTGGGACACTAATACATTGTTGGTGGAATTGTGAAAGAATCCAATCATTCTGGAGAGCAATTTACAACTATGTCCAAAAATTTATCAAACTGTGCATACCCTTTGATCCAGCAGTGCTACTACTAGGCTTATATCCCAAAGAAATACTAAAGACGGGAAAGGGACCTGTATGTGCCAAAATGTTTGTGGCAGCTCTTTTCATCGTGGCTAGAAACTGGAAAATGAATGGATGTCCATCAATTGGAGAATGGTTGGGTAAATTATGGTATATGAAGGTTATGGAATAGTATTGCTCTGTAAGAAATGACCAGCAGGATGAATACAGAGAGGTTTGGAGAGACTTACATGAACTGATGCTGAGTGAAATGAGCAGAACCGGAAGATCACTATACACTTCAACAACAATACTGTATGAAGATATATTCTGATGGAAGTGGATATCTTCAAAATAAAGAAGATCCAACTCACTTCCAGTTGATCAATGATGGACAGAAACAACTACACCCAGAGAAGGAACACTGGGAAGTGAATGTAAACTGTTAACACTACTGTCTTTCTACCCAGGCTACTTATACCTTCAGAATCTAATTCTTAACGTGCAACAAGAAAATTGGATTTGCACACATATATTGTATTTAAGTTATAATGTAACACATGTAAAATGTATGGGATTGCCTGTCATCTAGGGGAGGAAGTAGAGGGAGAGAGGGGAAAATTTGGAAAAATGAATACAAGGGATAATGTTATAAAAAAAATTCCTTATGCATGTGTACTGTTGAAAATTTTTTTATAGTTATAAAATTATTTAAAAAAAGGTGGAGGAATCCAAGGAAAATTCTATTCTGTATGAGATTCTTGTTAATATGGAGAAATTCCTCACTGAGCTGAAAAAAGATAGGAATCCAAATAAAAAATTATTCTCTCCTGGAGCTTGTGATAAAGAAGAAAAGTAAATTTGGGCAAACAGATTTCAAAGCATTCAGAGAAAAGATAATTTAGTTTTTTTAAAATTAAATATAGAGAAGATGGAAGCAAGACAAGAAAACAGTAGGTGGCTATAAAGTATGGTAGCAGATGAAAATAGTGTCAAGAATATTAAAGCTCAGATTGAGCTGTGACTATATAAGGAAGGAAGCTAAGGACAGCAAAAGGTTCTGTTTAAAATTTTGTTGTTCAGTCATTTCAGTCGTATCTGAATCTTCATGATTTCATTTGTGATTTATCATTTCCTTCTCCAGCTCATTTTATAGATGAGGAACTGAGGTAAAAAAGGGTTAAATGACTTGTCAAGGATCACACAGCCACCAAGTGTCTCAGGTCAGATTTTAATTAAGGACGATGGGTCTTTCTGACTCCATATCATCAATCTATTCACTGGAGCACCTAGTTATATAACAATATAACAAGTTAAAATTATATTGGCAGAAAAAGAATGGGATCTTCAATTGGCAAAAAAAGAATGGGATCTTTAATTGGCATTAATGGAACAGAGATAACTGAGAAAATAAACAACACAGAACTGCTCAAATTTTTTTTTCTATTTTCTCTGCCAAGGAAATCTATTAGAGAACAAAAATGATTAACAAGGATTTGGTGCCAGATATAAATAAGAAGATAATAACTTTAGTTGATAAATTCAAGTTACCTGGTCCACATGAACTACAACCCCAGGTTCTGAAATGGTAGATGAGACACTCTTGGTTAATTGGGGGGGGGGGGGGCGGGGAGGACAGAGAAAATTGGAGATTTAATAAAAGCAAATATTTTTCTGATTTTCAAAAAAAAATAGAAGACAACATAATCAGCAAACTATAAACCAGTTAGCTAGAATTTTATTCCAGAGGGGGGAAAAAAAGCCCATTAAAGAGATGGTTGCTGTACTTGATTGGGCATATTTCTCATGCCTATCCCTCCTCCTATTCTTCATCATACTGCAAGATAACATCAACAATTTCTCAGTACCTTCTGTTCCTTGGACCTCTCTGAATGGAGAGTAGAGCACAGAGTTCCTGACATAGTCTCCATTTAAGGAGTGTGCTCTGGTCAACCAGCTCTTCCTTTCCCAACTGGTTGCATTTCTTTGGATCTCATCATGCCCCAATGTTCCGTACTTCTCCCCTTCCCTTTCAGCTTCTTTTTGTATATTGTTTTCCTTCATTCAATTAATTCCCCATTAAATACAGTCTAGAAGCCTAGCAACTGTCTTTCTTTTTCATATTTATATCCTTATCACTTAGCACACTGTCTGGATCATAGTTTACTGACCGACTGATACCAGTTAAAGGAAATGATAATTACAAAGAAACAGCATAGATTCATCAATAACAGATCATCCAGGCTAGCTTTATTTTCATTTTGACTAAAATACTAAACTACTAGGTAATTTTAGCAAAGCTTTTGATAACATATCTGATAGTTTTCTTTTCTTCTTTTTTTTTTTTAGAGGTAGACAAACAAAGCATATGCATGGATAATTTTTCAACATTGATCCTTGCAAAGCCTTCTATTCCAAATTTTTCCCTTCTTCCTCCCACTCCCTCCCCTAGATGGCAAGTAGTCCAATATCTGTTAAATAAGTTAAAATTTATGTTAAATCCAATATATGTATATATTTATATTGTTATCTTGCTGCACAAGAAAAATAAGATCAAGAAGAAAAAAAAAACTGGGAAAGAAAACAAAATACAAGCAAACATCAACAGAAAGAATGAAAATGTTATGTTGTGGTCCATACTCAGTCCCCACAGTCCTCTCTCTGGATGTAGATGGCTCTTCATCACTGAACAATTGGAATTGGTTTGAATCATCTCATTGTTGAAGAGAGCCACATCCATCTTATAGTTTTCACATGGAAAATATGTAAAGATATGAAATAAAGGCTAATAAACCTCAATGAATCAGTAATTAATTGAATGGTCAATCTAGAAACATAGCTATTAATGGTTCAATATGGGGAGAGTGAGGGGTTGGGGGAGGGTGGTCAGGTAGGAATAAGTATTTATATAGTAGCTGGTATGTGCTATAGTAGCTGTTAAGTACTTTACAAATGCTATCTCATTTGATCCTCATTATGATTTTAATATTCAGTTTTATTTTCAATATTATTTTATTATTATTATCCCCATTTTATAGTTTAGGAAATTGAGCAAATGGAGATAAAAATGATTTGCTTTACTTAAATCCTATTCATGAATAAGTAATCACCATCATGATGTCTTTGGTTCTCTCAAAGAACAACAATAACTATTGTCACAACCTTAACAGCTAATAAATATATGAGGCTCCATTTAAATTCAGGTCCTTCTGACTCCAGTCCAGTACTCTCATTTTCTGCGCCATTTAATAACCTTTAATATGGAAGGAGTTCTCTAAGGGAGAGCACCAGGGTGCCTGGCCCTGTGTTGTTTAATTTTTGATTCAATCACTTGGATAAAGGAATAAATGGCAATGCTTATGCCACTGGCAGTGAAAAAAAGCTGAGAGGGTTAGATAATACACTGAACAATAGAATCAATCAAAACATTCTTGATACAGTGGAGCACTGGGCTCTCTCTAATCTAAACTTCACCTGTACTAGATGGAAAATGAAAGTATGACAATGTTTCATGGAATTTAGTAGACTTCAAGTTGAATATAAATCAGCATTGTGGTGTCAGCTAAAAGGTGACAAAGCTTTAAGAATAAAAAGCTGAGAGTCTCACTGTTCTCTGAAGAGACGCTTTTCAGATCTCATCTGAGGTTTTGCATTCAGTTCTGGGTGTAAGAGTCTAAGAAGGACACTGAGAAGCTAGAGATTACTCTGAGAAAGCATCTGGGATGGTGAAAGTACAGGTCAAAAGAGAATCATCTTAAAGAGACTGGGGAGGTTTAGATTGGAGAAGAAAAGATGTAGGAGGCATTTGATAGTTATCTTCAAGTATTTATAAAGCTATAATATGCAATAAGGAGGAACTTGTTCCACTTGGTCCCAGGAAGCACAACCAGGAAACTACAAAAAGTCACATTTAGGCTAATTGTCCAAAACATAATTGCTAACTAAAAAAAAAAAAATATATTCAACACCTCAACAATGAGCTGATCCAAGACAATCCCAATAGATTTATGATGGAAAGTTCCATCAGCATCCAAAGAGAAAAGTATGGAGACTAAAAGTGGATCAAAGTATAATATTTTCACCCTTTTTGTTGATTGTTAATTTTTTTCTCGTTTTTTTTCCTGATTTTTTTTCCTGATTTTTCTTACACAGCATGACAAATATGGAAATATGTTTAGAAGAATTGCACATCTTTTACTTATATCAGACTACTTGCTATGTTGGGGAAAGAGGAAGGGGAGAAAGAAAAAAATTTGGAACACAATGTTTTGCAAAGGTGAATATTGAAAACTATCTTTGAATGTATTTGGAAAAATAAAATACTATATTAAAATATTAAAGATATTTCAAAGAAGAAGTGAGTTCCTCTCCTTGCAGGCTCTTCAAGAGTGGTCAAGTATAACCATTTGTCAGGTATGTATACAATATGTATAAGAGTGGCAGCTCTTTCCATGCCACTGACATCTCAACTATCAAATGTCAATTCTATGATCCTGGGGGTGGGATGGTGGGAGAGAATAAACACAGCTGAGATTTAAAAATTGTGGTTTTAGGTATAATCAGTCCAGGGAGTACTTTGCACTTGTGGGAATTATCTTGAAGTTCCATATATATATATGTATGTATATATATATATATATATATATATATATATATATATATATATATATATATATATATGTATATGCCTATGATGCTCCATAAATAGTACATTTACAAACACCAACAATCTCTTTAAGGTCCTACTTAATTCATATTATCAATATCTGATTTTCCCTAACAAAAGAGAAGTGGACTTACAGCCAGAAAGGACTAGGTTTAGATCCTGTCTCTGGTAATTATGAGATAAATGATTTTGGGCAAATCGTAACTTCTCAACCCAATTTTCTCATATTTAAATTAGGATAATATTATACCTGAGGAACCAAACTCTCAAAGTCGTTATGAGGCTCAGGCAAGAAAATTCATTTTAAAAGTACTTTGCAAATGTTTAAGCACTATAAAAATAACATTTCTGTTAATATGGCCTCACAATAAGGACTAGATAGAGAGATAAATAATAAGTAAATAATTGAATGACTGAATAAATAATGAATGGATAAATAAATATATATATTGGATTGAATGGTCCAGTTGATATTTGTTATATTAGACTATATTGTTATTATTACAGATAATAACAACTTTTACGAGAAAGTCACAGATAAATATAGCTTCATTTTTATGGCTCTTTGAAATTTATTAAACACTTCATATACATTATCTCATTTCTATATTGTAACAACCCTGTACAGTAGAAACTTCAGCCCTTATCATTTCCATTTCACAGATAAAGAAGCTAAGTAAAGCAAAGATAAACAATCACTCAATTAGATTTCAAAGATCATAATCAGACTTGGGTTCTCTTGATTCAGAGTCCAGTACTCCTTTTTCCATGTCACACACTTCCTTTGTGTTGTATATGAGCCCAGCACCAATGAGGTATAAAGTTAGGAATAGGGATTGAAAATAGGATTTCACTGATGTAGTGAGAAAGCTCCTATAAATTCAGCTCAGCATTTTCTCTGCAACTTATTCTCCTAGAAAATTGCCTTGATCACTAAGAGGTTAAGTGGCTTTCCATTATGTATTAGAGGCAGAATTTAATCTGAAGTCTTTCAGGCTCTATCTGCTGTATTAGTGATGTCAAAATCAAATATAAATGAGGTCTACTAATCTGTACATAAAAATCCCTGTGGAACACATATTGACTTAGTTTTAAAGCATGAGATTATCTATATTTTATCATATTTTTACTTAGCTTGTTAAATATTCCCAATTACATTTTAATTTAGTTTAGTAGGCACTCAATAAGATGGGGGGGGTGCATGTAGCCCCCAGACTGCATGTTTGAGACTTCTGTGCTATGTTACTGTGTCTCAAATTATTTCTGAAGAGGAAAACTGTTGGAATAACCATTATTTGAATGTTTCCAAAAAAAACAAAAACAGAAAAAGCATTAACATTTTGTGCGCAACAATTTTATAATTGTAGGATGTTTCCATCATGAACTATTAAATAAATCTATTACTAACACATAATATGACATAGTAACATGGAACAAATAATCTTACTTGAAAATACAAGTCTTTTAAAAATACATAATTATGTCTGCAATTATCAGTAAGTACAATATTCCCTCCCCATTCTGGGAGAATTAAATGCTATATGCTATTTTAGGAACCCCTCATTCTTCCCCCCCAAAAAAAAAATCCCTTTAATTCCTGGAATCAGCCACTGCAATGGACACCAGAAAATGAACCGGGCTATAGCAGTCTTAAAAGATTCTCATGCATTAGTGTGGGCACATTTAGCATGTAGGTTGTAATAGAAAATAGGATTTTTAAGGAATTAGTCTTATAGTCTTTACACAGCACAATATTCTTTTCCTTCCATCTAAATCCATATAGAGAATTTTTCTGAAGATATATACAATAGATCTTTTCATTCTGGGATTAAGGAATCATACTTAATAGTGTAGGAGGCAGTTTTTATATAGATCAAAACTTCTTTCCTTTAAGTCATCATTGAATTAGAGAGCAGACTGAATATTTCCAGACTCCCTACTCCTTGATCATCTCTCAGTAAACTATACTGTCTCAGTTAGTTGACTTTTTCTCAGTTCACAAAAGCAAAATTGTCTTTGTTCATTTCAAATTTCAAAAAGATGGCAACATCAGGAACTCTAATGCAACACATTATTTTATAAACTTTAAATCAAAAGATATTTGTCAACTTGTATTTTGTAATACAGAGGAGAAGCACATTATTTCTCCACTAAACAATTTATTTTATAATAAATTTGGGCCTAGTCTTCAAAGTCTGATCTATTACCTGGTAAGGGAAATGACTAATACTCTAATTTTTAGATACACTGAACTATATAATGTAATTCCAGCCACAGAATACTCATGAGGGCTTCAGAAATATAACCTAGCCTTCATGATAGACATCCTGCTCCCTACTTAAAATAATGGTATTTTATTTTTTAAATATAACTCTGGAGTAATGCTGACTTCCCTAAAGATGTTTTCCATTTTATACTAAGTAATTCATGAAATGCCTCATTTCTTTGTAAATGTATTTTATAATGAAAGGCTTTCATTCCTCATTGCTAGTTTCCAAAAGACTATTACCAGTTTACTTGTCTGGATCAGGCAACTATCAGGTGAGGAATGATGAATATAGATATATCACACTCATAGAATGATAAACTAAAGTTACAAGGGACTTCAGAGGTCATCTAGTACAACTCCCATAGTTTTTATATGAGGAAACTACAGCTCAAAAAATTGCATTTTATCCAAGATCACATAGGTATTGGGTAACAAAAGGATTTTAATTTGGGATTCTTTGACTGTTCATAAGCTTTCTACTACATCAGGATTATTCTTGCTTGTTACTATGCCTATAGCTCTCCAAATTTAAACTAATTTTACATAAAAAGGGGGGGGCTGAGGAAATTTTGAGATGTAACTTATAATGAGCTTAGTTACATACATATAGAAAGAATTATAGTAAGGTTTTATACACACACATATACTTTTACATACATATATGTGCATGTGTATATGTACATACACATGTGTATGTATGTATGAATGAGTTATTACATCAAAACCCAGGATCTAATTATTATAAAGGATCTAATGAGATGGCAAATTAATGCAAAGATGAGGACACCTTAATGAAATTCAAAAAAGCCATTGGAATGAATTTAAAAAGGAACAACCATACACTATGCCCTCTGGATAATATTTAAAAGTCAGTTTACTCAAAAAAATCTTTGAAAAGGGGCTTAACTTCATAGAACAAAAATAGAGGCAGAGCAGTTCAGACAGGTCCCATTGGAAGTGAGGACAGAATTCTGGAGTGAAGTTTTTTTGAATAGATTTGGCACAAAAAAAAAATGCTATATTATTAAATATATCTTTACACTCACCCCCCCCCCCCTCCACACACACTACAACCAACCACTACTACAGCTCCCAAATAAAGATCTGGCATCTTCTTTTTTCCCTTTGGGTTTTTCCATTGGAACTGAGTCTTCCCCTCTGTCATGAGGAATGTTTATTTATCTTTATTTAATTTGTGTATACTTTGTCATTTTTTATAATGTTATTTGTTATTTTGCTTGTTTTAGTGTTTTTATGTGTCTAGGAAGAGGTGATTGAAAAAAGGAAGCATCCCTAGTTATACAGATCTACTGTATCTGTAAATATCACTGAGATATTTTTCCAAAAATGTTGTTTCTGAATGGAGGCTCAGAGTTAAGACAGTCAGACCAGAGAGAGAGAGAGACAGAGACAGAGAAACAGAGACAGAGACAAAGACAAATACAGAGAACTGCAAAATCTTTAATACTAAAGGACTGCTATACTGGGTAATTCATTTAGGCAATGATTCCTTAACAAAGTGAGCCTAGGACTTATCATTTTTTGAATGACTGTTCACTGCACTATTGCATGGATGGATTGTATATGTATGTATGTATATGTGAATAATCTATATTTAGATACAGATACAGATATAAATATAAATATAAATATAAATTTATTCCCTGTGAAGCCCCAGTTTGCTCCCTGTTGACCTCAGGATCAGCTGGAGTCAGGATCAGCAAAAGTCTTTGGTCTTTAGGGGCAAAAGTGAAGAGGATCACTCACACTCTCCACCAATAGACATCCCTTCTCCTTGTTCTCCTCCAAAGTGACTCTGGCTTGTTTTACTCCACCCTCTAATCCCACCTACAATTATCCTAAGATCCAAAGATCAAGCCAGCACAGAATAATGAGAAGGGCCATTTTTCCAAGTATATGCTAATAGAGTATTGTCCAATAGGTAATTAGCCTTAAATGCTGGGTTGTCTGATTCCAGTGCACCTCTTCAGAGTTTCAGCCCTTTACAATTCCCCATTCATTATTATCTTTTATTTATTACCTATTACTGTTTCTTAATTTCTTAGGTTTTTTTAACATTTTGAATTACTATAATTTAAGACTTCAATGTAATTCTAAAGGAATAATATAAAGAGTAGTTCTCTTTTACTGATCCATTTTTACTTATTACAGAAAATTAAACAATGAAATATATATTTGAGCAGAGAACAAAAATTTTTCTAGTTATCTATTAATTAAAAATTAGCAAAGAGAAATAATTACTAGAACCCTATAAAAGTGATTAAATATTAACTTTGCAATTATCTAATTGTATAGATTTGGACAAATCTCTTACTTAACCTTGCTTAGCCCTCAAATTACTTATCTGTAAAATAAAGGGATTATCATAAGAATGAGAAAATGTCTAGACCACCAAATTTTGAATATTGTGAATAAGTCAATCTATTTTTGAAAGCAGTTTGGAACTATACACTTTGATGCAGCTACAATATTACTAAACCAAAGAAATAAAAGTGGAAAAAGATTACATCTACAAAAATATTTATGGTAGCTCTTTTTGTCATTCAAAAATTAGAAACTAAGAGGTTGTTCTCCTACTGGGAAATGGATAAATGATACATAAAGATAATAGAATATCATTGTGAATTTAGTAGAGGGAATATTTGTAGCAAATCGTTTGAGCCCATCCTAGTCAGGAACCAAGGAAATAAAGGAAAATGCAATCCCCATATCAGAGGATTTTGTGCTTGAGTATTTGCTGTATCTTCTCAGTAAATAGTCCTTTGTCAAAGCTGATTGATACTGAAGAGAAATAAATTGATTGATCAATATCAGGGAGACAATTAGTGATTGATTTTGGGAGAAGTGCACTTTTGCTCAAGAGTAAAAGTATTGGAGAAATATCTCTAAATCCTCAGTTTCCCCAAGAACTAAGGGGAAGAATTAGTCTTGCTCTGGGGACCTTACCCTTCACTGAAATTAAGGTTGGAGGATATAGGACTACAATTCAATAAAGAAGTTAGGACTAGATAAAGAGAAAGACAGAAAGACAGAGACTGAGAGAGAATAAGAGTTGGCTATATCAAAATAGGAATTAATTGAAACCATGGTAGCTGATGAGTTCATCAAGAAAAAGTATAGAGAGGGGGCGGAGCCAAGATGGCAGAGAGGAAACACACGACTCAGTGAACGTCCTCACTCCCTCACAACCAATTAGATAAATTAAGTCTCAAAATTAGCTCAGGACTGATAGATACCACAAGGACTGGAAGCACGACTTACCAGCTGAAGAGAATCTGGAGTTTCAACAGGAAAGGTCAGTTCTCAGGGGAGGAATAAGAAAGACCAGCACAGACGGTGGGGTAGGGGCACACTGCGCCCATTGCGCTGGGAAGGGCTCCGGGATCAGAGAAGCCACTGAGGTAAAGGAATCTGGCACAGGCTGTTAGCTCTTCTCTGCTAATTATTTAGCAGTTCAGAAGAGAAAGCCAAAATATTTTAAAACTCAGATTAGATTTTCCCCGGACCCTGGGGGTGACTCAGGCACCAGGGGGTGTGGCCTCAGCTACCTCCTGAGAATAGTTAAGAGACTGACAAGTGGGTGGATACGGCCCAAGGCAACACACACTGCCTAGCTTAGCTGGAGGGAGTGGAACTCAGCTCCAGGAAGTCCCAGAGAAGCGGAACCTTTGAACTAGGGACCGCGGTTTCTGGCAGACACTTCCAGTTTGAGCGCAGGGGCTTCTTACGTCACCTGCTGCAGATACCCACTCCCCACCCGGACACATAGGCTGGGCTTCTTGCTGTCTTCACTATTCTACGCCCTCGAAGCACAGTAGTGCTAATCACCTCTGAGGCGCTTCCAGGGAGGGGGTGGGGAACTCTCTCCCAGAGCTCTCTCTTAGCTCAGGCGCAGGGGCCGCTGCATCCATCCGGTCTGGGAGGAAGCTGGTAAAGAAGTAAATAATTTTCTACCCCAGAGACAGACCCCAAAAGATTTTTTTTAAGTATGAGCAAAAAAGCTAGAAAAACTATAGATTCCTTCTATACAGAGAAAGAGCGGGTGTCCAACCCCGAGGAAGTTGACAGCAGAGAATCAGATAACAACCTAAAGGGGAACGATTCCTGCCCCCCATCACATAACTCTCTCCTAGAAGAAGCTCTTAAGAAATTGAGGGAGATCGAAGAAAAATGGGGAAAAGAAAGGGAAGTTATGATAGAAAATAACAATGTCCTGAAATTGGAGTTGGAAAAAATAAAGAATTCACAGGAGATGCAGGGAAACAAAATTAGTGAATTAGAAAAGGTTAAAAAAACACAGGAAAGTAGGATTTCTGAATTGGAAAAGATAAAAAAGTCTCAAGAAAATAGAATTTCTGAATTGGAAAAAGAAAATAATTCTCAAAAAAAAAAAATTAGGGAAATGGAAAAAAAACTCAATAGAGCAAAATAATTCATTTAAAAACGAAATTGGGCATTTACAAAAAGAACTAAAAACTGTGAAAGAAGAAAATAACTCCTTAAAAGTCAGGATGGAACAAATAGAAATGAATGATTCACAGAGAACCCAAGAATCAGTCAAACAAAACAAAAAAAATGAGAAGCTGGAGAACAACGTCAAATACTTACTGGGAAAATCTATAGACCTGGAAAATAGATCTAGGAGAGATAATCTGCGGATTATTGGACTTCCAGAAAACTATGACCAAAAAAAGAGCCTAGATTCTATTTTACAGGAAATTATCAAAGAGAACTGTCCAGAGATAATAGAAACAGAAGGGAAAGTAGATGTGGAAAGAATTCATCGAACTCCTTCTGAAATAGACCCTAAAAAAAGAACACCACGGAATATTGTGGCTAAGCTGCAGAATTACCACACAAAGGAGAAAATCCTGCAAGCAGCTAGAAAAAAACAATTTAAATACCAAGGTGCCACAATAAGGGTCACCCAAGATCTGGCTGCCTCCACATTAAAAGATAGAAGGGCCTGGAACCTGATATTCCGAAAGGCAAAAGATCAAGGACTGCAACCAAGAATGAACTACCCAGCTAAGTTTAGCATCTTTTTCCATGGAAGAAGATGGTCATTCAATGAAACAGAGGAATTCTATATGTTTCTAAGAAAAAAACCAGACTTAAACAAAAAATTTGATCTACATCCACAAGACTGAAGAGAAACAGAAAAAGGTACACAGAACCCTTGAGAACTGTAACTTTGTTGTGGGTATATAAAAAATACTCAAGGATAATTTGATTTTACTGATATAAAAGAAAAAAAGGGGGGTGTGGTAAAGGGAAGGAGGTCGGTTCAGAAAAAGGGGAAGGAGTGATAAAAAGAGGGAAACTACATCCCAGGAAGAGACATAGAAAATACACCATATCTGAGGGAACTTAGTGAGGGGGAGAATCATTGTGTGAATCTTACTCTCATCAGAAGAGGCTCAAAGAGTAAATAATTAACATATTTGTTTTTCAGAGAATTTTCTCTCACCTCATTAAAAGGGGGGAGAGGAAAAGGGGAAAGGAAAAGGAGAATAAGTGAAGGGACTTGGAGGGAGGGGGGAGGGATCCTAAAAAAAAAAAAAAAAAAAAAAAAGAGGGAGGGTTGCGCGTCACAAGGGGGGTCTGCAAATTAAATATCGGGGAGGGGGATCAGGGGGGTCAAGGGAAAAAAGTATAATCTGGGGATAATACGATGGCAGGAAATACAGAATTAGTAATTTTAACTGTAAATGTAAATGGGATGAACGATCCCATCAAACGGAGACGGATAGCAGATTGGATCAAAAAGCAGAACCCTACAATATGTTGTCTACAGGAAACACACTTAAAGCAGGGAGATACATACAGAGTAAAGGTAAAAGGTTGGAACAGAGCTTATTATGCTTCAGGTAAAGCCAAAAAAGCAGGGGTAGCTATCCTTATCTCAGATCAAGCAAAAGCAGAAGTAGATCTCGTTAAAAAAGATAAGGAAGGAAACTATATCCTGCTGAAAGGTAGCATAAATAATGAAGCCATATCAATACTAAACATATATGCACCAAGTGGTATAGCATCTAACTTTCTAAAGGAAAAGTTAAGAGAACTGCAAGAAGAAATAGACAGTAAAACTATAATAGTGGGAGATCTCAACCTTGCACTCTCAGATTTAGACAAATCAAACCACAAAACAAACAAGAAAGAAATTAAAAAAGTAAATAGAACATTAGAAAAACTAGGTATGATAGACCTTTGGAGAAAACTGAATGGCAATAGGAAGGAATATACTTTCTTCTCAGCAGTTCATGGATCCTATACAAAAATTGACCATATATTAGGACATAAAGATCTCAAAATTAAATGTAGGAAGGCAGAAATAATAAATGCCTTCTTCTCAGATCACAATGCAATAAAAGCTACATTCAGTAAGAAGTTAGGGGTAAATAGACCAAAAAGTAATTGGAAACTGAATAATCTCATCTTAAAGAATGACTGGGTGAAAGAGCAAATTATAGAAACAATTAACAATTTCACCCAAGATAATGATAATGATGAGACATCATATCAAAATCTTTGGGATGCAGCTAAAGCAGTAATAAGGGGAAATTTTATATCTTTAGAGGCTTATTTGAAGAAAATTGAGAAAGAGAAGATTAACGAATTGGGCTTACAACTTAAAAGGCTAGAAAAAGACCAAATTATAAACCCCCAACCAAAAATTAAACTCGAAATACAAAAATTAAAAGGAGAAATCAATAAAATTGAAAGTAAAAAAACTATTGAATTAATAAATAAAACCAAGAGTTGGTTTTATGAAAAAGCCAATAAAATAGATAAACCTTTGGTAAATTTGATCAAAAAAAAGAAAGAGGAAAATCAAATTGATAGTCTTACAAATGAAAAGGGGGATCTTTCCACCAATGAAGAGGAAATTAGAGAAATAATAAGGAGTTACTTTGCCCAACTTTATGCCAATAAATTTGATAACTTAAGTGAAATGGATGACTTTCTCCAAAAATATAGGCTCCCTAGATTAACAGAGGAGGAGATAAATTGCTTAAATAGTCCCATTTCAGAAAAAGAAATAGAACAAGCTATTAATCAACTCCCCAGGAAAAAATCCCCAGGGCCAGATGGATTCACATGTGAATTCTACCAAACATTTAAAGAACAATTAGCCCCAATGTTATATAAATTATTTGAAAAAATAGGGGATGAAGGAGTCCTACCAAACTCCTTTTATGACACAGACATGGTACTGATACCTAAACCTGGTAGATCGAAAACTGAGAAAGAAAATTATAGACCAATCTCCTTAATGAATATTGATGCTAAAATCTTAAATAAGATATTAGCAAAAAGACTTCAGAAAATCATCTCCAAGATAATACACTATGATCAAGTAGGATTTATTCCAGGAATGCAGGGCTGGTTTAATATTAGGAAAACTATTAATATAATTGACCATATTAATAATAAAATTAATAAGAACCATATGATCATCTCAATAGATGCAGAAAAAGCATTTGACAAAATCCAACATCCATTCCTACTAAAAACTCTTGAGAGTATAGGAATAAATGGATTATTCCTTAGAATAATCAGGAGTATATATTTAAGACCGTCAGTAAGCATAATATGCAATAGAAATAAACTGCAACCTTTCCCAGTAAGATCAGGAGTGAAACAAGGTTGCCCACTATCACCATTACTATTCAATATAGTACTAGAAACGCTAGCCTCGGCAATAAGAGCCGAGAAAGAGATTCAAGGAATTAGAGTAGGAAATGAGGAAATCAAACTATCACTTTTTGCAGATGACATGATGGTATACTTAGAGAACCCCAAAGACTCTGCTAAAAAGCTACTAGAAATAATTCAAAATTTCAGCAAAGTGGCAGGATACAAAATAAATCCACATAAATCCTCGGCATTTTTATATATCACTAACAAAATGCAACAGCAAGAGATACAAAGAGAAATTCCATTCCAAACAAATGTTGAGAGTATAAAATATTTGGGAATCCATCTACCAAAGAAAAGTCAGGAATTATATGAGAAAAATTACAAAACACTTGCCACAAAAATAAAATCAGATTTAAATAATTGGAAAGACATTCAGTGCTGGTGGATAGGCCGAGCGAATATAATAAAGATGACAATACTCCCCAAACTAATCTATTTATTTAGTGCTATACCAATCAGACTCCCAAGAAACTATTTTAATGACCTAGAAAAAATAACAACAAAATTCATATGGAAGAATAAAAGGTCAAGAATTGCAAGGGAACTAATGAAAAAAAACTCAGAGGAAGGTGGTTTAAGTGTACCTGATCTAAAGCTATATTATATAGCAGCAGTCACCAAAACCATTTGGTATTGGCTACGAAATAGACCGGTAGATCAGTGGAATAGATTAGATACAAAGGACAAAAAAGGGTACATCTATAGCAATCTAATTTTTGACAAACCCAAAGATCCCAACATTAGGGATAAAAATTCATTATTCGGAAAAAACTGTTGGGAAAACTGGAAATTAGTATGGCAGAAATTAGATATGGATCCACACTTAACACCATATACCAAGATAAGATCAAAATGGGTCCATGATTTAGGCATAAAGAGGGAGATAATAAATAGATTAGAGGAACAGAGGATAATCTACCTCTCAGACTTGTGGAGGAGGAAGGAATTTATGACCAGAGGAGAACTAGAGATCATTATTGATCATAAAATAGAAGATTTTGATTACATCAAACTAAAAAGTTTCTGTACAAATAATACTAATGCAAACAAGATTAGAAGGGAAGTAACAAATTGGGAAAATATTTTTAAAAACAAAGGTTCTGACAAAGGTCTCATTTCCAAAATATATAGAGAACTGACCCAAATTTATAAGAAACCGAACCATTCTCCAATTGATAAATGGTCAAAGGATATGAACAGACAATTCTCAGAGGAAGAAATTGAAACTATATCCACTCACATGAAAGAGTGTTCCAAATCACTACTGATCAGAGAAATGCAAATTAAGACCACTCTGAGATACCACTACACACCTGTCAGATTGGCTAAGATGACAGGAACAAATAATGACAAATGTTGGAGGGGATGTGGGGAAACTGGGACACTAATACATTGCTGGTGGAGTTGTGAAAGAATCCAGCCATTCTGGAGAGCAATCTGGAATTATGCCCAAAAAGTTATCAAACTGTGCATACCCTTTGACCCAGCAGCGCTACTACTGGGATTATATCCCAAAGAAATACTAAAGAGCGGAAAGAGACATATATGTGCCAAAATGTTTGTGGCAGCTCTTTTTGTTGTAGCTAGAAACTGGAGGATGAATGGATGTCCATCAGTTGGAGAATGGTTGGGTAAATTGTGGTATATGAAGGTTATGGAATATTATTGCTCGGTAAGAAATGACCAGCAGGAGGAATATAGAGAGGCCTGGAGAGACTTAAATCAACTGATGCTGAGTGAAATGAGCAGAACCAGAAGATCACTGTACACTTCAACAACAATACTGTATGAGGATGTATTCTGATGGAAGTGGAAATCTTCAACATAAAGAAGATCCAACTCACTTCCAGTTGATCAATGATGGACAGAGGTAGCTGCACCCAGAGAAGAAACACTGGGAGGGGAATGAAAATTGTTAGCACTAATATCTGTCTGCCCAGGTTGCATGTACCTTCGGATTCTAATGTTTATTGTGCAAAAAGAAAGTGATATTCGCACACATGTATTGTACCTAGACTATATTGTAACACATGTAAAATGTATGGTATTGCCTGTCGTCGGGGGGAGGGAATAGAGGGAGGGGGGGTAAACTGGAAAAATGAATACAAGGGATAATATTAAAAAAAAAAAAAAAAAAGAAAAGAAAAGATGGGAACAATAAAACACTGTTGGTTAAAAAAAAAATAAAGTTTGCTCTTGGTCAATAAAAAAAAAAAAAAAAAAAAAAAAAAAAAAAAAGTATAGAGAGAGAGAATAAAGAAGAAGTCTGAAGCTGGAGTATATCCAGTTAGGATTCAGGATATTAATGATCTAGTGAAAAAGACTGAGGTATAGCGCTCAGTATTTTATATTTGATGAAAGTAAGAGAGTTCCTGGAATTAATTCTGACAGTCAAAATTGTGCTTAAAAAAAATCACTTTGGCATCTGAGTGGAGTTTGGATTCTAGGGAGGAGACAACAAAGAAATACAAAGCAGAAAACTATTGAAATTGCCCAGGTATGGGGTGAAAACTAAGACATGAGGGTGCTATCAAAGTTGCCAACTGAGTGACTAGTGTCACTAAAGTGACAGTCAACATTGAATCTGGGCGTGGAGGGAATGGGAGAGTGAGTTGGGGAGGGTAAAACTAAGGCCCTTGTACACATTAAGTTTGAGATGCTTATAGCACATTTAGTTTGTGTCAGGATCTCCACACCAAGACCACCCCTCTCTTTTCATTTCTCTCTTTTTACTATTAGGAGACATCCTGTTTTCCAAAGGTAGGGCCCAGAAAGCAATCTGTGCCCTGAGCTTAGTGTAACAACAATCCTTTACACTCATCCTCTGGATGATCTCAGCCACAGCAAAATCCCAGAATTGGGATTCATTTTTCAAATTTATGCCCCAGTGTCTTGTACACAGTAAGCCTTTAAATGTGTGGATTTATTCTTGTTAATGCTTGTATGAAAGTCTCAAATATATTTTTATTTTTAGCCATTTTTATTGATGTTTTCTTTGTTTTATATCATCATAGTTTTCTCCACTAATACTCTTCATCCCCTCCCCCAAAAGCCATATCTCATAACAAATAGTATTTTTATTTTATTATTTTTTTTTTCCCCCTGAGGCTGGGGTTAAGTGACTTGCCCAGGGTCACACAGCTAGGAAGTGTTAAGTGTCTGAGACTAGATTTGAACTCAGGACCTCCTGAATTCAGGGCTGGTGCTCTATCCACTGCGCCACCTAGCTGCCCACAAATAGCATTTTTAATACAAAAAAAAAAAAAAAAAAAAAGCAAAGAACAGAAATCAACACAATCAATACAATGAAAAATTTCCAAAGAAAGTACAATGTGAAAACAAGTAGACTTCTCCCAACCACAAAAGAGTAGATGACTTGCATATAATTTTTGCAACATCTTCTTTTGATTTGTGTGTGTGGTTGTTCTTTCAGTTTACAGTTATAGTCACAATGTATAATTTTCTTCTGCTTTAGTTCACTCTGCATCAGATATAGCTATATAACTATAGATATATACATATATATGTTTCTCTATTACCACCATCATTTCTTGAGCAGAGTAGTATTCCATTACATTTATGTATGATAATGTTTTAGCTATAATCTAATTCAGTGTTCCTCAAACTTTTTAAATAGGGACCAGTTCACTGTCCCTGCGACACTCACACTCTTGTCTCCGCCCCTCAGCCCATTTGCCATAAAGGGTGAGCTGCATAAACGTCCTCAGGGGCTGCATCTGGCCCGCAGGCCATAGTTTGAGAACCCCTGGTCAAGAGCATATAGACATAGATGTATGTTTATGTGTATATGGGTGTGTATGACAACTATTTTAGCAGAATCAATTTCCTTTGCAATCCTATATTGTTGGTGGTTTTGCACTTAAAAAAACATTCCAGGTGGCAGCTAAGTGGCCCAGTGGATAGAGCACCAGCCCTAAAGTCAGGAGGACCTGAGTTCAAATTTTATCTCAGACACTTAACACTTCCTGGTTGTGTGACCCTGGGCCAGTCACTTAACCTTAAATACCTCAGGAAAAAACAAAAACAAAACCCATTATTCAGAGAAGTGAGTCTATAAGTGTCAAAACAACTTGTCAAAGGGGTCTATCAGGACACTCAAAAATAGCTAATAACACTTGCTTTTATAGGAACTTAATTAAGTTAAGTAGGATGGGAATGTACTTGCAAATATAAGACAGCTTGTGAAAGGGTTCTGAGGTACCGAGAGGAGGTACTCTTAGCTACGTACAATTCTAGTAGAGGAGAAACCCACAAAAGAAAACCAAAAGAAACCCACAAAAATTAGCACAGCACAAACTTAACCCTAATTTGAGGAAGAAGGGTAAGAGCAGTGCGAATATGAACTCAACCAATCACAAAAGGTCCACAAGGGGCCGCCCATGGTAACTTAAGAACTACATTTCCCACAATGCCCTAGACCAGCCACAGCCCGACATTTCCGGCTTTTAGTCACCTTTTCCTTTCCCATACATCCCATCATCCTCCTTGAGCTGCCGCCCGCCCAGGAAGGAGCAAGGTCTGTAGGGAGTAGGCGATTCAGCATATATCTCTTCCTCCTCTGTCGCGGCCTCCCCTGCGGGTGTCGCGTATACCCTCATCAGCGCCATGTTGGGGCAAAGCCTGCGCAGGTTCTCCACCTCCTTGGTTCGCAGAAGCCACTATGAGGAGGGCCCGGGAAAGGTAAATGCGGTCGGAGACCGGGCAAAGGGCGGGAAGGCCTAGGCCCCAGATGTAATGGCTCTCCGCCCTCGGGGAGCCGGAGAAAGTTCTAGGCCCCAGAGCCGCTTAGGCGCCAAACCTGAGAGGAACCGGGAAGGCTCTAGGTCAGTGAATCCCAGATTATACTCCGATCTTGCTGGAGAATTAACTTTGTCACATTATGCAAATCACTTGACCTTGGTTGGGCCTCAGTGACCTTTTTTTTTTTAAAACGAGGCATCGGACTCGGTGACCTTATGCGATCTCTGTCGACTTAAATCTGTGACTTCTTTAAAGCCGTCCTCCCCGTTTTTCTGGACGGTGACACTGAGGCCCTGGGAGAAGACACTTGGCCAAGGTCACACAGAGCCAGGCATAAACGCCCAGTGTGTTGTATTTTATGCCGTACTGTGGAAAAACTTGGGGGAAGACAGCAAGTTGGAGAGTAAAAAAAAAAAAAAAAGCTTTCCTCATTTTGGGCCTTGGTGGGAAAGGTTAAGGTCTAGAAGAAACAAGTCGGAGAAACAAGGCCTACTGAAGGTCATTTAAGTGACTAGGGAACCGGGATTGTAGTTAGAACCCCAGTCATTCTGTTAACAGCATTAAGTCAGATGTAGGGGAAAGTGGATTTGGAGGAAGAGGCCTGTTTTTGACTAAGTCACTTATAACCTGTGTGACCTTGGACCATCCTCTGTGAAGTGAGTAGGCCCATGAAGTCAGGCCTTTGAACAGAAGACTTGTGCCTTTAAGTCTTTGTCCTCATTTCAAGTTATCTTATGTGGAAGGATGGGTTTGGTAACTGAATAGGAAAAGGGCTAATTAATGTCTGTGGCACAGCTAAGTCTACTTTTATATAATAGAATGTAGACCCTTTAATCTTTATTATTTTAATTTTCCTTCTCCTGGTACATGTGATGAGAACCACACAGTATGAAAAACAATGATACTGTAAACGCTTTCTGATGTACCATATACTTAATCTAATTCTTTAAGTTTTTATAAAAGCCATTTTTTAGTATTTTTCAGAGCAGTATTCTAGGCTATTTGGGGGAAGTTGGGAGAGTTGTAGGTATATGGAACCATAATATAGAGGATGCAAATATATGAAAATAACTTAAGATGCATGATTTTTAAAAAGTTAGTGCTGTTTCTTTCAGATTTTGTATATAACGGTTTTAGATGTCATAGTGGGGGGGGGGGGGAAGTTCCCTTTGTAATAATGAAATAAAGGTAGCTGGCCTTGAGACCATGACACAGCTTAAATCTAATGCTCCTTTCAGGAAAGAAATTTAAAACTAATTGAAATTAACTTGGGTAAAATCAAGTCTCTCTTCCCCCTCTACCACTTATCTTTTGCAGAAGTGCCATAATGCTTTCCACCTAGTAAATCCTTCATTTCAGTTCACTTAAATAATCTTCCATGAGATTGGAAATGACAAAATCAATGTACAGCTTAATTGTATTTTTGATTTGTTTTCCCACCCCAAATTAAAGCTCACTTAATGATAGTGTCTAGGTAAGTATCACCCATATTGTACAGAGCAATGATTTATTGCCTGCCTCCAAGTCATGAGTAATTCTTTAGAAAAATAATTTTGAATTGATTTACTCCATTTGAATAAAGCTTGCTATAAATAATATAGTGCAAATAAGATACAGTGTTGCTGAGGGGAGATTACATAAAGGAATAATCAAATATTTACATTTTTTCCACAAATATTCTTTTAAGGTCACAGAATATAAATAAATCTTTCTGGTAATTACTGATTTTTCAACAGATATCTACTATAATTTCTTATCCTGTATATTGTTTATAAAAGGAAAAAAATCCTTTTTGTTAGAGGTCATCTAGTCTAAGACTGCCCCCAACCCAATTGTAATTCCTTCTTAATAGTTTTCTAACAAAATCAACCTTTATTCAAATACCTCCAGATGAGGAAAATTCACTCCTGCTTAAATCAACTCCTTTTAGTTTTTAGACAGCTCTGTGTATGGAAGTTCTTTGTTATAATGAACTGGATTTATCTCCCTGAAATTTTCATTGAGTAATGAGTAATGCATGTACATAAAACAACTTGCAGCTTAAGACTGGTTAATTTTTTAAGGGTTAGTTTAAGTTTAAAACCATACTAAAATCTAAAATATAGCACTGGTTTTCTAGTTCTAGTATTTCTTTTTCATTCTCATTGAAATGTAATTTTAATTCTAGAAATCTTTAAAATTTTTGTGCCTACATGTAAAGTCAAAATTCAAACTTTTATAGCTACTACTGCCCCCATATAGAAAACCTTTCCTTCTACCTAATAATATCTATTCTCTTAATACACATTGGACTTTACCTACCACCTGGTTGTCCAGACTACTTTACCTGAAGTCTTAACCATTACTGCTTTTCCTCTCCCCTCAAATCATATACCTATTATAAAAATGTAGTCTAGCTAACAACGCCCTTCTCTGATCTCTATAAAGCCTCCAATCACTTGATTTTTCTTTTCTCTCCTCCTATAGTACTAATCTGTGTATTGGTCATAGCACTGGAATAACTATTATTTTTGCAAATCTTCTCTCTAAATGTTGGATATGTTCCTGAAAGATAGGTGATATCATAAAGTACATTTGCACATAAACACTAAAGTTTTCTTCATTCTGTAAGAAATTTGTCTTTTATCCAAAATATAGATATTTTTTTGATAACAATTTCTTCCCCCCCCCCTCCACTAATGTACTTATTACTATTTGGATTTTTCTTTTCTTCAAAGAACCTGCCCTTTTCAGTAGAAAACAAATGGCGGTTGCTGGCAATGATGACTGTGTTCTTTGGATCTGGATTTGCTGCACCTTTCTTTATAGTAAGACATCAGCTGCTTAAGAAGTAAACTTCTATATAGAAACCATCAGGTAACTATACTCCTGGTAATCCACCTAGCTGATTACTTATTTCTAAAGAGAAGAATTTCCCCTGGAATCAGTCTTGTAAGAAGCTTTAGTCAGCTCCAGGAGGTCAGAGTGGAGGGGAGAGGCTATGTGGAGATAAGTATTGATCAGTTCAACAATTGGAAGGTTCTCTCAGAAATTATCATAGCATCTCTTCCTCTACTTGGATAGGCCAACCCCTAGAGTTGAACAAAAATTAAGTTTATTGGTACATATGATGTGGCAATTTAGTATGAATGAAACTGTGATACTTGTAAACGCTTTCTGATGTACCAATCATAACTAAATGGATGAGTTTATTGTATATAGAAAGATTGAAGTTATATTTTTTTCTAATTAATAATTATAGGCTGTTACAACTGATGCCTAAAAGCTTGAAACTTAAAAATTAATAATTCTATTGTTCTGTGAAATGAACAGTTATTTGTAAACATGGTTAATTGAAATTCTATGCTTTTTTCCTTCTCAGACTTGAAGTACAACACCCACCTATAAAAGCAGTTTTGAAGAAGGGAGTAAGCAAACTATTTACCATAATATGTCTTTGTAAATAAAAATATTAAATGAATGTTTTGGAGTCATGTTCTTTTATTGGATATACTATTAGGTGGTGTGTTTATTTATCTGACCATTTTGCTGTCGTTTATATCTAAAATGTCTTCTTTAGACTACTTGCTTGTTAATTGTTTCTGCCAAAGTGGGTGACTTGGGCATTAACAGCATTATTCATACAGAATTATAATTTTGGCTATCATATGTTTTAAATGAATGAAAACATTTATCACATACATTTTCTCTACATTACCTCTGAGCTTTTAACTAAATTTTATAACAGAAGTTCTACATATATGAACAACTGTGTCTTTGACTAGAATATCAAGAATTGCTTAATTAATTTAAGCAAATACTTATTTGATTTTATGGAGTGTATGTTCCTGAAACTCTGAAGTCCTCTATTTAAAAACCTTCATTATCTACCCTACCTTCTTATTTCCCATACAAAAGTCCAATTCTCATGACCAATGGTAACCAATATTCAGTCATCAACATAATTTAATAACATCTTTTTCAACTGAAACTACTCCTTTTCCCTCTAGTAACATGTCTCAAGACTTATCCTTTTACCATATCTTCTGGGCCACCAGACACTGTTCATTTTTCTGATTCTTTGGGTTCTTTGTTATTTTCTTATCACTGAAACTGTCAAATTTATTTAAGCTCCTCCTGTGCCTTAAAGGAGCTTGCATTCTATCAGGAGGGAGCTCGTGTGCCCATTTATAAGTTTGCAAAAACTAGGAAATCAGGCAATTTAAGAGGCATTTTAGGTATAAAAAGATATAGAAGAGATATGAAAAGTGAGAAGACCAACTAAGCGTCTAGTTTTTCATAAAGTAGAGCAATATATAAGGCAACCCATTGGAATCATGTAAAGGGCTAGAGTTTGTATTAAACTAGAGAGAAAGATTTGTTGAAGTTTAATGAGTAGTACGATGGTATGGCAACCAGAACCATACTTCAAGAAAAACACTGGAATCTGTCTAGAACTGTTAACAGCATTAAAATCTCTGTACCACTCCTAAAAACAGACTGTCATGCTTTTCATACTTTTTGAAGTACAAATCTTCAACATTGATGTGACTCCTCAGTTAACAAAATGCATCCCTTAGAACTAGCTTGGCAAGCACCTCCATTTTATAGAGGAAAAGAGAAAAGAGGTTGATTTGTCTATAAATAGCTGTTCAATAGATGTCAGATCTAGAATGAGAGTACATCTTATTAGGGCTGTATATCCTGATTTCCTGCTTCTAGAATCCAGAGTTACTTTTAATCTTTTTTGAAAAACTATATCCCCATTATAATCCTGCCATTGTTTTTATTGGATGAAAGTTTTCTGATAGCAGCAGGATACAATAATTAGTTTGTTGAAAGTGTTTCTTCTTGGAGTCATAAAACTATGGAAACTGGCAAGTCTCATACCCTGGGCCTAAAAAAAAGCAATTATGTTAATAAACATTAAAAATACAACCTTTGCATTGCTGTGGTTTCCCCCAACTAGTGTCTGCTATCTTAAAATGTAACATCACTAAGGGCCTATACCAAATTTCCAGAACACATGTATTATATATTAATTTAGAGACTAGTCAACTGTTCTTCAGACTCTTAGAAGCATTCAAGGAACACCAAATCTCTGGAAAAATTAAGATCAACCACAAAAGAAAATATTTTTCTTTAATATTGTTCTATGCGTTTTCATAGGATTGATAGGTTTATGTAATCTCCAAGCTGGAAGAGACCTTAGGCAGCATCAAGGTAAAAACTATATGTCCATTGTAATCCCTACATAGTTTTACCTGGATGAGAATTTTCTGATAGCAGGATATGCTACATTGATTAGTTTGTGTTGAAAAGCCCTGAGTCCAATCCTTGGGTCACATTACCTAAGTGATTTGGAAGTCTCTCAGCATCTCTGGACTTAAATTATCACACTATAAAGTGAGGAGCTTGTAATCCATCAGACTGATTTCTTCCAATTTAAATCTTACTGTAAGGTCATCTAAAACAAGACTTAAGTGGCTATCTTGGTCTCAGTGTATCATCAAAAAGCCTCCCAAAGTATCTTAATGCTAAGGTGAATACTTTTAATTTGCACTCATAGAAATATTTATAACATAATTATGGAGAAAATAAGTTAAACCATTCAAAATGCCTATCAGAAGAATTGCAGAGGGAAAAAAAATCTTTACATTTTCCATTTTTGATAAGAAAATGTGTTTATCATCTACAAACGTATTATTTACATATCAATTAAATTCACACTGTCTACAAATGGTTTAATTATACTAGAATGGAAATTTATAACTGTCAAGCTAAATTACAGGTGAAGTAAAAAACCATCTTACATAATGAAGTCACAGTAATGTACACAATCTATATAAAAATATATTTTTTTTTTTTGTTTTTTAATCTTAATTTGAGAGAAAGAAGAGTTATTTTCATTGAAAAAAATTTTGGGAGCAAGTGTAAGAATTTTGATTTTGTAATTTTAGCATTTTTTAAAAATTTTGAGTTTCAGATTCACATTCCCCCTTTCCTTCACCCACAAAGAAGACAAACCTTATGATATCAATTATAAATTTGAAACCATACAAAACATTTCCATATTAGCCACATTAAAAAAGAAAAAAAAAATTACCAGGAAAATTGTAGATCTGCACTCAGTTCATCAATTCTCTCTGGAGATATTTGAAATTGTTTTTGATTACTATTGATCAGAGAAGTCAAGTCTTTTACAGTCAGCACTACACATTGCTATTATTGTGCACAGTAATTTGATTCTTCTCACTTCATTTTTCATCACTTCATATAAGTTTTTGCCATACTTTTTTTTTTTTTTTCTGAAACTACCCCCCTCATTTTTTATAGTTCAATAGTATTGCATCACTGTCATTCCACAATTGCTGAACATCCCCTCAATTTCCAACCCTTTGCCACCAGCATAAGTTGCTATAAATATTTTTTTAACATATTGGTCCTCTTTCTTTGATCTCTAAGGGTATAGACCTAAAGTGATATTACTGAATCATAAGAGTATGCCTAGTTTTATAGTCCTTTGGACATAGTTCCAGGTCATACTCCAGAATGTTTATTAATATTCCAGTTTACTATTATTCTAGCAGTTCATTAATATACCTGTTTTCCTTTATCCTTTCTAGCAATTTTCATTTCTGATAGGGATGAGGTAGTACTCAGAGTTGTTTTGATTTATTTTTCTCTTATCAATAGTAATTTAGAGTAGGGTTTCTTAGTTTTTTTCCACTCAATTCCTTTTCGCCCAAGAAATTTTTACACAAGCCTAGGTATATAAATATGTAAAATATGTATAAAAATCAAATTTCTACTAATAATAGGTCATAAATTTATTTTAAAACAATTATTTGGTGTACATGTAATTTTGCCATTTATTAAAAAAAGAAAAATTTACAATATTAATGAGATGTATGTGCTTGTTTATTTTTACATGAAAAATTAAAATTCAACAGAATATTTGATACCTTTTACTGTTGACAAATTTTTCATGAACTCAACATTTGGTTATATCACCTCAAATGAGATCATGACCCACAGTTTTAAAAAACTTTGATTTAGAGCTCTTTTTTCTTGTGGCCAGAAGATACCTTTGATTTCTTCTGAAAACTGCCCATTCATTTTGACCATTTATCAATTATGGAATAGCTCTCATTAAGTGTAAATTTGACTCAGGTCACCATTTTTTTTGTTTGTTTTGCTGAGGCAATTGGGGTTAAGTGATTTGCCTAGCATCACATAGCTAGGAAGTGTTAAGTGTCTGAGACCAGGTCTGAACTCAGGTCCTCCTGACTTCAGCTCTGGTGCTCTATCCCACTGTGTCACCTAACTGCCCCTTCAGTTCACCATTCTTGAGAAACTAGTCCTTTATCAGAAAAACTTGCTGTAAAATTTATCTCTTTCAAATTAAAGGAATTGTTATTTTTGCATTGTCTAAGATATGATAGCCACCCTTCCCTTCACTTCAACTGAAGCATAATATACTCTACTCCATTTCAGCTCTGTATGTCCAAAATGTCTCTTATACACAAAATATTATCGGATTCTGGTTTCTAATCCATTCTGATATGTGCTTCTGTTCAGTAGACTAGTTCATCCCATTCACATTCACACATTATGGTAATTAACTACATTCCCTTCATCCCATTTTTTAAAAATCCTCTTTTTAATCCTGCCCCTCTTCAAAAATCTGTAATGCCTTTAATCACTACTTCCTTCATTCTCCCCTCTCCTTTGTAATTCTCCTTTCTCCCAATATCTCATCCTCCTCCATTTTTATCTCCCTATTTAGTAAGATTTCTATACCCAACTGAGTGAATATATGTGACTATATATATATATATATATATATATATATATATATACACACATATATATATATATATTCTTCTTTCAACCAATTTCTATGAGAATAAAGTTGCACCCCTCCCCAGTTTCCCTACCACTAAAAAAGCTGTTCATGACTCTTTTACATAAGAAAATTTGTCGCATTCTACCACTTCTTTCTGCCTTCTCCCAAAACATCTCTCCTCACTCCTACACTCTTTATTTAGAGATTATTCCAACATAATTGACTTACTCCCATGTCCTCTGTCAATAAAGATTCCTAGTTGCCTTTGTAATAATAATATTCTTAAGACTAGCCTATTCCTAACTACCCTAGTAATGATAATGTTCTTCAGATTAATACCATCATTTCTCTATGTAGGAATGTAAACAGTTTGATTTTGAGATCTTATGATTACTCTTTCATTCTTTTTCTTGGGTCGTCTATTTAAATACCAGATTTTATATTCAGCTCTATTTTGTATTTCTTTTTTTTTTCCTCATCAGGCATGCTTAGAAATCCTCTATTTCATTAAATACCCATTTTTCTTCCTCAAAGGATTATACCCAGTTTTGCTGACTAGATGATTTTTGGTTGTAACCCTAGCTCCTTTGCTCTCTGTGAGGCGTTGCATTTTTCCTTTGCACACTTTTACATTACTGTCTTTTAAGTTTATGTCTTGCTCTTTGCTGTCATAGCAACTTTTTATAGTCAATTTTTATTGATGGTGGTGGTGGTGTTTGCTCATTTTCCCAGCCTATTTTTTTTTTTTTTTGAACTTTATGTTTACTTTGAACATTATGTTAAAATTGAGAGTGAGGAGCTTTAAGCTTTTTCTTGCTTCTATTTTCAGTTAGTTCTGGGAATCTGCAAGTATTTAGTGCTTCCAAGATGGTATGATCCTAGGAAAAGTATGGTCACTGTTCCAGCCTGTGTTCTTGTCTTTTTTTAAGAAGTGCCTCACTAGCCCTGTACCCGCAAGTACTTGTACTCCTCTTGGACCTGGAATTGTGTTCAGATTCCTTGCTATCCTGCAGCCACAAATGCTAGCACTGTTCTTATCTGGGGAATTGTGACCATGGCTCCTGTTGCTTTGTACTTGATCCCAAACTCTCTTGTCTGCCTTGTAATGACAATCAGAAACTACTTTTGGACAATAGAGTTACCAATTAGCATTAGCTAAACCTAGTGCCAGCAAAGGGTCCCCGTAATTTCTGACTGTTGAGGGCCACAGTTAGTGGGAATTCTGGGCAAGGTATAAGACCCTGCAGCTCAATAAGGAACCCTGCTGAGGTATCTGGTTTGCCTCTCCATTTCCCCTAAGGCTGTCTTGGTCTTCCTGAGAAGTCAGGGGGTGGGACCACTTGCTTATTTGAAGCAGAGCTATAATGAAGTGGGAAACTCTTGTCCATAATAATAAGTTGGTGCATCCACAGTACTCCATGATTATAGGATATACAAAATGGAAAGCTGCATATACATATATATATATATATATATATATATGTAGGCTATCCTATCTTAAACTGTCTTAGGCTGGAAAAATTTTCCCCTCTAATCTTTTTCTTGAGTCTGTCACTTTAACATTTTATTTGAAGTGTTATTTTTAAAGTTTACAGGGCATTATTGAAAGACTTCAGTTGGATCCCCACCTATCTTCCATCATGTTGGCTCTGCCAAGTTTAAGAACTTTAAGTCTCTAATGACTAAATTCAAGAAGAAAAAATTAGAGCAATGGGGAAAAGTTCATATCACATTTTCCATGTCCCTTGTACCTTCAGTTTATACTGGTAGAAATCTTAGCAATAGAACATTTTGTTTTCACTTCTAAAACCTGGGATTCTCAAGAAAATTATACATTACCAAAGACACCTACCTTAGAATTTACATTTAGAAAGACTTTGCAGCTAACGATTTAGAGTTCCTTTTTAATCATACTTAATTAAGTAATAAAGCATCCTCAAGGCTGGGTGTTTGTTTTAGCATTTTATGGGAAGACTTTTAGTTGATCCTGTCTCCAAAGATATCAAATCTAATTTATAGTAGAGAGTGTGTGCAGGATGTCAGTAAAGTAACTGCTCAAGTTTCCCATCCATAAATCAATTAATCAATAAACATTTATTAAAAGTTTAAGTGGCTAAACCATGGAATAAAATGATGGTAACCACATAGCATCTCCTGTACCAGAATAAAGGAGGCTTTTGCAATAATCACCAAATTTATCAAATTTCAAGTTTTGTTTTCTTTACCTTTTTATTTGTAAATATAACTTCTGTCAAATTACATGATTGGTGTAGGCTGGGAATCTGCTACAAGAGTTGTTTTATATGACTTTACTCTCTTATTCTGTGTGTGTGTGTGTGTGTGTGTGTGTGGATTAGAAGAAAGGGAACTAGGCATAGAGGAAAGAAACAGCTAAGAGGCTGCACTTGTGATAAATACAAGGGACACTCGTTTATTAAATTTTTTTGTTAAATATTTACAATCATAGTTGGCCTGTGACCAAGTAGGGCTTTAGTCCTAGTGGCCAAGGGGAACATTATAATGGCCTAGGAGGCTTCTTTCAGATTTACACAATCTGAATTATCCTAGGTCAGGTCTGACCCCCCAAAAAAGTCAGGGTTTTTCTTACTCCGTATTCAAAGCAAAATTGTGAGGAAAACTTTACAACTAAACTCATCTAATCCAATTCATTGGGTAGACTGAAGTAGGATAGTCACATTATGACACCAGTAACTCCCTTTTGCCAAATTTCAAGTTTTGTTTTCTTTGCTTTTTTACTTGTAAATAAAACTTTCTTTTATAACACATTGCATCATTGGTTGTTGATGGGGAATCTCTGCTAAAGTGTTATTGGTATGATCTTATTCTGTGTGTGTGTGTGTGTGTGTGTGTGTGTGTGTGTGTGTGTGTTTGTGTGTGTATAAATGTGTTATTAGAGGAAGGGAGCTAGGCAGAGAGGAAAGAAATTCAGCCAGGAGGATGCACCTGTGTTGAATGTAAGGGACATGTCTTTAGAAAGGCATTTAAATTTTGTACTCTGTAGTTTAATAATTTCCATCCTCACTAGGCATTTGTAACAGCTTGTTTATATTTGCAGAGGGGTATGGACAGAAAAGTGATCACCAATAAGAATTTTAGCAAAGTAGTTGGAATCCATAATCATTAGTTCCAAGCACCCATCTTTAGGATCAAATAGAATAATATATAAGTACTTTGCAGGCCCTCCAGTTCTTAAGTATCAGTTCTTAATGTTATTATTATTCTGGTTTTTGAGGATACTACTTGAGGTATCCACACTTCAGACAGAAGTTCCACTTGAGTTATATTGGCTGTTTTGAGTGTCTTATAACACTTATAATTTTTAAGGTCTTAAATCTCTCACACAATCACATGTAAATTTTGGCAATTTCTTTTTTTTTTTTTTTTTTTTTTTGAGGGGTTAAGTGACTTGCCCAGGGTCACACAGCTAGGAAGTGTTAAGTGTCTGAGACCAGATTTGAGCTCAGGTCCTCCTGAATTCAGGGCTGCTACTCTATCCACTGCGCCACTTAGCTGCCCAAATTTTGGCAATTTCTAATGTTTCAGATTTAATACAAAACTCAGAAAATAATAATAGGAAACAATTTCTAGCAAATACACACATGCATGCAGTAGGACAGTAAAGAGAATCACTTTTGCAGTTGAATATTCTAATTTGCAAGTGTGGAATTTACCATGTTACAGAAGAAAATTTTATATGAAAATTAAAAGAGCAAGGAAAACAAAACTGAAAGTTGTATATGGTTATTATTCATCCCAAAGAGCTAAATAAATACCCATTATCACTTAGCATTGTTAAATAGGAAGGTAAGACAGTAGGAGAACTCTCAGTGAGGTATAAGACCTTGAAGCCCAGAGGGAACCTGCTGACAATGTCTGGTTTGACTTCCCATCTCCCCTTGGGGGGGTGTCAGCCTTCCTGAGAAGTCTGGGGGCATGACAATCTGTGTTCTACTTGAAACCTAGACACTTACATTAAAAGAGGCGTTTACATATCAATAGCATGTGGGTCCCTTCCTTCTTCATTCCTTCACTAAGACCAAGGACTTGGGATGGTCCAGAGATCCTGGAGAGAGCTAGTCTGCACTGTTTATTTTGGCACCCAAACTTGGGGGTTCTAGAAAGCACACTATGCAAAACTTCAAATGGACAAATCATTCAAAGCAGGAGGAGAAACTTTACCACCACTTAAGTGAGTAATAAGTTTGATTGGAGTTGAGGGGGAAGGGTGATTTGCCTCTGTGGGATCACCTAACATTTTGAAAAGATATTTGGCTCTTTCTTTTTAAAGAAGTAGATCAAATTACCAAGTATTTCCAATTTTCATGAAATAGATTAATTTTGTGTTATATCTAGGAAATGCAATTTTTAAAATATTTTTTTTCAAAATCCTTTTGGATGTATTTTTATTTAAGCATGTGTTAGTGGAAATTCAATTTAATGGATATTGAAGACTTTTAACTTTAAAAGTATTTTTCAGAGTTATTTAGAAGATATTACTTATGCCCCTATTAAATTAAATTATATATTCATCCTGCAATTAATCATCATGTCTTTGTTAGTTTGTTTTCTTTAACTTAGCTTTCACATCCATGCCTTCTTCTCAGCTTCTACTATAACCACTATTATTCAGGCCCTCCTATTTTTTGAGCCTAGATTTTTAATATCCTTTTTTCATTTTTTTAATTAAATATTTATAATTATAGTTGACCTGTGACCAAGGAAAACTTTAGTCCTAGTGGCCAAGGGGACTATCAGAGTGGTCTAGAGGGCCCCTTCTCCAGATTTACACAGGCCTGAATTCATGTGAGTCAGGTCTAACGCCAAAAAAGTGAGTCAGGGTTTTTTTTTTTTTTTTTTTTTTTTTTTTATTTATTTTTTTAACTAACTAGTTAGAAGAGAAATGTAGGAAAATATCTAAAACTAAGCTTAAACATTGATCATGGCTGGGATCTCCACTAAAGGGAGTGACAAGCTTTCTTCTAATTAAGATAATCATTGTACAAGGTTAATATGGAGTAAAGAACAATTTTTTATTTTCTCTATCACAGAAAATTTTTTTCCTTTTTTAAAATTAATTTTATATTTATTTTTAAATTAATTTTATAATTATAAAAAACATTTTTTGACAGTACATATGCATGAGTAATTTTTTTATAACATTATCCCTTATATTCATTTTTCCAAATTTTCCACTCCCTCCCCTAGATGACAGGCAATCCCATATATTTTACATGTGTTACAGTATAACCTAGATACAATATATGTGTGTAAATACAATTTTCTTGTTGCACGTTAAGAATTGGATTCTGAAGGTATAAGTAACCCTGGGTAGAAAAAATAGTACTAACCGTTTACATTCAATTTCCAGTGTTCCTTCTCTGGGTGTACTTGTTTCTGTCCATCATTGATCAACTGGAAGTGAGTTGGATCTTCTTTATATTGAAGATATCCACTTCCATCAGAATATATCTTCATACAATATTGTTGTTGAAGTGTATAGTGATCTTCTGGTTCTGCTCATTTCACTCAGCATCAGTTCATGTAAGTCTCTCCAAACTTCTCTGTATTCATTCTTCTGGTCATTTCTTACAGAGCAATAATATTCCATAATATTCATATACCAAAATTTACACAACCATTCTCCAATTGTTGGACATCCATTCATTTTCCAGTTTCTAGCCACTACAAAAAGAGCTGCCACAAATATTTTGGCACATGCAGGTCCCTTTCTGCTCTTTAGTATTTCTTTGGGATATAAGCCACTGCTGGATCAAAGGGTATGCACAGTTTGATAACTTTTTGGACATAGTTCCAAATTGCTCTCCAGAATGGCCGGATTCTTTCACAATTCCACCAACAATGCATTATTGTCCCAGTTTTCCCACATCCCCTCCAAAATTCACCATTATTTGTTCCTGTCATCTTATCCAATCTGACAGGTATGTAGTGGTGTCTTAATTTGCATTTCTCTGATCAGTAGGGATTTGGAACAGTCTTTCATATGAGTGGATATAGTTTCAATTTCATCATCTGAGAATTGTCTGTTCATATTCTTTGACCATTTATCAATTGGAGAATGGTTTGATTTCTTATAAATTAGGGTCAGTTCTCTATAGATTTTGGAAATGAGACCTTTATCAGAACCTTTAACTGTAAAAATATTTTCCCAATTTGTTACTCCCCTTCTAATCTTATTTGATTAGTTTTGTTTGTAAAAAATCTTTTTAATTTTATGTAATCAAAATCTTCTATTTTGTGATCAATAATGATCTACTTCTCCTCTGGTCATAAATTCCTTTGTCCTCCACAGGTCTGAGAGGTAGACTATCCTCTGTTCCTCTAATCTATTTATGATCTCATTCTTTATGCCTAAATCATGGACCCATTTTGATCTTATCTTGGTATATGATATTAAGTGTGGATCCATATCTAATAACTTTTTATTAGAATTTCTGGGGTTCTCTAAGTATACCATCATATCATCTGCAAAGAGTAACAGTTTGATTTCCTCATTACCTACTCTTCTTCCTTTAATCTCTTTCTCGACTCTTATTGTGGAAGCTAGCATTTCTAATATAATATTGAATAATAATGCTGATAGTGGACAACCTTGTTTCACTCCTGATCTTACTGGGAAGGGTTCCAGTTTATCTCTATTAGATATTATGCTTACTGATGGTCTTAAATATATGCTCCTGACTATTTTAAGGAATAGTCCATTTATTCCTATACTCTCAAGTGTTTTTAGTAGGAATGGATATTGTATTTTATCAAATGCTTTTTCTGCATTTATTGAGATGATCACATAATTTTTATTAATTTGATTATTAATATGGTCAATGATACTAATACTTTCCCCGATATTAAACCAGCCCTGCATTCCTGGTATAAATCCTACTTGATCATAGTGTATTACCCTGGGGATGCTTTTCTGAAGTCTTTTTGCTAATATCTTATTTAAGATTTTAACATCAATATTCATTAAGGAAATTGGTCTATAGTTTTCTTTCTCAGTTTTCAATCTACCTGGTTTAGGTATCAGTACCATGTCTGTGTCATAAAAAGAGTTTGGCAGGACTCCTTCATCCCCTATTTTTTCAAATAGTTTATATAAATAACATTGGGCTAGTTGTTCTTTAAATGTTTGGTAGAATTCACATGTAAATCCATCTGGTCCTGGGGAATTTTTCCTGGGGAGATGATTAATAGCTTGTTCTATTTCTTTTTGTGAAATGGGACTATTTAAGCAGTTTACCTCCTCTCCTGTTAATCTAGGAAGCCTATATTTTTGGAGGTAGTCATCCATTTCACTTAAATTATCAAATTTATTGTCCTAAAGTTGGGCAAAGTAACTCCTTATTATTTCTCTAATTTCCTCTTCATTGGTGGAAAGATCCCCCTTTTCATTTGTAAGACTAACAATTTGATTTTCCTCTTTCCTTTTTCTGATCAGATTTACCAAAAGTTTATCTGTTTTATTGGCTTTTTCATAAAACCAACTCTTACTTTCATTTATTAATTCAATAGCTTTTTTACTTTCAATATTATTGATTTCTCCTTTTAATTTTAGAATTTCAAGTTTAGTTCTTGGTTGGGGGGTTTTAATTTGGTCTTTTTCTAGCTTTTTAAGTTGCAGGCCCAATTTATTAATATTCTCTTTCTCTATTTTATTCAAGTAAGGCTCTAAAGAGATAAAATTTCCCCTTATTACCACTTTAGCTCCATCCCACAAATTTTGGTAGGATGTCTCATCATTGTCATTATCTTGGGTGAAATTATTAATTGTTTCTACAATTTGCTGTTTCATCCAGTCATTCTTTAAGATGAGATTATTTAGTTTCCAATTACTTTTTGGTCTATTTACCCCTAACTTCTTATTGAATGTAGTTTTTAGTGCATTGTGATCTGAGAAGAAATTTACTATTTCTGCCTTCCTCCATTTAATTTTGAGATCTTTATGTCCCAATATATGGTCAATTTTTGTATACGTTCCATGAACTGCTGAGAAGAAAGTATACTCCTTTCTATCACTATTCAGTTTTCTCCAAAGGTCTATCATACTTAGTTTTTCTAATGTTGTATTTACCTCTTTAATTTATTTCTTATTTGTTTTGTGGTTTGATTTATCTAATTCTGAGAGTGCAAGGTTGAGATGTCCCACTATTATAGTTTTGCTGTCTGTTTCTTCTTGCAACTCTCTTAACTTTTCCTTTAGGAAGTTAGATGCTATACTACTTGGTGCATATATGTTTAGTATTGATATGGCTTCATTGTCTATGCTACCTTTTATCAGGATATAGTTTCCTTCCTTATCTCTTTTAATTAGATCAATTTCTGCTTTTGCTTGATCTGAGATAAGGATGGCTACCCATGCTTTTTTGGCTTCACCTGAGGCATAATAGATTCTGCTCCAACCTTTTACCTTTACTCTGTATGTATCTCCCTGCTTTAAGTGTGTTTCCTGTAAACAACATATTGTAGGGTTCTGATTTTTGATCCAGTCTGCTATCAGCCTCCATTTAATGGGAGAGTTCATCCCATTCACATTTACAGTTAAAATGACTAAATCTGTATTTCCTGCCATCATATTATCCCCTGATTATGCTTTTTCCCCTTGTCCCCCCTGAACCCCCCCCCAGTATTTAATTTATAGACCCCACTTGTGACACACAGCCCTCCCTTTTTAGTATCCCTCCCCCCTCCTTTTAATTCCCTTCCCCTTTCTTGTACCCTTCCCTCATTCCCCTTTTCATTTTCCCTTTTCCTCTCCCCCCTTATATTGAGATGAGAAAGAATTCTCTGAAAAACAAATATGTCAATTATTTACTCTTTGAGCCTACTCTGATGAGAGTAAGATTCATACAATGTTTCTCCCCTTCTCTAAATTCCCTCAGATGTGGTAGATTTTCTATGCCTCTTCCTGGGATGTAGTTTCCCTCTTTTTATCTCTCCTTTTCCTTTATCTGATACTATCTCCTTCCCTTTACTACTTCCCTTTTTTTAAATGTTACATCAGTAAAATCAAATTATCCATGTGGACTTTCTTTATATCCACAACAGAGATACAGTTCTCAAGAGTTCTTTTTACCTTTTTCTGCTTCTCTTCAGTCTTATGGATGTAGATCAAATTTTTTGTTTGTCTGTTTTTTTTTTTTTTTTCCTTAGAAACAAATGGAATTCCTCTGTTTCATTAAATGACCATCTTTTTCCATGGAAGAAAATGCTAAACTTAGCTGGGTAGTTTATTCTTGGTTGCAATCCTTGTTCTTTTGCCTTTCAGAATATCAGGTTCCAGGCCCTTCGATCCTTTAATGTGGAGGCAGCCAGATCTTTGGTGACCCTTATTGTGGCACCTTGATATTTGAATTGTTTTTTCTTAGCTGCTTGTAATGTTTTTTCCTTAGTTTGGTAGTTCTGCAGCTTAGCCACAATGTTCCATGGAGTTCTTTTTTTAGGGTCTTTTTCAGAAAGTGTTCAATGAATTCTTTCAATGCCTATTTTCCCTTCTGTTTCTATTATCTGTGGACTGTTCTCTTTGATGATTTTCTGTAAAATAAAATCTAGGCTCTTTTTTTCATCATAATTTTCAGGAAGTCCTATGATCCTCAGATTATCTCTCCTAGATCTATTTTCCAGATCTATAGATTTTCCCAGTAAATATTTGACGTTATTCTCCATCTTTTTATTTTATTTTATTTGGTTTTGTTTTATTTGACTGATTCTTGGTTTCTCAATGAATCATTCATTTCTGTTTGTTCAGTCCTGATTTTTAATGTTATTTTCTTCATTCACATTTTTTAGTTCTTTTTGTATATGTCCAATTGAATTTTTAAATGATTTTGCTCTGTTGATTTTTTTTTCATTTAAGTAATTTTTTTTTAATGAGTTATTTTCTTTTTCCAAATCACAAATCCTACTTTCTTGGGAATTTTTTATCTTTTCCAATTCAGAAATCCTACTTTCCTGTGATTTTTAAACCTTTTCTAATTCACAAATGTTGTTTCCCTGTACCTTCTGTGAATTCTTTATTTTTTCCAACTCAAATTTCAGTACATTCTTATTCTCTATCATAGCTTCTCTTTCCTTTCCCCATTTTTCTTCAAACTCTCTTAACTTTTTAATAGTATCTTCTAGGAGAGAGTTATGTGATGGGAGGCAGGTATCATTCACCTTTACGGTGTTATCTGGAGACTCTCTGCTGTTAGCCTCCTCTGGGTTGGATACCCATTCTTTCTCTGTATAGAAGGTGTCAATCATTCTTTTCAGCTTCTTACTCATTGTTAATGCTCTGTGGGAGGTCTGCTCTTGGGGTAAAAAATTTATCAGCTTCCTCCCAGACTAGGGGTAGAATGCAACAACCCTGTGCCTGGGCTAACAGAGAGCTCTGAGAGAGAGTTCCCCTCCCCCCTCCCCAGAAATCCCTCAGAGGTGGTTAGCACGGCTGTCCTGCGAGGAGTGTCCAGTGTCTATCACAGGAAATTGCTTGAAACAGAAGCAACTCAAAAATGAGCATTACCTAATACAGACAGGGAAAAAAACAGATATATTATTTACATATTCCCAAAAGTCTTATAAACTTTATGGAATACTGAACAGCTGCTTCACATTTTCTCTAACCTGCTGAGAAATTCACAGGGTCCAGATTTCCTAAAAAGCCCCCAAATGATTTGATGAATCTTGAGTCCTTCTACCATATATCCGTCCTAGTATAAGCAATGTACTACTCCAAGAAATACTGCTGTTTTAGGAATAATTTCTTCTTCTGAAGCTGGTACTCCAATTCAAACACACAAGGTTTACATCATATAAATGTCCATTTGTCAATTTGTTACTTACTGGTCTTTATTCAGGAAAGGAAAGGAAAGAAAAATAAATAAATAAATAAATCAGAAGGCAGCAGCCAGGGATTCAGGTTTACTTAAATGACTTGTGCCTCTCATGTTGATGCTGCATCTTTCAAAAAGCCTTAAGAAGGAAAGCAGTTGGATGCATCTCAAAAGAGGTAGGACACAGTCATTTCATCATAGAACACCAGACAGAGGATGTTCCTTCTGACTTGGACCCTATTAATATTGGATACAAGTTGTATATTTTCTCATGAAAAAATTATAGTGCCAGTTGTATCTATTTTTAAAGATCATTTATATATCTTAGGGATTATTTCTTTTTAAAATATTTGATAGAATTTTTCTTGAATTCATCTTACATTTTTAAAATATGACAATTTGTTAATTACTTTAATTTTTTCTCAGATGTGAAATTATTTAGATTATTTCTTGATGTGCTGATTAAAATATATTTTGTAGATTATCATAGTTCTTAACATCTATTCTTATTAATATATAATTTCACATATTAGTCTCTAATAATTTAGAATAGAAATAGCTATGACTAACATATAGAATTAGTCCTAGTGTTCCCAGCTTATGAAGGCCCTCTGTTTCTCATTCAATTATGTCTGACTGTTCATAATTTCATAACTATAGTATGCCAGGCCTTTCTATCCTTCATTCATTTCCCAAAGTCTGTCCAAACTCATTTCCATTACTTCTTTGATACTATCCATCTCTCCTCGTTGGCCCCTTCTCCTTTTGCCTTCAATCTTTCCTAATATCAGGATTTTTTTTCAATGACTCTTGTCTTCTTGTTAAGGGGCCAAAGTTTTTAAGGTTCAGGTTTGGTATTTGTCTTTCTAAACTATATTATAAAGCAGTGGTCACCAAAACCATTTGGTATTGGCTAAGAAATAGACTAGTTAGTCAGTGGAATAAGTTAGGTTCACAGGACAAAATAGTCAATAACTATAGCAATTTAGCAGTTTGACAAACCCAAAGACTCCAGCTTTTGGGATAAGAATTCACTATTTGACAAAAATTGCTGGGAAAATTGGAAACTAGTATGGCAGAAACTAGGCATTAACCCACACATAACACCATATACCAAGATAAGGTCGAAATGGGTTCATGACATAAAGAATGATATTATAAACAAATTATGAGAACATAGGATAGTTTTATCTCAGACCTGTGGAGGAAGAAGGAATTTATTACCAAAGAAGAACTAGAGATCATTATTGATCACAAAATAGATAATTTTGATTATATTAAGTTAAAAACGTTTTTGTACAAACAACTAATCAGACAAGATTAGAAGGGAGGCAATAAACTGGGAAAACATTTTTACATCTAAAGGATCTGATAAAGGCCTCATTTCTAAAATATATAGAGAAGTGACTCAAGTGTATAAGAAATCAAGCCATTTTCCAATTGATAAATGTTCAAAAGATATGATGAAAATGAAGATGAAGAAATTGAAACTATTTCTATTTATATGAAAAGGGGCTGTAAAACATTATTGATCAGAGAAATGCAAATTAAGACTACACTGAAATACCACTACACGAATGTTGGAGGGGATGTGGGAAAGCTGGGATACTGATACATTGTTGGTAGAACTGTGAATGGATCCAACCATTCTAGAGAACAATTTGGAACTCTGCTCAAAAAGTTATCAAACTGCATACCCTTTGACCTAAAAGTGTTTCTACTGGGCTTATATCCCAAAGATATTTTAAAGAAGGGAAAGGGACCTATATGTGCAAAAATGTTTTTGTCAGCCCTCTTTGTAGTGGCAAGAAACTGGAAACTGAGTGGATGCCCATCAATTGGAGAATGGCTGAATAAAGTATGGTATGTGAATGTAATAGAATATTATTGTTCTGTTAAGAAATGATCAGCAGGAATATTTCAGAGAGGATTGGAGAGACTTAACATGAACTAATGCTAAATGAAATGAGCAGAACCAGTAGATCATTATACACAGCAAGAACAAGACTATACAACGATCAATTCTGATGGACGTGGCTCTCTTCAACAATGAGATGATTCAAAACAGTTCCGTTTGTTCAATGATGAAGAACTCCATCTACACCCAGAGAGAGAGAACGTGAGAACTGAGTGTGGACCATAGGTAGCATTTTCACTCTTTCTGTTGTTGTTTGCTTGCATTTTGTTTTCTTTCTTAGTTTTAAGAAACTTTCTTAATTTTTTTTCTTCTTGATCTGATTTTTCTTGTACAGCAAGCTAATTGTATAAATATGTATACATATATTGGATTTAACATATATTCTAACATATTCAACATGTATTGGACTGCCTGCCATCTAGGGGAGGGGATGGAGGGAAAGAGGGGAAAATTTAGAACAGAAAGTTTTGCAAGGGTCAATATTGAACAATTATTAATGCATGTTTTTTAAATAAAAAGCTTTAATAAAAAAGCATTTGTCTTTCTAATGAATAGTCTGAATTAATTTCTTTAAACATTGACTGATTTGATCTCTTTGCTGTCAAGAGACTCTTAAAATGTATTCTTCAGACCACAATTTGAAAATTTCAAATCTATGGCACTCAGCTTTCCTTATAGTCCAGCTCTCATAGCCATATATGGCTACTGGAAAAATGTAACTTTGACTATAGGCATTTGTTGGTAAGGTAATACTGTTCAGATTTGCCATAGTTTTCCTTCAAAGTGAAAATATATCTTTTAATTTCACAGCTGCAGTAACCATCTACAGTGATCTTTGAACCCAAGAATACAAAATCTAACACAGCTTCATATCTTCTTCTTCTATTTGCCAGGAAGTAATGGGACCAGTTGCCATGTTCTTAGGAACTTTTTTTAATGTTATGCTTCAAGAAAAAATTTGTACTTTTCTCTTTTACCCTCACCAGGAGCCTTCTTAATTTTTCTTCATTTTTTTTTTACCACAAGAGTGGTATCATCTTCATATCTGGGATTATTGATATTTCTCTAGGAAACCTTAATTCTGGCTTTTGAGTCATCCAACTTGGAATTTTTCATGATGTATTACTCTGCATATAAACTGAATACATATATAAGGTAATATAAACAACCTTGTCTAACTCTTTTCTCAATCTTGAACCAATAACTTATTCCATGTTCAGTTTTAACTTTTATTTCTGGATCCTTATGCCTCCTCCTCAGGAGACAAGTAAAATAATTTGGTATTCTCATCTTTTTAAGGACTTGTCACATTTTATTGGGATCCATAGTCAAAAATTTTAGTGTAGTAAATGAAGCAGAAGTAGATTTTTTTTTTTTTTCTGGAACCTATTTTCTTTTTCCACAGTTCAAAGAATGTTGGCAATTTGGTCTCTAGTTCCTCTGTCTTTTTGAAAACTAGTCTGAACCAGGACAGGCCCACCCAGTTTTTTGAATAATCACCAACATATGACAACAAGCCACATATAATGATTCAATCACTTTTTAATAAGGCACAGAGAGTGCAGAGTCAAATGCTTGGGATTGGAATAGAAAGGTAAACGGCATAGAGAATTGGGTAGAGTGGCAGAGGAAGTCAGACAGCAATGGAAAGAAGAATGAGGAAGAAGAGGGACACAAAGAGTCATGTAATCAAGGATCAGAGTTAGGTGAACAAAAATAATACTTCCCTATAATTTCCATTCAGTTTTCTTCAAATAACAATAATTCTAATGTTTGCACTATTACATTAAAGTTTATAACCTTTTCATATTTACTTTTTGGTTTGACCTATATTCATTCAGTGGAGTATTGAATTTTCATATTATTAATATTTTTCTGTTCAAATATTTTTTGGAATTCATTTAACATTAAAAAAAACTATTTAATATTTCCATTTCTTGCTGAAATCAAATCAACATTGTCACTGCCTCTAAAAAGAGTATGTCATTGGGCTGCTCTATTGTTTTACTCATTGTGGCTTCCCAGATCCAAACACTTTTCTGTAACCACCACTTCCTTTAACTCAATAGAATTCAATTCTTTTTAATAACGTTTATTAAGTGCCTACTATTTACCAGGCACTGTGTGAAGTGTTGGGGATACAAATAAGAAAAACAAAGTCCCTGCCCTCAAGGAGCTTATAATGTAGTGGGAAAATACAACACTTAGAAGGAATTTGGGAATTCAAGCCAAATGGAGCTGCTTCTGGAAAGTGCAGAGTTATCTGGAGAGTCCATTTTTAACCCTCCATAAATTGGAAGTAATTTAGTATAATTACATTGTATTGTTTATTATTCCTATCTATTCCCAAGGTTAATTGTGATCTTGAATTTCCATTTGAGACAGCCCATCTGATATTTTGGTTTCTTTCAGTGGTATCCTAAAGGTTTTGATTAATCAAGTCAAAGATATTGTCACTTTGATGTCTGCTATGATGAAGCCAGTAGGAAAGTGTTTAATCATATTACCATCCTATAATTCTTCTTCACAAATCTGCCATTATAAAGGCTATTATAAAGCATACTGTTTTTATAATAATATGTAATAATTATGTTGAAATCCCATACAACTATTCAAAATTTTAAAGCTTCTTGGGCTTTACCTTATTGAAATTCATTGTGGATTTATATATCAAAGGACTTAGCTAGATCTGTCTTCAAATGCCAGTCATCTTGCCATCAGTGAATAAAGTGCTGAACTTAAAGTGAGGAAGATCTGATGGAAAATCCTGTTTGTGTGATAATGGATAAATCCTTTCTGACTCAATTTCTTCATCTGCAAAATGGGAGTTATAGTCCTTTTGTACCTACTTTATTGCATTTATGTGGGACTCAAAAGAGATAACATTTATAAAGTATTTTATCAATTTTAAATCTAATAATAATAGCATTTATATAGTATTTTGAAGTTTGCAAAACTTCTTACAAAGAGTATCTTATTTTATCTTCACAAAAATACTAGGGATTAAATGTTATTATTATCCCATTTTTCAATGAAAAAACTAAGGTAGATAGAAGTTAAGTGAATTCTTTAGTGCCAAAAAACAAGTAACTTATGCTGGATTTGAACTCAGGTATTACTGATGTTACCCACTAGCTCCTTAGCTGCCTAAAAATGTACTCCTTAAATATTAATTGTTACTTGTTAAGTTATATTTTGGTTTTGATTTATCAATACTAAAAGTCCTAGGGAAGCTGCTGTTCAACTGCAGGATGTCTTGAAACTATTCTGAAGGATTCAATATATATGTTTTTTTTTGTTTGTTTGTTTTGCTTTTAAATATTATTAATTTGGTTGGGTAGTAGATATTGGAATGAAGCCAAAATTTCCTGGCTTTTCAATATGACCATATTTCAAGTTATTTCTTCTTCCTCATTTTGGATGAATACTGTCTGCAATTTGAATTTGGGATTTCTTTTTAAGTAATGTAGTTCTTAACTGTCTAAAATATCAGTTTTTTGTCAATGTAGCTATGGAATTAGATGCCAGTGTTTCTGAAAGAAGGGAATATGACATCCATCCCTGTTGGCATCTAGTGGATTCTTCCAATTTGTAGTTTGCCCTTGATCTCAATAATTCTGAAAAAAAAAATGTTCTTATACTGAAAAATAAGGCCAGATTTTTGTTGCTTTCATTCTGAGAGGAAGCCAATGACCCAAATAATTTCTCTTTACTTTTCTCTAGTAGTAACATCTTCTTTGGTGGCTAAGTCTCTGCCTTGTTTTATTACTTCTATAATTTTTTTTATTCCAATAGAAGTTATATTTCCCATTCATTTCATAATTCTATTTAAATTTTTAACAGAGATCTTTGAATTTTTTTGCAATTTTTATTTGTAGCTTTTCTTATCAATTTTAAAATTTCAGTTTCATTTCCATATTGCTATTGATGTTAATTCATTATTATTTTTTCCTTCTGAATTTCTTTGCTTTGGATTTTAAAATATATATATATATATATATACACATATATATGTGTATATATACTATTTACTTATTATTTTAAAGGGTTTTGTTTATTTTTTCTGTATGCTCATTTTTTGACTTCCTTTTTGAGACTGATCTTGAGACTCTGACTATGCTTCTCATGCCTATTCTCTTCCCTTTTTAATTACTGAGTACTTCCATCAAGTATGCCTGCTAATGTGCTAACAGTTGAGAATACAGAGAAAAGAAAAACACAGTCCCAGATCTCAAGGAGATCACATTATAATAGGAGAGAAGAGAATTCAAAAATGACATAGGAATCACATGTATACTGTAAAAATAGCCAATAATATAAAAAGGAAGGGGTTATCAGTGGAAAAAACTAGTAAAAACTTTTACAATAAGTGTGTTTTGAATTGAATCTTTAAATTTTTAAAATTTATTTTATTCTGAACTTAAAACAAACATTTTTATTTTTTTTATTTATTTAGAATTTTTTTCCCACAGTATATATGCATGAGCAATTTTTTTTATAACATTATCCCTTGTATTCATTTTTTCCAAATTATCCCCCCTTCTCTCCACTCCCTCCCCCTGATGACAGGCAATCCCATACATTTTACATGTGTTACAATATAACCTAGATAGAATATATGTGTATAAATACCATTTTCTTGTTGCACATTAAGTATTAGATTCCAAAGGTATTAGTAACCTGGGTAGATAGACAGTAGTACTAAAAATTTACATTCACTTCCCAGTGTTCCTTCTCTGGGGGTAGTTATTTCTGCCCATCATTGATCAACTGGAAGTGAGTTGGATCTTCTTTATGTTGAAGATATCCACTTCCATCAGAATACATCTTCATACAGCATTGAAGTGTACAGAGATCTTCTGGTTCTATTCATTTCACTCAGCATCAGTTGATGTAAGTCTCTCCAAGCCTCTCTGTATTCCTCCTGCTGGTCATTTCTTACAGAGCAATAATATTCCATAACCTGCATATATCATAATTTACCCAACCATTCTCCAATTGATGGACATCCATTCAACTTCCATTTTCTAGCTACAACAAAAAGAGCTGCCACAAACATTTTGGCACATACAGGTCCCTTTCTGCTCTTTAGTATTTCTTTGGGATATAAGCCCAATAACAGCAATGCTGGGTCAAAGGGTATGCACAGTTTGATAACTTTTTGGGCATAATTCCAAATTGCTCTCAAGAATGGCTGGATTCTTTCACAACTCCACCAACAATGTATCAGTGTCCCAGTTTTCCCACATCCCCTCCAACATTCACCATTATTTGTTCCTGTCATCTTAGCCAATCTGACAGGTGTGTAGTGGTATCTCAGAGTTGTCTTAATTTGCATTTCTCTGATCAGTAGTGATTTGGAACACTCTTTCATATGAGTGGATATAGTTTCAATTTCATCATCTGAGAATTGTCTGTTCATATCCTTTGACCATTTATCAATTGGAGAATGGTTTGATTTCTTATAAATTAGGGTCAGTTCTCTATATATTTTGGAAATGAGACCTTTGTCAGAACCTTTAACTTTAAAAATATTTTCCCAATTTGTTACTTTCCTTCTAATCTTGTTTGCATTAGTATTATTTGTACAGAAACTTTTTAGTTTGATGTAATCAAAATCTTCTATTTTGTGATCAATAATGATCTCTAGTTCTCCTCTGGTCATAAATTCTTTCCTCCTCCACAGGTCTGAAAGGTAGACTATTTTCTGTTTCTCTAATCTATTTATTATCTCATTCTTTATGCCTAAATCATGGACCCATTTTGATCTTATCTTGGTATATGGTGTTAAGTGTGGATCCATATCTAATTTCTGCCATACTAATTTTCAGTTTTCCCAACAGTTTTTTCCAAATAATGAATTTTTATCCCTAATGTTGGTATCTTTGGGTTTGTCAAAGCTTAGATTGCTATAGATGTACCCTTTTTTGTCCTTTGTATCTAATCTGTTCCATTGATCGACCGGTCTATTTCTTAGCCAATACCAAATGGTTTTGGTGACTGCTGCTATATAATATAGCTTTAGATCAGGTACACTTAGACCACCTTCCTCTGACTTTTTTTTCATTAGTTCCCTTGCAATTCTCGAGCTTTTATTCTTCCATATGAATTTTGTTGTTATTTTTTCTAGGTCATTAAAATAGTTTCTTGGGAGTCTGATTGGTATAGCACTCAATAAATAGATTAATTTGGGGAGTATGGTCATCTTTATTATATTCGCTCGGCCTATCCACCAGCACTGAATGTCTTTCCAATTATTTAAATCTGACTTTATTTTTGTGGCAAGTGTTTTGTAATTTTTCTCATATATTTCCTGACTATTCTTTGGTCGATGGATTCCCAAATACTTTATACTCTCAACATTTATTTGGAATGGAATTTCTCTTTGTATCTCTTGCTGTTGCATTTTGTTGGTGATATATAAAAATGCTGAGGATTTATGTGGATTTATTTTGTATCCTGACACTTTGCTAAAATTCTGAATTATTTCTAATAGCTTTTTGGCATAGTCTTTGGGGTTCTCTAAGTATAACATCATGTCATCTGCAAAGAGTGATAGTTTGATTTCCTCATTTCCTACTCTAATTCCTTGAATCTCTTTCTCGGTTCTTATTGCCGAGGCTAGCGTTTCTAGTACTATATTGAATAGTAATGGTGATAGTGGGCAACCTTGCTTCACTCCTGATCTTACTGGGAAAGGTTGCAGTTTATTTCTATTGCATATTATGCTTACTGATGGTAGTAAATATATGCTTCTGATTATTCTAAGGAATAGTCCATTTATTCCTATACTCTCAAGAGTTTTTAGTAGGAATGGATGTTGGATTTTGTCAAATGCTTTTTCTGCATCTATTGAGATGATCGTATGGTTTTTATTAATTTGATTTTTAATATGGTCAATTAAGCTAATAGTTTTCTTTCTCAGTTTTCGATCGACCCAGTTTAGGTATCAGTACCATGTCTGTGTCATAAAAGGAGTTTGGTAGGACTCCTTCATCCTATTTTTTCAAATAGTTTATATAGCATTGGGGCTAATTGTTCTTTAAATGTTTGGTAGAATTCACATGCAAATCCATCTGGTCCTGGGGATTTTTTCCTGGGGAGTTGATTAATAGCTTGTTCTATTTCTTTTTCTGAAATGGGACTATTTAAGCAATTTATCTCCTCCTCTGTTAATCTAGGAAGCCTATATTTTTGGAGGAAGTCATCCATTTCACTTAAGTTATCAAATTTATTGTCCTAAAGTTGGGCAAAGTAACTCATTATTTCTCTAATTTCCTCTTCATTGGTGGAAAGATCCCCCTTTTCATTTGTAAGACTAAAAATTTGATTTTCCTCTTTCTTTTTTCTAATCAGATTTACCAAAGGTTTATCTATTTTATTGGCTTTTTCATAAAACCAACTCTTGGTTTTATTTATTAATTCAATAGTTTTTTACTTTCAATATTATTGATTTCTCCTTTTAATTTTTGTATTTCAAGTTTAATTTTTGATTGGGGGAACAAACATTTTTATAATATAGTATAATAGAAAAGAAAAAAAGATTATAAAATTCAAATCTATGATATATAACTTGCTATTCTTTTGAAATAGATAACAGTTATCATGTAATTTTTTTCCTTTTTTTTTTAACATTCCCTCCACTTTAGAGATAGCTACCATTAGAATGCGTGTGTGTGTGTGTGTGTGTGTGTGTGTGTGTAAAACCATTCTATTCATACTTGTATATTCACAGGTCCTTTGTAGTTAATTTGGACATTTATAATAGTAAAAATAACTTAGTTACTCAAAGTTGTTCTTAAAACAATATTATTGTTATTGTATACAGTATTTTCTTGGTTCTATTAATTCTGCTTTACATTATTTTGTCCAAATCTATCTATGTTTTTCTCACAATTTACAGCAGCAAATATATATACTAACCTTGTATTTAAGAAGTCCAAAAAATTAAGTTTTAGGAATAAGAATTCAATATTTGGTAAAAATACTAGGCAATAAATTTGATGTGTGGAATGAGGGCTAGAGAGATGAGGATGACACTAAAATTATGAGCTTAAGTAACTCAGAGGATTGTAGAATCATTAACTATAATAGGGAATTTTAAAGGGGGGAGATAGGGAAAAGATAATGAGTCCTGTTTTTGACAAGTTGAATTTGAGATTCCTACAAGACATGAAGTTTGAGATGTCTGAAGGTTAGAATTAGATGTATATATCTGGGAATCATATACATAGAAATAATAATTGGGATAATGGGAGTTGATGAGATTACGCAGGGAATTGGTATATAGAAAAAAAAAAAAAAAAAAGAAAAAGGTCCAGAACATAACCTTAGGAAATATCCATGATTAGGAATATAATTTTTCTTAGGGACATTTATATAATAATTGCTGTTTTGCTGTTTACAATAACCATGGCATCCAGATGTAGAAATAGGCCAAAATGTTGCATTCTCAGTCTTGCTTGCATCATACAGGACTGCTCATACAGATAGGAGGAACTTTAAGAAGAAGCAGATAATCTCTACTGCATTTTCCAGCCCTTACAATCTGAAATCTAAATATATAGATAAATATGTGCTTAATTTAAATGATTTTCTTGATGGCAATGTGATCAAGTAAAGAAGATAGTCTTAGAGTTAGCAAAAACTAAGTTCAAAACTTGATTCTGACACTTGCAAGTATGTGATTAAGGACACTTTAGTCACTTAATCATTAAAAGCTTTTATTTTCCTCATGTCTAAAGAAGGGATTAGGCTCCTGAAATAACTATCTCACAACATTTATAGATTCAAGTCATATTTGAATTGGACAAGATAGGAACTAAGATCCTTAAGTGTTAAGTGTTACGTGTCTGAGACCAGATTTAAACATGGGTCCTCCTGAATTTAGGGCTGGTGCTTTATCCACTGCGCCACCTAGCTGACCCTATTCCAGTTATTATTGCATATATTTTCATTTAAGTAATCAGAGTATCTTAAAGAGTCATTTATGTCTTATGGGCCATGACTATATCACTTTTGTTATTTTATCCCCCTCATGTCCTCATATATAGATAGAGGTAGCTAGATCGCACAGCAGATAGAGTACTGACTTTGGAGTCAGCAAAACCTTAATTAAAATCTAACCTCATATATCTATTAGCTGTGTGACTGGGCAAGTCACTTAACTCTGTCTCAGTTTCCTCATCAGTAAAATAAACTGGAAAAGAAAAAAAGCAGTGCAGTATTTTTATCAAAACAACAACACAAATAAAAAAAACAATCCAAATGGGATCATGAAAAGTCAGATACAACTAATTAACAATAACAAAACAAACAGCAGTGAATAACTTATGGCCTTTAACTCTGCCATCTTGCTGGAAAGTTCCTTAGAATACATTCTAATAAAATATTTTCTTATCTAATGTTTTCATGCATAATGGTAATATTATTTTCTCATCATGAATGGTTTTACTTTAAAAAAATCTTAAAATAGATTATTTTAAAGTGTGGGAAAGGACTGAAGGGCTAAAAGAAAGATTTAGTGATCAGTTATACAAAGAGACTCAAAAGGTCTGGGGAAAATAATGGAGAAAACAATAAGAACTGACATTTACAAGCCATTTTAAAGCTTATAAAAATTTTTATGTACATGATCTCATTTTGAACTTCACAACCTATGAAGCAAGTATTATTTTATCCATTTTACATATTAGAAAACTGAGGCTTAGAAAAGTTAAAGTATCCCAGCCATACTAGAAAGCAATACCCTAACTGGGCTACAGCCTCCTTTTTTTATCTCTACATTGGAAAGTCAAGGAAATAGCTGGAAAATAAAAGAAAAAAATTTTTGCAAACATAATTTCTTCTTTTAAAAAGTAGAAAAAGTAATTTTTTTTTTTTACTACCTCTCCAACTTTGCCCTGTGGGGAGAGGTAGTCTCCCCAGAAACATTCTTCAGTCTGAGTCCCTCTCATTTTCCCCCAGGAGGCCCTTGCTACTTTTGGCTTAGACTAGTCCCTGGGCAGACATAACCCTAAACTACAGTAGGAGTAGAGTTTGTCAGAAGAGGCCAAATACTGGGACCCTGAGGACTGGAGAGTTGGAAGTTGGGAGAAAGGTGGAAAACAATATAAGGTTAATAGTTTAAGAAAGTGCAAAGAAGAAAGATCTGCATTGTCTGCCACAGGGAAGATTTGGGGATTGGTTTTAAAATCTCAATGCAAAAAGAAAGCCAAAGGTTAGTTTCAAATTTAAAATGCTGTGAAAATAGCTTCTTTTTTATTGAGAAAAAAAAGTCTCTATTTCCAGTTCCCCAGAGTTTCTATCACTTTCATCTCAGTATTGACTATAAAATAAATGTAATTTCCTGGCATCTCTAGTAAGTTTGAAATTAGGACAATTAATTAAATGGATTTAAAATTAAAGAAAACTTTGTTCTTAATTAGAAATCAATGATCTTTGAATAGATTAGTTACAAAATGGTAACAGTACACCATCAAAGTAAATTTAGATGATAAAACTAGTGTTTTCTTCTTTCAATCAGATAAAAGACTTACATTAGTTGAAGATATGTCTTAAAATCACTGAAGGATTATAAAGTATCAACATGACAGTCAGACTGCTGCTATTTCTAGCACATCAGATCAGACACTTACTAGCCATGTGCTCAAAGGCAACATTGAATTTCTAAACATCACTTTTCTCCTTTATAAAATGAGGATTGGAATTCTTGTACTTCTCTTAAAAAGGCAGCTAGGGGTAGTAGAAGGTGAGAGTGTGGAACTTGGAGTCAGAAAGACCTGAGTTCAAATCTTGCCACTGACATTTACTCTCTTTTACCTGCCTTTCTTCCTTGATAAAAGAGAGATAATGATAGTGATAAGGTCTTCAGTGTTAGGTGTGGTTAGCCGAGATCCCTGAAGAGGCAGGGAGAAGGCTCAAATAGAGATCAAATTCCAAGATCCCATCCTCTGGGGAGGTATACAGCCCAAAATCCAAGTTATGTCAAACTCTTGAGACCCACTCTCTGTAGTCTCACCTTGCCATGCCCAGTCAGAAATCCCAGTTATGTCCCTGAGATTAAATTTTCCCTATAAAATCTACTTATGGGCCATTCCAAGACTGCAGCCTTTCTTTGGGTCAGCCCCCCGCCAAGGCAATATGCTTTAACTTCATGGGGTATTTCCTTTCTCATGCTAAATGACAAATTCCATAAGGAATTTCTTATCCTTTCCATCATCAATCTTAAAACCCCTTCATATGCTCTCCCAACTCTATGTCATATTTACCATTCATGGTGTCCATTATATTTCTTCATTTTGTCTATAACCTATTCCTCTAAATAAATCGACCTTTTACCCAAGAGAATGGCCTATGTGAATTCTTCACGTGATTGAACCCCAACTTTTGGTGCCTACCCTCATCTGATGTCTACGTTACTCACATCTTTTGGTTCTCAAGTGACATCAACAGCACCTACTTCTTTGTAAGAATCAAATGAGATAACATGTTTAAATCACTTTAAGCACACCTTAAAATGCTGTATAAATGGTAGCATTTTTATTATAATTTGAAATACAAATGTATTAACGTACACAAATGGGGACCATGATGAAAGCTTGGAGATAATGGTCTCTTGTCATTTTTATTCATGCTTGGAACTACTATCAAAATAATTTTCTTTGAAGTATAGATCTCACCATGTGATTCTCCTACTCAAGAAACTCCAGTAAACTACTATTGCCTTGTAAAATTCCTAGTTAGCTTTTAAAGCCCTATAGCACCCATAACTTCAGCCTATCTACTTTAAGACTCTTTCAGACATTACTTATCTTCTCACACTCAAGCCAAAATGGCCTTTTTTTGTTTATAATACTCTCCATGCTTCCTGAAATGCACTTTCCTCTTACTTTCTCTCTACCTTCCTCCTTACCTTAGCCTCATAGAGACTGCTCAAGCACTATCTTCTGGGGGGAAAGTTTTTCTGATCCTCTAACTCCCCCCCCCTTTGTGTCCTCCCTCTCCTTGTTTCTCCAAATTACTTTATGTTTATTTTATTTGTATATATGTGCATACATATATGAATGTACTTATTAACTTTATATTTATTCAGTATATGGTTTTAGATGTGTCTTTAAGAAGCTATATAGCATGTTCAGTGGCCATACCCAGGTAAAACCTCAGCAAACCAGGTAGTGGGGCTCAGAAAGGTTTCAAATTAAACCATAAACTGGTAATCTATGGGGTTGCATATTCTACATGTGAAGATTTTTTTCCTCGCTAAGTAGGCAGACAAGGACAATTCATTACGATGGCCCTGAAGGCCAACAAAGCAAATGCTATGGAGTATTTAGAACTTGTTAAGACATAGAAGATTCTAAGGTCATCTATTGCATCCCAAGCTATCTATCCCCAGTAGTCCTCACTGGACTTAAATGATTCTAGAAGAGAGAGGCTGATGACTTTGTGCAGCTAACTCTGTCTCACTTAAATCTAATTTAATTAAAAGTCAAAAGCACTCCAAATATGATATTATTGGTCTTCAAAAACAAAGGATGAACAACAGTTTTGCATGTGCTTGTTCTGTCCTTCAGGAGGAAAGGGAAGGGAATAAGTGTTTACATAATGTCTGTTATAAATGAGGCACTGAGTTAAGTGCTTCACAAATATTATCTTATTTGATCTTCACAATAATTTTGCTAGGTAGGTACTATTATTATCCCCATTTTACAGTTGAGTAAATTCAGGCAAACAGAATCGTGACTTTTCTGGGCTCACACAGCTAATAAGTGTAAATCAGGTTTCCTGACTCCAAGTCATTGCAAGTAGAGATTATTTTATTCTTTGTATTTCTGTGCCTTCATAGTACCTGTCATATAAAAGGTTTATCAAATATTTATTGAAGGATTAAATAAATACCACAGCTTATATGATAGTGAAATCTAGTATCAGAAGATTAAAAAGACATTTAGTGTTGTCAGAAAAATCAAGATAATATATAATTCAATAAACATTAATTACATACTATGATAGGTACTAGAAAGATAACAAAGTCTAGAATTGTAAAACTTTTAGTACCGAAGAAATATGTTATTATTGGTAATAGTAACTATTATTATTTTATTTTAAAATAAAACTATAGAGCACATTGCGAACTTTAATTTGGATCTTCTAATTCAATTTTATTTTATTTCAATTCCAACTTATCTCCATTCTGCCTCCCACTTCCCCCATCCAACTAGAAGGCAAGAAAAATAAACCCATTACAAATATATAAAGTCATGCAAAACAAATTTCCATATTATCCATGCCTACTCTCAATCTCACTCTACTTCTGCATCCACCCTCCCCACTACACACACACACACACACACACTCACACACACACAAGGAAGAAATGGAAGAAAATATATTCAATTCTTCCCTCTGGATTCATCTCTTTTCTATCTAGAGATGGATAGCATGTTTAATCATGAGTCTTTTGGAATCATGGTGGGTCATTATTTTGATCAGAGTTACTAAGTTTTTCAAAGTTGATTATCATTACAATATAGCTGTTACTCTATAAATAAATACTGTATTCCTGGTTCTGCTCACGTCACACTGTATCAGTTTATATAGGCCTTCTTGAGTTTTTATAAAACCACCCATTTCATTTCTTATAGTACAATAGTACAAAATATAGCTTGAGGTCCAGGGGAATAAAGGTCATTATTAACTGAGTAAATCAGGAAATTTTTTCTGGAGTTGGAAGCCATTGAGCTTGATTTTGAAGGATGGCAGAGAAGGGGGAGGAAGTGCTTCCAAATAAAACGATTAGCAAATGTAAGGAGACAGTAATATCCAGTGTGATTAGAGCATAAAGTATATAAATTCATGCAATGCAAGGCTTTAACATATCAAGAATGAATAAATTAATGAAAAAATAAATTATTAAATACTATGTGCCAAGCTTTACCAAAGGTTTTGGTATACAAATAGGAAAGGTCAGATAGTTTCTGTTCCCAAGGAATTCATCATCAAATTGGAGGAAATAATATTTGAAAGAAAGTCCAGTGGTAGAGCAGATGGAAAGACCTAGAAACTTTAAGAAATCCATGGCAGGTCAAGGGACATTGAATGGAGGGAGAAATGTGGGTAGTTCTAATTGTTAAAAAATAATTTCTTCAATGCTAAATACCATTTGGGCAAACAAAATAAGTGCAATTTCCCATATATAATCCTTAAAGATAGTATTATGTCATCTATAAGTTTTCTTTTTTCATGATTAGGCCTCCCCAATTCCTCTAATTTACTCTTTATTATCCTAGTAGCCCTTGTCTAGATGCCCTCCAGATGTAAATGTCCTTTCTAAAAGATGATAACCAGAAATGAATGTAATACCTCATGTGTGGTCTGACATAGACAAATTTCAATGAGACTATCACTTTATCACTTCTTCCTTTCTTAAGGCAGCCTAAAATGGATTTTTTTTATTAACAGATCTTTTTTTCTGATTGTTAATTTACTATTATTTCCTCATTTTTTAGATTGATTTTTTTTAACTCAAATTTCATTTGACATGAATCCCTATCAAATAAACTTTGTCAAACTCTGTGTTGTATTCTAGCCTGTCAAAATCTTTTTGCTTTAGCATTCTTTATCTTCTTAATATTCTTCCTTAAATTATGTTGCCCATTAATGAGCCCATATAATTTGGTGAGGGCAGAAAAGCTTTTTTTTTTTTTTTTTTTCCCTGAAGCAATTGGCGTTAAGTGACTCGCCTAGGATCACACAGCTAGGAAGTGTTCAGAGAAGCATTTTAGACCTTCTTTTTAGATATTATGTTTCTATTAATGCAACCCATGATCAAATTAGCTTTTTTAGTTTCCACATAGTAAAATCTCTAGATCTTTCTGCTTCTTAGTCCAATTTTCCCCGTATTATATTTGCATCATTGTGCTTTGTGAACCTGTGATAGACTTTATATTCATCTCCACTAGATCTCACCTTATTAGATTCCATTCATTTATTCTTCTTGTCTAGATATTTTTGGATTTTAATACTTAGGCTGTAACATTAACTACTTTATTTTATTTAATTTTACTTTATTTTTGTACCAGTTTCTAAACTTTATAAACAGGTCATCTAAGTCTTTATCCAGGTCACCAATAAAAATGTTGAATGTATTCTTTCAAAACAGACCTATCCCCAGAACTCTATTTTAATATGAATGTTTAACTAGTTTTGAATCCTTATGCTAAGGTTGAGACATTCACAGGAATATAAACATTGGGGGGAGGGAAGGATGGGATAAAAAGCACCTCATGAGGTTTTGTTTGTTTGTTTGTTTTTAGTGTTATTTAATTAATTTAACTGACATATAGGAGGCAACTATGAATCATATATAACCAAAGTCCCAAAGCCTATTGGTATGGGTCTCTCCATTTATTGGTGGAGGAGTCCCTTGCATCTATATAAGTGGAAAAGTGGAACCTTAAAGATCAGAATAGAAGAGCACCAGGTTCTTTGAGTTTCTTCAGCTTTGTTAGGACTGTCTAATCTCTTGGGTCTTCAGGCATTACTGGCTTCAAGCTTTAAGAGAAAAGACTGATAATGCCAATTCAATTTCAGGTTGGGTGATTAGAGACACTTTGGATTTGAAGAAATTTTCCCTTGGGTAAGATCTGGTATTCATTCACTCTTGGTAAAGCTGAATTACATTGTTCCCAATGGTAGACCGCCTTCACTCTCTCTTGACTAGGAGATATTCTCTATATATACTTTTTCAGATTTCAGTTTTGTTACCTGCTTAGTATAAATTTTGGGGTCCTCCTTTCTACATTAAGAAGCATTGATTACAGAATAAAACCCATTCCCCAATTGATAAATGGCAATAGGCAGTTTTCAGAGGAAGAAATCAAAATTATCAAAGGACCTTTTGAAAAAATGTTCTAAATCAAAGCTAGTTAAAAAGTGGGTAGCCACCCCATATGGGGTCATCTAGCTGAATATGGAGGTCACTAAAATTTTGGTAACAGTAAAGGGTACCAAATAGTCCACTATGATTTAATTTTTTATGTAAAAATAAACAATCACTTCCATATCATTAGTATACAAATTTGCTTTAGTCTTTAATCAATTTTTAAATTAATTTTATAATTATAATTTTTTGACAGTATATATGCATGAGTAATTTTAATAAAATTATCCCTTATATTCATTTTTCCAAATTTTCCTCTCCCTCCCCTAGATGACAGGCAATCCCATATATTTTACATGTGTTACAGTATAACCTAGATACAATATATGTGTGTAAACCCAATTTTCTTGTTGCACGTTAAGAACTGGATTCCGAAGGTATAAGTAACCTGAGTAGATAGACATTAGTGCTAACAGTTTACATTCAATTCCCAGTGTTCCTTCTCTGGGTGTAGCTGTTTCTGTCCATCCTTGATCAACTGGAAGTGAGGTGGATCTTCTTTATGTTGAAGATATCCACTTCCATCAGAATATATCTTCATACAGTATTGTTGTTGAAGTGTATAGTGATCTTCTGGTTCTGCTCATTTCACTCAGCATCAGTTCATGCAAATCTCTCCAAACCTCTCTGAATTCATCCTGCTGGTCATTTCTTACAGAGCAATAATATTCCATAGCCTTCATATACCACAATTTACCCAACCATTCTCCAATTAATGGACATCCATTCATTTTCCAGTTTCTAGCCACGATGAAAAGAGCTGCCACAAACATTTTGGCACATACAGGTCCCGTTCCCCTCTTTAGTATGTCTTTGGGCTATAAGCCCAGTAGTAGCACTGCTGGATCAAAGTATATACATAGTTTGATAAATTTTGGGGCATAGTTCCAAATTGCTCTCCAGAATGGCTGGATTCTTTCATAATTCCACAAACAATGTATTAATATTCCAGTTTTCCCATATCCCCTCCAACATTCATCATTATTTGTTCCTGTCATCTTAGCCAATCTGACAGGTGTGTAGTGATATCTCAGAGTTGTCTTAATTTGCATTTCTCTGATCAGTAATGATTTGGAACACTCTTTCATATGAGTGGATATAGTTTCAATTTCATCATCTGAAAATTGTCTGTTCATATCCTTTGACCATTTATCAATTGGAGAATGGTTTGATTTCTTATAAATTAGGGTCAGTTCTCTATATATTTTGGAAATGAGACCTTTGTCAGAACCTTTAACTTTAAAAATATTTTCCCAATTTGTTATTTCCCTTCTAATCTTGTTTGCATTAGTTTTGTTTGTACAGAAACTTTTTTAGTTTGATGTAATCTAAATCTTCTATTTTGTGATCAATAATGATCTCTAGTTCTCCTCTGGTCATAAATTCCTTCCTCCTCCACAGGTCTGAGAGGTAAACTATCCTTTGTTCCTCTAATCTATTTATGGTCTCATTCTTTATGCCTAAATCATGGACTCATTTTGATCTTATCTTGGTATATGGTGTTAAGTGTGGATCCATGTCTAATTTCTGCTATACTAATTTCCCGTTTTCCCAACAGTTTTTTTTTCAAATAATGAATTTTTATCCTAAATGTTGGTATTTTTGGGTTTGTCAAACACTAGATTACTATAGTTATACCCTTTTTTTCTCCTTTTACCTAATCTGTTCCACTGATTGGTCTATTTCTTAGCCAATACCAAATGGTTTTGATGACTGCTGCTATATAATATAGCTTTAGATCAGGTACACCTAGACCACCTTCATCTGACTTTTTTTTTTCATTAATTCCCTTGAAATTATCAACCTTTTATTCTTCCATATGAATTTTGTTGTTATTTTTTCTAGGTCATTAAAATAGTTTCTTGGGAGTCTGACTGGTATAGCACTAAATAAATAGATTAGTTTGGGGAGTATTGTCATCTTTATAATATTCGCTCGGCCTATCCACCAGCACTGAATGTCTTTCTAATTATTTAAATCTGACTTTATTTTTTTGGCAAGTATTTTGTAGTCTTTAATAAATTTTAATAGTAAAAATCAAATGTATACCAAAGAATTATTTAAGATACATTTTTTATTATTTGTTAGCAATAAATACACACATATATGTATACACACACATACACACAGTCACACATGAAGATATTTATTTAGATTTGGGGAGAGAGGCCCAGGTGAAAAGGGAGATTCTTTGCCTCAATTGCTGTAGAGAGTTGAAACTCTGGAGAAGAATACTTGAAATAAGGTATTAACTAAGTGGAACTGATGAAATAATAGTTCTCTAGTTCACACATATTCAGTATGGTGTAATGACATAATTATAATAAGATATTTAAACTGATGACAAAGACAGATTTGGAGGGAGACTGAGATTAGCAGATTGTCAGACTGTCAGAATGCTGGAAGAGATTGGGTCATACTATGACAGATATAGACTGTAAGAGACAATAAAGACTTTAGAGTCTATTCTTGCCCATTCTTGTGGTGACTATCCTGCTGAAACCAAGGCCCTTCCGGAGGTTCCAGAAAGCTAGCCTGGACATTACAAATTGCTATCTAGCCTTAATCATTGAATAAGTACAGCTTCAATCAACCTGAGACCTGTTGAAGACATTAGCTTTAAAAAGGCCAAGATCTCCCATTTCATCCAAGGGTATCTCCAATTGTCTTAATCTATATGTTCCTATTGGATCCAGATGGTTCTGGAGGGCAAAGTGAGGCAGGTGACCTTGCATAGTCTTCCCTCACTTAAATCCAATTCACCTACATGTCATGGCATCACCTCCCTTGGGTATCCTGCAGCCTATCCTTTTAGGTGAACCCGAGAGCATCACCAAGGTACAGTAGATCCTGCCTACCCTGCCATAGCAGCTACAAGTGGTCCCAGCCTTAATCGTGCCTATAGCTGAGGGTGAGGGGTTGGCTGGGTCAGATTACATGGCCAGCATTCACATTGCACTGCCATCTGAAACTATCATCAATCAAGAGATCCTGGTACCATTCATCCCAGTCTCTTAGGCAGTATTCTCTGTTGTAGCCCATTGTCTCCAAGGCAGGCCCAGCTCTTGTCAGACCCTGTCCAGCTCCTGCCTGGGAGGATCCAGGTACCCCTGGCAGCATGCAATATGGCAATATGAATTGGGGGATCCAGCCAGCCTTTGCCCATGATGTTCTGTTCTGACTGCAGAAACTTGCTAGCTGTGTAATCCTAAGCAATTTATTTTATCTCTGTTTGTCCCAATTTTCTAATTGCTAAAGAAATAAATACTGGTACTCACTTCTCAGGAATGTTTCTTTAAGATCAAAATAATATAATGATTGGGAATTTTAACATACTAACTAATATATGCTAGGCACTATATTATTTCTTTAATTGAATCTAATTGTTTTATATCTGATAACTTTACAATGGTTTTAAAATATTAAAGATAAGATTAATGATTTTTATATGTGATAATTAGGAAATGAAATTGATGTCATATTATAGTATTACTAAATTGTATTGCATGTCTAAATCTATATTGTGAAATTTCAGGGACCATCATAAGCAAGAAAAGGGAAGATAAAAACTTCTCTTTTAATTTTGATATTCTTAGACACAAAATTGAGCTTTTTAAAGAATGTGACTAAAAAAATGGATATTTGAAAACTGTTAGATATTTAATGAGGTATATTTAGTTATAAAACAGGTACTACTACAATAAAAACTACTGATAATAAGAAAATTATTTACTATAATAGCAAATTTTCATTTGAAAATATTGGCTATTATGAAAATGCATAAGGTGAATTTAAAGATGAAGCTTCAACATATTAATGAAGAGTCAACTGTCAGGTATCTACTGTATGTCTGAAGTTCCTGAATATGAGTGTTTTTAATTTATAAGTAAAAGATAAATGTAATGTTAACTGTTAGGGAAATATCAGGAAAGATATTCAAGCCCTAAACTGAGATTAGTGAAATCTTGGGACAATAATTCACCATTCTTTTGATCTCTGATTACAGGGATAGCTCCTGAATTGCCCTGAAGTCAATAGAAGCCAATAGGAAAAGTGAATGTCTATACCTTGTGATGATGATTTCAGACATATCCGAGATTGGATTCTTCTGAGTCTACTTCCTATTGTGCTGTTTCCTTTCTGAAAAGAAAAATTTCTAGATGGTAAATCCTGAGCCTTACTTTTAATGACCTGTGACTACATTGATTGGCTGCCAGATATGACTCATGCCTGGAATCACATAGAATAAGGGAATTTTCCCTGTTATGAGATGAAATTGTTATAACGATGTCTCTCTTTTTCCTTTTATAACAAATGTCTAAAATCAAAAGTTTTTTAAGTGCAATACTAAATCTCAAAGTTACTAGAATAGGATTCAAATGTGAATATCTTATAATTTTAACCTCTAGTGGTCAAATTTTAATATAAGAATGATGTCCTCCAAAGGGGAAAATGATTTGACAAGATAATAAGACAAAGACATATTATAAAAGGTATTTTTAGTTAAATGAAATAACCAATTTTGAGAAGAGCAACAAGATTAGACTGTATTTTCTAAGAACTATATAAGTATATGATTAGCTTCCAAATTTTATCTATCATGAAAATTCAGGATTTAAATAATAATAAATAAATTCTAAGGTTTTATTAATTAAGGATTAATTAAATTTATACATTAATTGTATTGATAATGGTAAGAAAAATGAAATTGTTTTCCCAATTTTAAAAAGAACTATCTGCCTGACATTTTGAAAGACAGAAGAATTCATTTCTGCAGCTGGACCCTCATAAATTTTAAATGACTTATATCAGGTGAGGATTTAGACAAGGATAGAAACTGTAAAGGATATATAAACTGAAATTCAGAATTATCTAGAAACCTCTTGATTAGAACCAGAGAAATTCTTTTTTGAATTGTTCTGAAAATAAATCATATAAAATAAAACATATTGTCCAAGAAAATTTATATAGGGACCAGATAACTCCATGAAACATCTTTCTTCATGTTCTGTTCCTCTAACCCACTATTCCTACCTGCTCTGTTTGGCTCTGGCCCCTGTTCTGTTTTGACTTTGGTTTCCCTCAAGCTAAGAGACTGCATGCCTTTGTTAGGTAGAACTTGATGAAAATATTTAACTTTACTTGATTACCTTGGTGACATGTAAATTTCCCTCTATGTTATTGCCCTTCTCTCCCTCTCCCCCTCCTCCCCTCCCCCCCTGTTGTTCTATTTGCAAGTAATAGCAAACAATGATCTCTGGGACATATCCTCCCAATAAGATTCCCTCAAGAAACTAATCCCATGAGAATATCCAATTGCATTTACTTTCTACTCCCTTATTGATCATAAAATTAGAGGATATTTCAGACCCCTTCCATTTGACCAAAAGGAGAAAATGTCAAAATATTTTGAATTTACCTTCTTTCCCATAGCTTAGGACCAGTAAGTAAATTGTACTACAAACTTGGCATAACAACAATTCTTTGTTCTCAAAAAGATCTCACCTTCTGGCAAAAGTACTTGCTTTGACCAGCATTATTTGTTCACTAAAAGATTTAGCTCCCCCTGTTTTCTAGGGATCTGAGCACCATCCATTCACACCTCTTAAAATGCTAACAATTCCTGGATTCCAGTGCTTATGAATGGAACCAGGTATTGTACTCTGTTTGTGCCTCACTAACTATGGTTCTTGTTTGTCTGTAAAATAATCAACTTGAAAAAAAAAGTGCTACACAAAAGAGTATGAGTATGATTTCTGTTCTTGTAAGTTATTTTGAATATAGAATATATTATTAGCCCCCATTTACATGGATTCATTGATGGCATTAGGTCGCTGAAATTGTATAGCTGAAGTTGCAGGCAGATGAATTTGAAAGGGGCAGGGTAGGAAAATTGAGGGATGAAGAATTAGGGTTCAGAAGCAGTTCAGGTCATAAGTAAGAAGAAGGATTTTCTTCTTACTCCTATGGGAATTATCTGCATGGTTATATTTTGAAGCTTTTTCTTCCCCTAAAATCTCATTGCAATGATAGTACTCTGGGATAGTACTGCTTGAAAGAGGCATCTGAAGATGTCATTAAAGAAAACCTTAAGAAAGTCTTCAGTAAATGAGAAGCATAATTCCTTAAATTATAGAACATAAGCTCTTTGAGGTCAAAGATAGTAGGTTGTTTTATGTATATATTTGGTTTTATTCTTTGTTGTTGTTTTCCTTTTCTGTATCCCTGTTGCCCAGAATGGTGGCTAGTATTTAATAAAAGCTTAGTCAATGTTTATTTAATTGAATCAAATTGAATTTCTTCACTGTTCTATAAATGACTTAAATACTAAAGGCTTCTCTCATTTAAGAAAAAGGCACCAAAATCTGGAATTATGCCCCAAAAGTTATCAAACTGTGCATACCCTTTTATCCAGCAGTGTTACTACTGGGCTTATATCCTAAAGAAATACTAAAGAAGGGAAAGGGACTTGTATGTGCCAAAATGTTTGTGGCAGCCCTTTTTGTAATGGCTAGAAACTGGAAAATGAATGGATGCCCATCAATTGGAGAATGGTTGGGTAAATTATGGTATATGAATGTTATGGAATATTATTGTTCCGTAAGAAATGACCAACAGGAGGAATACAGAAAGGCTTGGAGAGACTTATATCAACTGATGCTGAGTGAAATGAACAGGACCAGGAGATCATTATACACTTCAACAACGATACTGTATGAGGATGTATTCTGATGGAAGTGGATATTTTCTTCAACAAAGAGAAGATCTAATTCAGTTCCAATTGATCAATGATGGTCAGAATCAGCTATACCCAGAGAAGGAACACTGGGAAATGAGTGTAAACTGTTTGCATTTTTGTTTTTCTTCCCAGGTTATTTTTACCTTCTGAATCCAATTCTCCCTGCGCAACAAGAAATTCAGTTCTACAAACATATATCATTTCTAGGATATACTATAACATATTTAACATGTATGGGACTGCCTGCCATCTGGGGAGGGGGGTGGAGGGAAGGAGGGGAAAATTCAGAACAGAAGTGAGTGCAAGGGATAATGCTGTAAAAAATTACCTATGCATATGTACTGTCAAAAAAAAGTTATAATTATAAAATTAATTTAAAAAGTAAAGTATAAAAAAAAGAAAAAAGAAAAAGGCACCAAGAAATCAAAGAAATGAGATTCTAAAAAAACTAGACAAGAAAGCAATTTAGTGGTTGGTCTTTAAAGAAAGTATTCATGTTTTGGGTGTAGAATATCACAGAATTTTACATTACTTATGTTTTGGATTGGAATCCAAGCTTAAAAATAATCTTAAATACAAGAAATCTTTAGCTTAAAAAGAAGGCACAAAGTATCTGGAAAGGAGTAAATAAAAATTGAGATAGTACTTCAAGGCCCAGGAAATAGAAATACCTTTTACAATTCCAAAGGAAATGTTATAAGATTAATACAGAATCCTTTCAAGCCCAAGGGAGGAATCTGAGGGCCAGATAGCAAAGCTTTCCTCAAGCAAGGATGCATAAATAATTCTAGCATCCTTTGCCAATGAAGAAATTGACCTTAGCTCAAAACTTGAGAGCTTCAGCTGTATCCTATTCAAGAGATGCAAGACTCTAAGGGAGAAAAAAAATACATCAACAACAAACAATAAAAATGAACATTTTTCTCAGCAAATAGAGAGAACTAATAAAGATTAAGACCTACTGCCACTTAGACAATCAACCAGGAAGTATTTATTAAATGCCTACCATGTGCCAGTCACTGTTCAAGATGCCAGGGATACAAAAACAAAACCAACAGTCCCTGATTTAAGGAGCTGATATTCTATGGAAGAAAACTATTATATATATGTATGAAGAGACAGAAAATTTATACAAAGTAAATGCAAAATCACTGGATAGGGGAAAACATAAAAACTATGGTGGGGTGGTCTTAGGAAAGAGCTCCTTTAGAAGGATAAGGCCAAGAGTTAAGAAGGAGGTGGTTAGGTGGATTAGTGGATAAAGTGCTGAGTCTGGGAGCAGGAAGATTCATCTTTTCAAATTCAAATCTGGTCTCAGACTGGTTTACTTATTGCATGTATCACCTTGGACAAATCATTTAACTCTGTGTGCCTCAGTTTCCTCATTTGTAAAATAAACTGGAGAAGGAAATGTCAAACTATCCCAGTATCTTTGGTAAGAAAACCCCAAATGGGATCATAAAGAATTGGACATGACTAAACAGCAACAATAACAAAGGGTTATGAGTCAAGGTGAAGAGGTAAGGAAGTGATGTTCATTATGTTTTTATGATTACTTCTGTTATAAGTAGAATTCCATTACTCTTTTAAAAAAATAATCTCTTATCTGTTTTCTCTGTGGTTATGAGTAGTTAAAAAAACATCCTGAGGAGACCTAAAAAAGAATTTATTTATTTCAAAGGCAGTAGGGGAGGGGAAAATTGGAAAACTGTGTCCCCTTGGGTGAGAGCAAGATTAGAAAAAAGGATTGCAATAGCAATTGCAAAAAGAAAAAAAAAGAGTCAAATTCTGGGACTCACCTAGAGAAAAGACTGTGGCATGCAGAGCAGGCCTTGGGCCTAAAAGTATTTCAAGCATTTATCAGGAAGGTCCTTATGGTGCCATAGTCTCACTACCACAGGGCAGGGTGGGGATATGTCATAAGGGAAGATGAAACTCCCCAAGAAAGATAAAAATGTGTCAAACTAAAACTTACTCAATTCAAAATTTTGTGCATTTTTCTTATAGCAGGCAGGCAGGGAAATTATGATTCTAGCTAGGTAGGTTTAGCATGCACAGCTGCTTCATGTTGTGCTATATGTGTTTCTAGGAAGGCACTGAAAAATTGATTCTTTGTCAGGATCGCCTTTCCAAAAACACCCCTTTCTTTTCATTCCTCTCTTTTACTATTAGGAGAAACCCTGTTTTCCAGAGCTAGAGCCCAGAAAACAAACTGTGCCCTGAGCTTAGCAACAATCCTTTGCACTTACCCTCTGGATGGACTCTGCCACAGTAAAATCCCAGAATTGTTTCAAATCAGCACCAGTGGTCTCTATGCTCAGAAAAGCACCTGCAGGAACCATGTTCCAGGCATGAAATCCTGCTATGAATTAAACTTATTTCATTATTGCTATTACCTCTCATTGTCATAATCATAGCTCACTACATAGTCACTGTTATTTGTATCAAGGTTTGGTTCACTAAAGCAGGTCTCTCACGGGAGGCCCTGGTACTTGTCTAGTTTCTTTTCTCCATTAGAAAAAAAAAAAAAAGTAAGCCTTTTGCTCATGATCACTCTGGTTTTCTTTCATTTTTATTTTATTTTATTTCTTATACTTGACTGGTTGTGATAACCTGTGTGAACTCCTTTATATTTTTTAGTTAACTGTGGTTTTCATAATTTGTGTGAGTTCTGGTTTTCTCAGAGTTAACAGTGGTTGCATAACCCCTGTGACTTTTTGGTCATTTTTTTTCAAATTTGACAGTAGTACACAGATATGGAAGAGAGTACAAGGGTTAGAGATAATCTAAAATTCTGTGCTTTCAGTTTTCAAGCCTACATTGAGCCAGAAAAGTTAGTTGGGGGCACTGAGGTTCTAAATAAGAGGAGTTTTTGCTAAAAGGCCGGTTTATAGCAAGGTCTGGCAGGCTTGAGATGTCGCAGATGCTCAAATGCATTAAGTCTCCAGACAGATGGTAGAGAGGAGATAATTCAAACATCACCCTATTACTCCATCCCCCTTATGCAATCTCATCCAATTCAGGTTCTGGCTTTATGTGACACTCTTACAATCAGGAGCATTGGAAATGCCATACTAATAGGGAGGGCAAATACTATACTTGAACAAAATAGGCATTGTGGTTGAGGAACCATTTCACATCATGTAAATGGGAAAAACAGCTGTGCTTTTGTTCCTCCAACCATTGTTTTTGGACATGCTGTTCAATTATGATAGCACTCCAGCTGCTATCAACACTGTAAGGTCGGAAGGTATCAGAGCATCTCATGGGCCTTCCACATTCTGAAGAGTAACACCTCTGCATATCAGAATGTGATATATTCAGGGTAGACTCCAGCTTTCTACCCCCATTCCAGATGTTTCATCTTTCATCCATATGGATGGTATATAGAACCTTGGTTTTGAAATGGAATCAAAGGCCCAATATGTGCCCCAAACCTCCATTTGATTTCCCAAAAAGAAAATCAGTTTATATTCTCTTCTTTGTCTATTTTTTTTAAACTGAAATTATTGAAAAGAAAGAGCTGGCTCAAAACAGATTTTATTTACCCTATGAAAAGTTACTTGTATCTTGACTTTGGAGACCTACTTGGCAGGTAGGAAAAGCTTAACAATTTGGGCATCATTTCCTGCAAACTTCCCAGAAATTCCATAGCAGATCATTCTGGGAAGTTAAATAACCTTTTACATATCACATGAATACCTGCATACATTCAGATACACACTCTTTCCCAGCTGTCTTCCAACTTCTTTGCTCTTTATTTATCTTTATAACATGCTGGCCAGTGAGCAAGAGTAAATATTATTATTTTCTATAGGGAAAATGGTCACATTGAAAAGTTAAATGTCTTGCCCAGTGTCAAGTTGGGGAAAGAACTAAAGCTGGCTCCATTTATGACCTGAGCAGAATTCTTATTTGAATATAGGAATCCAGTGCTTTCAACTGAATTTACTGACAGCCAAAACAAATGTTCAGTCAATTACTCCACAGAAGAGAAAGTTAGTGACAGAAAATTTAACTAGAGATTTGAGGAAGGCCTTTATCTACTTTAAAAGCTTGCCTTAGAACCTAGGGAAGTTCTGGTTCAGAATTGGAAGAATAGGTGAAAAGAACTAGAAGAAAACAACTAATTCAGAATTAAATGATCATTTGAAATAGTGGGGAGGCTAAAGTTGATAGAACACTTCAGCCTGGAAGTTTTGAATTAATTGTAAAACCAATCAGATGTTTCCACTAAGTTCTCCACTAAGTCTAGTATCAGTATGATGAAACTCCAGGCTGCCCAAAGAAGAAAAATGAGTCCATGTCAGAATTGGTCAAAGCTTCCATGTCCATCAGAGTAGGATTGGTGAGTGAAGGGCTATTATCCTTTCATACTGAATAAGAGAAAGGGAAAAAGATCTTGTTATTCAGTTGTGTTTGATTTTTCATGAGCCCATTTTGAAAATTTTCTTGGCAAAGACACTGACATGGTTTACCATTTCCATCTCTGGCTCCTTATTATAGATGAGGGAATTGAGGCAAATAGGGTTAAGCTTGTATCCAGTCTCATATAGCTAGTAAGTGCCTGAGGCCAGATTTGAACTCAGGAAGAGAAGTCTTCCTGACTCCAAACCTGGCACTCTTTCTGCTACTCCACCTAGATATGAAAGAAAGAGAGTGAGAAAGAGAAATAGAAGAAAACACAATAAGAGAGACAGACAGACAGACACAGACACAGACACAGACAGAGATAAACAAAGAGAGATAGAATCAAAGACAAAGAGAAGAGGAGGAGAAGGAAGGGGAATGGGAGGGAGGGAGGAAGGGAGAAAGAAAGGAAGGAAGGAAAGAGGGAAAGAAAGAAAGATCTCAATATATGTCCCTGGGTTAGGTGAAATTAGAAGAATGCATTTGCTTTTGTTGGAAATTTAAATCCAAACAGTGAATTTTTTCCTCCAAGGATACACCCATGAAGAGGGAAAATTTGAAGCAAAACCCACTGCTTGTTTTGCCCTCCTTATGCACTTTTGCACTTATTTAATTTAATATAATGTGCCAATTACAATTTGCAATGGGCAGGTAATATAAATAAGTGTTGGATTTATGTTTGCACCCAGAGCAGATGTTAACAGCTTCCCTTATAAACAACTTGACCTGTTTTACTACAAACTGTATACTATAAAGATTCGACTATACATGGATTCACACACTTCTTGGTATTTCATAAACAGTACAATGATTCTTTGTGAGTGTATCCTATGTAATTTCTTGCCTTTCAGTTTAGATTGCCATCCCTTCAGTCTCCCAGAATAAATACCTCTTTATTAGTGAGCAGGGTAATTCAGGAGATTAAAAGAGTGGAGTAGTGGATGAGAGATTTCCCTTCTTTAATTAAGAGAGTTCCTAGCTCTTCCTAATCACCAACTTTAGCCCCCCTGTCCCCATCTATCCATCCATGCCATCATTCCACGATCCCCTCCACCTAGTCCAGTTCTATTCTATTGTTTCCAACTATCTCCCTAAGACTGTGATAAAATGACAAGGATGGCCTGAATCTGAAACTCGGCTTAATCTTACTTCTGATTTTATTATATAAAAAACAATTTATCAGTTTCCACTCTTGAGATTATTCATTTGGACAACAGTAAAAATAAGAAAGTGGGGGGGGGGGTTGAGTGGGGAAGAATAGAAAGAAGCATTTTTAAAAATTCTATTCTATTTTAGTTTCAGGCACAAATTCTCTCTTCCTCATCCCCCCTTCCTACCCCAATGGGGAAGAAAAATACAATTCATTACTAACATGGTAAAAAAAAAAAAAAAAAAAAAAAAAAAAACTTCTTGCATTGTCTATGTTCCCTATCCACAACATGGATGGAGGAGAAGTCCAAATCTGCACTCTGGGTCCATCACCTCTGAAGATTGGCAGCATATTTCATAAAAAAAGTCCTCTTGAATTGTTAAGGTCATTGGTTCTGCTCACTCCACTTTTCAGCATTTCATATAAGTTTTCCTAGGTTTCTTTGAAACTAACCCTTTCATAATTTTTAAAGCCTAATAGCATTCTATTACATATAAATATCATAATTTGTTCAGTTGTTATCTAATTGATAGACCTCCCACAGATTCCCATTATCTACTTTCTTCTTTGATTTCTTGGGATATAGACATAGTGTTATTTTTAGGCAAAAGTATATATAGTTTAATAGTTTTTTTTTTCTTTGAGAATAGTTCCAAATCACTTTCCAGAATGATCATAGCAATTCAGTTCCACCAATAGTATATTAATATGCATGATTATACATGATTTTTCACAACCCTGTCAGTACTTGTTGTTTTTCTTCCTTATCATCTTTATTAATCTGATAACAGAGTAGTATTAACTTATATTTCTCCAATTATGAATGACTTAGAAAATTTTTTTCATATAGCTAACAATAGCCAAAATTTTCATCTAAAATTTTTCTATTTATAACCTTTGACTTTTATTAATTGTGGACTGATTCATATTCTTACAAATTTGAATCCATTTCCTATATGTATGTCTTGGAACTAAGAGTTATCAGAGAATTTTGCTACAAAGATATTTTTCCAAAATTTTTGCTTCTCTTCTAATTTTAATTGCACTGGTTTTCCTTGTGGACAAATGTCCATTTTCCTGCCTATGAACCTTTCTATTTCTTTTTCCCCCTTCAACTCTTTCTTTTTTTTTCTTTTTTCTTTTTTCTTCTTTTTTTTTAATTTTTATTTTATTTTATAATTATAACATTTTTTGACAGTACATATGCATGGGTAATTTTTTACAACATTATCCCTTGCACTTACTTCTATTCAGATTTTTTCCCTTCCTCCCCCAACCCCCTCCCCCAGATGGCAAGCAGTCTTATATATGTTAAATATATTACAGTATATTCTAGATACAATATATGTGTGTAGAACCGAATTTTTTGTTGCACAGGAAGAATTGGATTCAGAAGGTAAAAATAACAGTTTACATTCATTTCCCAGTGTTCCTTTTCTGGATGTAGCTGGTTCTGTCCATCATTAATCAATTGGAATTGGATTAGCTCTTCTCTATGTTGAAGAAATCCACTTCCATCAGCATACATCCTCGTACAGTATCATTGTTGAAGTGTATAATGATCTTCTGGTTCTGCTCGTTTCACTCAGCATCAGTTGATGTAAGTCTCTCCAAGCCTCTCTGTATTTCTCCTGTTGGTCCTTTCTTATAGAACAATAATATTCCATAACATTCATATACCATAGTTTACCCAACCATTCTCCAATTGATGGACATCCATTCATCTTCCAGCTTCTAGCCACTATGAAAAGGGCTGCCACAAACATTTTGGCACATACAGGTCCATTTCCCTTATTTAGTAGTTCCTTGGGGTGGGTATAAGCCCAGTAGTAGTATGGCTGGGTCAAAGGGTATGCACATTTTGATAACTTTTTGGGCATAATTCCAGATTGCTCTCCAGAATGGTTGGATTCTTTCACAACTCCACCAACCTGCTTTAAATCACTGATGCATTGTTGGTGGAGTTGTGAAAGAATCCAACTCTTTCTTTATATATAGATTAGCACAGCATCTTTTAATCAATGGCAATGAAAAATTGGGCCAAATCCTGCATGCCACCTTAGGAAGAAAAGTGGGTGATTGAGTAGAAAAGTGGTCAATTGGAGAGTTGTATTGCTAATTTACATTAGTATGAAACCTCAAATTTTATGTCTTTACTTAATATCCTGAAGACTCTGTCCTTGTTCCTCACTCATTCTAATTCACAATCTTAGTTAATGTTTCCATTCCTACTTTTCAGTCCCTCCCTTAAGCCCCTGTCCTGTTGGAAATCCATATCAAAGAGTTATTAGTTTCTTAACATCATCCAAAGAGTGCCTGGAAGGTAAACAAAAGTGGCAAAGAGAGAATAGAGAAAGGGATTAGTGAGAAAAAGTAGGGAGTCTGGGGAAGGAAATCCATAATCTTATTTGTAGTGAAGCTTATAGATTCCTGGTGTCTAATTTGGACTTCAGAACATCTTCTTTGGCCTCAATTTCCTGATCTGTAAAATGAACTGGTTTGGATTAATTAAAGGAAAGCTTAAAAACAATAAAGTAATAATCTTCAAGTGTAAGATAAAGATATCTTGGTGTATGGAAATTACAGCTGGTTGAGACATGGGTTCCATCACTTACCTCCAGTATAATTGACCTTAAGCAAATCATCTGACCTCTCTGGGTCTCAGTTTTCTCATCTGCAAAATAAAGGTACTTGAACTCAATGATCTCTTAAATATCTTCAAATTAATTTTTTCTTAGGTTTGATTGTGGAGGAAATAAGTTTAGGGACCTTGGGGAACACTATGTTAGTAAGAATCACAACATAAAAAATAAAAATAATTTTAAGATGTGAAAGAAAGCTTGCATTTCTAACATGAGATAGAGGCCCCAATAGCATTTGTGGAGAATGGATAGGTTGTATGAGGAGGTCCCAAACAAATGGATTTGATCAGTAAAAAAGTAATACTGAGCTAAACCAGAGAAGTATTTTTATATGAAATCGAATTTTTTGTCTAGGGATCAGAACAGCAATTAACTCTCTCACAAGTAAAACCCAATAGGTTCATAATTGGATGTGATACATCACAGAAAAACAAATAAGAAGTGGCTGAGCTCAGGTAGAAATCTCTATATGCTTGAAAGCAAGAAAAGACTTTTGTTCAACTCATCTTTATATAAGTAAATTCTTCCACAGCATTTTCTATAAGTTGTATTTAGAAATTAACTCTCCAGTTTAAAAAAGCAGAGCAGTGTTTAGGAGAGACTTCCATGCTTCTTTAAATAAGATCTTTCTTACCAGTAACCCCAGAACACTTGGACAAACAAATGAAGAATGAAATGAACAGAACCAAGAGAGGATTGTATACTGTGATTGTCATTTTGATTATTATAAATATCCAAATTAACTGCAAAAAAGCCTATAAAGGAAGATATTATCTGCGTCCAGAGAAAGAACTGGTAACTAGAAGTATGTAGAGAATGATTTTACCTCTATCTATCTATCCATATTTTGTTTAATGGTAGCCATCTTAGGGAGGGGAGAGAAAAAAAGGAAAAAGATTAAAAAAGAAAATTACATGATAATTTTATTACATATTTAAAAGAACAAGTTGTATATAACAGATTTGGAGTTTCATGTGCAAACATCTTTTTTTTTCCCTATTCAACTGTCTTATGGAAATGCTTGATTTATTTCTTAAGTTCAGAATAAAATAAAGAAAATTAAACAAAAATTTAAAAAAACACAACAAAAAAGAATGAACTCCCTGTATAAAACACTGCACTATCTCCCTATTTTCTCCATTATGAAATATAAACTATTTTGAATTTAGAGTCTTTCAAAATCTGGGTTCTATTTCCCCTTCCAGACTTGGATTTAAAGTAAGTTAATCAATACTCAGATACTCAATAATTTGTGACTCTGGGAAAGTCATGTAGCCTCTATTTATGCTTCATTTTCCTCAATTATAAAATAGAAATAATAGTAGCACTTACCTCCCCCAATCCACCCCAGGGTTGTTGTGAAAATCAAATGAGATAATATTTGCAAAGTGCTCAGCACAGAGTCTGCTATACAGTAGGTGCTTAGTAAATACTTATTCTATTTCATTCCACTTATATATTCCTGTCCTTCATTAATTCTACAATGGAATTAAGCTACTCTACCCTGATAATCCTGACTGCCAGTATTATAAGCAGCCTTCATTCTTTTGTAGTATAATTTTTTTTTAACTCTAAGAATTATTCTGGGAAGCTAGTCTTTGTTCCAAACATACTGTAACCCATATGTTTCATTCCATATGGAAGATGCATCTATTGTTCATGGTATTGTTTGTGACAATAACTTATAATTTGGTCCCTAACTAAAGGAGCTGCCACAGTGTCCATGGATTTCCTTATTATAAGATTTTTTTAGGAATGTTCCACCCCCAACAAAAAAGTCATTATGGAATAATGCCAAAACACTAAATTTGGGGGGAATGGAAGCTTTGAGTATGTGTCCCAGCTAATATTACAACTGATATTTAAATAGATCTTTTTTTAATAAAAGCTTTTTATTTTCAAAACATATGTATGGATAGTTTTCAACATTCATCCTGAATTTACAAAGAACTTTGTTCACAACAATCCCATAGAGTCAGGGAAATAAAATTTCTATTTTACAGATAAAGAAACTGAGATTAAAAGCACTTAAATGATTTCCTAAGCTCCTAAGTAGAACCAGGAGTCAAATCCAGGTCCCTCCTGCCTCCCAAGTGCATCATTCTTTCCAGAGGAAATTATCTTGTCTTTCCTTATGTCTGTGCTATGGAACTTTACTAGCTATGTGACTATAAATGAGTAACTGAATCTCTGAATCTAAGTTTCTTTGTCTATAAAATGAAAATAAGTCTATTTACCTCACAGTACTGCAATGTAGAAAATATTGAAATTATTAAAGTTGTTTTTAAATGTAAGCCATTATTATCACATGAATAAGAATCATATGAGATAAGAAAATATGGATAGGGTTTGATCTTTCCAAGTAGATTTGTTGAAGTGAGTTAATATTTTTTAAGTCCAGTACAGGTCCTTCATTCAGTTCTTTCTCCATCTCTGATTCATATAAAATATAAGAAGCCAATCTCAAAATGAAATTTTGAGTCTTGTTTTTTTCAAGAGAGAATAATGTTAAAGAGAGAGAAAGCTGGAAGGAAGTTCCCCAGAAAATCTCTGAGGGAAGAGAATGAAGTCCCTTGTCTTTCTAATTAGTCTTGGTTTAAAAGAGCTAGCAAGGAATATGTGGAGAAAAGGAAAATATTTAAAACCAGCTCAATGATCTGGTATGACCTTGCTAAGCAATCAGCTCTATTTTAAAACCATTGCCAGAAGATGAAATTTTTCTTTCCCTTTTAAACTCACATATGTTTCCTAGAAGTCTCTGGACTTTTAAAATAATGATTTGTTTTCTTCCAGCAATAAGTTTCTGATACCACAGCTTCTACTAACACTAGGCCATTTATTGTTTTGAATCATAACATTCCTACTCAGTGTATCAGAGCAAAAATGTACTAAATGATGCCCTAGTAGAATTAGTAATTCATGATTGGATGGGATGAACATTTTTTATCTGCTTGTCCAGGGAAATACTAATCAATTTTCAATTAGGATAAATTGCTGATTCTGTGGCATATAGTGGTAGGGAGGATGAGAAAGGGAAGAGATATCATAGAATCAGGCTTTGCAAGTTAGGAAAGACTTTAAAAGTCATTTAGTCTAGCTATTCCATGCTTGACAAATGTTTAGACTTCTACTTGAATACTTCCAGTTATAAGGGGCTCAGTTCTTTGGAAAACATGATACTTTATACATAATATATGCTCAATAAAGCTTGAATTAAATGCATTCCATTGTAATTTTGGAAAGGACTGATTATTTAAAATATTCTTTCTTTGTATTAAGCTGAAATCCTCCTTGCTGAAATGTGCATTTGTTATTTTGACATAGGAATTCATTTAATCTCTTCTATATAACAATCTTTCAAATATCTAAAGATAGTTATTATTTCTCTCCTGCCTCTCTGAAGAGTTCCTACCACCTAGTTTGTTTGCTTTTAAAAATTTTACTCTTATAACATGGCATCAATACTTTTCACTATTCCAGTTACTTTTCTCTGGATATTATTCAATTCCCCAATGTCCCTTTTGACAACATTCTTTAATGTTCTTATAGAAAGGATCTGCCCAGTGAAGTGTATGAATAATAAATTACATTTATAGAAGTGCTTTAAAATTTGTAAACCATTTTATCTATATATCCTATTTGAGAAGAAGGATGCCAGTCAACAACCTACATTATCACAACAACTTGTGAGATAGGTACTGCAAATATTATTGCCATTTTACAGAAAAGGAAACTTAGGTTCAGAAAAGTTGAGTGACTTATCTATAATAACACAGGTAGTGTCAGAGGTTGCAACCAGATGCAAGGTTTCCTCACTCCTAAGTCCAGCACTGTCCACAACACCATCAATAGAGAAGGATAATTATCTTTTTTTTATGCAGTAATATATCCTGCTCTTGATGCAAAGAGCTTTCTTCTTGTTATTTTGGCACCACTGTAATAACATTGATCCAAGGAGTTTTGTAATGAATTCTGACAGGTTTTTTTTTTGTTTGTTTTTTGTTTTTCTGAAGAATTTCAGGTTTCCCTCAATTCATACTAGGACAAACTCTACCAAGTCTCATTCTGATACCTCATCTCATTTTGGAGTTACCTAAAGTTTTTAATAATTTTTTTTCAAAAAATAAAAAAATAAAATAAAAAAGAATAAGCCCTCCTACCAAGCTGGAAAAATTTCAAATATAAATTAGTCTGGCTACAAACTATGTGTCATCTTTCTGAGACCAAGTCTCCTTGAGTTCAGAGAGGCTAATCAACAGATATTTTGTCAGCTATCACATGATGGATTTTTCTTGGCCTTCCAGTTCACCAGCTGCCTCACTTCTCATGTGCACCTTCACTCCCTAGGAATAGGTTTCTTTTCAGCCACTACTGAACTTCATGAGGTTGTTTAAAAAGACAGCAAATTAAATTTGCTTCAGCGGAGTTGTTGTTGTTCAGTCATTTCAGTCACGTCTCATTTTTTGTGACCTCTTTTAGGGTTTTCTTGGCAAAGATACTGGGATAGTTTGTCATTTTCTTCTCCAGCTCACTTTATAGATGAGGAACTGAGGCAAACAGAGTTAATGGACTTACCCAGGGTCACATGGCTAGTGAATGTCTAAGGCTTCAGTGGGATGCCCACATCAATAGAATCATTGATCCTTAAAGCACTGAAGTAGTTCTTTGTGAAGGTGACATTTGAACATAAGTGTAGAACATTACAAGCCAGTTGATCTGGTTCTAGAAAGTTAACATTTTTGGGAACTGAATTCTGCCCTTTAATAGAAAAATTATCCTTCCCAGTCTTGTCTCATTTACAAATATGATCAATATGCCTTCCAGTTCCCCATTTGAAAAATGTAACATCTATCCATCTTGAGGAAATCTAATACTGTTAAGATTATTGTAGGATTATTATTTGATTAGGTTTAAATTCATTCAAAAACAGATATCAAGCAATATTAGTGAAGCTAAGTGATTTACTACATCATCTTTTATTGATCTTTAATTTCTTTTTACCCATATTTGCTGTGTATTTTTCAGTTACTTCCAGGATCAATTAAAAGTGTTCTGCGTGGTTTTTAAAGCCCTTCACAACATAGCCCTTTACTACCTTTCTAGTATTTTTATACCTTGCTTCTCTCTACTCTGCTATTCAGTGACATGAGCCTGCTTACTTTTCTTTGCACAAGACTGTCCATCTCCTAGCTCCAGACTTGTACTTTGGCTGTTCCCCCAAATCTGACTTTCTCCTCTTGGTTATCTTCAGGCTTCCTTCAGATCTCAGACAAAATCCCTCCTTCTAGAAGTCATTACTGATCCATCTTAATACAAATGTTTTCCATTTGTTAATTATCTCCAACTTATCCTATGTATAGCTTAATTGTCCATTGCTGTTTGAATGTTGTCCTCCCCATTAGACAATTAACTCCTTGAGAATAGGGACTGTTTTTAGCCTTTATTTGTATCCCCAGAACTTATCATAATGCAAGGCTCATAGTAGGCACTAAATAAATTCTTCTTGACTGATTGAATTGACTGCATCTATATATACATTTCTTCTGAAGTCATGTATAAGTCAGCCAAACTTCTTCCCTATTGTTTCTTCAGAAATTAGCTGAGCCCCTCTTAGGCTTTTGCTCTTTCTAAATGAAATATGTCATCTTCCTTATCATCCATCTCCCTCCCTCTCAAATTTCAGCTTAACTCATGTCAGTGAGTTTTTTGACAAGCATTTTCACCTTAGGAGGCATTTCTCACCCTGGCAAGGAAAGCTCATCATTTGGTGTCTCAAGCCAAAATCTAAGAAACTATTATCAATCCTTTTACACTATCTGCATAGCTTATTGATGATTTATCACATCTTCATTCTCTTTACAACCATCACTTAGAAGAAGAGATAAATATTCTACCTATAAACCTAAATCCCTGTTTCTTATGTAGGACTTAACAATCTTTGAATACCTTTCCATTTTGTTCTTCTGGTATTATTCTTATTTGTATCATAGAATGTGATGAGTGGGTTTGATACATTTTGACAGCATCTCTAGCCTGTTCTGAAAACACATATCCAAAGAAAACATAACAGCCAATTAGTTATTTCTAATCTACTTTATCATTTCCCTAATAACTTTCAGCAGTGATTCATTAATTAGCATTATGCATCCTTTTTATGTGGGCTAGGACTCCTGTTATGGAATCCTTTATTCCAAAGGTCATTCAGCTATTTCCTTGAGATAATAGTATTTCTGTAATTAAGTAGTATTGAATTGGTTGCATAGAGTTTGGCACCTGAAGTTGTAAGTAGTTTAGGATCACCGAAAGCAAATTCAGTGCAGCTGGATCTTTTTTTGCCCACTTCTAAACACAGCCTATTATCCCTCTCCAGTAGATGTCCAAGATATATGTACTGATTGATGATTTTGGTCCCCTTGATCATTATCTGAGCAATAAGCTTTCTATTTTCTTTATTTTTCCAACATAGATAGTTAGATCTGTGCCCATTACTGTGTAGTTTTGTATTGTTTTGACACAGAAAACAATTAACACAATGTTTTCTGTGTCTGGGAGCATTTGAAGAAAGTAACAATCAATGTGTAATCTTTGTATTTGAACCTTATTCATTTTATTTTCTTCCATAGCCACGAAGAATATGTTAGGCAAACCTGAATCTCCCCATGCCTCAGTTAATGCCAATATCAGTGGAACTTTGAACAAAGTTGTATTTGAAAAAGAAAAGGAAATGAATAGATCATGTAGCAATAATAAGAGTCAACAGATGCACAGGAGTACCTGGAATCCCTAAGATTCTCTAAAAGACTTAAGAGAAAACTTAAATATGAAATAACATCAGATGGAAAAGTCCTGGAAGAAAAAAATTATATTGATACAAATAGGGATCAAAATATCTAACATTTGAACATTTTCAATTAACAGAAGGAAAGCAAAAGCATTTTCATGTAAATTTCATAAAAAGATTATCATTATTAGATCATTATAATTCAGCAACTGTGATTTACTCTTTCATGTCAATCAATAAACAATTATTTATTATACACCTATTTATTATGTGTGAGGCACAGTGCTAAATGCCTGGGGAAAGGTTAAAAAGAAGTCCCTGCTTTCAGAAAGCTGACAGTCTTTTAGGGGAAAAACATGCAAACAACTATATACAAAGAAGCTATTATACAGGATTAATTTAAAATAATCAGTGGAAGGAAGATATTGGTATTAAGAGGGATTGGGAAAGGCTTCCTGTAGATTTTAGGATTTAAGCTGGGACTTTAAGGAAGCCAGGATATAGGGATGAACATAAGAATACTTCTGGGCATGGAGGGAAGCCAGTGAAAATGTACAATGGAAGAAGCAAGAAATAACAAAATAGCAAGGAGGACAGTGTCTCTGGATCTCAGAGTAAGTGAAACAGAATAAAGTAGAAGAAAACTAGAAAGGGAGGGGTAGGTTATAAAGGATTTTGGATGCCAAATAGGGATTTTTAAATTTTATTTTCAAAGTAATAGGTAGCCACTGGAGTTTGCTGAATTAGGAAGTGACATAGTCAGATCTATGCTTTAGGAAGATCATTTTGACAGCTGAATGAACTAAAGTGAAAAGAGACTTGAGATAGAGAAAACAACCTGAAGACTATGGTAATAATTCAAGAATAAGGTGACAAGGCTCTGTACTTGGCAACAGTTAATGAGAGAAAGTAAGGAATCCAGGATGCTAGAGAGGCTCTAGGCCTGGGTGACTGAGAAGATATTAGTGCCCTTGTCAGTAATAAGGAAGTTTTAAAAGAGGTGAAGAATGGGAGTGGGAAGACAAATGATAACAAGTTCAGTTTTAGTCTTGTTGAATTTAAAATGTTCAATAGGTGACTGCAGGTAAGAGTTTGAATAATAGAGAAGAGAGTAGTTAGATAAAAAAATTTGAAAATCATCAGCATAGAAATGATAATGGGAACTGATAAGATCACTAGTGAAATGGTAGATTGAAATGAGAAAATAGTCAATGATAGAGCCCTTGGGAGCATTCAGGGTTGTTGGGTATGATCTGAATCCAACCAAGGAGACTGAAAAGGAATCTACCACTGACAGGTAGGAAGAGAATTAAGATTTATGTCACAGATCTTTTGAGAAAAGGGAATATCAAAGCAAAAAAGTTGATTGACAAGAGTCAAAAGTTGCAGAGATAATGAAAAGGAAGAGAACTGAGAAAAATACCCTAAGATTTGGTTATTAAAAGATCATTGGTAACATTGGAAAAAAAAAGTTTTGGTTGAATGATGAGATCAGAAACCAGACTGTAGAAATATGGAGGAAAGGAAAGGAAAGGAAAGGAAGACATTAGCTGTACATGGCTTTCTCATGGAGTTTAGCCAAATAAACAGAGAAGAGAAATTGGATCATAGTTGGCAGGGATGGATGTATCAAGTGAGAGTTTTTGCAGATAGTAAAGACATGTAGGAAATAAGGAAACAGCCAGTAGACAGGGAGAGATTGATATAGTGAGAAAATGGGATGATAGAGGGGGGAAATTTGCTAGAAAAGATGGGATGGATTAGCATCATTTGTGTTAAGAAGTTTGTTTTGGCAAGAAGGACTACCTCTTTTTATGTGATAGGCAAAGGAGGAAATAGTGGCAGAAGTCATCTGAATTATGTGAATGAGATGTAAGGAAACAGAGGAAACTCCCAGAGAATGATATTAATTTTTCAGTGAAATATAAGGCAAAGTTAAAAAAGGGGAAGTCAAAGGGTTAAAAAAACTGCAGTGATGAATGGAATAGTGAGCAAGTACCTAGGTCTTTTCTATTTAAAATATATTTATGTTTGCTTTATTTAGGTTCACTTTCTCATCATTATATGTTTCTGTAGATTATTGATGTCATTTTCTTAACTGTGAAAATCCTACTACCTCTAAAAAGGTTCTGTGGCCTATTATGGATTATGTAAACTTAGAAGTATATCAGAAACTTTTATTGCAGGTAGAATGTGTGTCCTGGAGACCTCATAACATAAAGGACTATTGTACTGATACAAAACCTACAAGGTTTCTAATCCAAAAATCAAAACAAAACAAAACATTTTGGCCTTCTATTCCTAAAGGTATCAAAGTACATGGATAGAAATTATGAGAGAATTTCCAAGCACTTTTAATATCCTGAACTCTTTTAAAATGTATCTCTTCAGCTTATGGATGGTTAGACCTACTTTATAACATTAAGATCTTTTGAAATTCATATTATTAATTCAGAAATAAGGCTTTGGTAATTTCCAGAAGCAAGGAGATGTTTTTCTCTCCAAATATAAAAACAAAATGTGCCACTAATAATGAATTCTTAGTTTAATCATGTGCTTCCTTCATTACTTTCATATTTGAGGTAATATAAAGGGAGGAACAATTATTGCCTTGTTCACTCTGATTTATTTGGCCCTCTGCCTCCTCACCTTGCTAATGAAAAATAAACTATGCTGCAGGGGTCATTTAGGATGTGATTTAATAACATGCTTTAAAAATTTTCTAGCCTGGAAGGAAATGTATTAGCTTGAAAGCACCTGCTGGAAAAAAATACATTTTGTCTGTCTTTTTTTCCTGTCTGTCTTTCGGTTATGAGGTAATTCAAATCAACAATATGTATAGTACCATTAAGAGGCATCTGCTATGAGAGAGGATGCAAAATGCTGAGGAGCAAATGATGTTTCTCAATGAAGAAGTTCAAAAAACCAAGCTCTCCAGATCCTGGATTCCCTAAGAAAAATGCTACATCAATGGCATCCAGCATAAGTCCAGGAACAATTCCATGTCTAAATTAGGCTGGAAGTGTTTACCTTAAAGGACAAAGTATTGACACAGAAGGAGCCTCATAACTTGCTTTGTTTCAAGGTAAATTTGTGAGATGGGACCCACTTTCATTAAATGAGTTGCCATCACAGGTCTGCAGTACTAAGTCACTCTGGTATTTCTATGAATATTAATTATTTCATTGACATGGAAAAAGAGGCATGACCAAAAAGAAAATAAACTCCAGATATGGCACTATCCAGGAAAATGATAGTGATATGTTAACATACTAAAAGTGCTTTTCTGTGCAACAGTTTATCATTCTTTGTATGGCTGGAGCCAGACAGTTTTATCTCTAAACACCAACCTATCTTTGTACTAAATGTAAAAGGGTTTGTTGGTGTTTATGGGAAGAATGCATTTTCTAGTCTTCCAAGTATTTCCTTTGAGCTTGGTTCTGAATTAAATACTTTCATCTTAAGCCTTATTTTAATGCTTCAAAGGAAGTAATTTCCTCACAGTCAGTATTCCCTTTGCCCATGAAGATCATGCCCTCTCCAGGCCTTAGTATACGGCTTCATAAGTGAAGTTTGGCATAAGTTGCCAAAAATAAATGTTAGAGGCTGACCAATCTCCTGGTAATAGGTCCCTCCAAATTCTCAGCTATTTAATCCAGACTTTTGAGGTTTTCCATCTTGGTGAAACTGGACAGATTCATGTCTAGTTTTGCCTTTAAGAATCTTTGGTCACTAACATGCTTTGATGAATCACTAGAAGGAATTTGGTGAAAAGTCTCAAGCCTTATGTAGAGTTTCAAGTTGTTGATGCTCCTGGGTCAGTTTTGACTAGGCTCTTTTTAAGTGGACAAGAGAGTTAAATGGTGAACCCTTGATAGTGTCCAGACATTAGTAGCCTTGATGGTGTCTAAAATTAAAATATCCCCATTAGTCAACCAGGCTAGAATTATTTATTACTTTCAACTAAAGGAAGATGATGATTCAGAAGAAACTTTGTGACTCACTATTGGATTAGACTTCAGTTTTTAGGAGTGAAGCAGCAACCATACCAAAAAGTACATCATAACTCATGGAATTATTGGAAAGTTATAGATCTTCTCAACAAGTAATTAAGTTTAAGAATAATAAAACTATTTTTCCATAAGGAGGTGTCAGCTAAACACAGGGTTGCAATGAATGATATTTATTTTCATGGTCAGTTGTTTGCCTTTTCTCTTTTTCTATAGACAAGTCTTGCCTTCTATTTAGTATTAAGGACATAAGTTACTTGGATATTTATTCTTTTAATTGGCTAAGGTCCTCTAAATTTATTACTTTCAGTTTCTGTTCCCATTATGTTAAACATGCAAAATTTCTTTTGAGTTATAGACTGTTAGTAACAAGCAGTCAGTCTATTATGGAAACCAATTAAGTAGCTTTACTGGAATCTGCCAGAAAGAAATGTTTCTCTTTCTCTCTCTTTTTCTGTCTTTTTTTCTTTCTCTTTCTCCCCTTCCTCTCTCCCCCCCTCTCCTTTTTAAAAAATAATTTCCCCTAAATTTTGCTACCATTTTCTCAAGTTCAAATTCACTGCTCATTTTTTCTAAGTCTGTTTCTTTTCTTGAGCTCCCATCATCCTTGAAAGAAATTTGACAGACAGAAAGGCAGACACACCCAGGAAGCTGAAAAATAATTATGTGAAAAACAAAGATAGAGTTTCATTATTTCTGAGTTCTATCATTCATTGAGAACCACTATTCATGGGAGAGTGATTGTATGAAAATAGCCATATGAATACATTTACTTTAATTATAATAACCTGCAATAATAAAACATGATTTTGTAGTCATAGTAAAGTGCTCTAATGCCTGCATTGTTGTAAAATAATGCATTTGTAGATGTTGTGAAGCCAAATGCACACAGATGGACATTATTATGTGGACACATGCTCTATTACAGGAGGGCTTCTTAAGTTAATTGCCCTCATTTAAAAAGATACTAAAAGGCAAACTTGGGATAATTCTTTTTGATCATTTTGCAAATCAGTAATGACTATATAATAGTGACCATATCTCTGTAGAATGTTTAGCCAAAGTCATGTAACTTCTTAGGAAGGGAAAATTATATAGAATTAAATAATAGTGGTTTGGTACAGAACAAAAATTTCCTTAGTACCATTATTATGGCAGAGCTATGGACGACTGGGAAACTCATGCAACTCTTTTTGATTAGGTAATGACATATTTTCACCTACAGATTTCAAACTCCTTATATTTAGGTCTGGAAAGTTCTTAGGGATCTTCCAGCCCAGTGATATCAAACTTGAATAGAAAGGCATCTCTGTGGGTCAAATACTGACTAAGAAAATCACAATCAACATTATCTATGTTTTATGTTGTGTTTAGTTATAGTGTTAAACATTTTCCAATTACTTTTTAATCTGCTTCAGGCCACACTTGGGAGTTTTGTAGGCTGCATCTATGAGTATAAACTTTTAATGCAGTCCAACTCTCATTTTATGGATGAGGAAAGTTAGGTCTAGAATGTTAAAAATCACTTTCCCAAGATTACATAGGGAGTAAGCAGCAGAACTGTGACTCAAATCAAACCTCCTACCTCTAAATCCAGTGTTCTTTTGAGGATACCAGATCTAAAAATCAGAATAATAACAGAAGCAAAAAAGAATCTTCAAATAGCAATCAGAAACATAAACCAAAGAAGAGAACTTGCATGTAGTGGGGAAAAGACTCTTGGGGTGAGGATTTTTTATTATTATTATTCAACTGACACTTTAAAAAGATTATAGAGTATATATACACACACATATATGTATGTGTGTTTTATATATATATATATATATATATATATATATAAAACACACATACATATATGTGTGGAGAGAGAGAAACAAAAAGAGACAGAGGCAGAGACAATAAATTTTAATGGCTCCTTGTAACCTCTAAAGCAAATAGAAATTTTTTATTGTTTATCATTTAAAGCCTTTCACCAGCTGTTCCCAACTTACATTTCCAGAATTACTTAGCTCAATCCTTTATCATATCAGTTATGGTCCAACCAAACTGACCTGCTTTATACATAGCATTCTATTTTCCATCTACACAGACCTTTCCAGTAGCTGTTGTTCATTCTTAGGATGCGTTCCCTTCCCTTCCCTGACTTAGAATCAGTCCCTGGTTTCTTTGGAGACTCAAATTCAAGATTTACCTCCTTCATGAAACCTTCCAAGACCTTCACAACTACTTCACAACTACTGTCTTCTCTTTACTTGCCCTCTTCCTCAACAGAGGAAGCCTTTGGAGGTCCAGGATGATTTTATTTTTCTTTTTGTAATCGCATCACCCAATAAATGACTAGACCATAGTAGGTATTCAATAAATGCTTAATGACTAATTGAATGAATGATCAATTTAATCCGAGTAATTATTTCTTTTGATGCAAGTCACACCTATCCCTACCTTAGGAAATAGTTTTGTTTTGTTTTTTAACTGTTGTGGAGGAAGGAAAATTGGGGTATGAAAGTCTTTTTTCAACAATATTTTCTGGATATGGATAAGTTCTCCTAGGAATTTCCTTCCCCTTCTTTCCCTTTCTTTATTCTCATCCCCTTTTCCTTAAAAAAATTCAAGGACATATGTATATTATTATACTTTGTTACAAGGTAGGGAAAGTTAGAGATTTTGTTCCTTTAAAATATATCCCATTCTTTTCTCCTTCCATTTTTATTCTTCAATCTTTTTTCTTTTTATTCCCTCTTCTTTTTCTCTTTCTCCTCTTACCCTCCATTTTCCTTTTCTTCCCTTTCTCAAACTCATTTTCTCACTTCATTTTCTGTTTTTCTCTCTCTACTTTCTCTCATTGTTTCCTCCTTTTCTGTTCTCTCCTATCTTCTGTCTCACATTCCCAAGGGTCATGCCTCTGCAAAGCATGATCTTCTGGGTGTCTTGATTTATTCCTCTAATTGGAAGCTAATGTCATCTCACAGTTAATTAATGCCTAATGTAGACAGGCTCTTTGTGTATGCCTTGGAATTGATGAGCAGCTGGAGCAGTCATACTTGACTGACAGCTCTCAATTGTCAGTGAGATGATATAAAGCATAGAGCATATACATTTTTAGATTGAAAGAGAGATCATTTAAGGCAACCTATCTTGTTACAGATGAGAAAATTGAGTCTCAAAGGAGTAAGATGACTTGTCCCAGGTCACTTAATTTTTTATTTATGTTGCATTTATATGCATTTTATGTAATATTTATATATCTTTTTTATTTGTATAAAATAATGAGAAATAATTCTCCAAAATACTGATATTCGACAAAAATTCTTCTTTATTCAGAAAGCTACAGCTACCTAATTCCTTTTTATAAAATCTCTCTTAAGTAGTTTTCTTAGTGGTGAGTAATGGAAAATAAGGATTTCTATATTGGTAAAATTGTGGGGTTTTTTTATTTTTTTTGTGCTGTTGTTTTTGTTTTTGTTTTGATTTTTTAACAAAGGAATTTTTTGAGAGATAGAAACAGACAAAGAATGGGCTGAAGCCTTCTCTAATAATAGGAAATGTGAGTTTAGGTCAATTAATTATTTGGCGTAGGATATAAAAACCACACTATTGATTTACTTATTTGATTATTATATTAAACTATAAGTAATATGCAGAGGAAATGCATATGTGCATATTACATATATTTGCCATAATATAACTTTCATTTTTTAGGTCCAGATTTGATATTTTATCCAAGTGGAAAATTTCTGGTATGAAAACACTTTCTATCCATGCAGATCAGCAAATCATCTACAATTTATAGTGCCAGAGATTTATTTGGGTTAGAAAGAAGTTATTGGGGGACATTGATCCAGTTGTAGAGGAGACACTTGAACTCTTATCTCCCTGATTCAGTGTCTAGATCTTGGTCCATAACAGGATGCTAAGAGATCAAAACTAGAACACAGGGGCACAAGCAGGAAGGCAGTTTGGGGGGAAGAAAGATCTAATTGTAGTTCATTCACCTGAAGTCACTGAAGGTCGCTATTCTTCTACTAGTACTCAGTAGGGGGGAAATTACTCAGATGTTCTCAGAGAAAGAGGCTGGCAATTTGTAGGAGATATAGCCTTGGATTTGGAGTCAGAAGATTTGGTTTCAAATACCAGCTCTGTTACTTACTGCCTTGTAATGCTGGGTATACTATTTATTCTTTACTCTGGTCTTAAGTTCTCTTATCTGTAAAATGAGAAAATTGGACTAGATGAATTCTAAGGCTCCTTCTAGCTCTAAATCTTATGATCCTCTGTAACGTCTGAATTACTCAGACTGCCTACCTATATCGACCATAATAATTGGAGAAGTTATATTTTTTTCTTATATGAAACCTCATAGGGTCCATCAAGCAAAAGGTGTTGCAAACATAATTTTTCACAGACAAATACAGTACCTTGAACATGAACAAACCAATTCAGTAGCTTTTGTTTTTGTAACCAGAACATGATTATTGCATGTGAAAACGTTCAGGAGGCTTGGAACAGTGAGCTCTCTTTAGCAGCTCTATATTATGTGGGGGTCCTGGCAAGTAACATGCAGTTCAAACTGTCTTATTTTTTAAATGTTCAGTTGTTTACCCACTTAACCACCAGTCTGCTGGAGTTTCTTAGTAAATATTGCCCCCTGCAGTTCATGCCATAACTATGCAAGAGGGTAAACACAAATTCTTCATCTCTCCTAGTCCAAACACAGGCATGGGGAGGAAAAGACATTAGTTTTATCCAAAGCCAAATGATCTTTGCTCTAATATTGCCCCTTGCAACATGTAGACAATGCAACTATTTTCCAGCATATGATTAGCGCTGAGATAGACTTTGTGAGATTGGAGGGGCTCAGGAAAGGTAAATCAGAAATGTGAAAAAAAAAAAAAAAAAAAAAACAACTTGTGTCTTTAGTCATAATAAATGTAACTCAACTTGGAGATGAGTTATTGTTGGAACTGGAAAGATTTCATCAATTCATTCAATTATACTCAATGACAAATTTGAGCCATCCCAATCTCATCTTACATTATTTTAATATAAATAAAGAAAAAAAAACAACAACACAGTTTTCTGTAGTAAACATTGAAACTTTAATCCACAAACCAGGACTTTTTTGAAAAAATAAAACCCTCGACATAATGGGGCAAAGAAAGAAAAACATTTATTTAATGTCTTTCTGAATTCTTTAACTGAGGTCATTGAACTGTACTTATATTGCTCTGCATCACTGAAATTCTTAAGATAATCCACGTGCCTTCAAGTATACATAGACCTGCCTTTGTAACAGTTAAATACATACATATATATATATATATATATATATATATATATATATATATATATATATATATATATATATATATACCTAAAGGTTTCTATGGTAGCATCTCACAAATTTGCAAATAATTTTATTCAGATAGCTAAAAGCAGGTTCTCTAGTTTCCTAAAAGTTTCTAGTCCAGGGCTTCTTAAACTTTTTCCTCAAATGATCCCTTTTTGCCTGAGAAATTTTTACATAATCCAGAAATATAGGAATATAAAATAGATATACAAATAAAATATTTACTATTAGTGAATCATAATTTCGTGATTCTCCAATATTCAATTACATAGAACCCACAGTTTAAGAAGCTTTGATCTAGACCAGGGTCAACAAACTATTGTGATGGCCAAATCTAGGCTTAGTTCTTTTATACAGTCTTTTAGCTAGGGATGGGTTTTACATCTTAAATAAATTCTTATTATATTTAAAAATATAAAATATCTTTAGCTCTCAAATTAGGTATTTGGCAGTGCACTGCAATTTGCCCAGGATTGGTCTAGACTATAAATTCTAAAACTTATGAGGACAGTAGTCTCTCACTCATTTAAGTGCATTGTTTTTCATAACATCAGCATAGAGTTTTAAATGCCTAGTGGAATTTTAAGAAAAACAGATAGATTTATTGACCTAGAAATGGATCACAATCTGATCTAGGCATCTCAACTTTTCAAAAGCTTTTTTTAAAAAAAGTATTTAATATCCATTCCTATTAGAGCCATCTTGAGGCAAAAATATTTGTCCCCAGTTTTATATTTGGTCAACTTCACACTATTGTAAGGATGTAAGATGGAGTAATTTAGGCACAAGATTGTCAGGTTGAAGAGTGAGGTAGGGAAGGAACCAACAGACTGAAAATACTTGAAAGTGATACTTCTGCTTTTCTTTGTATACATAGCATTTAACATAGTGCCAAGCATAGGCATTTAATAAATGCTTGTTGACTAGACTTGTAAACTCATAATCTTAACTAAACTTAGCCTCTTAGTGTCAGCTACCCAGATCTTTAATCACATGACTCTGAGGATTCATATTGCCCTTTTATGACTTCTTATCTCTCTCTTTTTTTCTTTTACATTTCCTTTAATAATCATTTTAATTGACTTTTAACAAGTCTGAAAATGTTGATCATTGGAAGCTCATACAGTATTATTCGCCCTATCTCACCTCTTACAGGCTAGATCCCTTGCAGGACCTTAGACATATATCTTCTTTCAATAAATAACAATTTACAATTGAATTGAAAAATAGTTTGGGCATTCTGGTGCTGAATTTATCTACGTAGAAATGGAATAGAAATCAAGCAGTGAGATTTTATATATTTGATCAACACATTATTGGTGAAAGACTTTGGAAGGAGTCTGAGTACCATCACTCACTAGAATATTGCCTAACACTAAATCATTTTAATCTCACTAAGTTTTAATTTCCTCATCTACAAAATGGGAATATTTCTCTGTTTATTATACAATGTTATTGTAAAGAAAGTATTTTGAAAACCTTAAACCTACTATAGATCTGAGTTGTGTCCCCTACAAATCTGATTGCATTGGTTATACATTACTGCCCTTCAACGCTATTTATCTTAGACTATATCCTTTTAGGGGAATCACCTTGCTTTCTTGGTCCTCGGCAGTATCAAGAGTAAGAAAATGCATATGTGAATACTTAGAATTTCTAATGACGAAGAATTAGAGAAATATGACCTATTGTCACTGTCAAACCTCCCCTAATTCTCACTCTTACACAGGAAATTGACTCTTCCACAGGGCCAAGGAGATCTGTAGAAGAACACATAGATCTTGTGAATTCTAGGGTCACTAGTATGAGATGATCAGTAGGGGATTTCCGACTAATGAGGAAGCTTCCTAAGTAAAGATATAGATATGTAAAAATGTATTTATAGTGTATGTTTGTGTATATGTGTATGCACACATGTGCATGTATGTACACATGCACACATGTCATATATTTATACATTCTATGTAAACTATGTAGAAATATTTTTTATTAATAAGAATTATGCTATATTTATATTCCTCCAAATAATAATTCTGGAAAAAGCAAACATGTAGATATCTGTTGGATATTAGAAACAATATTCAAAAAGATCTCATAATCCAGCACAATGAACTGAAAATAAATAAAAATAATTGAAATAAATATATATCTAAATTCAAATAAGAGTATGACATGGAGGAGACATGATTTAACACTCACCATGAGAATGACCAAAAGGTGGTAGAGATAAAGAAAAGGCTAGTTGAGTAACTGAGCAAAGTCAATCAGCTCCAAAAAAGACATGTGACAACCCAAAAAGATAGTGTGATTTGAGGCAAAAAAATAAAATTTTATATGTGTATATGCATATGTGTATGTGTGTGTAAAGAGAAAGAGAGAGCGAGAGAGAGCAGGCTATTTCTGTCTAATAACATCTTTCTGTTATCCTTTCAGTTACCTGTAATTTTGATTATTTTCAGTGTATGATATTTGATGATTCATAGACATCTCATCAAGCAAAAGAATATTGAGGTTAAATAAATCTATTTTTGTGTCAGTGAGCACTTTAGGATCATTGAAAGCTCTACACAATTTCTTAATGACAATCTAGCCTCCTCTCAATCTCCTGTTTATTTTTAAGTCCAGCTTATTCCATCTGTTCTGCCTTTCCTATATAAATATATATATATACATATATATATACATATATATATATATCCTGTACATATAATTATATATGTGCAATAACATGACTTGGTGGGCTGCATATACAGCTGTAAGTCATAATTCAGAGAGTACACATTCTTCAATGCCTATAGTTAAAGTAGACTCTTTTGAATCATCATAGATCTCATTATAGATAAAGCAAGAACCATTTATTATTAAGATTTTATTATGTACCAGGCTCTATTTCAATGGGGGAAGACAGATGAGAGAAAAATACAAATACACACACACACACACACACACACACACACACACACACACACACACCACAGAGTCCCTGCCCTGATGTCAACATTCAGGAAGTCAGAAGCACAGCTGAGAGAGGTTAGTTAGCCTGAAAGCTTCTCTAAAATGAAACTCCCTCCATATGTACACATACACACCCTTTCCCTTTCCAGAAATTCAGCAGTGAGAGAAGGAGACAGTCTTGGTACTTAGATGCTATAGGATCATAATTTAGACTCAGTAAAGGATCAGTCCCTGCATCTTATGGATGAGGAAATTGGGGCCCAAAGAAGTTAAATGATCCAAGTTGAGGTTCTGTAATATTGTACCATCAACATAATATCACCTTCCCTATCCTATTATAGCACCTGGAGCATCTCACTACATATAGGAAATGACTATTTTCTCTCTGTGAAGGATGTACTTCATGACAGTTGTGAGAATATATGTCTCTTTGTTTTATGGTTTCCTTGGTCCTGGGATCATAAGATAAAGTCCGTAAACCTGGACAGCACTTGAAAAGCAATTTACTTCAACTCCTTCACAGAGGATAAAACTGAGTTCTAGAAAAAAATTAAATGACTTATTCAAGATCTAGTAAGAAGAAATGGGATTTAAAGTCAGGCTCTCTGACTCCTAATCCAGGCCACTATGATTATACCTATGATTTGGATGTTTAAGAGAATTTTAAAATAAACCAAAATGGTTTGCACATTCTCAAAGCTAAACCTCCTACTTCCTCCATGCATTCCCATCTCCCACTCCCCTTCCATCCTTCCCCACTTCACTGGACCCTCATCCCTCCATCAATCCACTCCACCACCTCCCTCCTCCTCCCCAAAGAATACTTCAGATCTGGAGTAGTTGATCTAACTGAATGTAGAGCTGGCAATAATACAAGGTTAAAATAATATAATCTTTAGCAATAAGTTAGGTAAGAACCTTGTCAATCATTAAATTGAAAACACCTTTCAGAAGAGTGATGAAGCTAACTTTGAATTTTGCTATGCCAATTAACCCAGTGATTACAGAAGACAGAGTTCCTATGATAACTTGTGAAAATGTCCTATAAGACAGCCAGTGTTGCTTTTTAGTGAGCAGAATGAAAGCCAACTGCCCCTCCTCCTTTCTCAAATACCTTGAAATCTCTCCCCCACCAAGACTTTAAAATTTTACTAAAAAAACATCTGTGTCAGGGTTCATTTTTTAGAACTACTCCTGCTATTTCATCAGTTGCATGGCAACGGTCAGATACCACATAAATTGCCTTCTCATCAAACAGTTTAAAACCTTGGTAGATGATGCTAGAGACAGTTAAGAACTTTTTTTATATGCACACAGTTGTATCTAAAGGGACCCAAAAGATTCAGTAATTTCTCATGCATTAGACAGTCTTCATAATTCCTTGAAGTTCTTATGTGCCTTGCACATAATAGATATTGGTAAATGTTTGGTGTTGAATTTGATTGAAGGAGCCATGAAGATACAGGAAAATATTTATCTCACTGCTTATAGGATCTCTTTGGAATAATAAACACCTTTATGTGTCTGATGAAATTTTCTCCCAGCCTAGGTATTTCTTTCAAATCATAAGACTAAGGCACATTTTGTGGGACAATGCATGGCATTAATATTACAAAGTTATTTGAAACTTCTCTTTCTTAGAGGGAGAAATTTCCATATGAGGAAAGAACAAAAACACTAGGTTTCTTTGTTCTAAGAGGATGAAGGCTAAAAATAAGTTGACATTTACCAAATATTGAAATCAGTACCAGGATGTAATTTTTGAAATACAAAAGTAAAGTTTATATTTATATAGTTCATAATTCTATACTTATAAATATGGAACTTGTTACTCTGAAAAACTGTACAGAGAAAATAGCAATAAACAAGCTCTGGACTTGGTGTTAGGATCCTGATAATGGATTACTTAATTTTGTAGATAAAAGATTAGATTTGTACTAAGAAAGTTCTGGATTAAAATTCTGACACTAGCTGTGTGACAGTGGACACATTATAACTTGAGCCCCAATTTTCATAGACTAGGGAACCTTTGAAGTCTTATCAAACTTCAAATCTATAATCTTATGACTAGGGTTCAAGCACTAGCTCTGACAATTTATTCTCACTAAGTTCAGTTCAATTGTAAAAGCATTTATTAAAGTGCCAACTGGTCATATAAGTACAAGGGTCTGAGGACACAAAGATAAAAACAAGTCAGTTTTTGTTAAGTATTGTAGAAACATCATTTACCTTACATAGAAGAAGCTAGTTTTTTTCTTAAAAGGTGTTGAAACCATCTGTGATATTTCATTGGAGCAGAGTATTGAGTATTGACCTATGATGTAGTTTCCTGATCACTTAAGTACAAATGATGAATCAAAGAATCTTTCTTCAGGCTTGACATATATTTCTTACAATCAGCAGCAACACCATGGTATAAACAGAGAGAAGGAAGCTATATCCACTTGAATATAAATGCTGTATCCTTGCTGTGCTATTGTTGAGTAAATTTCATTTTGGCCAGTATTTAATGATCTATGAGAGCCTTATTAATTCTAGTTCCAAATCTGAATGACCAGACTGCCCTGAGTCAGGCCTTACCTTGAAAAAAGGAGCCTGCATTCACTGGGAAATCATGTTTAGATTTCTCTGATATAACAAAGACTTATGAAAAATTTGAGATTAATCTTTAAGTCACTGATGTTCTGTCATGTGTAAAAGAAGGATTAAGACTTGTTATTTTTGTCAACAGATGGTAGAACTAAAAGTAAACAAATGAACAAGCAAAAACTTCCTAACAAGTAGGGAAATAGGCTTTCCCAAGAGGCAAGGGGTTTCTCTTATAGGAAGTACTCAAGCCAAGTCCAGATGGAGCTTGTCCATCATGTGTAGAATGGATTTTATAAACTTCTCTGAGATTAAAGATTATTTGTACTACATATATTATAGGGCTGTTGAGAAAAGCTTTGCAAAGAAATATAAACATGAGTTATAGGTCAAAAATATTAAATTAATGCAGAAATAAAAGATTTTTAATTTTGGGGGTGAATTTGGTTGTCTTTTTTTAGACCTGTCCTCAGTTTCATTTTATATATCATTATATGAGATGACCAGAGCTACACCCAAAATTCCTAGTGCATAAACTCAGAATAATTGTTTTTGTTGTTGCTATTGTTGTTTTTTTTTTCTTATCTAATTCAATTGTATGGATATGCTGACTTCATATTTGAGTCAGTGAGAAAATTAAAAAATGTAAAATATAGGAGAGGAGAAGCAGAGAATTTATAATGAGACTCTGATGAATGAAAAACCTGGACATAGAGTTTCTGGGTAATTAATGATTACTTTATTAATTAGGCTAACTAATAATCAACAAAATTTTAGTCAGTGGTTTCTATCAGTAACCAAAGATACCCAATGGAGATACTAAATGTTTTAAATATATTTTTTTAAAAGAAAATGCCAGATAGGGATAATCAATTCCAATTGGTGCTCATTTAAATGGTAGACTAAAGGCTTCAGCTTGTCCTGCTGAGAACATGAAACTCAGAGGCCTCTAGCCATTTGGACAGAGGAATCCATCTCCACCAAGACCAACTCTGGTTGGTTTTCTTCTTCATGATTTGGAGCACCCTAAATGGAGCCTGGAGGAGCTGGAGAAGATATAACAGTATGCACTCAATGCTTTGGGATGGAATTCACTTAGATTAGATATTGTTTAAACAGAAGTAAGGTCTCCTTGTTAGTTTAAAAATCTGGGTGGAACCCAAAATCAAGGAGCATGTACCCTAAAGATTAGGCTTATCTGATCTACCAGCTTTGTCCTTCAGAAACTGACTGACTTACAGTAGCTGGTTTTTGAATGAGGAAATAAAAAAGAAAGCCTAGATTCCAATTTAATAGCTGGTTATTAATATAATAGAAAATAATAATCTCTCTCAGAACCAGCCAACTGTACTGGAGTTACCACCTCTGCAACTATAGAACTGAATCTTTAAGGCTCTCCGGAGATCATGGTATAAAAAGAAAAAAGAAAAAAAAAAATTCTGTCTTCGAGCTGTGCCTTAAGTCAGGACTCAAACTAGCTGAAGTCAGGTTTTTTTGGAGCCAAAGACATGGTTTGACCAATATTAAGGAATGAATCAATGGCAGACAGCATCAGAGCTCCAGGAAATGTCCAAATCCAATTATACTTGTTTTACTGTGCCAGATGTTCAAAGAGGTTATTCTGGGTTTGGACCTCATAGGTCACCAAAGTTGGAAAAATGGTAATTTATCCCCAGGGATGCAGTCATCAGAGAAACTAAAGTACCTCCATGAAATAGCTGGCACTTTTGTGAGTGGTTTATTGGAGCATAAAATCTTCCTGGAGTGTTAGAACTGTATGATGAACTCATAATGAATCCAAATTTTAAAAAGAAAAGAAAAAAGGTCATTAGGAATGAAAGAACTTGTTCATGAAAAAAAGAAAATGAAAATAATAATTTTTAAAGACTAAAACAAACTTTTATAGGTTATGAAAGTCTAATATCCTTCAGGCTCTGTATTTACTTCATTTTTCATTATTTCTCATTTTGAACCATTTTACAGAAGAAAATTTAGGTCTTAAGAGTTTGAGAGTTGATACAGTTTGGTATTGATAAATTTTGAAACTCTTCAAATTAAACCTGAGTTAAAACCTCTTAATTTAATTCCTTGCTTTTTTTTTCTTTTATGACAAGTTGTGTTTAAATGATCAGTTTTTTCTGCTTCTAAAGAAAAAGGAATATTACAGATTTTATATTAAATTAGGCCAGAGGTCAAAACTATTAATTCAAATAAAATATCTTGATTAACTGTTAATGTAAATACTTTTTTTTTGTTATTCTCTCTTCTCTCCACCTTTTTTCATTTTCATTCAATCAAAACCCTCTGATTATTTTGCTTATGTTGTTGTTTTCTTGTTTTTTTTAAATTTGCAACCATTCTGTACTTTACCAGAGTAGACAAGCATGAAATTAATACTGTGTAGTAGTAATTTACTAATGCCAGCAAAATTTGCTGTTTGATTACTAGCTAACACTATTGCTCTTGGTTTGCACAAATGATAGTTAAATGTGGTCAAGGAGTTTGGAATTCTTTGAAGCAAGAGATTTCATCATTGAAAACAAATTAACTAAGTTGTTCCTTTATTTGCTTATTTTTTTTTTTTTTTACTCAAGGGAATAATTATACCGCCATTGCTTGATCAAAAATAAAATGCCATTTTTCCTTCCAGTTGGGGTTGATTATTTCTGTTCAATCATTTGGGTTAGATTTGATTCTTTGTGACCCCATTTGGGGTTTTCTTGGAAAGATATTGGAGTGGTTTGCCATTTACTATTCCAGCTTATTTTATGGATGAGTGAAACTGAGGGAAACAGGATTAAGTAACTTGTCCAAGGTTACATAGCTAATAAGTTAATAAATTTGAAATGGGTTCCTCCTGATTCTAGGCCACTGTGCTTCCTACCTGCCTTGAACTTATAGCTAACCCACTTAAATTGGCTTTTGAATCCCCAGTAAAATGTTTACTTTTTAGTTAGATCACAGCTAATTGTTCTTACAATATTTAAACTAACATCTGCTTTCCTTCCTTCCTTCATTTATTTACTTATTTATTTTTTGTTATGTGCCTCCTAAGTGCAAATCACTGTGCTGGCTCTGGGGAATATGCAGTGATAATTTAGACAATCTGTACTCAGAATTTATCAGTTTTTTCTTTAATTGAATATGATAATTAGGCATGGTTGGGAGTTTGTAATTCCAGGAACCAACTACCATCATACCTTTAGTGATCAAAATGAACTTATCTTCCCTTAGATAGATGAAATCATCTAGTCTAGTCTTCTTTTCTTGAGAAATCCTAAAATTTTAAGTGGATTGCCCAAGGTGACTTGAGCATAGGTAGTAAGTGGCAGAACTAGGCTTTCAAACCAACTCCCCTGGCTCTAAACCAATCATTTTCGTATGAATCTCTTCACTGGTGGAGATTACTTACTCAATTTTTTATTTCTCCATGAGGAATGAGGGAGGGGAAGCTGATAAGGTCTTAAAAAAAAGGAAGATAGATCCTGGTTTTTCTGATTTCTTTCTCTGAGAGAAAAAAAAGATTACTATTCCACCAATCTCTCTTCAGATTCCTGAAGGAAAAAAAAAAAAAAAGATTCTATGAAAAGCCAGAGATACTGACAATCTCTTATTATATCATTATGTCCCATAGCTTGCTAAGCCAGAGACTTTGGGAAATTTCCTTTTGATGATTTCTAAGACTTTATCTCTTGGTTGAAATGAATTATCTTGCTACCAGTGGAAGGCTTCATTTATTCTGTGGATTGATTAGTATACTTTTTCTGATACTGTTTTGCTATTGACTTGGATAAATAGATTTGTTTGCTATTTGCTATATATGTTTCTTGTGTATTGGGAATTGAGTAGGAAGGGTATTGTCTTGGATAGGCAGCTTGGAGTACTCCTTTCCCATTAAAGATTACCGATTTGTTATTAATATTTAATAATGAACAGCAATATCTTGAGAGTGACCCACAATTGCCCAACTAAAAAATTCCTAATCTATTTGTTTTCTCTGGAATTTCTCTAGTCAAATTAAATGAGTGATTTTGTTAAATTTTATACTAACTTTTAAAATTTTTCATGCTAAATTCAATTCAATAACTATATATAAGGACTTTCTTTAGGTATTAAGTAGACCAACCTAGAAATCAATATACTCCTTGCCCTCAAGAAACTGAGAATCTAACCAAAAGTATATTATACGTATACAAATAACTGTCATAAAATGTGCATTCTGGGAATGACAGAAGATTCACAGAATTAGAAGAAATCACTTTCATATGGGAGGTTAGGTGGAAAATCAAGGGAAAGCTTCAAAGCAGAAGTGACACCTGAATTTGGTCTTTTCTTAAAGAAAAATTCAAAGAGAGTAAATAAGGGAGTATATTCTTTTTTTAAAATTATAACTTTTTATTTTTCAAATATATACATGGATAATTTTTGACATTAACCCCTACAAAACCTTGTGTACTAATTTCCCCTCCCTTCTCCCATCCTCTTCCCCAGTTGCTATGTGATCCAATATGTTAAACATGTGCAATTCCTCTGTACTTATTTCCACAGATATCATGCTACATAAGAAAAATCAGATCAAAAAGGAAAAAAATAATGAGAAAGAAAAAAATGCAAGCAAACAACAACAAGAAGAGTGAGAATGATATGTTGGGATCCACATTCAGTTACCACTGTTCCCTCTTTGGGTGCAGATGGCTTTTTTCATCATAAGATCATTGTTGATCTGAATCATGTCACTGTTGACCAGAGCATGTTCATCAGAATTGATCATAGCATAATCTTGTCACTGTATATAATGATCTCCTGGTTTCTGCTTTTCTTCATTTAGCATCAGTTCATGTAAGTCTCTCCAGGCCTAACCGAAAGCATCCTCCTGATCATTTCTTATAAAACAATAATATTCCATAACATTCATATACTATACCTTATTTATTCATTACAACTCATGGGCATCCGCTCAGTTTCCAGTTTCTGGGCACTACAAAAAGGGCTGCCACAAACATTTTTGTACATGTGAGTTCCTTTCCCTCCTTTAAGATCTCTTTGGTATATAAGCCCAGTGGAAACACTGCTGGGTCAAAGGGTGTGCACAGTTTGATAACTCTTTGGGCATAGTTCCAAATTGCTCTCCAGAATGGCTGAAACAATTTACAACTTCACCAACAATGTATTAGCATCCCAGTTTTCCCACATCCCTTCCAACATTCATTATTATTATCTTTTATTGTCATTTTAGCCAATATGAGAATTGTATAGTGGTATCTCAGAATTGTCTTAATTTGCATTTCTCTGATCAATAATTATTTAGAGCACCTTTTCACAAGACTAGAAATGGTTTTCATTTCTTCATCTGAAAACTATCTGTGCACATCCTTTATCAAATGGAGAATAGCTTGAATTTTTTATAAATTTGAGTCAATTTTCTATATATTTTAAAAATAAGGCCTTTATCAGAACCCTTGAATAAACCCCTATTTTATTGCTTCCCCTTTAATTTTGTCTGCATTGATTTTTCTTATACAAAACCTTTTTTAACTTATTATAAGCAAAATTATCAATTTTGCATTCAATAATATACTCAAGTTCTTCTTTGGCCATAAATTCCTTCCTTCTCCACAGATCTCAGAGGTAAACTATCCTTTGTTCTTCTAATTTCCTTATAATATCAATCTTTATGTCTAAATCATGAACCCATATCAATCTTATCTTGGTATACATTGTTAGGTGTGGGTCAATGCCTAGTTTCTGCCATACTAATTTCCAATTTTCCCAGCAGTTTTTGTCAAATACTGAGGTCTTATCCTCAAAGCTGGGGTTTTTGGTTTGTCAAACACTAGATTACTATAGTCATTGACTATTTTGTCCTATGAACCTAATCTATTCCACTGACTGACTACTCTATTTCTTAGTTAGTACCAAATGGTTTTGATGACTGATGCTTTATAATATAGTTTTAGTCACAAGTAGGCCACCTTCATTGGCATTTTGTTTCATTAATTTCCTTGAAAATTTCAACCTTTTTTTCTTTCAGATTAATTTTTTTTATTATTATTCTTTTCTAGCTCTGTGAAGTACTTTCTTGGAAGTTTGATTTGTATGGCACTGAATAAGTAGATTAATTTTGGTAGTATTGTCATTTTTATTATGTTAGCTCCTACCCATGAGCACTTGACATTTTCCCAAAAGTTTAGATCTGAATTTATTTGTGTGGAAAGTGTTTTGTAATTGAGTTCTTTGTAATTGTGTCAACTTTGTGTTGGCAGGCAGACTCCCAAATATTTTATATTATCAACAGCTGTTTTATTTTTTTTTATCTTTTTAAAAAAATAATGAATTAATTAAATGTATTAATTTTTATAAAAATTTTATGCATAGGTAATTTTTCAACATTGACAATTGCAAAATCTTTTGTTCTAACTTTTCCCTTCCTTCCCCTCATTCCTTCCCCCAGATGGCAGGTTGACCACTACATGTTAAATATTTAAAGTATAAGTTAAATACAATATATGTATACATGTCCAAAGAATTATTTTGCTGTACAAAAAGAATCAGACTTGAAAGAGTGTACCATTAGTATGTGAAGGAAATAAAAAATGTAGGCAGGCAAAAATAGAGGAATTGGGAATTCTATGTAGTGGTTCATAGTCAACTTCCAGAGTTCTTTCACTGGGTGTAGCTGGTTCAGTTCATTACTGCTCTATTGGAACTAATTTGGTTCATTTCATCAATCAATAGCTATTTTAAATAGAATTTCTCTTAGTCATTTTTGCTACTGTTCTTTGTTGGAAATATAGTAAAATGCTGAGGATTTATGTGGATTTATTTTGTATCCTGAAACTTTGCTAAAGTTATGAGTTGTTTCTAGTAGTTTTTTCATTGATTCTCTAAATATGCCATCATCTCATCTGCAAAGAGTGATAATTTGGTTTCCTCATCACCTACTCTAATTCCTTTAATCTTTTTTTTCTTCTCTTATTGCCAAAGCTAATGTTTCTAATACAATATTGAATAGTATTGGTGATAATGGGCAATCTTGTTTCACTCTTGATCTTACTGGGAATGGTTCTAGTCTATCCCCATTACGTCTGATGCTTGGTGATGGTTTTAAATACATGCTATTGATCATTTTAAGGAAAACTCCATTTATTTCTATACTCTCTAGGTTTTTAATAGGAATGGGTATTGAATTTTGTCAAATGCTTTTTCTATATCTATTGAAATAATCATGATTTTTGTTAGTTTGGTTATTGACATAGTCAATTATGTCAATAATTTTTCTAATTCACTGTATTCCTGATATAAATCCTATTTGGCCATGGTGTATTATCCTGGGGATAGCTTCCTGTAATCTCTTTGCAATATTTTATTTAAGATTTTTGCATTAATATTCATTAGTGAAATTGATTTATAATTTTTTCTTTGTTTTTGATCCTACCTGATTTAGGTAATAGCATGTCTGTATCATAAAAGGAATTTGGTAGGATGATTTCTTTCTCTGTTTTCCAAAGAGTTTGCATTATATTGGAATTAATTGTTCTTTAAATGTTTGGTAGAATTCATATGTAATCCCATCTAGCTCTAGAGTTTTTTTTTTTTTTTTTTTTTTTGGTTTTGTTTTGTTTTTAGGGAGTTGATTAATATCTTGTTCCATTTCTTTTTTCTAAAATGGGACTACTTAAGTAATTTGTTTCCTACTGTGTTAATCTGGGAAATCTATATTTTTATCAATATTCATCATTTCACTTAGATTATCATATTTATTGGCATATAGTCGGGCAAAAATAGTTCCTAACTATTGCCCCAATTTCCTTTTCATTGGTGGAAACTTCATCCTTTTCATTTTTGATACTAACAATTTGATATTCTTCTTTCCTTTTTATGATCAAATTAACTAAAAGTTTATCTATTTTGTTTTTTTTTTTCATAAAACCACCTCATAGTTTTGTTTATTAATTCAATAGTGTTTTTTTTTTTATTTCAATTTTATTACTCTCTCCTTTTATTTTCAGAATTCCAAATTTGGTATTTACTTGAGAGTGTGTTTTATTTGTTTTTTTGTTTTTTTGTTTTTTTTTTTTTCCTAGCTTTTTTTAGTTGCATGCCCAATTCATTGAGCTTCTCTTTTTCTGCTTTATGCAAGTAAGGATCTAGAGATATAAAACTTCCCTTAAGAATTGCTTTGGCTACATCCCATAAATTTTGTTATGTTTTCTCATTATTATCATTCTTTTGGGTGAAACCATCAATTGTGTCTATGGCTTGTTTCACCCACTCATTCTTTAGGATCAGATTATTCAGTTTCCAATTAATTTTTGGTCTATTTTCACTGGCTCTTTATTACATGTCATTCTTATTGCATTATGATCTGGAAAAGACACAATTACTATTTCTGCCTTTCTGCATTTGATTTTGAGGGTTTTTATATAGGTTCCATGAACTGCCAAGAAAAAAATATACTTCTTTCTGTCTCTTTTCAGTTTTTTCCAAAGATCTATCATTCCTGACTTTTCTAGGTTTCTATTTACCTTTTTAACCTCTTTCTAATTTATTTTGTGTTTCATTTTATTAAGTTATGAGATTTGAGATCCCCCATTAGTATAGTTCTGCTGTTTATTTCTTCTCCCAGCTCTCAACTTCTCTAGGAATTTGGATGTTATACCACTTGATGCATATATGTTTAGTAGTGATATTACTTCATTATGTATGGTACCCTTTTGCAAGATATAATTTCCTTCTTTATCTCTTTTAATTTGATCTATTTTTATTTTTGCTTGATCTGAGAACAAGACAGCTAATACTGCTTTTTTTTTTACTTCATCTGAAGCTTAATGGATTCTTCTCCAGCCTTTTATCTTTACTCTTTATGTATCACTCTGCTTTAAATGTGTTTCTTGTAAACAATATATTGTAGGATTCTGGCTTTTGATCCAGTTTTCTATCCACTTCTGTTTTATGGGAGAGTTCATCTCATTCACATTCAAAGTTAAAATGACTAATTCTCTATTTCTGCCATTTTATTTACCCCAAGTTATGCTTTTCTCTTTCCTTTCCCCCTTTCCCTCCTCCCTAATATTTTGCTCCTGACCACCAGAAACATCAAATAAACCTCCCCCATTACATCTCTCCTCCCTTCTTATACTTTTCCCCTACTACTTCTATTTTCCATTCTATTACCCTCACCCTTTCCTCTCCCATTTCCCCTCCTACTTTCCTATAGGGTGAGGCAAGTTTTTCTTTGAAGCCAAATATGACTGATATTCTCTCTTGAGCCAAATCTGATAAGAGTAAGATTCACACATTGTTCATCTCTATCCCTTCTTTCCCTCAATTATAATGGGTCTTCTTTGCCTCTTCATAAGATGTGATGTCCCTCATTTTACTTCCACTTTCCAGCTTTTTTCCAAGTACAATCCCCTTTCCATCTCTAGTTTCTTTTTTAAATTATCATAGTAAAATCAAATTATACCTGCACTCTCTAAGTATATCCATAACAGAGATATAATACTCAAGAGTTCTTTCCTTTTTATCTTTTTATGCTTCTCTTAAGTTTTGTGTTTGGAGATCAATTTTTTTTGTTCAGCTCTGGTCTTTTCATCAGAAATTCACTTGTATCATTCAATGTCCATCTTCTTCCCTGAAAGATCATGTCCAATCTAGGTGGGAGTTGATTCTTGGCTATAATCCAAGTTCCTTTGTCTGTCAGAATATCACATTCCAGGACCTTTATCCTTTTAGGTGGATGCTGTGAGATCCTGGGCAATCCAGATTGTGCTCCTCAATATTTGAATTATTTCTTTCTGACTGCTTGTGATATTTTTTACATCATCCAATAATTCTGAAATATATCTATGATATTCATTGGAGTTTTCATTTTGGGATCTCTACAAGAAGGTGATTGATGAATTCTTTCAATGGCTATTTTACCTTCTGGTTCTAGGACATTAGGGCAATTTTCTTTGATGATTTTTTAAAAGATGCTATCTAGCCTCTTTTTTTTCCCATCATGGTTTTCAGGAAGTCTAATAATCCTTAGATCTTCTCTCTTAGATCTATTTTCCAGGTCAGTTGTTTTTCTTCTATTTTTTTTTCTTTCTTTTTTTTTGTTTTGTTTTGTTTGACTGACATTTGATGTCTCATTGAGTCCTTCATTTTCATTTGTTCAGTTCTAATTTTTAGTAAATTATTTTCTTCAGTTATATTTTTTAGCTCCTTTTGTATTTGGCCAATTGAATTTTTAAATGAGTTGTTTTGTTCAATGGATTTTTTTCCATTTCATAAATTCTGTTTTTCTTTTTCCAAATCTATTTTGTAAGGAGTTATATGCTTTTTTCCATTTTATTGAGTCTATTTTGTCAAAAGTTATTTGCTTTTTCCATTTCACTAAATCTATTTTTAAAGAGTTTTCTTCAGATAATTTCTGTGTTTCCTTTTCCAAATCCTCTTGCAAAGTTCTCATTTCCTTTCCCCATTTGTCTTCTAACTCTCCTTTTAAGATCCTTTTTGAATTTTTCCAAGAGAGCCTTGTGAGATGGGGACCAATTCATATCACCCTTTGGGGCTTCACCTGGAAATGTTCTGTTTTCAGTGTCCCCAGCAATTGAAATCTGTTCTTTCTCCATAAAAACTATCTATGGTCAGAATTCTTTTTTTCTTTTTTGTTCATTTTTTAAAATTTGAAGTCTGCTTTTAAGGCAAAGGGAAGATTTTCCAAGCTTCCTCTACTGGTGACATTGGCTGCACTGGCAGTGTTGACTAGTTGCTGGGTGGGCATGGACAGGTCGCTCATTATTCTGTGGTTCTGGGGCTCACTATTATACTTTTGTATTTGTGTTGTATGTCTTACAGCTAATCTGCTGATCTACTGGCTTGCAACCAGGACAGAATAGCCAATACTTCTGTAAATTCCTCTGGTTATATTGTCCATTATGTGCCAAGGGACCCACAGTGCCCTGGGTTTTTGCACCATGCCTGAGCTCAGCCCTTCCCTCTGTGCCTGATTGAAACAGACTTTTTCTGACGTTCTTACAAAATTTCTTCTGCTGGAGATTTGTTACACTCCAAATATTTGCAAGTTCTGTTACTCTAAAACCAGTTCAGAAGCTTGATTTGGTGTTGATCTGAGGGAAATCAGGGGGAAGTCAAATAAAGACCTGCCTCCTCTCTGCCATCTTGGATCCACCTCCAATGGAGTACTTTATAAGCAAGATTTGAACAAATGAAATATGGGAGGAAAATCTTAGCACAATGCCTTGATTAAAAAGACAAACTTTTCTATAAATATCACTGAATCAACAATAAGTATTTATCGATTTCATGCCATGTATCCAGACCCATATTTAATTTTTTATTCTATACAAAGATATATAAGATCTTTAAGAAACATATAATCTGGGCTGGGTAGATAAAATAACATTTTATTTATGAAACCTTTAGCTAATACATTTTAAACTCAGTGATTATCACTAATTCTATATTTCATGAGAAGTCAGAGAAAAGGTAGATTCATGTAAGTAGGAACCATAAGTTACATTAGAATCTTTAAAAATGATTGGGATAGACTTCTGCCAAGATGGCTGCATGGAGGCAGACAGCTGCTTGAGCTCCTCATTTTCTCTCAGAACTTACTTCATGACAAGCCTCAGACTTAATGCTTGACCCAGAAAAAAATCCACAAATAATCACCAAGAGAAGACATCCTTGAAAGTTTCCAGAGAAGGTCTATGATTGCTCCGGGAAGGGTCAATCAGACTGGGCGCAGACTGAGGGCAGGCAGCCAGAGCGAGACAGACAACTCACACAGCTCAGACCTGAGGGGGAGGGGTATGATTTCTGCGATTTCTGAGAAAAGACTTTTACAGCACTGTGGATACTCCATCTTGGCAGCAAGCCAGGAGCAGTGGAGAGGGTGTAAACACCAGAGGTGAAGATTAAAACCCGGGAAGCTAGCGTCTCTCAGAACCCAGCCACCCCCAACCCCCACCTGGACTGACTCAGCACGTTCTCAGAGCCTCAGAGCACAGACTCAGTACAGTCATTGCTGTTCTGTTACTGGCTCTCTGCTTCCCTACCCCCAGTCTGTAGAGGAACCCAATTAATACCATCCAGCCCTGTCCCCCACAAAACAGACCAATTGTTTCTCTTGTCAATTTGTTTTCTTCCATTCCTACTCTGACAAAATGAACAAAAAATTCAAAAGGGCTCTAAAAATTGACAGCTTTTGTATGGAGAGAGAGCAGACTTCAAATACTGAGGAGACTAAAAACAGACTGTCCCCAGAGGAATCCCCTAAGGGGGATATGAGCTGCTCCTCAATACAAAAGAATCTCATAGAGGAAATCAAAAAGGCTCTCACAAGAGAGCTGGAAGAGAAATGGGAAAAGGAAAGGAAAGCTTGGCAAGAGAGCCTGGAGAAGTTATCCCATGCATTTAAAGACAGAGTGGATAAAGAAATCAAATCATTGAGAAACAAGATTAGTGAGCTGGACAAGGTAAACAACTCCAAGGAAAATAGGATTAGTGAGCTGAAAAAAGAAAACAGCTCTCTAAAAAATAAAATGGATAAAATGGAAAAAAATTCCATAGAAGATAAAAACTCAAATGGACAATTACAAAGAGATATAAAAAAAGTGAGTGAAGAAAATACATCATTGAAAATTAGACTCGAACAAGTAGAAATGAATGACTCAAGGAGAAACCAAAAGGTAGTCAAGCAAAACCAGAGAAATGAAACAATTGAAAAGAATGTCAAGTACCTTATTAGAAAAACAACAGACCTGGAAAACAGATCCAGGAGAGACAATTTGAGAATAATCGGACTCCCTGAAAAATGTGAGGAAAAAAAGAGCTTGGACACCATTTTCGAGGAAATTATCAAAGAGAACTGCCCAGACGTTCTGGAAACAGAGGGTAAAATAGACATTGAAAAAATTCATCGATCACCTACTGAAAGGGACCCTAAAATCAAAACGCCAAGAAATATAGTGGCCAAATTCAAGAACCATCAGACAAAGGAAAAGATATTGGAAGCTGCTAGAAAAAAGCAATTCAGATATGGAGGATCCACAATAAGGATAACCCAGGATCTAGCAGCATCCACATTAAAAGAATGAAGGGCCTGGAACATGATATTCCAAAAGGCTAAAGAACTTGGTATGCAGCCAAGAATAACTTACCCAGCAAGAATGAGCATCGTTTTCCAGGGAAGAAGATGGACATTTAACGAAATAAATGAATTCCATCTATTTTTGATGAAAAAACCAGACCTACATAAAAGGTTTGATCTTCAATTACAGAACTCAAGAGATTTCTAAAAAGGTAAAAAGAAATCTTCTGCCAAAAAAATATGTAAAGAACATATGTTCAATTTGTCTTATAAACTAGAGGTGGAAAGGAAATTATATCATAAAAAAGTGTAAAGTGGTGGTACTACATCTCATGAAGAGGCAAAGGTAACCTATTATATCTGAGAGAAAGAAAGGAGGGAGATGAACATAGTGTGTATCAATAGACATATTCGATTTATGGTAAAACTTCTTCCACTTCATTGAAAAGTGAAAGGGAAGGAGTAAGCTAAGGGGAAGGGAATACAGAAATTGTGAGGAAAAGGGGTAAAATAAGGGGAGGATCTTTAAGGTGGGGGAGGGATCCTAAAAAGGGAGGGCTGTGAAAAGCAAGTGGTGTTCACAATTTTAATACTGGGTAGGGGGGGTAAGAGGGAAGGAAAGGATCAAAGCATAAGCAGGGGTTAATAGGATGGCAAGCAATATAGAATTAGTCCTTTTAACCATAAATGTGAATGGGGCAAACTGCCTCATAAAGAGGAAGCAGTTAGCAGGCTGGATTAAAAGTCAGAATCCTACTATATGTTGTTTACAGGAAACACACCTGAAACAGGATGAGACATTCAAACTAAAAGTAAAAGGGTGGAGCAGAATCTATTATGTTTCAGGCAAAACCAAAAAAGCAGGAGTAGCCATGCTCATCTCAGATCAAGCAAAAACAAAAATTGATCTAATTAAAAGAGATAAGGAAGGGCATTATATCCTGCTAAAGGGCAGCATCAATAATGAAGCAGTATCAATATTAAACATATATGCACCAAGTGGTGCAGCATCTAAATTCTTAAAAGAGAAATTAAGAGAGATACAAGAGGAAATAGATAGCAAAACTATAATAGTGGGAGATCTCAACCTTGCACTCTCAGAATTAGATATATCAAAGCACAAAATAAATAAGAAAGAAGTCAAAGAGGTAAATAGAATACTAGAAAAGTTTGATATGATTGCTCTCTGGCGAAAGCTAAAAGGAGACAGAAAGGAATATACTTTCTTCTCAGCAGTTCATGGAACCTATACAAAAATTGATCATATACTAGGGCATAAAAACCTCAAAATCAAATGCAGTAAGGCAGGAATAGTAAATGCATCCTTTTCAGACCATAATGCAATCAAAATTACATTTAATAAAAAGCCAGGGTAAAATAGACCAAAAAATAATTGGAAACTAAATAATCTTATACTAAAGAATGATTGGGTAAAACAGCAAATCATAGACATAATTAATAACTTCACCCAAGAAAATGACAATAATGAGACATCAGACGAAAATGTGTGGGATACAGCCAAAGCAGTAATAAGGGGAAGTTTTATATCTCTACAGGCCTACTTGCATAAAATAGAGAAAGAGAGGGCCAACGAATTGGGCTTACAACTCAAATTGCTAGAAAAGGAACAAATTAAAAACCCCCAGACAAACACAAAACTTGAAATTCAAAAAATAAAAGGTGAGATTAATAAAATTGAAAGTAAAAAAACTATTGAATTAATTAATAAAACTAAGAGTTGGTTCTATGAAAAAACCAACAAAATAGACAAACCCTTAGTAAACCTTTGCTCAACTTTATGCCGATAAACTCAATAACTTAAATGAAATGGAAGAATACCTTCAAAAATATAGCTTGCCCAGATTAACAGAGGAAGAAGTAAGTAGTCTAAATAGTTCCATCTCAGAAAGAGAAATAGAACAAGCTATTAATCAACTCCCCAGGAAAAAATCCCCAGGACCAGATGTGAATTCTACCTAACATTTAAAGAACAACTAACTCCAATGCTATGTAAACTATTTGAAAAAATAGGGATTGAAGGAGTCCTACCAAATTCCTTCTATGACACAGACATGGTACTGATACCTAAACCAGGTAGATCGAAAACTGAGAAAGAAAACTATAGACCAATTTCCTTAATGAATATTGATGCTAAAATCTTAAATAAGATATTAGCAAATAGACTTCAGAAAATCAGCCCCAGAATAATACACTATGACCAAGTGGGATTTATACCAGGAATGCAGGGCTGCTTTAATATTAGGAAAACTATTAGTATAATTGACCATATTAATAATCAAATTAATAAAAACCATATGATCATCTCAATAGATGCAGAAAAAGCATTTGATAAAATGCAACATCCATTCTTACTAAAAACACTTGAGAGTATAGGAATAAATGGAGTATTCCTTAAAATAATAAGGAGCATATATTTAAAACCTTCAGTAAACATCATATGTAATAGCAATAAACTAGAACCTTTTCCTATAAGATCAGGAGTGAAACAAGGTTGCCCACTATCACCATTACTTTTCAATATAGTACTAGAAACTCTAGCCTTGGCAATAAGAGCCGAGAAAGAGATTCAAGGAATTAGAGTAGGAAATGAGGAAATCAAATTATCACTTTTCGCAGATGACATGATGGTATACTTAGAGAACCCCAAAGACTCTGCTAAAAAGCTATTAGAAATAATTCAGAATTTTAGCAAAGTTGCAGGATACAAAATAAATCCACATAAATCCTCAACATTTTTATACATTACCAACACAATCCAACAGCAAGAGATACAAAGAGAAATTCCATTCAAAATAATGGTCGATAGTATAAAATATTTGGGAATATATCTACCAAAGGAGAGTCAGGAATTATATGAGCAAAATTACAAAACACTTGCCACAAAAATAAAGTCAGATTTAAATATTTGGAAAGACATTCAGTGCTCTTGGATAGGCCAAGCGAATATAATTAAGATGACAATACTCCCCAAACTAATCTATTTATTTAGTGCTATACCAATCAGACTCCCAAGCAACTGTTTTAATAACCTAGAAAAAATAACAACAGAATTAATATGGAACAACAAAAGGTCGAGAATTTCAAGGGAAGTAATGAAAAACAAAATTAAGTGAAGGTGGTCTAGCTGTACCTGATCTAGAACTATATTATAAAGCAACAATCACCAAAACCATTTGATATTGGCTAAGAAATAGACTAGTTGATCATTGGCATAGGTTAGGTTCACAGAGCAAGATAGTGAATAAAAATAGCAATCTAGTGTTTGACAAACCCAAAGATCCCAAATTTTGGGATAAGAATTCATTATTTGACAAAAACTGCTGGGAAAACTGGAAATTAGTATGGCAGAAACTAGGCATGGACCCACATTTAACACCATATACCAAGATTAGATCAAAATGGGTCCAAGATTTAGGCATAAAGAACGAAATCATAAATAAATTGGAGGAACATGGGATGGTTTACCTCTCAGACTTGTGGAGGAGGAAGGAGTTTGTGTCCAAGGGAGAACTAGAGACCATTATTGATCACAAAATAGAAAATTTTGATTACACCAAATTAAAAAGTTTCTGCACAAACAAAACTAATGCAAACAAGATTAGAAGAGAAGTATCAAATTGGGAAAACATTTTTACAGTTAAAGGTTCTGATAAAGGCCTCATCTCCAAAATATACAGAGAATTGACTTTAATTTATAAGAAATCAAGCCATTCTCCAATTGATAAATGGTCAAAGGATATGAACAGACAATTTTCAGATGATGAAATTAAAACTATTTCCACTCATATGAAAGAGTGTTCCAAATAACTATTGATCAGAGAAATGCAAATTAAGACAACCCTGAGATATCATTACACACCTGTCAGATTGGCTAAGATGACAGCAACAAATAACGATGAATGTTGGAGGGGCTTTTGGAAAACTGGGACACTGATGCATTGTTGGTGGAGTTGTGAAAGAATCCAACCATTCTGGAGAGCAATATGGAATTATCCCCAAAAAGTTATCAAAATGTGCATACTCTTTGACCCAGCCATACTACTACTGGGCTTATATCCCAAGGAAATACTAAAGAAGGGAAAGGGACCTGTATGTGCCAAAATGTTTGTGGCAGCCCTTTTCATAGTGGCTAGAAGCTGGAAGATGAATGGATGTCCATCAATTGGAGAATGGTTGGGTAAATTATGGTATATGAATGTTATGGAATATTATTGTTCTGTAAGAAATGACCAACAGGAGAAATACAGAGAGGCTTGGACAGACTTACATCAACTGATGCTAAGTGAAACGAGCAGAACCAGAAGATCATTATACACTTCAACAATGATACTGTACAAGAATGTATTCTGATGGAAGTGGATATCTTCAACATAGAGAAGAGCTAATCCAATTCCAATTGATTAATGATGAACAGAATCAGCTACATCCAGAAAAGGAACACTGGGAAATGAGTGTAAACTGTTATTTTTACCTTCTGAATCCAATTCTTCCTGTGCAACAAGAAATTCGGTTCTACACACATATATTGTATCTAGAATATATTGTAATATATTTAATATGTATAAGACTGCCTGCCATCTGGGGGAGGGGGTTGAGGGAGGAAGGGAAAAAATCTGAACAGAAGTAAGTGCAAGGGATAATGTTGTAAAAAATTACCCATGCATATGTACTGTCAAAAAAAAAAGTTATAATTATAAAATAAAATAAAAATTAAATAAACAATTATAAAAAAAAAAAACTTGAAATTAAAGAAGAAAAAAAAAACTACAGTGCTCAGAGACGTCTCTTTTCAATTTGGAAAAGATGAGGTGCTTTCTGAAATGTCACTCCTTGCACCGAATGCTTCTGCTCTCCTTCTGTGCCCATTATTAAAGTTAATAACAATGTCAATAAAAAGAAAAAAAATGATTGGTATAGGCATAAGGGAGAGAATAGGGTGATTCTTGGAGGAGCAATAGCAAAGATTTCAACTTCCATGTTTGAAAAGTCTCTGGGTCCTACAATTTCAAGGGTACCAGCTTTAGAAAAAAGTAAAAAGTCCTATTCCTATACAATTTGCCTCTAAAATTTGAGTATTGTTCATTTTCATCTATTAGACCAGTTCAAGCCCTTCTATTCTGTTCATACTATACATGAGGCTTCATTTCCCTTATCTTTGTCCAGTTTAATCAAAATTTACTTTAGGTTCTTCACTCTATTCCCAACTATCTTTCTGGATGAATGCCATGGTTTCTTTCCTGTCTCTCTCTTCCCCAGTAGCCCCCTTATTGCCAAATCTAGACTCCACTGATATATGAATGATGTTTTTAGAATATAGTCTTGGCCATTCTTGCTGTCACCTGTAAGCAGGTTTCTCTGCTAGTCATCAGGTTCCTTCTGTGTTCTCAAAGTCTCAAGAAATCAAAAAAAAAAAAAAAGTCAGGAAGGGGAAACTGGTGGTAGGAATGATTTCATTTGGGAAATACTGAGATCTGACTGAAATGGAAGATAATGGGAAATAAGTTTGTTAAGGTAATATTGATGAGATTAAATTCAGGGAACCAAAATGAGATTAGGGTTGCTGATGGTCAGGGAATTAAATGATGAGGTCATTGGCAGGTTTGGAGTTCAGGGAACCAAATGAAGAGGTTTGGCTCCCCTAAATCCTCTTGGGATTAGGTACATGGGTATGAAATTTTGGGAACTTCTCTTCTGATGGCACAGAGGAATTTATGCACCCAAAAAGCTAAACTGATAAAAAGTTTATTATAGTTATTTGGAAATCACCCTTTGCTATGCATGAATAGAAAGGCTTAATTCTTTAATGGAGGAATCCTGGCAGAGATGTAAAGTTTCTAGTGGAGAAACCCTGACAGAGACATATAAAGTCTTGTTAGGGAAATGGTGAGGATAAAGAGAGGATAACGCTGAAAGAGAATATTCCAAAGACAGAGTTTTCTAATATGCCAGGAAGAGAGAGAGTTTCCTGTAATGACCACATTAGTACCATGGACACCTTAGAATCAGCTGAAGTCAGGATAAGCAAAAGATTTTATTCTTGGTCTTTTTGGGGTCACTGTCAGGGGAATAGATAATAGGAATCTGCACACCTCCTTTCTCTCTCTCCACCGCCAAAGAATGATCCTGCTTTGTAATATGAGGCCAAATAATGGGAAATCTGGAAGGCAGATAGAAAGAGTCTAGCTTTGATGCATAAAGGAAATAGTGAGTGAATCACTGTAGCTCAAGTGACTTAACAAAAGCAGTGTTTGGGTTTAGCTGTTAGCAATTTAGTCTGTTTAGCATTTAGCTATTGAAGAAAGTATGTGCCTTTGTTGAAGTGAATGTTTGAATCAATTGAATAGAATTGCATAGACAGGTTTAGAGAGCAGGGCAAGACTGGAGGAAGAAGAAAAAAGGGTGGATTGTAATTGTTATAATCTATACTTGATTTTCAGAGGGATTGCCTTCTTCCATTCCACTTTTTAGTATCTTATGCTTCCTTGTAGGCTCACTTCTTTGGATTTTTTTTTTTTTAATAAGAAGCTTTTTTTTATCTTCCTAATTGTTAATGTGCTCTGTGCTCTATTGGAGGCATTGCAAATATATAGTTTTTTTTTTTTTTTTTTTTTTTTTTTTTTTTTTTTTTTTTTTTTTTTTATATGTTATACCTTTCCCCTTTCTCTTCAGCCCCAGTCAAATGTAAGCTTTTTTTTTTTTTTTTTTTTTTTTTTTTAGAGAAGTGACTTTTTAAATTTTGTTTTTGTATTCCCAGCACCTTGCAGAGAGTGACTTAATAAGAATCTGCTTATCAAATAGAATTGAACTGGAAGGAATTAAGCAAAAAGAGAATCCAAGATACATTTCAAATGAATGATAGGACTTGTTTTAAAGATTGGATAAAGGATTTAGGAGAGAGAAGACTCTTGAAGAAATTCTTATGTTTAAGATTCCAAGGCCCTACATTCTTTTTCTTTATTTTAAAAAAATTTTTATTAAAGCTTTTTATTTACAAAGCATATGCATGGGTAATTTTTCCAACATTGATCTTTGCATAACATTTTGTTCCAAATTTTCCCCTCCCTGCTTCCACCCCTTCCCCTAGCTGGCAGGTAGTCCAATATGTATACATATTTATATAGTTATCTTGTTGCACAAGAAAAATCAAATCAATAAGGAAGAAAAAGAAAAAAACTCAGAAAGAAAACAAAATGCAAGCAAACAACAACAGAGAGAGTGAGAATGCTATGTTGTGTTCTACACTCTGTTCCCACGGTTCTCTCTCTGGGTGTAGATGACTGTTTTCATCACAGAACAAGTGGAACTGGTTTGAATCATCTCAATGTTGAAGAGAGCCGCGTCCATCAGAATTGATCATCGTATATATAGTCTTGTTGTTGCGGTGTATAATGATCTCCTGGTCCTGCTCATTTCGCTCAGGATCAGTTCATGTAAGTCTCTTCAGGCCTTTCTGAAATCTTCCTGCTGGTCATTTCTTACAGAACAATAATATTCCATAATATTCATATGCCATAATTTATTCAGCCATTCTTCAATTGATGGGCATCCATTCAGTTTCCAGTTAGCCACTATAAAAAGGGCTGCTACAAACATTTTTGCACATATGGGTCCTTTTCCCTCCTTTAAGATCTCTTTGGGATATAAGCCCAGTAGAAATACTGCTGGATCAAAGGGTATGCGTAGTTTGATAACTTTTTGAGCATAGTTCCAAATTGCTCTCCAGAATGGTTGGATCTGTTCACAGTCCAAGGCCTTACATTTAAATTCCATCCCTGAAACTTCCTATTTGTTTGACCTTGAATATGGCATTTAACTTTTTCAGGCCTTAGTTTCATCATCTGCAAAATGACTAGATTGAATCTGATAACCCCTAAGGTTTCTTTCACTTTCAAATTTTATCTATGGTCAAACTGAGATAGAGCTCAAAAGCTAGTTTTCTCTTTCTAGTTTTCCCTAATGGCCCCACTCAGCCATGAGAGCTATTCTGTCTGATAAGTTACATGTTATTGGGTATGTGATTTGTATCCAGAAATCCTTCTGGTCAACAGACTGATACATTTAGTCTAGTCCAGTAATTGTTTCAATGAGTCGTTTTGAGGATAAGATTATATAATGGATATAAAATGCTTTGAAATAAGGAGAGCACTAGTAATCTTTCAGGAAACAGACTTATAGAGTAGTAGGATTGGAAGAGAAATAAGGAAATGAGAAAGAAATGAAGCAGTACTTAAGCTGAAGAAAGGTGCATAATTCAAAGGTTGTCAGGATTAAGGAAAGATTGGGTTTTGTTTTGTTTTAAAGTAGCATTAGCTCAATCATGTTGAAAAGTAGAGACAATTTCAAGGAGGAAAAGATAAAGATAATTGTTTGGGAAGGGATAATTGTAGCAGAAGAGAGGAAAAGTAGAAGGATTAGTTTTAATGAATAGGAAAGAATTGTGTTCATCTAATATGTCTTTTGAAAAAAATAGTGTGTGCTTTTGATAAAATATTATTTAGAGTAATATGAATTTTAATATTTTATCTTTAGTGATATTTATTCACTGTCACTTTTCAATGATAATACATGTGCTTTGTAACAGCCATGCCAATAGATGGAAAACTTAATATTTTTCTGTTCTTCCTCAACTGGTAGAGGATTTTATTTAGCAACTAATGAAATACAAAATGAACAAATATGACTCTTTTTCTCATAAATTATTTTCAATCCATCTGTGTTACATTCTTAATAATCCACTTGAAAAAATATGGGAATCTAGAAGTCTAGTAAAGAAATGTCTCCCACATATTATCTCCTCTGGTATAAACATAAACATTCAGCACTCACTGTTTGATGTTTGTTTCAGAAGCATTTAGAAGAAGATTCGAAGAAGGAGCTTACTTTTCTGCAAAGGGAAGAAGTAATACAATATAGAGGCTCTTATGGCATACCACAGGTTATGGAAGGAATCTTTTCTCATTTTTTTCCACTTCTTTTCTTTATGGCTATCTGAATCCTATCTATTATTCAAAGTCCACCCTCTTGCACAATGCCTTTTCATACTGTTTCAGTCCATGGTTTTCTCTCCTTTCTTTGAACTCCTTAACACATAAATTCCAGGTTTTTCAACTTAGTTCTTTAAAGGAAGACAAAGGAAGAATACAAACAAAAACATGAGGATTTATTCTCTGAACCATCACTAGGTGATCTTAAAAAAATTGTGGAGAGCAGGAAGCAAAGGCAGACAAATGTTCTAGTGGTCAATGGGGGTATAATTTGGCTTTTGTGAGCACTTAAAAAGCATAATCTTGCCAATTACCAGCCATCATGAGTTCATTAAGAGGGTCATACAGGACTAACTACATTTCTTTTTTAAAAAGGTTACAGGGCAGATAGATCAGGGGAATGATAGACATAATATAGTTGGATTTTTAGCGAAACACTTAACAAAGGCACTTACCAAATCCTTTTAGACAAGATGGAAAGAGGTATATTGAGTAACAATACAATTCAGTAGATTCAGACCTGGTTAAGTCACTCAATGCAATGAATAGTGAGTACATGTATTGATGTTGACCTGGGGAGATCTCTAGGGTGTTTTATAAGAATCTTGTTCTGTCTAGCACTTTTTAGAAATAACTTGAATATCTTTTTTTTTTTTTTTTAATTTAATTATCTAGTGATCGACACAATGCCTTACACGTGGTAAGCACTTAAAATGTTTATTGATTAAATGATTGATTGATTGAAGGAATACATGACATGTTTATTGGAACAATGGGTCATGCCTAATGAAATTCAGTAATATTAAATGTAAGTCCTGAACTTACATCCCCCAATTCTGCTTCATGCTTTAGGGAAAGGGAGAAGCATCTGATACAGTTTATAGGAAAAGAATGAAGCTTTCTCCATGTGCTTAAAGCTCAAGTCAAGTCAAAAGCATAATCCTTTTTACTTGACCTGTGAACTTAGTATGCTGAATTCCAAGTAAGCAAAGTGTTGTCTCCTATAGCAGTCAACTCAAACCAGTAGCTAATGGGAACCTTAGTTTATATTAATAGAAGAATATTCTTCTTTATTAATTATCATAATAAAAGATGGAGGGTAGGTGGATATTCCAGTAGATAGAATGTTAGGCCTGGAGTTAGGGAGAACTGAGTTTAAATCCAGCTTCAGACACTTACTAGTTGTATGACCCTTAAACTTGTTTGCCTCAGTTTCCTCATTTGTAAAATGTGCTGAAGAAGGAAATGGCAAATCACTTCAGTATTTTTGCCAAGAAAATCCCAAATTGGGTCACAAAGAATCAGACATGACTGAACAGAACAGCAAAAGATAGGGCTGAAATTCCTGTTGACTTTGATCCTAACTAAATGCCATCTGGAATATTACATTTCTTTACTTATGATATATATTTTCAGAAAGTCATTGACAGTCTAAGGGATATTCAGAGGAGCTTAAACAAGATTGTAAAGAATTTAGCATGGAAGAAAGAGGACAGAGGGGTCATCATAACTGTCTTCAAACATTTGAAGATATGATATGTAGAAGAGGGATCAGACTTATTTGCTTGACCCTAGAGGGAGGAATTGGGATCAATTGGATGAAATTACATGGAAAAAGTTTTTTGGCTCAATATTAGTGAAAACCTTCCTAAATATTAGAGTTGTTCAAAAATTGAATGAACTTCATCAGGAGATTGTGAATTTCATGTCACTGGAGGTCTTCAAAGGAAAGCTGGATGACTACTTATCAGGGAAGTTGTAGAGGAGACTCTTGCTTCTGATAAAAGGTAGTTTAGATGCCCTTGGGGATCTCTTACAGCTCTATGATTTGATATCAAAGATCAGAACTGAATTTTCCTAATGGAAAAAATTGTCATGGGGAAAAAAATCACTTCCAAACTTTCAGAATATGATTGATCTAAGTAGGTGCAAATAGTAAGTATTAAATGGGTACTTCTCAACTAGGAGATCTCCTATTTCATGTGGACACAAACCTTTTACTCTGCCTCTGGGTCCACCAGTAGTACATATAAATGCAATGAACATCACAACATTTATTTACTCTAGTCTGATTCCTCCTCATCTCCTGTATGGAAGAAACTATGATTAACCATATAGTAAAGCCTAAAATTTTTAAAAATCTTATTTAAAAGTTTAATTTTTCCCAATTATATGTAAAAACAATTTTTTTTCAAATTTTGAGTTTTCTCTCCCTTCTTTCCTATTGAAAATTTGGTTATACATGTATAGTCATGAAAAACACACATGTAAGTCATTCTGTGAAAGAAAACACAGAAAAAAAACAAGAAAAATAAAGTAAGGAAAAAATATCTTTGATCTGTATTCAGACTCTACCAGTTCTTTCTTTAGAAAGGGACAGCACCTTTCATCATAAGTCCTATAGAGCTGTCTTGGATCATTATATTACTGAGAATATCTAAGTTATTTATAGGAGATAATCATACAATATTACTGTTACTGTGTACAGTGTTCTCTTGGTTCTAGTAAAGCCTTAAATCAAATATTGTTGATCCTTAAATTAAAGGGAATTCCTGCCTTAGAGTAACTGTTCTTGGAAAGGCCATACTGTGGAACCACATTTGAGATCAAGAAGACTTAAAGCTTTCCTTAGAAGACTCCAATGACAAAAGTTCCTTGATGGCAGTCAAGATGGGCCTAAACAGCAAAAAAGTTCACTCTTCAGAAAATAATTTTATCATAAGGTTCCAGGAACCCATGTTGGATTTCTACTGTCAAAGAGAATCTCAGATTGTCAAAACTAGAAGGTTCTCATCTGGTCCAATCCTTTTATTTTACATTTAAAGAAACAGATGGAGAAAAAATTTGGATTTAGATTTAGAATCAGAAGATCTGACTTGGATTCTTACCATCTGTGTGATCATGGCATAGTTGTATACATGATTTGCTGACTGGCTCAGAGGCATCCTAATGTCTCAAAAAATCATTTTACCATCTTGTGTTTAATTTTAAATTTGCTTATGAAGTAATTTATTTGATTTTAAAAAAAAAACTTTGTTAAAATATATTTTTTTTTGATGAACAAAAATGTCTTTTATGTTGAGTTAGCTCAGTTATGCAATTATGAACACAAGCTTCCTGGTGCCCATTGCAGATCTCTTTTCAATATGCCATCAACTCAGGGACTTCATTTAACAAGGTTTTACCTTAAACTCTTTAAAGGAATACATTGGAAATATTAGAAAGTTATAAAACGAATTCAAGTCTCATAAATCCCTCATTGATTTGAAAGGCAGCCTTACCAGATAAATAGTTAATTCCAATTCAGTAAATATATCACACTAAGAAAAACTGAGTAATTCATTTGGTAGAAATTTTTTTAAAGCACAATTCAGAAAGAATGAGGTATGGGGGGAAACAAGAAGAATGTTCCTCATACAATACTCTTGCCGTTGACTCTAATAATACAGAATATTAACAGATTCATTCAGTCTTCATAACTTCACCCAACATATTTTTAATGTATTTCTTTTATCCATTTATATAAATTCAAAACAAATTGGAGCCAAATCAAAACCTTTTAAGTTTTTTTTCCTATGATAATAAAGCCATTTTGTTAAACTACTAATAAGTTTTTATTTAAGTAATCTTTTCCAATGCTGAAACATTTGGGAATTTAATAAAAGTATTCTCAAGAAGAATTTTATGAGACAGTATATAGACTCATCTATCAATCTCTTCATGTGGACATATCGGTAATAAAGGTATATGCATTAGAATCTATTTTTAATAACAGTAATATATTTAACAAAAGGAAGATCCAAAGTCTAGACCAGTTCATTTAGAGCTTTTGAATGGAACTATAAAAAACGATTCATCTACCTTAATTATGTCAGGGCAGAGACAAAAATTTACTCCTTCATAAATGCCACTTAAAATTTAATTTTAGATGTTCTGCATGGTAGATATTTGAAAATAAAGTTTGACAAAACTTATGACTTCAAATTCAATCTAATCTTCTAGTGACCCAGGAGTCTTTGGGAGGTGGGGGAGGGAGATTGAAGTATATGTCACTTTTCTTTTCAAACACACAGAGAAGAATAGGAGTAGGAAGTATGAAAAATTTGTGTGAATAAATTGTCTAGGATATCAATGGTGATTGCTGACTGATAAAAGGATTTTCTGATAAAAAGATTTTCCAGGTCCTCTACCTAGGTTCTGGATTCATTTTTAAATTGGCTTATATAATTGTCTTTTTTATAAGACTTTGACAAATATTGTCAGTCTTTATTGAGCCTTCATGTGGAACTTTTTACTCAAATTTTAAACAAGTACCCCCAACCAAAAATTAAACTCGAAATACAAAAATTAAAAGGAGAAATCAATAAAATTGAAAGTAAAAAAACTATTGAATTAATAAATAAAACCAAGAGTTGGTTTTATGAAAAAGCCAATAAAATAGATAAACCTTTGGTAAATTTGATCAAAAAAAAGAAAGAGGAAAATCAAATTGATAGTCTTACAAATGAAAAGGGGGATCTTTCCACCAATGAAGAGGAAATTAGAGAAATAATAAGGAGTTACTTTGCCCAACTTTATGCCAATAAATTTGATAACTTAAGTGAAATGGATGACTTCCTCCAAAAATATAGGCTCCCTAGATTAACAGAGGAGGAGATAAATTGCTTAAATAGTCCCATTTCAGAAAAAGAAATAGAACAAGCTATTAATCAACTCCCCAGGAAAAAATCCCCAGGGCCAGATGGATTCACATGTGAATTCTACCAAACATTTAAAGAACAATTAGCCCCAATGTTATATAAATTATTTGAAAAAATAGGGGATGAAGGAGTCCTACCAAATTCCTTTTATGACACAGACATGGTACTGATACCTAAACCTGGTAGATCGAAAACTGAGAAAGAAAATTATAGACCAATCTCCTTAATGAATATTGATGCTAAAATCTTAAATAAGATATTAGCAAAAAGACTTCAGAAAATCATCTCCAAGATAATACACTATGATCAAGTAGGATTTATTCCAGGAATGCAGGGCTGGTTTAATATTAGGAAAACTATTAATATAATTGACCATATTAATAATCAAATTAATAAGAACCATATGATCATCTCAATAGATGCAGAAAAAGCATTTGACAAAATCCAACATCCATTCCTACTAAAAACTCTTGAGAGTATAGGAATAAATGGATTATTCCTTAGAATAATCAGGAGTATATATTTAAGACCGTCAGTAAGCATAATATGCAATAGAAATAAACTGCAACCTTTCCCAGTAAGATCAGGAGTGAAACAAGGTTGCCCACTATCACCATTACTATTCAATATAGTACTAGAAACGCTAGCCTCGGCAATAAGAGCCGAGAAAGAGATTCAAGGAATTAGAGTAGGAAATGAGGAAATTAAACTATCACTTTTTGCAGATGACATGATGGTATACTTAGAGAACCCCAAAGACTCTGCTAAAAAGCTACTAGAAATAATTCAAAATTTCAGCAAAGTGGCAGGATACAAAATAAATCCACATAAATCCTCGGCATTTTTATATATCACTAACAAAATGCAACAGCAAGAGATACAAAGAGAAATTCCATTCCAAACAAATGTTGATAGTATAAAATATTTGGGAATCCATCTACCAAAGAAAAGTCAGGAATTATATGAGAAAAATTACAAAACACTTGCCACAAAAATAAAATCAGATTTAAATAATTGGAAAGACATTCAGTGCTCTTGGATAGGCCGAGCGAATATAATAAAGATGACAATACTCCCCAAACTAATCTATTTATTTAGTGCTATACCAATCAGACTCCCAAGGAACTATTTTAATGACCTAGAAAAAATAACAACAAAATTCATATGGAAGAATAAAAGGTCAAGAATTGCAAGGGAACTAATGAAAAAAAACTCAGAGGAAGGTGGTCTAAGTGTACCTGATCTAAAGCTATATTATATAGCAGCAGTCACCAAAACCATTTGGTATTGGCTAAGAAATAGACCGGTAGATCAGTGGAACAGATTAGATACAAAGGACAAAAAAGGGTACATCTATAGCAATCTAATCTTTGACAAATCCAAAGATTCCAACATTAGGGATAAAAATTCATTATTCGGAAAAAACTGTTGGGAAAACTGGAAATTAGTATGGCAGAAATTAGATATGGATCCACACTTAACACCATATACCAAGATAAGATCAAAATGGGTCCATGATTTAGGCATAAAGAGGGAGATAATAAATAGATTAGAGGAACAGAGGATAATCTACCTCTCAGACTTGTGGAGGAGGAAGGAATTTATGACCAGAGGAGAACTAGAGATCATTATTGATCACAAAATAGAAGATTTTGATTACATCAAACTAAAAAGTTTCTGTACAAATAATACTAATGCAAACAAGATTAGAAGGGAAGTAACAAATTGGGAAAATATTTTTAAAAACAAAGATTCTGACAAAGGTCTCATTTCCAAAATATATAGAGAACTGACCATAATTTATAAGAAACCAAACCATTCTCCAATTGATAAATGGTCAAAGGATATGAACAGACAATTCTCAGAGGAAGAAATTGAAACTATATCCACTCACATGAAAGAGTGTTCCAAATCACTACTGATCAGAGAAATGCAAATTAAGACCACTCTGAGATACCACTACACACCTGTCAGATTGGCTAAGATGACAGGAACAAATAATGACAAATGTTGGAGGGGATGTGGGGAAATTGGGACACTAATACATTGCTGGTGGAGTTGTGAAAGAATCCAGCCATTCTGGAGAGCAATCTGGAATTATGCCCAAAAAGTTATCAAACTGTGCATACCCTTTGACCCAGCAGCGCTACTACTGGGATTATATCCCAAAGAAATACTAAAGAGCGGAAAGAGACATATATGTGCCAAAATGTTTGTGGCAGCTCTTTTTGTTGTAGCTAGAAACTGGAAGATGAATGGATGTCCATCAGTTGGAGAATGGTTGGGTAAATTGTGGTATATGAAAGTTATGGAATATTATTGCTCAGTAAGAAATGACCAGCAGGAGGAATACAGAGAGGGTTGGAGAGACTTAAATCAACTGATGCTGAGTGAAATGAGCAGAACCAGAAGATCACTGTACACTTCAACAACGATACTGTATGAGGATGTATTCTGATGGAAGTGGAAATCTTCAACATAAAGAAGATCCAACTCACTTCCAGTTGATCAATGATGGACAGAGGTAGATACACCCAGAGAAGAAACACTGGGAGGGGAATGTAAATTGTTAGCACTAATATCTGTCTGCCCAGGTTGCATGTACCTTCGGATTCTAATGTTTATTGTGCAACAAGAAAATGATATTCACACACATGTATTGTACTTAGACTATATTGTAACACATGTAAAATGTATGGTATTGCCTGTCGTCGGGGGGAGGGAATAAGGGAGGGGGGGTAATTTGGAAAAATGAATACAAGGGATAATATTATAAAATATATATATATATATATATAATAAAAAAAAAATTTAAAAAAAAAAAAATTTTAAACAAGTAATGTTTGCTGCAAGACTAAATTCTTCTCTTCCTTTCCCCACCAAAAAGCAATAAAATCATTCTAAAACATAAGTTCATATATTGTTAACAAATTTTCTGAGGTAGGCAAGTTTGCTATCTCTATATTACAGCATGATAGGAAGGGAAAGGGCAGGACTCATTAAAGTGAAAGCATAATAACAGTTAAGATACAACATTGAGAATGACAGCCTTAGAAGAAGCAATGGTTATGTACTTGAGCAGATTTTTTTTTTTCCATTCTTAAGACAGATTGGGGAGAAAAGGGAGTGTTTAACAAAGTTTTGAGGGTGGGGAATAGTGAAAATGTCATTATCTTTGGCTCAACTTAGATGTAGTGACTCACCACCACCTTAAAATTTCAGAAACACGAGGCCAGAATTTCCATAAAAAATCTACCACAAAAGGGAAAAATTAGCAATTATGATTGGGGATTAGGCGGACTTGGGAATGAACTAGTAATAGAAACATGAGAAGATGCTGACAGAATAAAAGAAGTTAAGAAATTATGATCTCCATTTGAAATATATTAAAGACTAATCATTTACCATATGAATTATGGCAGCCTTCCCTCTTGATAGGCAGGGAGATGGATAAAGGCAAAGAAATTCCTGTATCTAGTAGGAGATAATCTCAGAGATTCCTTCCTTTTGGAATCTTTAATTTGTATATCAAAGATCAGAACTGGATTTTCTTGATGAGAAAATTGCTATAGGAAAAATTTCTGGACCTTTAGAATAGTTTTGAATTCATACTAAAAGGGTGGTACACTGCTTCAGAAAATGATTGGTTCCATGCTGCCAAAAGGCTTTTTTTTCCCCCCTCAGCCTCTGGGTCTCCTTTGATACATATAAACACATTGGATATGCCAACATTCATTTTTATTCACCCACTTCCTTCTTGCTTAGAGGAAAATTTAATTGACCTTAAATTAAAGACCTTAAATTCTAAGTCAGACATTCATTTCTAGTCTTAGAGAAATTTCTTAACCAAGGAAAGAAGAAAAGAAAGAAACAATGAAGAGAAAGATAAAGAAAGAGGGGAAAACAAGGAAGAAGGAAGTAAAAAAAGAGAAAAGATGAGAGGAGAAAGAGAGGGGAATATAAAGAAGGAAATATAGAAGGGAAAAAAGAAATGAAAGGTGAAGAAGAGAAGAGAAGGCAAGGGAAGAGAAGGGGAGAAAGGGGGAGGGGAGGGAAGAAAAGGGAAGGGAAAGGAAAGGGAGGGAAAGAAGGATAATTGGACAACAGCAATTAGAAATTACTAACATACTCTCTAATATGCCAGCTCCAGATTTCTGATGTTTTGGTTGCTTTGTCTTGCTGCAATGTGCTTTGAGGTGTCTGTTTTATACACACACCATCATAATAACAATATAGCTAATGAAAGCAAAGTCCTGGTCTCTGGTCCCCTCTGTTTTCTATTCTATGAAACATAAGGGTAAAAGTGAGCCCTAAGGAAATTTGGAATCCATGTATTTCCACTCAACTGACTTCTCCTCTACAAAATAAGCAGTCTTTTTTTTTTTTTCTTTGCTTCTGAGAGAAAATTCAACACACTTCCGAAAAAGAAAAAAAAAAAAAAAAGATCTCTCAATTCACAAAAGGACTTGCTCATGACTTATTCATTCATTCTTGGTATGGACCAAACACCAGTAGAACTACTTTAGACTTGAAGCCATATCTCTACAATGTCAAAATCTGGTTGATGGCATTAAAATTTAAAAACTATAGCTAATTGTAATCTATGAAAATGTTTTAATGATTGCCCTTTAACCCCTTCCTCCAAATAAAATTCTGATGTTTCATTTTAGAAAAGGTTCCTGTCAAAACACTTGTTATCTTGAATTCAATTCAAATCAAGAAAATGTGTATTTGTTAAGTAACTACTGTGTTGCTTATATACTATAAGAATGCCAAAAGAAGCAAGAGCTTAGAATGTATTTTAGAAAACAAAATGCATGAATAATAATAACTCATGAACTATTTGCAGTTTATTTGCAAAATATTTTCCTTACTATAACTCTAAGGGACATGGATTGAAGTAATCTTACCCCCAATTTAGTGTCTTAGATATGAAACTTAGAAGGCCCTCCAAGATCATCTAGTTCAGGGCCATCATATTACATATAAAATAAGTTCAAGAAGATTAAATGATTTGACACAGGTCATAAGCATGAGACTTGGGATTTAAACCCATTTGTTCTGATTCCAGAACCAATTATCCTTCTAGTACCACCCCCCATTGCCTCTCCAGTAACAAATGGAAAAATGAGACTTCAAAAAATGATTTACCCTTGATCAGACAGCTTGTTCCAGAATCCTATTCATCATACCATGCTTCATAATATCCAAATAGGGAACAATTCTAAACCTAAATAGAGTAAATGAAAATGATGATGATGATGATGATGATGATGATGATGATGATGAAGATGACCTTTGCATAGAACTTTAGCCCTTATACTTTCCAGATAGTATTCTTTTCAAACCTCAAAACAACTCAAAGAGATAGATGACACAAGTATTATGATGTCCACTTCACAGATAGATATGATTTGATTTACCTAATCTGTCACAGCTGGTGAACAGCAGAGCACCTTAGCATAATGTCTAACACATAGAAAGTGCTTAATAAATGCTTATATTTGACTGTTCTTTACTCAAAACCTTGAAGTAATAATGTATGAACTGGGTATTTAAGTGCTCTAGAAATTCAAAGGAAATTTCTTGTTCTGAGAAAAGTCTACAAGAAAACAAAGATTCTTGGGTTGGGTCTTGAAGGAAACCCGTAAATAAAATAGTTTATCAAGGCTCACGTTTAGGCAGATCACTTTATAAGGACACTGATTTTGCTAAATGCATCCAAACTCAGCCTATTGAAAACTGAGTTGTTTTAAGAGCTGTTTTCTTGAGGGAGTAGAGGTAGCATAGAAAGTGGAAAGCTAGAGCTTTCTAATTAAGGATAATAGCATCCAATGTTGCTCAGTATGTTTTGGCTTTCCTGCACTGTCATTTAAGCAGTCCAAATGATATCATAAGACTAGAAACATTTATCTGCTGAATTTACATCCAATGTCATAAAATGACCAATTATTCACACATTAGACATAGGAGAAAAATTTCCACTTTGTACTTCCACTTAGAATGTAATTAGCCCTACTGCCTTAGTATATAGGGAAAAAGGATCTTAGAGTCTTTCAAAACCAATTGCCTCTTTTTACAGGTAAGAAAAGTAGACCCACAGAAATTAAGTGACCTGCCTAGGGTCTCATAACTACTAAGTGCCTGAAGTGGGTTTTGAATACAGGTCTTTCTCACTCCAAAACAAGTGCTCTTTTCAAATATATTCTCAGTAATGATTGACTATTATAAAAGTAGGTACTCTTTTAACAGGAGAAAAATCAGCCTACCTTCAGAAGGCTATATGCACTTTGGACCTACCACAGTATAACTGCTATGTCAAATAAACAAATATTTATTAAATGCCTACTATGTACTAGTGGCTATGTGAGCTAGCCAATAGCTTCAAGAAAGCTTTCCCTTGAATTCCACTGGTCTGATTTTAAAATAATTTTCAACAAAAAGTTTTAGATTTACTAAAGGTGTTTTCTTGTTTGCAATAATAATGATAATAACTTTACTGCAAACAAAACAAAACAATTAACTATGTACATGATATGACAAGCTCATCTTGAAAGTATAGTCTAGGTAGTCAGATTTTAATGTTACATTTACTTAAAAGTTCTTTTGAGTTATTGTGGCTATTAAATGTTACCATTCTGTTCAAAATACCATAATAATTTTCTAGAAGAAAATGAAAATGGATTACCCTACAATAGGATTATAGTTCATTATAGATCATTGAAATAGAAAGCAGTTTCTTCTGGCTTTGTTTCATCCCATGGTGTTTTTTAAACTACTTTTCTATGGGAGGAAAGAAGAAGAACATGGAATACAAAGATTATTCTGTTCTTGCTTTCTTCAACCAGATCAGCTGGCTCAAGATACATACTGAAGGGAGAGGATAAGAGAAGGTATATAAGGTATTCTGGATTTTCTTACCCAGAGGGCAGAGTAAATGCAAAAAGAAGAGATGAATGTGCCATCAAGGGGACCTCCAGCTTCTAATATTGTTACTTTTGAAAAGTAAATAAGAGGTGTGACATAGGTCAGGCTCATCTCTTTCCCTGCCATTTACTTCTTACATGGACTCAGAGTCACTCTGAAATAGTGATTCATTGCCAGATTCTTCAATCCTGCTTTCTTCTAGAAAAGGATATTCAACTGTAAACTCCCCCAGCTAATTCTATAAAGTGCCAAGCTGACATTTACTTTGCTACCCTTAGGATTTCCTTCCAAAGTGATGTATTCACCAAGTGTACACATGAACCAGGATTGGTAAAAGTCAAAAAGCTTTCTCTCAGCAACACATTGTAAACACACAAATGTACATTCACAAACTGAGAGAACTGTGGAATTTAGAACCAGATGGGTGGGCTAAGTCAGGGCTCATTTGAAAAATGAGGAAATTTGGTATCCAAGAACTTTCAGGGGCTTATCTAAGATTGTGGAAATAGTAAATAGTTTCTTCCTGCTTCTTTTATCCTATGGAATTTCTAAATCACAAAAGTTGTGTAACTACAGAGATGATTATCAAGGAAGTTATAGAAATTCTGGAAATATCTATACACCGTATCATAAAATTCAGGAAATGTTTGTTCTTAAAAAAAGAACCTGGATATTCATTGACCATGACATTGCATACCTGTTACTTTTTGGACCAAAAAATTCTTTCTGGTCTTATCTCATGTTAATAAGAAGAATTGCTTGCATTTATATAGCAAAATGCAAAGCACTTTGCAAATAATATTTCATTTTATTCTCATAGCAATCCTGATAGGTGTTATTATTCTTATTTTATAGAAAAAAGAAATTTGGCTGTTCCTGCTCCCCTAATATCAGTAATGCTATGCTAGAACTTTTTGTGGCAATATTCATCTTTCTCTGATACCTTAATCTTCTAGCTACCATCTTGCTCAATTATACAGCCATCCAGCCCAATCACTTTCTTTCGCTTTTTCTTTTCTAACGTACTAAGTTATATGAAATACAGTCAGAAAGGTACTATGAGGTTGTTTAAGAATATAAAGACTAAATGGAAGATTTGTGAGTCTTCCTAATACTGGCTTGGAGTCATTTTCAGAGCTTCACCCTTCTTAGAGAGTTAACAAGTCCTACTGATTCCATGTCCTCATCTCTATAATCCCTTTGCTTATCTCTTCCCATACAAATACCAATCTAGTTTGAGCACAACTTTGCCTAGACCTCAGGAATAGTCTCTTAATTATTCTTCCTGATTTCAGTGTCTCTCTACTCTCCTGTTCATTCTCCACCCAATAGCTGTGATGATTTATTCAGTGGCTTTCTAATACCAATATAATAAATGCTAACTCCATAATCTAGATTTTAAGACCCTCTACAATCTAGTTTTAACCTATCTTTCTAGCTTGGTAACATATATTACTTCATTTTGCAAATTCTATATTTTAGACCAATTCATTACTAAATGTTCCCTGTATTTTAAATTCCATTTCCTTTTTCTAAGCATTTGCTTATCAAAAATTTTATCTTCCTTCAAATCTTGACGTAATTCTTACTTCCAAATTCCCTTCCCTGATTCCCTAAATTGTTAGTATTTTCTCTATCCTCAATTTTTCCTTGTCCTATGTTTATATAATATACCCCACCCAAAGCCAGATATTACTGTAGATATTAACCAAACTGCCTATTCCTGTTATGCTGTCAGTATAACTATATATAACACTATATATAATAATCAAATATCTTGACACTAGCCAGGGTGTTTTCTCTGTTCTCAAGCAATTGTTTTCATTTTTAGGGGTGTGAATTTGTGGTTGACCAATGGCAATACTCATTGATCATACACTAATACTTTAGCTGTAGGATATCACTGAAGGTTGCTTACAAGGATATATAGTAAAAAGGCTTTTATCAGAGTAGTAGAAATAAAACGAAACATTCATATGTGTATACCAAAAAATGTTCACTCATGGTCTGTCACCCTTGCTGTTACAAACATTAGATCCCAAAGTGATAAACATGACAAAAATTTGGAAGTTTACTTCTCTTTCACTCCCTGCTAAAAGTGGGCAGAATTTTCACTCAGGGCTTTTTTTTCCCCAAAAAAACCCCAGTATCCCAGTAGGCTACTTTCCCATTGAGGAAGTTATCATTGTTTGTTCATGACATCAGGGATCATTCAATGACATGCAAGTGAATTGAATAATTGAATTTAAGTGAGGGGGCTGTGCAATATCACTTCCCCTTCACTTTCCCCCCACCAAAGCCATCTGAGGAGCCAGATATAGATCAGGGTTAGGAAGCCTCTGTTTTATTTGTTTATTTTTTTTAACTTTTAATATCTTTTGTTCTTATATTATTTTCACTTCCAAATAAATCTCTTCCCATCCTCTTTCCAGAGAGCCATCTACTATAACAAAAAATAAAAATAAGAGAAAATAAAGAATTATTCATCAAGACTAACCAACACATAAAACATGTCTAATAATACATACAATATTCCACACTCAAAGTCCCCCTACCTTTGCAAAGAAGGAAGCAGGTTTATTTTCTCATCTCTTCTTCATGTTACATAACTACAAAATATGGTCATTACAATTTCACAATGTTCAGTTTCTATTTCAATTGTTTTTATTGTTACTGTTTTCATTTACATTGTTAGAATCATTGGGTATAATGTTTTCCTGGTTCTGGTTACTTCATTTGGAATGAATTCAGCAGCAGCAGTAGCAGCATTGACATTCTATTCTAAAAGCAACATGGCTTGAACAAGAAGGGTTTAAATATCTGGACAAATTACTTAGTCTCTCTGAGATTTAATTTTCTCATCTGTAAAATGAGGAAATTGGCCTCTAAAGCTTCTTCCAGATCTAAATCTATGATGTTATAATTTTATGATTTAGAAGTAAAGGGATTTGGTAAAATATCTATCTAGTCTACTTCTTTATAGATAAGGAAACTGAGTCTCAGAATGATTTAGTAATTTGACTCAAATTACATAAAAAGCAGTGGCTAGGGAAATACTATTATTTGAACCCAAGACTTCTAGTTCCAAATCTAGTGTGTTTCCCTCTACAATTCACTGGCCAAAAATATTCTTTCCACTGCAGTCATCTTAATTGAAAAACTGCCATTAAATAATTTCCTGTTAAAGTGTCAAGAATTCTAGGTGGGGGAAATGCAAGATAGAGATCTGCATAGTAAAGCACTTATGAACCAAAACCTGAACAATAGTTAACTGGGGTACAGGATGTGCAAAGAGTAGATAGAGGGACACTAAAGAAGCACCAAAGAGAAATTTCCCTGCTTTTCAATTTTGCTTCACTCTGGGTTGAAGAGAAAGGTGCCATTTCAGATCCTTCTTTATCTCCCTAGTGCCTAAGTCCTTTACCATCTGTAGAAATAAAATAAACCCAATATTCTTCTTAAATGACAACCTTTGGATATAAAGGAAGAAAGATTATTTAGAAGTCCCTTTAAAAAATGCCAGTCTTTAGAAGGAGGCCAGAATCTAAAGTGTTCATGATTCTTCACCCCTTCCCTCTCCACTTCTTTTAAAATTTTGTGCTGGGGGTTTTGATCTTGGCTAGGCATGAGGGGACAAGTTAGGAAAAAAATGTCATTTCTTATGGCCACTTTGTTAATTTGATCTGGTTTCTCTTCAGATTTCAATATTCTGCAAGGTAATGCAGAATGTAAACACTGACATTGGTATAAAACATTACCCTTTTATTCTGAATATAATCACAACAAAATCTCATTTTAAATAAGATGTTTTGCAGAGGGAACTGCAGAACTATTTGCCCTTCAAGATTAATTGGAAAGTTCCTTTAAGACCCATCTGTTTAGGAAATGGATTTTACTTTTGGGCAATATCAAATTAGATTTAGAAACAATAAAGATTGGATTACAATCAGGTATCACTCTGGAAGTTCCTTTTAATACATTAATGACCTCCCTCTAGCTTATCTTCTTTAGTACTTAATTGACAAATTACAACCCCTGCATTTGAAATTCATGGACACATCTATTCCAATTTGTCTTCTATTTGTAGAAAGTAGCTTAATTCTCTCAGTTCCCTTTTAATAATTGCTCCCTTTCCAATATGTATCATGTCAACATTTATTTCCTGCTTTGCTAATTTAACAGAAGAACTCATTTTGGAGAACATAGAAGAGCTGGAATCACAAAGTCTATAGATGAGAGAGGCTTTAAAATATTTTCCCATTTATAAAATAAAGACTTTGAATTAGCTGTTCTTTGAGGATCCTTACATCTCTAAATCTATGTTCTATGACCAATTAATCTATCAATCAACCAACAAAGATTGATTAAATGTCTACTAAGTGCCAGACGTGTTAGAAGCTGAGAATATAAGTATAAAAAATGAAGAGGAATTTATATTCTAATAATCTTTAAATCTATCTTCTTCCTTGTATATGTGAGGAAATAAGCCTAGGGAAGTCATACAACTGAGACTAGAATCAAATGTTAGTGACTTCCAGGCTAGTGATCTTTCCTGTTTTGCTGCTTTCCCTACATCACTCAAAAACAAGATATTATTAGACTGTTGTACAATTTTGATGAATTTCCTTTTAAATAAAATAATCATGATTAGCCTTCCATATATTTATTATGGAAAGTCATGTGTTGTTAAAAGAGCCAAGATAACTCTTAATCCCTGCACACACATATCCAAAAAAAAGTTACATTTATGATTGCATTGATTTTGTACTGTAGGTCTCTGATTGCAATGGTAGGTTGAACTCATTATTTCATGAGGCACTTTGTTCTTTAGAAAATAAATCCTTAGAACTTTTTTTTCTCTTAATTAACCCAAAATAGACTTCATTGTAATAGCCAAATTCAAGCAAAAACAGTTTTGTACATGGCAAGGCTGTAAAGTTTGGAAGACCACAATCATGACTGTCTCAGTTGCTTTCTCCTGGCAACTTATTGAATCTTTCCCTATCCTGCAGGATTCTTGTCCACATCCTTCTATACATTCATCTCAAGGATGAAAGGTTTAGGGGACTTTCTTATTTTTTCTCTTGGCATTTAATACACCGATGGAGAACAAAGGTTTTCCATTGGTTATCCTTTTCTTTACGTACTTATCCACCACTTTAGCTCATAAATATTTTTATGACATCATTTATGCTATAATTTATAATTCCTTTTTATATACTAGTTGCAGTCTTATTAAGCCTACCATGTTCCCCTTCCTTCATTGGCACAATCCTCACTTTAAATTAAACCTCTCTTTTGGGGACAGATTCAGAGCAGTCATAATTCATTTATCTGGTGGTTTCTCATTCTACCAGAAATTCATCACTATTACACCACAAAGATAATTTACTCTTCTCAACCTTTCTCAGCTCTCTTTAAGGTGCTGTCTTTCTCCTCTAGAATGTAAACAATCAAGAGCAGTAGCTATCTTTCTTTTTGTTTTTCTCTGTATTTCCAGCATTTAGCACAAAAATTACACTATAGCAAACACCAAAAAGGATCATTATTTTGTTGTCTGCCTACCTGCAGAGTTCTATGATACTAGTCACAATATTTGATCTCCAATATTTTCTGAGTCTATTCTTTATTCTATTAGTTTTAACCACTGATATCTGTCGCTCTCTTTTAAGATGCAAATGTTTTTGAGGTTTTGAGGTGAATTAGTTTATATATATATATATATATATATATATATATATATACACACACACACATATATACATATATACACATATATAAATAATTTTTTTCTGGCAAGGGGTTGAATAAATGGAAACTTTGGTTAATGAATAGAGACTGCAGAAGAGTACTGGGCAATGAGGAACAATAAGAGAATGATAATTTGTAGAGATGGGTTTATGGGTGTTCAGGCAAAATAGATACCTCTGGTTTGAGGGCTTTTTCAAGACTGATTTCCACATTTGATGTCCCTCAGCCAATCAACTCTTGTCTTTGGGTCAAAGGAACTTTATCAGGCACAGTAGCCATAACCATTTTGTAAATAGTATAAACCAGATTGAAATTAACTAACGGGCTTCAAACCTAGCAGAATAATCAGATGTGAACAATTTCTTATAATGGGTCATGAAGACAGAGGAAATAGGAACTGTGGAATTTTTAAAGTTTGATTAGACAAGGAATACACCCAGATCATCCACTGTATCCTAAGTCATCACTAGTCATCTTGATTAAATCCAATTTATGTACAAGTGAAAATATATCATCCATACCATTTTACTGTTTTTATTTGTGCCCAACTTGAGATTAGTCTGATCAGTCACAGATGGATGCACTGTACCCTGACTCTGGTGTAGTCATGCCATTTTGGTTCTCTTGGAGCACAAAGGATAGCAAAGGAAGAAGATAGGAAAGGTGAGATATGAGTACAAAAGAAGAGGTAGAAGAGAATTGAAGACCAAAAAAGTCATAATTCAGCTAAACACCAATTCTAGAAACAGTAGTATAAGTACTATTTTTTATGATTTGCATATATACATACATATATATATGTTTAATAAATTAATTGGAATATATATACATACATATATATTCTAGTTAATTTATTAGACTTGGGGAGAAAATGAGAAATAAACCTCTCTATTCAGTTTCCCATCCAAAAAAAGTACATTATGTTAAAATCTATATTCCCAGAATATCCTCAAGACTCTCAAATGTTGATGTGAACCCAAAAGTGACAGAATGATGAAAGACTCAGAACATTCTGTGACCCACCTACACAGTAGTGATTTTATCTACATCTAGATGAAATAGAAGCGTTATTATTCAAAATATTCTACTAACATGTTAGTTAACAGTATGGGTTAGTCCTGAAGGAAAAATATATTTAAGAATCATCCTTTTTAAGACCTTTGGAGGAATTCCACAGGTCTGTGAAAACCTTGGTTCAGAAAACAGATGGCAGCTCCTTTGTGGGTGAGAGATGAGGGCTGGGGATCAGCTTGCTGTTACTGAAAAATTAATCCACATTTCTAGTGCCTTCATGGGAAGAAACTTAATGTCCCTGTGTGGGACTTCAAAATTACTTCTGCAGGGACTTAGTCTTAGACAGCTCTTGGAATTCTATGTCCTGGTGAATTTACTACAGACTCCTTTTTATTAAACTGGAATCAATCTTTCTTTCTTTTCCTCTCCCTCTGTCTCTTGGTGTAAACTTAGAAATTTCAAGACAGGGGAACGGGGAGAAGCTGAGAAAACATAAAAAAGACAATTAAAACCTACTGAAATGTAATCTTTTTTTGTGTTCTTGTTTTTAAACAAAGCTATGATTTTATTCATATGGTGAATCAACACTGAAACTCCTTCAACCAAGACAGATATGTGACCTTTAGTCTTAGAGAAGAGGTTCTTAACTTGGGGATCAGTTAGGGGTCCATGAACTATATCTGTGAGCTTGAATGGTAAATATGCCATCTTTAGTTTCTCTTACTTCTAAGTAAGATTAAACATTTCATTCAATTAGATATTTAAAAAATATTCAGAGAAAGGGTCCATAGGCTTCTCCAGGCTGCCAAAGAGATCCATGATTCATAAAAGTTAAGAATTTCAATCTAAGGTAACTGCAGGGTGCAGTAGATAGAGCACTGCACTTGAGTTCAAACCAATCTCGAACACTTAACTCCCTGCATGTGTGACTCTGGGCAAATCACTTCAGCCCAATTGCTTCTGGGAGAAAACAAAGAAAGAAAGAACTAAGAGAATTGAATGAATGCACTGAGAGATCAAGTGATTTATCTTTTGTTACATGGTAACAAAAGCAACACTTGAACCCAAGTCCTCCTGATTAGACCAGCATTCATTGCACCAGTAATTCTTTTATCGTTTTTTAAGGAAACAAAATTTTGATACGCTATTTGAACAATATTAACTTTGAAAATGGTACAGACAGGGGTGTGCTGCATCTAGTAGCACTACTATTATATTGGTTCAGGAGATCTGATTGTTAAATTTTAAGTATTCACATTTATACATCAGAAATCAACAATTGCTACAAGTTAGGATTTATTGTTTTGCTGATTAATTAAACTTAAGAAAATAATGGCTAAAATATTAATAATACAGATTAAACATAAAAACATGCCATATATATGTGTTTTTTTTTTTTTTGTTTTTTTGAGAGCTAGTCATTCAGGAATTTACCTGGCTATAGAATAATTGGCTATAGAATAATGAAGATATAATAAGTCTATCTCCATCTCCCCCTTTATTACTTCCAAAAGGAAATTTCCTTTAAGCAGGCTTCTGGATCAAAATACTTTTCTAGAGTTCACATTCCAATAGTGATTTAAGAGATATGAAGTGTCTTATTCAACATAATCCTGTGGGGAGGGGATCAAAATTAGTTTTATTCTCATTTACGAAAGCAAATGTTCATTGGAAAAAGTGGAGTTACTTTTGGCTGATGCATGCTGCAGCTTCATAACCCTTTCTAATATTATCTCCCCCTTGTTCTTGCAAGACTGACATTTTAAAGTTCAAATCTTGTGCACTATTAATTCCAAATGTACCTTCTGCAATATTTTAAAGTTCTCAAGTATTTCGAGCCACAGACTGCACATTTACTAACTCCTATCCTATTTACCTCATTTATTTTGTATGACTAAGTTGGAATTTGCCTTTGAGACCTCAATCTCTGAGAAAAACAGTATTTTATTACTTGCAGGTACATAAACCCTTTCCTAATGATTCAGCTGGTGGTAGCCCCAGTTGGGTCAGAGTAATTGAAATTCTTTGAGCTCTGTATCCCAGCATTTTCAGGTATCTTTATCAGCATAAATATTTCATTGATCTGCTTATTCTAAATGGAGGGCCAGGCTTTTGACAGAATTATTTCTACCATTTCTAGAGTGACTCAGAAATTTTGGAGTAGCAAATACTGGTTCCTTGTTAGAGGGTCTTTCTTCAAAAATAGTATGCCTAGAGAGCCAGACAGATAAGCCAAGGAAGTAAGGTTGTGGAATGATTTGTCTGTTCAATTCCTTCTTTTTACAACTCCTTTGTCTTCTTCTTCAATAGTTCATATTCTTATAGTGATTTGAAAGATAGAAAGTGCCTTAGACAATACAGTCCTATAAGGAGAAGATAAAAATTAGTTTTATTCCCACCTATGAAAGCACTTTCTTTCTTTCTTTCCTCAATCTGCACCAGACTGGTGTTTCCATTGGTATAAGAACCAGCTAGCTCTCTATGAAGTTACTTTCTTACTAAGGTAAATCAGCACTTGCTCTATAATTATAAGTCACAGTTATCTGGACCACAGAGAAATGAAGTGACTTAAACCAACTAATACAGTCAGTATACATCAGGCACAATTTGGATCAGGTCCTTAACTTCTAGATCAGATCTTCTCTAGCCAAGAAATTTTGCTTTCTTTCCAAGAAACTTTATTTTTTCCTCCATGACATATATATGTACATGTAAGTATATGTGTTATCTATATATAGGAACATAGATATTATGCATATATGTGTGTATACACATGTTTATATATATATAAACTTTTTGTTGTTATTTAGTCATATTCAGTCATGTCCAACTCTAGATGATCCCATTTGGGGCTTTTTTGGTGAATTGTTATCCATTTCCTTGGAGTGATTATCCATTTCCTTTTCTGGCTCATTTTACAGATGATGAAACTAAGGCAAACAGGTTTAAATGACTTGCTCAGGGTAACACAACACTCTTTTAAATGTCTAGGGACAAGGGGCAGCTAGGTAGAACAGTGGATAGAGCACCAGCCCTGAAGTCAAGAGAACCTGAGTTCAAATCTGGCCCAGCTGTGTGACCCTGGGCAAGTCACTTACAGCAAATGAATGAATGTCTAGGTACAGATTTAAATTCAGGTACATGAACTTTTCTGACTCTAGGCTTGGCACTTTGTGCACTAAGTCACTTTTCCCCCCATTATTTATATTTTCAACATTTATTTTTTTAAAAAATCTTGAGCTCCCAATTCTCTTCCTTCTCTTCAGTCCCTTTCCCACCCATTGAGAAGACAAGTAATATTATACATTATGCACATTATAAACATGAAATCATATATATATATATATATTTTTTCTTTTCTTTTCTTTTTTATCCTGAGGCATTTGGGGTTAAGTGACTTGCCCAGGGTCACACAGCTAGGAAGTGTTAAGTGTCTGAGGTCACATTTGAACTCAGGTCCTCCTGACTTAAGGGCTAGTGCTCTATCCACTGTGACACCTAGTTGCCCCGTGAAACCATATTTCAAAACATATTTTCATATTAGCCATATTAAACAAAAATAATAAATAAGAGCAAGCAAAATAAAGGGAATGAAAAAAATATTCTTCAATATGTGTTCAGAGTTCATCAGTTCTTTCTCTAGAAGTGGATAAAATTTTTTATCTTGAGTCTTTTTAAGTTCTCTTCTCTAAGTTTTCTTTATGAAATCCAATAATAGAATTTCTCAGTGCCCCAGGCAATGCTAAGAAATCACAGGTGTGGTGATTTCATGGTGCTCATGGCAGGCAAGATTCAGCTTTATGCCTCTAAAACATTAACTCCTTATTATTGCTCTTCAACTCCAGCTCCTAATTATCCCTGGAACTCTTCCTTAAATAAAATCAAATTAGCATATTTATAAAATACTTAGCACTGTATTATCACATAGTAGGTACTCAATAAATGTTTTCTTTCCTCTGGGAACTCCAATCCTGATTTTCCAGTGCCTTTTCATAGCTGCTCTGAATAAGTCACAGAGGTTTCTTAATTGGGGGGGGGGGGGTAGGGAGCTGGGAAAGGGAATAGGTTGATAGGAGAAGTAAATTTACTCCTCACTTCCAAGAACCCAAATTTACACTACCTGTATATTACCTTCTCTAGTTATATCTCTCAGTCCTGATTTATATGCACATATAAATAACTACGTGGATAGAGTGTTGAACTTGAAACCAAGAAGATACCAGTTCAATGCTGCCTCATATATTTAACTATGTGACCCTGGGCAAGTCATTTACATATTTTTTTGTATCTCAGTTTTCTCATCTTTAAGTTTGGGACAATAATTGTAGCTTCTTCTTAGAGTATCTTAGAGTTAGAGCATCAAATGAGATAATCTATGTAAAGCACTTTACAAGCTTTAAAAATCCTATATAAATGCTATTACTGTGTTATTAGTCTCCTAATATCTGTGTTTGATCCTTTTGAAAAGATAAAAGCCAAGAGAATAACTCAGGTCTATATTAGTCATAGTATTGTCTTTCCTCCAAAGTAAAAAAAAAAAATCAATCATTTTCAATTTGATGTCAATAGACCAATATTTCAAATGGATATTTCTTCACAATTTATCAAGGAGATATTCATCCAGATTTCAAATATGACTTCAATGGGTACATTAGATGTTAGAACAATTGACCTCAGCTGCTCTGTCCATTCTCCAGACTTATCAGTAATACTTTCCTTATTGTGCTAAATCTAGATAAGAGAAAACAAAATGCCTTATAAAATGGGAATCTCTTCTATTCCTACTCCAATATTTCATACATCTATATTTTTTTATTTTATTTTATTTTTTAAATTTTAGGTTGGGGTAAAGTGACTTGCCCAGGGTCACACAGCTTGGAAGTGTTAAGTGTCTGAGGCTAGATTTGAACTCTGGTCCTCTTGAATTCAAGGCTGGTGCTCTATCCACTTCGCCACGTAGCTGCCCCCTATTTCATCCATCTATAAAGAAAAGCCACATATTTCTTTATAAAAACTATTCCTGGCAGGTTGAAAATGGGCCATGTATGAACTTGGAAATAAGTCATATGTTGATGTTACAAAGAATCAACTTTAGTTTGGAGAATATCATTACTTGAAGGATGGCCATGAGGTAATGAACTTTTCCACTCATAGCTTCTTATAAAAACCATCTACTAGAGCAAAGTAAGATTTCCATCTTTCTATCTCAAAAGGTTATTTCCATTTTAATTAAATGACAGATTCTTAAATATTTGAAGTATAAAACTAGAAGACTGAATATTGATATCATTGAGAAAGAAAAGATCAATCAACCCAATGAGCATTTATTAAGCATCTCATGCACACAGTACTATGCTAGGCTCAAGGGATAGTCTAGCAACAGACCCCAGAATTTAATTTATATACCACTTTTTAGAATGTAACCATGTTCTTCTAAAATATTATTTTATCATAGATGGATCAGAGGCTTGTAACATGATGTGATCCTGCAGCATAGATTAGATTGATCTAATTAGATGTAAATTTTCTTATTTCTATTTCTAATGGCAAGATGAAATATGCAGAATAATAGGAAAAATGCATGTTAAAATGTGTTTAAGTATAAATATAAATATATATATAAATATATATATATATATATGTACATATATATATATATATATATATATATATATATATATATAGGAAAAATCAAGGCAGCTTTGTGGCACAGTGGATACAGTCCCAGACATGGAATCAGGAAGAGTCATTTCCATGAGTTCAAATCCCATGTCAGACATTAACTGTGTGACCATCCTGGCTAAGTTACTTAACTTGTGTTTGCCTTAGTTTCTTCATGTGTAAAATGAGCTGGAGAGGGAAATTACAGTTAAGAAAATGCCAAATGGGGTCATAAAGTATCAGGCACAAATAAAATAACAACAAACAGGAAAAATTAGAGTGGCTTGAGAAATAGGAGACATTATGGAAGGAATAGCTTCTGATCCCTCAAGCTAGAGAATAAGGTCAAAAAACAAAAATGGGGGGGATAGGCCCATTCCAAGCTTGGAGGATGGTAGCCACGTCATAGAAACAGAATGCATCTATTGAATCAACATAGCTAAAGCATAAACCAGTTTTATAAGTCTGGAAGCTTGGAGCCATATTGGAGCCTGGAATGCCAATTTAAGGAGTTTGTATTCTATTAATTTTTTTTAATAAATTTTCTGTGTTTCTACTTCCTGATAGATCAGAGGAGCATTAAATGTTCAACCTAATGAGTGCACACAAATACCTAAATAAGAGCTATCTTTCCTCTTTTCTTCATCCTAATTACTATCACATCTCATTCCAATTTTAAACAGGGTCACATTTGTGAGATGATGAAAATACCAAGCAAAATATATCATTGGGCAACACATCAGAAGCATTTATCTTGTAGCCCAAACAACTAGCTTGATTCATTCATTCAGCAAAACATTCATTAAGCAACTTACTATGTGCAATGCATTGGGCTAGACTCTACAGGAGATATAAAGATAAATGAGACAGGGTCCTTGCCTACAAGATTTGTAGACAGAGTCTACATTATTTTTTGATTAAGAAAAAAAAATGGAGGACAGACTATCAGGATTTAATTTTCCTAACCTAAAGCTAAAAATGAGCTCTGAAGTATTGCTCCATACAAAGCACTCAGAACCACAAGTCCAGGGGAAAATGCCTCATAGATAAAAATGTGCTAAGAACAAAATCTTTGGATGCTTAAATACATCAGCCACTTTTAGTGATAAAATATATTCCAATCGATATCCCTGGATGTCAGCATATAATAAATGTTGGAGAAAGCTATTGAACGGGTAAAAGTACACACAAATCAAAGTCCTTTAAAGGTTGTTGGGTGACAGTGCACTAAATGGGCAGCATGCCGGAGGCTGTTTATAGTCTATCTTTTCTATTCTCATTCAGTATCTCTCTTAAGGGGAGATATGTAATAAGTCCCCATAAATCTTCCAAATGACTGATGTATATACTTCCTGTAAAATGCCCACATATTGATTATCAATGATACAATTCTGTTTCACAAGTTAGTTTTCACCTTCTTTCATTGTCCTATCATTGGGAAAAGAAGTAACTGACAATTAAAATGAAATACAGGATCCAATAATTTGGTCAAGATATGTTTAAGTATTATCTGGGGTAAAATTCTGATGAGAACCTTCACCTAATATTTCAGAACAGCTGACTTCTTTTCACTATAGTTCAGAATTTGCAAGTAGGAAATATTTGGTTAATCTCAATACTTTGTGATAGTGTTGGCTTAGTGAGATTGAATCAAGAGGCTTTTGGATGGGGTTGGGTGGCTGGAAGAAACTTCCAACAGAAGCTTCCAAATAGACTAGCTGTTAAATGATACATTCTCTACCTTAAAAAACCTAGCCATTGTCAGGGTTCCATCAACTAAAAATTCCTGTTGGGAAAAATACACCTCAAGTAAGAGAAGAGAGACTGGAATCATTAGGAAAATTAGGATAATATCTTCTTGTCCTCCTTCCTTCCTCTACCTCTTATTTTCTTCTTTTTTCAAAGAAAAAAAATTTTTTTTTTACTTAAAACTAAATAGAAAATTTAAAAAACTAAATAGAAAATAAAAAAGGAACACAAAACCAAACATTGTCATGTATCTAATAGAACATCAGGGAGGATTCAAAGTATGTAACAATAAATTTCCATTTTAAGAAAGCATGATTATATTTGTGACTCTCCATCTTTCTTTGCTTCTTTGTAGGTTATTCTTTTGTTCTTCCATCCTCCCTGTCTCCCCCAACAGGCTCCAGTTAAGCATAGATATATTTATTTATACATAAATAATACATATATATATATATATTCACACATACACCTGCACACCCATATATATATATGTCTATATACACACACATATATAGCATATATATTTACATACATAGATATGTATATATAACACACATTTACACATGCATGCATCTAAAATAATATTTATATGGCTCATATATAATGTAGATTTCTCTCTTAATTGAATTTTTAAGTTTGACTTTGAGAGACCTACTGTTTTTTCTAATAAATTCTACTTTTGATCTTTGTTACTATATTTGTGTATATCTCTTATTTCCTGTCCCTGCTAACTCTTCTAGTTTAGGTGTACTCTTTAACATGTCTTGCTATTACTTAATCTACCCCCACCCATAGATCCCTTCTTTATCTTCTCCTCTAACCCTTTCTCTCCTACTTTATCCTTATTTATCTACATACCTTGTCCCATTGCCATAAATCCATACACCCTTCTATATATCACCTTATCCTATTCCCTCCCCCTTATTTCTTCATAGATTTGGACAATTTTATATCCTTCATGGTACATACATATATATACACACATATATATATATATATATATATATGTGTATATATATGTATGTTTCTGGTTATATATATACATATATATATATATGCATATGTATATGTATTATTCCCTATTTAACCCATTCCTTATGTGAGTAGGTTTTCATAGGGGCCCTCTTCCCCCACCTAATGCCTTTGTGTTGGTTCTTCCTCTGCATTTATTTACCATAATTACTATTTTTACCTTTCCTAGACAGTCTTGCTTTTTAGAGTCAGATAATACAATCTTTCTTTTGTACTACCCAATTATAAATGTCAGTCTTAGGTATATGATTTACATTTCCACACATAAAACATAAACTGTTTGTCATTAAGTCCCTTAAAAATTAGTTTTTGTTATTGGCTCTTACGTGTTAAGTTATCTCTTGAGTTCGGCTTTGGCTTAGCAAAGTTCTTAAAATCTGTGAGTTCATTGAATGTCCATTTTTTCCATTGAATATTATGCTTTGTATACATATATTGCATTTAATTTATACTTTAACATATTTAACATGAATTGGTCAACCTGCCATCTGGGGGCGGGGGAGGAAGGGAAAAATTAGAAGAAAAGGTTTGGCAATTGTCAATGTTGTAAAATTACCCATGCATATATCTGGTAAATAAAAACTATTTAAAAAAAGAATATTATGCTTAATTTTGATAAATATAATATTTTTGGCCATAGGCCTAATTCTTTTGATTATTGATATATAATAATCCAGGACCTATGGTCTTTTATTGTAGTTGGTGACAGATCCTGTACAATTCTCACTGTAGCTCTAGCATATTTGAATTGTTTTGTTCACATTTCCTGTAGACTTTTTTCTTTAATTTTGAAATTTAGCAATAATATTCCTATGTGTTTCCCTTATAGGATCTCTCTGAGCTAGTGATTGGTGGGTATTTTTTTTTTTAACTTTCCTTCCTTGTTCTATTATTTCAGGGAAATGTTTTGATCATTTCTTGTATTATTGAGTCAAGATTCATTTTTTAGTTCTCCAGAAATGTTGTTTTTCTTGTAAGATATTTCACATTCTACTCTATTTTTTCATTCTCTTTATTTTGTTTTGTTATTTCTTGGTTCCTTATAGCTTCACTGGCTTCTCCTTGCCCAATTTTAGTTTTCAAAGAATCATTTTCTGCTTTAAGACTCTGATCTTTTTAATTGGTTGACTTGCTTTTCATAATTTTCTTGTTTTTCTTGGATAGTTTTTTGTTTGTTTTTTAATTTTTCCTCAATCTTATTTTATTTTTGAAGTTTTTTTTGAGTTCTTCTATAAATTCTTTCTGGGAAAGTAACCATTTAATATTACTCTTTGGGGTAAGAAAGGCTTTTTTTACTTCAATGTTTTCCTCTGAAGATGAATCCCAATCTTTCCTATTCAAATAGTAAGTTGCTAAAATTGGATTCTTTTTCCTTTTCCTGCTATTTTTTTTTTTAATTGAGAATTTATTAATGTAAGAACTTCTAGTCCTGGGGTAAGGGGAGAGTAATGCTGCCTCTGTCTTCACTTACGTTCTCTCCTCTGGCTTGGAATTTTAAACCCTAAACTCCAACCTTCTTTAAATGCCAGCAGCTTCCCTCCTCCACTGCTTCTGCACTTATTAGGTGTCCTGGTTACCTGTTTACTTCTTGCCCGAGGCCCTATCCTGCAGTACAGCTGGGCCTGGCATTCCTAATCAACCAAGGTCCCATCAATCTTCCCAGTATTGGACCCCAACTCCCAATGCTATGTTGGAGATAAAAATTCCTGTGGTTTGAACTGAGCCTCCACTCAAATCCAGCTATCCCCAGGGCTCCACACACAATTGCTATTTCTGACAAGCTAGGCTGAAGACATTTACACTTCACACTTGTTAAACCTTGATCTTGGGATCTTTCTTTGAGTTTTCTCTGATTGTCCCAGGAGGACCCCAGTTCTTCCCCAGTCTTATTTGTATATTACTTGTCTATGTTCACTCTAAGGGACAATTTTGTTTGTGGGGGAAATCTAGAAACTTTAAGATTTTCTAATTTACTCCTCCATCTTCCCAAAATCATCCCTCCTTCTTTCCTTCCCTCTTTCCCTACTTTCTCTTCCTTTCTTCTATATCTCTGTCCACATATAGAATCATACCTGTGAATGCTCTGCCCAAAGTAATATAAACTTTTATTTTTGCTGAAATTTAGCAATATGTCTTGAGGTTTATGGACTAGATTTCTTTTTTAAAGATTGCGCCTTAAACCCAAAACCCAGTAGCCCTTATTGATAAGTCCCAGATCAAGCCTCACTTGAACATTTTTGAGTCTCTGATGGTTCAGAGCAATTGTTTCTGTTTTGGCCAGAAATTCCGAGAATCTTCCACTCCAAGATAGATTTTTTTTTGTTTTTCTTCCTTCCTTCCTTCTTTCCTTCCTTCCTTCTTTCCTTCCCTCTCTCCTTTGCTCCTTCCTCACTTCTCTTTCTCTCTTTCTCTCTATCTGTCTCTGTCTCTGTCTCTGTCTCTCTCTCTCTCTCTGTCTCTCTCTCTCTCTCTCTCTCTCTCTCTCTCTCTCTCTCTCTCTGTGTGTGTGTGTGTGTGTGTTTCTCTCTCTGTCTCTCTCTTTCTGTCTGTCTCTCCTTCTTCTTCTTCTTCTTCTTCTTCTTCTTCTTCTTCTTCTTCTTCTTCTTCTTCTTCTTCTTCTTCTTCTTCTTCTTCTTCTTCTTCTTCTTCTTCTTCTTCTTCTTCTTCTTTCTTCTTCTTCTTCTCAAAGAGTAGCCTTAATAACTGAATGAGAATTACCTCAGTCAAACTGAGATCTGGGAAAGAGAGGTTAAAAAGGCCAAGATTTTCCACTATATCCAAGATCATCTCTAGGTGTCTTTGTTTATATCTTGCCAGTGAACCCAGATGGCTCCAGAGGAGAATGAAACTGGTGATTGCATAGGCCTCCCTCACTTAAATCCAATTCATTTGCAAATCATAACATCTCTTTCCTGATGGCATGGTCCTCTTCAAAAAAAAAAGAGCAAACAACATATGAATGACCTTCTTGGAACATTTTGGTAGAAGTCAGTCAGCCAACTAGTAGAGATACTAGTTGTAATAGAAAAACTAGAAACTAGTAGAAAAACTAATTGAAGAAATACTTCATTCTGACTTGAATAATGCTATGTTTAGTTAATTATTATTTATATCACTACATATAATTAATATGCAAAAAACAATCTGAGTTCTTTTTGCAATTCTATATTAAAGAATATCTTAAATTAGTATCTTTTGCTTTAAAGGCAGTCAGTTAACATCAGTGAGTGGTCTGCTAGTAAATGTTTAACAACCAGTACTAAGGGAAGGAGAGGATGTATGTATAACATTTGATTAAATTTAATTTGCATTTTATACATTTTCTCCATTACTTTCTTAAGTTGAAACAATAAAACAGCAACAACAAAAATCTAGCCTTTATTTATAGTGTTTACTGATTTGTGAGATGCAAATGCTCTCACTGAAAATTTAATACTAGGTTCCAGCTAGTAGGAATCGTCCTCCACTTAGCCCTGTTTTAGCCTAAAGGTGGTAAGTGGCAAGAGGAAGGGGAAAAATATTCGCCATTCATTTTCTTTGGATATAGAAATCCAACCTGAAAAGGACTTCAGATCTTTGACCTTCCAAATTCATCTCTATGAAACTGTCCTATAATCCAAAATGGAAACTGTTGTTGTTCTTCCTGCTAACAACAATATATGAATATAAGGGATGAACTGAAGCCTTTTGCTATGGAATGAATGTAAACTCTGAAAGCTAAACATACTTGTAGAAATTCCAATAAGTCTTAATTTATTCATGCATCCCAGGAGCTTTAAACCTGGGTATAAAGAACATCTTACTCTCTACAGTCAAAAAATCAGCTACTTTATTAGAAATTAGGCACTTAATTCATTAATCATCTAATTCTTTTCCTACTAATTTAGACTTAAACCATCATTGTTTTGCTGGGATACTTAATTAAACATTTTCTTTTGTTGTAATGAGGCGCATAGTGAAACTTTACCAAATAATAACAGCATAAAGGTCCACATTACAATGATTAAATGAGATAATATATGCAAAGCACTTAGTACAGTTCCCAGCACAAAGACTATACTTAATTCTTTATCACTACCACTTTTCTCCTATGCATTCCTGGGTCACAGCTATGGAATAAACATATCTGAGAACTAAAAAAAAAGTAATAAGTATAATAGCTCTTATTTGAATAGCACTTTGAAATAGAAAAAGTTTTTTTTGTTTGTTTGTTGTTGTTTTTTCCATAATCAAGGCAGCTAAATCATTTAATTAATGAAGGTGTGCAGGGATATGCCCGTTTGGAGAATTACCATAGATATATAGATAGATACAACTATACATGTGCATATATATGTATATATATATATACTTTCTCAATCTTCAACAGTCTTTACTGGTCATGCATGTTACATAATTTGAAAGTAGAATAGTATTTCATATTTTGAAAGTGCTTAATGGATCATTTAATTCTAATCCTATTGATTTTGTGCTCTGTCTTAGGGCAATATTTCATATCACACATATACAGTGCAAGCACACACACACAGATGTATATATGCATGAATGCACACAAACCTCCCACAAATCTACATGTACAATTTGTACTTCTGACTTACAGAAAGCCAAAATAATGGCAGAGTGGAGCTAATGGAAGTCAGAATAATAGTACCTGGCTAGAGAGTATTTCCATAATGAGTCTGGAGCTGATCATTCATTTTGTGTCTGTGGTAGGGGTGGTAGAGTGAGCTAAATGGGATATTGAGGTAACAGCAATATATCACAATGTACAGTTTGCTGCAAACATTAAGCAATTTGAAAGGCTAATGAAGGAAGCAGTGATTCTGTAGAAGAGCCTAGGGAAAATATAGCATACGCACAAAAAATGAAACTGCCTTAGGCAAGAGAAAAGATCTATACACCTGTATTTTCTTCTGCAGTATTCACTTGATAAAACAATGGCAGCCTCAACACAGGGCATGTGTTAGGAATTATTAACTGGATGAGATTAATTACTCTTAGCTGTGTCTCAACCATCTATTTCTCCTGTCTTGTCATTAGTCCTCAGGAAAGGCTCTGTACTATGACTGTTATTGCCAGTCATGTTAATCTAGAGGAACACTATAATAAACACATAAATAACCTTTGGAGGATTTAAAAAGTTATTATTACTGGACAAATTAGAGAAGAAAACACAATATTTCAGGGAGAGAGCCGTCGAGTCATAATAGAGTTTAGGCTTGGAAATGAAATTTTCTTTTCTAGTCACTTACTCTGAAATGAGGTCAGCCAATTCCATTCCTCCTTCTGAAATGCAATTTATTGATCCTCTAATCTCCTTTACAGGAAGTAAAAATTGTGTTGGGTGGGAGAAAAGGAGCGTAAAGAGAAAGTTGCTGACCAGACCAAAGATTTTGAAATGGTTTGGTGGAGATTGAGGTATTTCTAAAGAGAGATGAGGGAAACAAGGTACAGAGGTACTTAAATCTTGATTACAAGATTGCTCCTTTTTAAAATGACTGCCAATAATACACATCACCTCAAGGAGCTTACAATCTAATGAGGATTACTACAGGCAAGCAAATATACCCAAAGGAAACTATAAATGGGACAAATATAAAATAATTAGCAAAAGGAAGGCACTAGAATTAAGAGGGATTGGGAAAGACTTCCTATAAAAGAGGATTTTATAGGAAACAAAGAAAGCCAGATAAGACTTAGAGGAGACCATCCTCTCATCCTGTTTAGTTTTGGTACATGTATTTTTTTTTTTTAACTACTCAAGTGGGGAGTTGGAAGGACCAAAGTGGTCATTTAGTCCAATCTCCTCACAGACTCTAGAGGCTTATAACTTACCCAAAGGTTATCAGAGGCAGGATTTGAAACCAGGTCCACTGGTTCCAGAGCCTCTTCTCTTTCTATTATATATTTTTATTTCTTCATCTTATTTTTCCAGTTAATCTTCAAGTCCAAATTTCACATCATCATCCCATGAAGCAACTCCTATGGAGAAGAGGCCAGTCATCTCCACTAACTCCCAATCAAATGTCATACACTGGAAAGGCAAGCCAGCTTAGCTGAAACAGCAGGACTCTTGGAGGGAGACAGAGACAGTATGTGCCAAGCAAATCAAACCACCATCACCACCACCACATAGCTATCATTTCTCCTCAGACCTGGAAGGAGAGAGCTCAGGTTTCTGAATCCAAGAACCTTGGAAAAGAAGCTTTTCTCTATCCCCACCCTTATCCCTAGTCAAACCCATCAGAACTGATTCCAGCCCAAGGAGAAGAAATCGTGGAGATAAAATTCCTCTTCCTCAACACAATAATGATACCATCAAGTGCCACCAACAGTCAAATAGAGACAGAAATAGCCCAGGATCCTGAATCCAAGAACCTTAGGAATAGCATCTCTTTCAGGTCAATACCCCCAGCTATCATCCTGGAAGGTAACCCTTATGAAAATGCAGAAGCAGCCTGGCTACTGCTCCTTGCAGTGAATTCAACCAAAGGTACTGAAGGACTCTTGTCCCCAATGTCCTTAGCATTATCTGGTGGTACAACATCAGAAAATATGATTTTATCTGAGGAAATTACATTATATTAAGAGCAATTACCATCTACTTTACTCTGGCATCCTAAAGACCATAGGGCTTTTCTATCTGACTTGAAGTTAAAACCTGCCTTACAAGTCTCTCTCATTAGTATGTGAAATCCTTTAGAGTAGGGACTTCTTGCTTTTCTATTTGTATCCCCAGCTCTTAGCACAGTACTTTGCATGTAATAAGAGATTCATTAATTCACTCATTTATAGTGCCTGGGACATGGTAAGCATTTAATAAATTCTTCATGTCTGACTGAGCTTTGGCTTTTTGAAACCCTCTGTAATTTTATATCTCAGTATAGCAGCTTCATCCTTTACACAAAAGCTCAGTCTCTTCAAGTAGTTGTGAGAATGCTTTCTTGAATACCTCGAATAAGTCTCTATTTTTCACTCTAGGCTAGCTCATGGTCAATCAAGCAATCAGTCAATCAATCAACCAGGTTTTTTGTTGTTGTTGTTTTTTTGTTTGTTTTGTTTGTTTGTTTGTTTTTTGTCTATTTTATTCTAATTATTGCTAGGCAAAAATTAAACAATTCCTTTCCTGAAAGATTTGTGTTCTAGTCTCCTTTGCCTCTTCCTTATGGGCATATGACTCCTCATCATGTTAATATCCACCAGAGAGTCTTAGGAGTCTGGATGTATACTTACCCCGCCCCCCCCCCCCCCAAAGCAAGATTGGCTACAAGGGGAACCCTCAGAGTTCTGGGATTCCTCTATGGAGTAAGTGAAATCTTTCTCTAACATTAGTACCCATTCCAGAGTGTTTATACATTATCTCCCACACACATCTCAGTGGTAATTAATGATCCCCTTCAATTAACATCACTTACCTTTTACAAAATTTACTTCACAGTTATAGCAAAAAGAAAAGTACAAATTTCCCCTCAAACACCTGAGTAGAGGGAAAGAAACACTTTCTCCTGTGACACTTGATCCTTGGAGAGAATGGATTAAAAGTGAACACAATTTCTATATCACTATTACCCCATCAATTATGTGTCATGGTCCATATATAGAAGAATCTAGATCTCTTCCTACATCCCAGTAAGTTCATTGAGAGCTAATTCCATACCTTCTACTTCTAGGCAATCCCAGAATAGACCCCAATTTCTCATTCTCCTGATATATGAAAATTTACTGGGTCTTTGCTATCTCCATTATGCTAAAACTGCTTTATATATTAGATAAAAGTTTATTTTATTTCATCTTTGAAATATTTTACTATTTTGTTATTTTATGCTTGCACTAATAGCAAATTATTTAACTTGAAAAGGCTATAAGCCAAGACTAAAGTAGAGAAAGGGTTGGTGCACAGATGATTAACAGATGATTGTGCACTCTGTAAAACAAAGCAGAATTTCAGTAGCTTAAAAGAAATATGAAACAACCAAATTTAGAGACATCTCCTTCCCAAATACTTGTACAGAATATTTTTATCTCAGCTATAAACTTTCAAGATGATATATTGGTATGATCAGTCAAAACAGACAGACAACACTATATATTGACCTTGACATCTTGGTGTTATTTTGGGTCTTTAAGCTCAAAAGACAATCAACAAAAATGTATTAGACCAAATGAGCAGTGACATTTTAAATAGAGAAGAGAACTGAAGTTTTAAGAGGGGAAAAGGAAGGAAATGAGCATGTTTATAGAACCTCCTATGTGCCAAGCCCTGGGCTAAGCACTTTTTACATTTGAACCTCTCAACAACAAGGCAGGTGCTATTTTTAACCCCTTTGAGGAAACTGAGTTGGGGAAACTGAGGTTAAAAAAAGTGATTTGCTTATTGTCACTAAGCTAATAAGTATTTGAAGCTCTATTTGATTGCATATCTTCTTGACTACAGACCCAATGGATCTATCCACTGTGCTACCAGCTGTCTCTGTGATATTGTTAAATAGATATTAGCATTATTCATGGTAAGAGAAAGGACAAAGGAGAACAATTAAAGGACAAATTGGATAATAATATCAATAACTCACATTTTTGTTGTATTTCAAAGTTTACAAAGCACTTTATAACCATTATGTAATTTGATCTAATTTCATTTAGTAACTTATCCACAGTCACACAATTATTAAATATCTGAGGCTGGATTAAAACTCAATTCTTTCTGATGACAGATGACCATTATCTCATGCTTAGAGAAGGAATTCATGCTTAGAAGAGAAGGACAATTCCACAAGAGTACTTTCCTGGGATATCCAAGAATAACATTTAACAACAGAACCTTACAGATTTCTCTCTTACAGTATACTTTTCTTAGGATAAATTGGAATACAATTTCACTAAGTGCTAAGTAATCCTTTCTTGCTCCTTTGGGGATAACAGTACATACATGTTCAGAAACTGCACTGAGAGTAATTTTCAAGTTTTGAGGGTTTTTTTTGCTGTAATAATTTTAAACCACATGCCATAGCAGCTTTTCTATACAGAATAACTCTCAAGAACTTATAAAAATGGTGGCAAAGATTAAAAAAAAAAAAACAACACAAAAAAAACATTAAAGAGATCATTTATTGTGTTCCAAATACTGACAACCTTAACAATCAAACATGGTATCTGAATCCAGGACTCATATGGAGATTCAGAACATGAATCCAGAGCCATTCTTGGCATGTCATTTTAAAACTCCAGTGGAAGACCAAAGCCAGTATTAATATTCAAGACAAGTGGTACAGGTTCTGGGGCACTTTGATGATTTCTTTTGGCAATGGTGAAAAACTCTATAAAACTTAGAGGTATTTATTTTTATTTAATGCATTGCCCATCTTTGTTCATAATATAATGTCAGAGAAAACAAGATGGCACCAAATGTAATCGCTAAAATGAGCTAATAGGAATATATATGAGAGATACAGAGACAGAGACAGAAACAGAGAGAAATGGAAAGACAAAGCCAGAGAGAGTCCCAAGATTTTCATCTGTTTCAGCTCAGATAGAGATTGGAAAAATCTTTTCAGGCTTTTGGGAAAAATGAGCAGGCATTAATTATGTACCACATATTCAAGCATACACCCAAATACATGCATGCACAGATAATTATTTTCCAGGTTTTGGCAGCAGACAAACAAAAAAGCCTCTCTCAGGGTTTGAGAAGATGGCTTTGATGTGTGTGTTCTGAATTTTGAAGGAAGGGGTTTATACAAGTAAAGATGAAAGCTGGAGAGTCACAGAGCAACTGTGAATTTCCAAGGAGGCTTGATGAATTGTAGTTGTGGGTTCAAAGAATGAAACAAGGTGGTGCTGCCACTGAGGTTGCAGGGTAAGGCCCTTGGACCATTTATCTTGGCAGAGATTCTCTGCCAATGGAACGGATAGATGGAAGAATAAATGAATGCTGCCTTTATCAGAACTTACTAGCTCTGAAATGTGGTTTGCAACTGCAGCATTTCACCAGAATTTTTTCCTTCCAACTTTCAATTCCCCTACTTCCTTTATATTTTTCTGGAGTCTTTTATAAGATAATCTCTTTCATTATTAATATATTTTCTTTTCATTTTCAACTCTGGCTCAACCAGTAAAATGGGTTAGCAGGTTGGATACCAAAGAATCATTGATATAAAAAAAAATTCATGGAATACTAACCAAAATGGTCTTTCTATCTGTCTGTCTTCTGCCTGTCTGTCTGTCTCTCTTTCTCTAATTGGGACCTTTGAGTTTTTAATGAGAATTTAAAAGTTGTTAGGGAGCCTGCCATCTAGGGGAGGGGATAAAGGGAAGGAGGGTAAAATTCGGAACAAAAGGGAGTTCAAGGGATAATGTTGTAAAAAATTACCCATGCATATGTACTGTCAAAAAATGTTATAATTATAAAATTAATAAAAAATGTTTTAAAAAAAGAGAAATTGAGGTTGATATTAAAGTTATGAGCTCAGATATTTGAAATGATGGTACTACCTTTATAAGAATAGAGAAACTGAAAGAAAGAAGAATTTATAAGGAAGGATAATGACTTCTCTTTTGGACAAGTTGCAATATCTATGGAACATCCAGTCTATTGGTCAAGAGTAAGGGAATAGTACTGAATAAATAGATCTGAAAAACATTTGCATAGAAATAATAATTGAATCCATTAGACAAGATGCTATGATCAAGTGAGTAATTATTTGTATAACCAGAAGGAAAGTGTAGCAAAAGAAACTCTCAATGAATAGTCAGGTAGGTAGGTGTAGAACCAGGAAAAATCAATGTCCTTTCCCCTTTACACACACACAAATACACATACACATACATGGGGGAGGGAGGAAGGAGAGAAAAAGAGAAAGAACAATCTAGAAAAAATAGAGCAGCTAAGAGAAAAGGATATCAAAGTAAAATCAAGAGAGATGAAGATTAAGAAAATATCATTAGATTTTGGTAATTGAGAGATAATTGGTAACTTTGAAGAGAATAGCTTTCACTTGAATTACAAGATTATAAATAAGATTTCAAAGGACTTAGAAGAGTGTGAAAGGAGAAATGGATATTGAAAAAGAACTTTCTAAAGGACTACAGCCATGACAAGCAGGAGAAATATAGAGTAATAGCTAATGGGGATAATCTGATCAAATTGTTTTGTTTTTTAGGATGGGGGAAATTTGAGCAAGAAGTAAGGCAGGCATAGGCCAGAGGGAAATAGCCAGAAGACAGGGGGAGACTGAAGATAAGTGAGTGAGAGGGAACTAGAATAGAGAGAATTAGAATGGATTCAAGGAGGCAAGTAGAGGGATTTACCTTGGCAAAGAAAAGAGTCACTTTTTTTCTGAGAAATAGAAATGAGGAAGACTGTGAAAAGACATCTGGGTGATATAAACTGAGATAGAGTGGAAAAGAGAGAGCTCTTAGCAAATAGACTCAATTTTTTTTCTACAAAGTATGAATCAAGGTCTTCAGTGGAGAGGGTAGGGGAAAAGGTTCCAGAGAAGTTTGAGGAGAGATGAAAAGATTTAGAATAATTCTATGAGTAGAAAACCAAATCAATAGAGAGGCATAAAAGGATTTCCTTCTTTGCTTTGAGGACCTGGTCGAGATTCAATAACATAAATTTGTAATGGACACAGTCAACAGGGTTTCATCATTACTTCAGCTTTCTTCAGAAATAAAAAAAAAAAAAATACAAGGGAAACTTGTGTATAGTGGGAGTAATCAAATATTGGAGCTTGTCAGGGCATGACTTATGATAGGATAAGAGAATAAGGAAAAAGTAGAGATGAAAAGACATCGAGATAAAGAAGTGTATTCAGTTCAAAGGTGATGGGGCTAAGAAAGAACTGAGATATGAAGAGACTAGAAGTCCTGGTGAAGGTGAAGTATAAGATTAGTGACTATAGCTTAGGGGAAAAGAGAAAAGGTTATGATCAAACCAAGAAAATTTTAATAGCATTTTATTATTCCCAGTTTAATGTAAAAATAATTTTAGCATTCATTTTTTATAAAATTTTTAGTTCTAATTTTTTCCCCTTTCTTCCTATCCACTCATCTCCCTAAAACAATAAGCAATTTTCTATCGGTTATATATGTGCAATCATGTAAAATCTATTTTGTCATTTGAAAGAAGCAGGTTTTTAAAATTACAATTTGAAAAACAGAAAAAAAAATTAAAATAAAAAAAATGAAAATAGTATGTTTTGATTTGCATTTAGACTCCATCAGTTCATTTTTTCTAAATGTCAATAGCATTTTTCCTCATGAGACTTTTGGAACTGTATTCAGTCATTAAATTGCTGAGAAGTGCTATCAATCATAATTGCTCATCTCATACTGTTGCTGTAACTGTGTACAATGTTCTACCGGTTCTGGTCACTTTACTTTACATCAATTCATGTAAGTCTTTCCATGTTTATCTGAAATCTCAGGCAAAGAAGTTTTTAAGTTAATGAACATTAAAGTTGAATGCTTGTGAGTGATGTCAAGATTTATGGTATGAATATCTCTATATGTAGTTGAAATAGAATACAAGAGTAAACCATGGATATTGAATAGATTGAAATTTTTAAATGTGTGTGTGTGTATGTTTTGCATTCCCTAGTATGAGGTCAGGAGCTGGAGAAGAAAGAATGTAAGTTAGTCACTGAATTCATTAAAAGAGGAAAGAGAGTGCTGTTAGATATAGTAGATAATAACTATCAGAATCTCGATTTGGTGATAAATTTGTACTTAATGAAAGTCTTAAGGAAGAGAGATTACTGAGTGATGGTGACAAAAGAATCTGTAATTGCAATGAGAAACAAGAAGTATTCTAGCTCTCCCCCCATGACTAGGGAAGGGAATATCCAAGGGAAAGGTTTAAGATAAAAGCAAATCTGTCAGCTGTGGAGCAGGTATTCCAGATAGAATAATTGTAGGAGTGAATCAATATGAAGTGAAACATTTAGGAGATATAGTTGGGGATGAACAAGGATGGAGTTCATATAATAAGAGAGGATGACTGGGATAGGAAGAGTATGAAGGGCTAGGAGTATGCTAACCATTTAAAAATGAATACTGTCATAGTATCAATATCTGGAGAGAGGCTATTAGGCTATTAACTGTCACTGAATTCCCTCTAATTCTAATCTTATAGTGTTGTGTCACAGTTTCTTTTTATTGTCCTGCCTCGGTTTCCCTAAACTGTCCTGTCTCAGTTTCCCTAAATTGTTCTGCCTCGGTCCCCCTGATTGCAATCCCCCTTTCCTGTTCATTCGGGCTGAGATAATTAGGGCTGTAGAGATCTGGCCTCTCTGACATTCCAAAAGATAAAACTCCAGATATCCTATCTCAGATGCCTAACTGGCATCCTCTATCTCTAAATTGCAGACTTTCTGTCTCTAGTGACTAACCCCTATACTCCCATTTAGAATTTATGGTCCTCACTCACCAACCTATCAGAACTGGATTGATGATCTCTCCCTAGAAATTCCCACTCTGGAATCTGATCCTGATCAGATTCTGAGGCTGGAGACATATAATTCATTAGAATCTCACATTTGATGCTGATGCTGAATGATTAAGACATCAGCCCTGGAACCAAAATGGATCCGTTAGTCCCAGAAAATCTTTCCCTCTCAGAAATCCAAATAAAATATTAAAAACTAATCTCTATCTTGCCTCACTTTCTCCAGCATTACAATAGCAAATGATAGTATTATGTCCTGTGAGGTACTGAAGGCCCATCCACAGCAGGCAAGGAACAAAGATGTATTTTAGGAGAGTCCTGTTATTGGAAAAATCAGATAACAACAACAACAAAAAAAATCAGTCTTAGAATTGTAGAGCTGGAATTTATTTCCCTTAAATGAAACCCAAAAGCATCTAGTTGAGTTTCTGTTCTTTGAATTCAAGGAAAGAACATTAGCAATTGTATTAGGATCACTTTGCCTCGAGATTTCAAAACCTCATCTTCTCTATACAAGTTGGAATTCAAGAGCAGTGTCCTTAAACCTCCCTCTAAGGACCCATTCAAACATTTGTCTCCCACTTCCTTGTACTGTCTGTACTTTAGAAAAAGATACAAAGGTTTCCAGAGAAAACCAGTTTGCTTTTTATAAACCAAAAGGAGAGATGGCTTAGTCAGCTAGTCCTCAAAAATTCCCTTTGTCTCATCAAGTGTCTTCAAACAATACCCCACTTGCCTAAATCTCATCAGATTAATTTTTGAGAACTCACAATCTGATCTGCCACTTCCAGGATCTTCCCTGCAGGCAAAAAGTTTCCAGAAAAGATCTTTAAGTACTTGGCCCCTGGTAATGCTTAGTCATTTACTAATTAGGTGTTGTATTTAAAATTTTCTTTAGAAACCATTGTTATTGAAATTTTATGTCTACATGTATGTCTCCATAAAGAACTTACTTTTTATTTGAAGTAAAAGAAACCCAGTTTAATGAGAACAGGAAATATAAAGCTTTTTAGAAAAGCAACTATGTAAATCTCAGAATAGTCTAAGTTTCAAAAGAGACAGAGATAGAAGAGTGCGCTTCAGAGTTATGAACTGTGGGTTTGAAAAAATGCTAATCAACTGCATTTATAAAGGCCTCATTTTGGGTCTATTAGGTAAAAAGTCTCAGTTGAGTAGTAAGAGAAAAGAATGAAAATGGAAAAAAAACTGAAGAATACTGCAATCTAATACAAAATAAAGACAAGTATAAAGATGATACACATATAAAAACAAACATAATATAGGTGGTTTTATAAAACATGGTCTAATGGAAATGAGATTGAAAGAAAAATTCAGTCATATTGATGAGGTGAAGTCTAGTTTTGGGGGCTCCCTGTATGGGAACCAAAAATATGATGAGATTTAGGTTTTGGGGTTCCCTTTCAAAGGGAACCAAATGTTTAGATTTAGGGAACCAAAATGAGATAAGTGTTTTTGTTGATCAGGGAGTTAAATGATAAAGTCTAGTGGCTGGCAGGTTTGGGGTTCAGGGAACCAAATGGATTGATAAGAGATTTATTATAGGGATTGGGAAATAAGATTAGAAATCCTGATGGAGAGGCATAAGATTTCATTAGGAAGATGGGTGAGGGTAAATAGAGGATAACACTGGAAAAGAATATTATTCTAGTGGACAGAGGCTTCCTTGGCATAGCATGGCATAGCTGGTATGTTTAGAACCTTTACAAAGAGAGGATTTTAGATTGGCTCTTTTATAATAGGAGCTTTGGCTACAGCTGAAGGGGGCTCATGGGTGGAGTTCCAAGTTGGCTCATCTATTCACTGGGTTTCAGCTTGAGCTGAAATTTGAGTAGAATTGAATGAGTTTCTTTAATTGAATGGGGTGGGAATTCTTTTAGTTCAAGACTGAATCTATCCCACCTAGATAACAGAATGAAGCTTGTTTCCCTCAGGCAGGGTCCCTCACTGAGGCAGAGTTGAAGATTTTCTCCTTCAAGGAGTTTTAGAGCTTCAGGGTCCTTTCTTCAATATCTTTAGTAAGGTTTGAAGTTCATACTCCATCTCTACTCTTGTGGTTGGTACCACAAGATGGGTTAAACTCCTTAAGAAATAAATCTAGGCCCAAGGGCAAAATAGATAATAAATAGTAACAGGTTAAGAGCTTGAAACAGTATCATACTTGAGAAAGACTAAGTTTCCTTGTGATCCCTGAATTTCTTATGCCATATCTTATGACCTTAATAGCCAGTCTCAATTGGCTTTAAATTCAGGGGGACTCAATCACAATTACTCTTCATTCCCATTCTAATTTTTTTTGTTTGTTTATTCTAAGAAAAGAGCATGTACATTTCATAAGAGATTTATCATTTTCTCTTCAATTTGGCATCCTATGAGAAAACATAGAAAAAAAATGACAACTCTCTTGGAAAATGGACCAAGTCTGGTTGAAGGTTCATGGCATCTATTAAAACAGGGCTTACCTTCGAATTTAGAAAAGCCCCTCCTACTTTTCACATGCTTCCAATTGCTGAAGAGCTATTCCAAGAACACATTTTCAATCTGCTTCAATTCAGGATCTGAAATTACAGCCATAAATTTATAGTGCATCTTTGTTAGCCAAGTGCTTACTTTCTTTTTACATGATATGCAATACAGTTAACATGTTCAAATGTGGAGAAAATTTATGTGAACAATTTTAGAGCCCAATTATTAAAGTCTGACCTTTTGTCTATTGTGCTATATCACAAGAACGATTTTATTCCTCCCTGATAATGATTATTCATTTTTCTTCTTTCTATGATTTGCCTTTCTTCAAAATGAACCTATTTCTTTTAAATTATAGTAGTTCATATAATGATAATAACAATAAAATAATATTACAACATAAGTTTTTTCTCCTTGAAAATTTGCATTCACTTATGTAAACAGAGACTCATTCCAGGAAAAAGGGCTCTTAAAACCCTCATTTAGAGATCAAATATGCTGAAATAAGATATTAATATAAGTTTTACAGTCATTTTTCCAGTATTTAAATGACCTGACAAAAGAGGCAACATGGTAGAATAGAGTCCTGCATTTGAAGTCAGAAGACTGGCTTCAAATCCTGTCTCTGTTATTTACTGTGTGACTTTGGGCAATTTGCTGAAACTCTCTGAACTTCATTTGCTACATTTGCCAGTGTGTGGGATGCAAAGATCCTAACTCAAATTTGATGTGGGCTGTGATCCCTTTCAAGATTCCTTTCTGATTCCCAACTCCCAAGGCTGAATTCCAATGGGAGATATCCAGGCTCTCCCAGCCCCCATAAGATCTGAGCTAACTTGGGCTGTCCCAGCCCCCATTCTAATGATCTGCTCAGGTTTCCCATCTCCCACCCTAAGTACAAACAGCTTCCTTCTTATCTAAAAACCCATTGAATTCTATTCAAATTCTTATCTTGGCTGAAGCTCAAGCCAGAGGCCAATCTGAGACTCCACTCAAGAACCCCTTCAGATTACCAAAAGCCTCCCTGTTATAGAAGGGGCAAAACTGGAGTCCACTCTTTGCAGAGATCCCAAACATGGCATCCTTATGCTGGTCATGTCAAAGGTTTCTGCCTACGGGACCTGTAGCTCCAGTACCCTCTTATCTCTACCCTCAACTACACTAACTAAACTTTACTTCCAAACCCCACAATAAACCTCTTTTATCAATCTAGGTTTTTGGGTCTGTAAATTCCTTTACAGGAGACTCTTGCGCTGCCACTAGACCTCATTTAACTCCATATCCTTGTGCCGAATTCAAAGGAGTTGCAGGGGAGCTCTATTTGACTCCCTGTACCCCAAACCCGAGGTCTAGTGGTAGACCTCAATTAAATCTAATTTCATTTAGATACTCCTTATCTAATTCTCATCAAATTTACTACTCAAAGGCATGGTATAAAACATAAAGGTTCTTTGTATCAATTCTCCTGAGAAGCAAGAGAGTCCCTCCACCAGAAAATTTGGAGCAGGGAAAGCCAATTTTACAGAAGTAATGAACATAGTTATATAGTCAAGGTTTACAGAAACTCTATTTGCCCCCCTCATCTCATGTTAATCCTTTTAAAATCATTGGCCAACTAGATCTTTATTTCTTATTTGTCTTTGGAATACAGATGTCCTTTTTGTGGTACCAGGTCTTGGTTAAGCAATAAATGTTTCAAAAATGTTAAGAAAAAGGGGTCTGTTTTGCTTCAAAGATAAATAATCAATTCAGCAAGAGGGGTTAAAGGTTTCTAAATTACTGAGCTACTATGGGGTTTGGTGTGTTTCAGGCTTTTCTCAACCAATCAGATAGGGGTGGCCAGGTTGGAGATTTTTTGGATATCTCCAGGCCATTAAACAATTAGTTAGGTTTTTCTCTAAGCAGTTGAGTAAAGGTCAAAAAGTTATCTCTTAAATATTTTCTGTTGGAAGAGCAAGTCTTTGCTCTTCTCCCAGAACCTAATGATTAAACAGTCTTGGTGCTGAGTCTTGAATTACCCAAAGTTATTGTTCTGAGAAGTCCTCACTTGCCCATTTCACTCACTAGTAAATAAGAAAACATTTGTGGTTCTTCCTTCCACAAGAAATTCCTTCTCCCAATCCTCTGCTTTTTCACTGGCTGCTGTTTTCTATGCCTAGAATACCTTTCTTTCTATTCTCACTGCCCTTAATTTCCTTCAAATTTCAATTAAAGAGACTTTTCTTGTTCCTTTTAATGCTAAGAATCTTCAATTTATCTTCTTTTTATATTTTGTATACTGTTGTATACTGATGTTTGTGTGTTATTGCCTCAATTAGATTGCCATTTGTTTTTTTGGAACCATGGAATGCTTTACACAATGTAGATACTTACTATATAGTAGGTGTTTAATAAATGCTTATTCTAGTTATTTCCTTACTCAATCATTTGACATGCCATTATAGATGGTTAGGCTCAGTGTCAAAAAACCCTAGGTTCAAATACTACCTCTGACACATCCTCTGGGACAAATCCACATACCTCTCAGTGTTACCAAGAAACTCTAAAAACTAAAAGTTGGGAATTAATTTCATACAGAGGCGGTTTTCTCATTTAAAGTTCTCGGTGACAAAGATTTTTTTGTTTGTTTGTTGCCTCCTCCATTAGAATGTGAATTCCTTAAAAATAAGGACTACCTTTTTCTATCCCAATGTATAGCCTGGCACATAGCATGTGCTTAATTGATTTAATTGATTTGTTTATTAACTGACAATGATATCAAAGATCTGAGCAAAACATAAATGGTTCCTTATGCTTCTTCAGTCAATAAGTCAATAAGGTAACATTTATTAGGCATCTTCTAATTTCTAGGCACCATGCTAAATTATTGAAATATAAAAGAAGGCAAGAAAAAAAAAAAAACAAAAAAAAAAACACCTTACTCCTTGCTTTTAAGGAGCTCACAATTTAATGAATTCATTTAAGGGACATTTCTTATTTGGTTTTTAGCATTTTTCCTTTCTGGTCTCTCTCTTGTCTAAGCACCTCTCCATCTTTCAGACAGCTATTAAATTAATATTGCTAAGCATAGGGCTAACTATGTTACTCCCCTTATTCAATGATCTTTGATGACTCCATGTCATCATCAGAATAAGATACAAACTCATTAGTCCAACATTTAAAATTCTCTATTGGCTTTCACCTGCAGATAGTTTGTACTACTTACTCCCCCTCACATGATCTACATTCCAGCTAAATTAATTGTTCAGTATTGTATCTCCCATTTTTGTGCAAGCTATCTCCCATTCCTGAAATCCATTTCTTCTTTATCTTCGCCTCTGTTCAATATGATAGCTTTTTCCATAGTGCTTGCCCTTCTTCATATTTCACATACCCATTCTCATAATCTCAGAGTTATCCTTGAATCTTTTCCTCATCCCCCATATGCAATCAGTTGGCAAGATTTGTCAATTTTTATTGACAAGCCCTCTTCATACACAGCCTCTATTACTTCTCTCCTGGAATGTTGCAATAGCTTTCCAGTTAGTCTCCTTGCCTCCATTCTTCCCCCTTTATAATCCATCTTCCACACAATTACCAAATTAATACCTTAGAACATATTTTTAAACATGTTACCCATTGCCCTATTTAAGAAAAATCTTCCATGACTCTTCAATATATCTATATATAAACAACATATATATGTGTATATATATATATATGCACACATATACATATCTATAATAAAATTTTAAAAAATCTTGCTTTTATAGTCCTTTTACTGTTGTTTCCATATTATTCCCCTACACATACTCTCTATTCATATAAAATTGTCCTGTCAATTATTCCCCATGCATAACATAACATCTTCTGATTCTCTGCCTTTTTACACTTGTAATGCCTGAATGCGTTCCTAGTTTTCTCAACAGCACAGACAAGGTTTACTTTATTCTAGTTGAAATTATAGAGTTTGAAAAATTCTTTTCAGATGACCATCCAGCCTCCTTCTCCCTTGGATACCTGTTCAGGGTGACTGCTATTCCTATAGAAGAAATTCTGGAAATATTAAAATGATTTAATTCTGATATTGGGAAAAAAAAACTTGGCTATGGTGAGATCTATGCAGAAGAAAAGGCAAAGGTAGGCAAAAGGATAAAAGGAGAAATCTTTCTTCCCTATAATATATTTATTGGTCATCAAAATTAGGTATAGATATAAAAGGAAACAATCATGGGCATAAGAGCAAAGATGAAGAGGGGAAGGAAATTCAATAACAAAAATAACTAACTAACCAGGAAGAATGACTAGAGAATAAAAAACAGACAGAACTGCTCAGGTTTTATTGAATGAACAACCCATCTGAGAAATTCTCTCCTAAACCAATCAATCTTCAAATTTTATGGAGCCATTACTAAGCGCAAGGTCATATGCTATAGAATTTTCAGCATAAAAAACATTTCTAGAAAAGAAAGTAAGGTACAATAAAAAAAAGGAAATGGACAGGAAGTCAGGGGATCTAAATTCATTAGCTTCCCCTTAATAAATATTTGTTGCCTTGAATGGAGTTGTAGAAGGTGTTATTATGACAATTTTGTCTTGTTCCTCATATATACAAATGCCCATACAGTTGTTAGTAGGACCAAAAGTATACTACAGCCAGTTTTAACCTGTTTGTGGGAGCCAATTGTTAATTTTCAGGGTGAACATTTATATCTCAGAAATGGGCAAATGTTATAAATGAGGGATTGTCTGGACCCAGGAAAATGATGGAATATGTTAAGAGTGTAAACTTAAAAGTGTGTTGTGCCATTAGGAAAACTGACAAGTAAACATTTACTATCACAACTCTGCTTAGGCTCATGGTTTGCTAGAATTGAAGGGAGATTCAGAGATCATCTAGTCCAATCCTCTTATTATATACAAGGAGGCACTGAATCCACAAGTACTGAACTGATTTTTCCACCGTCACATGAGTTAGTGGCAAATTATTTGATTTTAGATAAGTCAATTAACCTCTTGGTTTCAATTTTCCTCATTTGCTACAACATCTACCTCTAAGTTTATGACTCGTTTTATATATTATCCAAAATTCAAATGAAGCTACTTTATATTAAGCCTTTTGAATGTTCTTGATTTAAGAAATACAAAAAAAAAAAAAAAATATCCTAATCACAAAGTGACCAATTGCTATTATTCCCATTTTATAGATGTAAAAAACAAACAAACCAAAATAAAGCACAGAGTGGTGGTAAATTGATTTATCTAAATTTGAAATGAAGTCCTTCCTGATTCAAAAGCCAGCATTCTTCTCCATTATATCCATATTGCCTCTACAAGAGCAAATTTGTTTGTTTGTTTGTTGTTGTTGTTTTGGTCAAGAAATAGAAAAATAAAAATTAATCACAGCAATAGTCAGTACTACTCCCATATCCTTGCTGCTTCCTCCTAGAATACTAATCTGAGGAAATAGATTTCCATTTCAAAGCAACAGATCTATCTGATGGACAGTGTTCCTCCCCACCTCACCTCCAATACCCTCAGCCTCACCCTGCCTGGGGGGGCTGCAAAAAGACTGTGTTGGCACTGGATCCTGTCCTGAGTGGATCCTGGGTGAATCTATAAATTCTCTATATAGCTGGCTTTGACATCATGAATTTACCCCTAGGGAAAGAGCTGAACTCTAGGGTGTCTGTGATTTCTGGTAGAACATAGCTGTTGTAATGATGAAGAAGAGGAAGACAGAGGTGAATAAAATGTAAATAATAGTGTGTATCCCCACCTCTCAATATAGCTTGCTTTGAACATTTTCCAAGGATTTCTTATTTTTGTTTTGAGGGACACAGTAATAAGAAATTCATTATGAACATGTTTAAATGTCCTCTTTTAGAAATCTACTACAGCTAAAAAGTCAAAGAATAAATAGTATCTCTATATGAATATGAATTTACATTCCCAATGTGTATGTGGGGGGATATAAAGAAATGCAAAAAGTAGTTCCTTTCTGTAAGAAACTTAAGTTTTTTCCCAGATTTATTTTATTTTTTACCAATTACATATAAGAACAATTTTTAGCATTTGCTTTTAAAATTTTTTGTACAAATTCTTTCCTTCACTCCCTGCCCTCCACCCTCATTCAGAAGACAAGTAATTTGAAATGCATGTGTTATTATAAAAATATATTTTAATATTAGTCATGTTATGAAAGAACACATAGACCAAGAAAAAAATAAAATAAAGAAAGTTATTTTATTTATTTTAATAGTTTTCGTTTACCAGATATATGCATGGGTAATTTTACAACATTGACAATTGCCAAACCTTTTGTTCTAATTTTTCCCCTCCTTATCCCGCCCAAGATGGCAGGTTGACCAATACATGTTAAATATGTTAAAGTATAAATTAAATACAATATATGTATACATGTCCAAACAGTTGTTTTGCTGTACAAAAAGGAATTTGTACAAAAAGAACTTTGAAATAGTGTACAATTAGCCTGTGAAGGAAATCAAAAATGCTGGAGAACAAAAATAGAGGGATTGGGAATTCTATGTAGTGGTTCATAGTCATCTCCCAGAGTTCTTTTGCTGGGTGTAGCTGGTTCAGTTCATTATTGCTCTATTGGAACTGATTTGGTTCATCTCATTGTTGAAAATGGCCACATCCATCAGAATTGATCGTCATATAGTATTGTTGTTGAAGTATACAACTCATTTCACTCAGCATCAGTTCATGTAAGTCTTTCCAGGCCTAAGAAAGTTATTTTAAAAGTATACTTCAATGTTCATTTAGATCCATCAGTTTTTCTCTGGAGGTGGATAGGATTTTTTATCACAAGTCTTTTGGAACTGTCTTTGGATCATTGTATTGCTGAGAATAGCTAGGTCATTCACAATTGATCATTATATAATATTGCAATTATTCTATACAAGGTTCTTCTGGTTCTGCTCACTTCAATTTGCATCAATTCATTTAAGTCTTTTCATGATTTTTCCATATAAATCTATCTGAAAGCACTTTCCCCATCATATTTTATGCAACATAACAACATTCCATCAAAATCATTTACCATCATTTGTTTAGCCATTCCCCAGTTGATAGGTAACCCAACAATTTCCTTTTTTTGCTATCACAAAGAATTTCTATTATAAACATTTTTGTACTATGAATTCTTTTTCTTTTCTTTCTCTCTCTCTTACTCTCTCTTTTTTTCTCTTTCTTTTCTTTCTCTCTCTCTTTCTCTTTCTTCCTTCCTTCCTTCCTTCCTTCCTTCCTTCCTTCCTTCCTTCCTTCCTTCCTTCCTTCCTTCCTTCCTTCCTTCCTTCCTTCCTTCTTCCTTTCTTCCTTTCTTTCTTTCTTTCTTTCTTTCTTTCTTCTTTCTTTCTTTCTTTCTTTCTTTCTTTCTTTCTTTCTTTCTTTCTTTCTTTCTTTCTTTCTTTCTTTCTTTCTTTCTTTCTTTCTTTCTTTCTTTCTTCTTTCAACTCTTTTTGAGATACAACCCTAGTAATGGTATTACTGAATCAATAGCTATGCATAACTTTTGGGTATAGTTCCAAATTGAATAGTTGAATCAGTTTGCAATTCCACAAATAGTGCATGAGTAAACCACTTTTCCCACATCCCCTCTAACTTTTTTCATTTTCCTTTTTTTGTCATGTTAGCTAATCTGATAGGTGTGAGGTGATATCTCAGTGTGGTTTTAATGTGTAATTCTCTTATCAATTGTGATTTAGAGAATTTTTTTCATATGAGTATAGATACCCTTGATTTCTTTGAAAACTGTCTGTTCATATCCTCAGACCATTTATTGGTTAGGGAATGATTGCATTCTTATATATCTGACTTGATACTGTATATATTTAAGAAATGAGGCCTTTATAAAAAAAATTGCTATAAAAATTATTTTCCCAGGCTTGGCTGTATTTCATTTGTTTTTGTGAAAACTTTTTTTTTTTTTTTTTGGCTGTAGCAATTGGTACTAAGTGACTTGCCCAGGGTCAATACAGCTAGGAAGTGTTAAGTGTTGGAGTTGTGAAAAAATTTCAATTTAACATGATTAAAATAATCCATTTTATATACTATAATATTCTCTATTTCTTTAGTCATAAATTCTTCCCTTATCCATAAATATCACAAATAAACTATTCCATGCTCCTCTAATTTGCTCATAGCATCACCTTTTATGTTTAAAATCGAGTACCCGTTTTGACTGTCTCTGTCTTTCTCTATGTCTCTGTCTGTCTGTTTGTCTCTATCTATGCATCTTTCTTATATCTGTCTAATGATGAAGTTCTTAGGAGTTACAAGTATTCACCTTCCTATGTGGGAATATACAAAGTTTAACATTATTTGGTTTCTCTTTCTTGTTTATCTTTTTTATGCTATTCTTGAGTCTTGTATTTGAAAGTCAAATTTTCTATTCAGCTTTGTTCTTTTCATTAGAAATGCTTAAAAGTCCTCAATTTCATTAAATATCCATTTCCCCCCTAAAGGATTATACTCAGTTTTTCTGGGTAGATGACTCTTGGTTGTAATACAAGTTTCTTGCCTTCTGGAGCATGCAGAACACAAATATTCCAAACGTTATGTTCCTTTAATGTGGAAATTGCTAAATCTTGTGTGATCCTAACTATGGTCCCCCAGTATTTTTAAAAATTATTTCTATTGGCTTGCAATATTTTCTCCTTGATCTGGAAGTTCTGGAACTTGACTATTCATTTGGAGACCTCTTTAAGAAGGTGATCAATGGATTCAGTACATTTTTATTTTACCTTCTGGTTCTAGAATATCAAGGTAGTCTTCCTTAGTAATTTTTTGAAATATGATGTCTATGCCCTTTTTTTTTTCCAATCATGGATTTTAGGTAATCTCATAAATCTCAATATCTCTCCTTGATCTGTTTTTCTAAATCAAGTGTTTCTCCAATGAACTATTTGACTTTTTCTTTTATTTTTCATTCTTTTGCTTTTGTTTTGTTGTTTCTTGATGTTTCATTAAGTCATTAGCTTCTACTTGTCCATTTCTCATTTTTCAAGAATAAGTTTCTTCATTGAGCTTTTGTATCTCCTTTTCTTTTTGTCCAATTTAACTTTTTAAGAAGTTCTTCTCTTCAGTCTTTTCTATCATTTGCTCTATTCTTTTTTTAAGATGTTATTTTCTTCAATATTTTTTGTGCTTCCTTTACCAAGCCTTTGACTTTTTTCATGATTTTCTTGTATTGTTCTCTTTTGTTTCCCTAATTTTTTCTCTCCTTTTCTTATTTGATTTTTAAAAATATTTTTGAGCCCTTCCAGGAATTCTTTTTTGGGCTTAAGAATTAGTCACATTTCTTTTTTTTTTTTTTTTTGAGATTTTACATGAAACAATTTTGATTCTGTTGACTTCTGAGTTTGTTATTATAGTAGCTTTTCATGGTCAGTTTCCTTTTTTGTTATTTTCTCATTTCACCAGCCTGTTTCTTGATATTGAATTTTATGTTAAAGTTGGGCTTTGCTCCTGAGGGGCATGGGACACTGTCACAAACTTTATATTTTTCATGCTTCTCTTTTGAGAGTTAATTCAAGGGGTTTGTAAGTTTACAAATCTTCCACACTACTATGATCTAAAGAAAGGTGTGGCCACTGCTCTCCTGGACTATACTCTGATCTGTGAGCAACTATAAAGTCTTTTCCATCCTGAGTTTCCCCTCCTGCCAAGGCTTCTCCTTTCCCTGAGACTATGATGAAAACAATAAGCAATGTAACACAGTCCTGTACCGAGTCCAGCAAAGTAGCTCCTGTAATCTTCTGATCAACTATGCTACCCTGTTACTGTCTGTAATTTGAGAGCTCTGGAAGCCATATTGCTGATCCATTTACCCCATGATTTACTACTGGCTTGGCAAGTTGGTCCCTTTTTGGGATGCCCTTCACTCCCATCTCAGTGAGGCAGACAGTTTCCTGCTGATCTTCTAAGTTGTCTTGGGCTAGAAAAATACTTCACCCTATCTTTTTGTTGGTTCTAACACTTTAGAATCCATTTTGAGACATTATTTCAAAGTTTCTTGGAAGAAAATTTGAAAGAGTTCAGTCAAATTTCTGATTTCATTGTTTTTTGTTGTTGTTGTTGTTTTTTACTTTGCCTTTAAGCTTACATTCTAAGCTATGTATAGAGTTATTATTTCTCCAATACCCTTTTAACTAGTTAAATTCTGAAGCTTTGCTCTTGAAACAAAGAGTACTTCTTCAAACACTCAAGAAAGATATTATGGAGGTTTTTCTGACTTTGAAGAATTATGAATGAAGGAGCTGTTGTACTGATACCTGGAAGAAACCAAATAGAGATTTCTCTCCAGAGGTGGCTCCATACTAGAATAAATATTATGTCAGGGGGTTTGTCAAAAAAATAAAACTGCCCAAAGATAAGATATCTGAAATCTCCAAAGTTGTTTTTTTCTTCTTCTTATTGCATCTAATTACTGTTAGAATTCAAATATGTTTGATATAGGGTAACATATTGAGCTATTATAATTAGCCATCAACATCTCAGCAAGAATTAGTGATTAAATTAATGTATTAAATAAAAGGTCCTGTAGGTTTAGAACAGAGGACATAAAAAAATTTACTAAAGGTCTCAGCTATGAACCCTTGAATTAAGGACAGGCCCATGGGGAGGGTAAGAAAAGGGTTGTATGTCAAAATTTTGAAAATCAATGAAAAGGATTTAGATTAAAACTGACAAAAATAAATTTGACCTCGGTTTCTCTTTTTTTCTGAACAAAAACATACTAGGACACATTACAAAGGAGAGAATCAAAGTTAAATTTAAGACACAACATTTCTCACAAGGTAGGTCAAGCCTTACATCTTTATTATTTTTAATGCCAAATTCCTTTCCCACAGTTTTGAAATGGTTTATGTCTGTAAATTTCCCTGGTGTATTTTAGAAATTAGGACAAAGAAGACAAGGAACAGTAAGTAAGTACTTAAACTTTTAGTGTTGTCACAGTATTTTACTATATTTTATTATCATAATAATTACTATGCAAAACAGGCAGAAAATAGTAGTATAGTGTACGATAGGGACTGTTCAGAATGTTCCTCAGAACTGTTGATATCTTCTAAAGCTAGGTGATTCAGTGAATACAATGCCAGGCCTGGAGACAGGAAAATTCATCTTCATGAGTTCAAATCTGGCCTCAGACACTTACTGGCTGTATGACCCTGGACAAGTCACTTAACCCTGTTTACTTCAGTTTTTTTCATCTGTATAAAATGAATTAGAGAAGAATTAGAGCACAATATGAAATCCAAAATGAATTTTGATTATGTTAAGTTAAAAATTTTTTGCACAAACAAAACCAATACAGATGAGATTAAAAGGGAAACAGAAAATTGGGGGAAATTTTTTACATCCATGGGTTCCAATAAATTTATAAAATATATGGAGAACTGACTCAAATTTATAAGATCACAAGACATTCTTCAATTGATAAATGGATAAAGGATATGAACAGACAATTTTCAGATGAAGAAATTAAAAATAATTACTAGTCATATGAAAAAAATGCTCTAAATCATTATTGTTCAGAGAAGTGCAAATTAAGACAACTCTGAGGTACCACTACACATCTGTCAGATTGTCTAAGATTACAGGAAAAGCTAATGACAAATGTTGGAGGAGATGTGGGAAAACTGGGACACTAATACATTACAGGTGGAGTTGTGAGGTTATTCTACCATTCTGGAGAGCAATTTGGAACTATATCCAAAGGACTATCAAACTGTGCAAACTCTTTGATCCAGCTGTGTCTCTGCTGGGCCTATATTCCAAAGAGAACTGCTATAAAAAAGGGAAAAGGACCCACACATGCAAAAATGTTTACAGCAACCGTTTTTGTAATGTCAAGGAACTGGAAACTGAGTAGATGCCCATGAGTTAGAGAATGACAGAATAAGTTATGTTATATGAATGTTATAGACTATTAATTTTCTGTAAGAAATGATCAGCAGGATGATTTCAGAGTCCTGGAGAGACTTAGATACTAAGTGAAATGAGCAGAACCAGTAATCAATTTTGATGGCTGTGGCTGTTTCCAATTGTGAGGTGAATCAGGTCACTCCCATAGACTTGTGATGGAAAGAGTCATCTGCACCCAGAGAGAAGACTGAATGTGGCTCCCAACATAGTATTTTCATCTTTTTTGTTGATGTTTTGCTTGCTTTTTTACCACTTTTGTGGTATTGTTTACCACTTTTTTTCCTTTTTGATCCTATTTTTCTTATGCAATATGATAATTGTGGAAATATGTATAGAATAGTTGCACATATTTAACATATATTGGATTACTTGCTGTCTAGGGGAGGAAGTGGGGGAAAGGAAGGGAAAAAATTTGGAATATAATTTGTTTTGCAAGGGTGAATGCTAAAAATTATCTTTGTGTGTATTTTGAAAATAAAAAGCTATTATTTTAAAAAATTAAATTAAATTAACTGAAGAAGGAAATGAAAAACCACTCTGGTATTTTTGCCAAGAATACCCAAATTGGGTCACCAAGACTCAAACACAATTGCAAAACAATGAAACAGCAAAACCAGAATATGAGAGGTACCCTTGGACTCTTGAAACCAATAAGCCTAAAATATAGACAATAACTTGAAAAAATGATCTAAAATTGAAAGATAAGAAATTAAAATTAGCTAGAATAAAGTATTCTTTTTGGCTGAGATTATTAAACAATAAAATAATTTGGGTAGGGAAAGACAAATAATTTTTTTTCTTATTCTTTATAATATACTTAGATGGCTCATGTCTTGGGAAATCAGATCAGATGATTTCTTTAATGGTAGAATAAACTGTTATTTTCAGTCTTTTTTTGCCTCGAGTACTTAAGTGTGTTCTATAAAACAGGTACTTAATAAAAATTTCTTTTTAATTCTTTAAACTTAAGTTCAATAAAAGTTTAGGATTCCTGATTTTCCCTTTTTTATAGCAGTTTTCTTGACCTGGGTGTAGGGAGTTTATAAAGATAATTCACACCTTATCCACTTACATAAAATCAGACAGGATTTTTTCATACATTTAAAACAATTCACTCTTCCTCTTCAATTCCTGACACAAAATTGTAAAAAATAAAGCTTCCAAACATCTTGATTACATTGGTATAGGGAATTCTCAGATAAAGAAATTTTCTCTTTTAATTCAAGTTGGTACCTTTGTGGAAACAACAGTTTATGAGAGCGCTGAGAAGTTAAAGGACTTCCCCAGAATCACAGGACCAGTGTATGTCAGATATGAAATTAGGACTTCCTGGCTCTGAAGCCAATACACAATAAAAATGCTACCATGACTTAAGCTTCCAGTTCAGTAACATATGGATTTATGAAAGGAATACTTCATAGTGCATCTTGAAATAAATGAAATTATTATTTAAAAATGACCTGGAAACATACAATTATTTTTGATTAAAGTTCTAAAGTACTGATATAATCCTCTTCTTTTAATTTTGGGGGTAAGGAGTATTGGGTCCCTTTGGTGTGACTGTCCTACTACTTGTATGTCAGACATCTTTGAAGAATCTTCATTCTCAGAAGGAAAAGAGAGGCAGCTTTTCAGAGCTAAAGCATGTTGTCAAATCATGGTGTGATCTTGAAACCTCAAGATGAATTGTTTTGTTGTTTTGTTTTACTTTTCACGCTATTAATGGAAAATTCATTTTTTTCTTTCATTCAGAATGAAAACTAGTCACCATTGCCTTTTCTGTGTTGAACTGGATATAAAATATCTCTCAAATCTGTTTCTTATTTTTCCCTTTGTCATCCTCACTTTGTTGATTTTACCTCGATGGTTACATTGTCAACAAAATTAATATTCATTTCATTTCTCTTAAACTATGTTGATATTCTCCTAATTTATCCTCTTGCCTTTCCTATACAGCTTTCTTTTTTCTTTCTTCCTTTTTTTTTTTTAATTTTCATTTTCCAAAGAACTTTCTTTACCAATGCAGAGGGATACTTTTTTTTTTTGGTAACTTATGATCCTAAAGAATTGCTGATAGCAGAGGGATTAATTAAGTTGCCCAGAGTCACAGCACCAGTATATTTCAGAAATAGAGCTTGAATCTAGATCTTCTTGATCCTGAAATAGACTCTGTCTAATTCTACACTCTCTTTCATTCATCCTCTAATGCCAAAATTTTAATTTTAAAGGGTTACTCTGTCATTTCTCTGGTCAAAAATCTTTAATGATTCTTCATTGTCCACTGAAACAAAAACAAACTACTTATTATGGCATTTAGGTTTCTTCATAATCTGGCTCCAACCTCTTTTCCCAGGCTTATTTTCCACCACTCCTTTTCAAATACATTCAAGTCAAAATATATGATTTGTTTTGTTTCCCCAATTCTCATTCTGCAGTCTTTTGCCTCTATATAACAACACCTGTTTTCCTATTCCTGGAATAGACTCCTACTAAATCTTTGCTTCTGGAAAACATTTCCTCTAGACCATCACATCTTCCCAGATTCTCCAACTAGAAGTAATTCCTCATGTCTTGATTCTCTTACATTATATTATTTAATTACTATAAATTTGCCATATTACAGTTTATATTTTTGTCATTTGATTATCTGTTTGTCTTCTTGCATTCAATTATAAGCTTCTGGAAGTTATAAAAGAAATAATCATAACAGATGTCTTACTTTTATTTCCCAAGTATTTAACAACCTATTTTTTCTTCTCAAATGGCCAATTTCCAAGACCATTAGCAGCTCAAAAGGTAGAAATGACATCCAAATGGTTCTTCCTACATTCCATGTGTGTGCATGTACACACACACACACACAGACACATACAGACAGAGAACAACAGTTCATCTTGGCCTTCTACTTATGTAAGAAAATTAAGGTCATCCAATAGGAACTTCATCAATACCATTATCTATTCACCCCAACTTCTCAACTTCAAATTATCCTCTTCTTTTCTGTCTCAAAGGAAAAAAGTACCTTTTCTCTTCTCTTTAATTCCACCCCATACTGCCTCTTCCAGGACCTTGATTTCTTCTCCAGGATTCATCTCTTTCTTCTGCACTCTTATTTGAGGGCCACTGTCAGTCTTCCTGAAATCTTGCTACTGGACTCTGATGGCTCTGTAGGAGATAGTGAAGCTGATGATTTCCCACATCTCTGCCTCACTTAAATCCAAATGACTTGCAAATCAAGACATTACCCTGATGGTGTCATTGGTCCTTTTCAAGAATAAAAGATAAACAACAGTTTTCCCCACAAATAAAAAACTCACACTTCTCTCCCTCTGCACTGACACTTTGCCATAGGCTAATAGGCACTATCAGGTCTCAATCCTAATATTTTTCCTTGATTCTTGTTCTATTCAGTTTTGTTCCTATCTCTCCTTTCATCTTTCTTTTGAAACTGTATACATCTTTTATAACAATATCTGACCCATATGCTTAATAACTTGATTAAATTTAATTAAGTTGACGTTCTTTTATGAATCCTTCTTTGATCCTACTAACTGGATTTAATTTCTCCTTTAAATTCCTTCAGTAACATTTGTCTATTTCCCTTATCAAAAGGCTGTTTTGATTCTAACCAATATGTCCCTTAATTTGATCTCTCTTTTGTCACCCCCTTCCATAACTCTTATTCCCCTTCCTCTCCTATTTTCCTATTGTGTAAGATAGATTTCTAAACCCAACTGAGTGTGTATACGTATTTTTCTCTCTTTGAATAAATTCTGATGAGAATGAGATTCAAGCACTGCCTACAATCCTTCTTGCCCAGCACACACATTTTTCCCTTCATGTGTGTCTTTTTTTCCTTGTGTGTTTCTTTTTTGTGATTAATTTTCCCTCTTTCTCTAAGAACTTCATTCCTTCTTATCTCTTCATTTCATTTGTGATCATCCCAGCATAATTGACTTAATCCTCCATGTCTAGGTAGGTGCCTTCTAACTATGCCTTCTAACTACTGTAATAATGATAAATTTCTTAGGAATTACACATCATCAGTGATTTACTGAGTCCTTTGTATATATTCCCTCCATTTTTACCTTTTCATGTTTTTCCTTGAGTCTTTTGCCACATTTTCTATTCAGCACTGTTCTTTTTTAATTGGGGTTAAGTGACTTGGCCAAAATCACACAGCAAGGAATTAAGTGTTAAGTGTCTGAGATCAGACTGTTCTTTACATAAGGAATATTTGAAAGTTCTCTTTAATTAAATATTAATTTTTCTTTTGAAGGATTATACTCAGTTTTTTCTGGGTAGATGATTCTTGGTTGTAATCCAAGCTCTTTTGCCTTCTGAAATATCATATTCCAAGCTCTCCATTCCTGTAATATGGAAGCTGTTAATTTTGTGTGATTCTATTCCACAATATTTGAATTATTTCTTTCTGGCTGCTTGTAACTTTTTTTTTCTTGACCTGGGAGCTCTGGGATTTGGCTATAATATTCCTGAAAGTTTTCATTTTGGTATGTCTTTGAGATGATTAGTTAATTTGCTCATTTCTATTTTATCCTTTGAATAAGATATCAGGGCCATTTTCCTTTATAATTTCCTGAAATATGCTATCTAGGATCTTTGATTATGGCTTTCAGGTAATTAAATAATTCTTAAATTATCTTTCCCCAATCTATTTTCCATGTCAGTTGTTTTACCAATGGGATATTTCACACTTTCTTTTTTTCATTCTTTCAATTTTATTGTTTCTTGAAGTCTTATAAAAACATTAGGTTTCATTTGCTTAAATCCAATTTTTAAGGAATTATTTTCTTCAGTGAGGTTATATAAAACCATTTTTCCATTTGGCCTATTCTGCTTTTTTAAGGAGTTCTTCCCTATGGTGAATTTTTGTATCTCATTTACCATTAGACCAATTCTAGTTTTAAGATGATATTTTCTTCACTGTTCTTCCCTCTTTTACCAAGATGTTAATATTCTCATATTTTTTTTATTACTGTCATTATTTTCCCATTGTTGCTTCCACCAGTCTTATCTATCTTTAATGTTTCCAGGAATCTTTGCTGACTGTAGGTCCAATTAGCAATTTTCTTTAGTTTTTAACTTTTACCTTTTCCAAATCTTATCTTTTTCCAAGTTTATATCTTGGTCTGCCCTGCCATCATAATATTTTTTTTTTGTTTATTTTGATTTGGTTTCCTATTGTTTGCTCATTTTCCCAGCCTACTTCTTTACTTTGAAGTTGGATTCTGCTAACCCATGGAGCTGGAGACACTGTGCCAAGCTTCAATTTCTCCTCCTTCTCCCACCCTCTCCTTTATATGGCAAGGAGTTCAATATATGTTAAACATGGTAGAAATGTATGTTGAATCCAAGAGATGCACACATATTTCCACATACATACATAGACATACATATACAGTTATCTTGTTGCACAAGAAAAATCCAATCAAACCTGAAAAAAATGAGAAAGAAAAAAAAATGCCCACAAACAACAATAAAAAGAGTGAGAATGTTATATTGTGATCCACACTCAGTTCCTCCAGTCCTCTCTCTGGGTGTAGAATACTCTCTTCATCACAAGATCATTGGAACTAGACTGGATCATCTCATTGTTGAAGAGAGCCATGTCCATCAAAATCGATCATTGTAAAATCTTGTTGCCAAGTACAGTGATCTCCTGGTTTGCAGACATCTTTTAAGAACCTCTCAGGTCATTTTAATCAGAAAAAAGGTCTCAGTCTTACTTTTTTTTAGACTCTGCTGCTGCATGATTCAAAGGGTTATTTTAAAGTTGTTTGGAGGTGAATGTTGGGAGTGTTCATCTGCCTTGCTTGCTATACTCTGACATTTTGGTTCTGCTCTCAGTGGTATTTTGGAAAAGGTAGAGAACTGTCTTGAAGCTATGGAATTGAAAGTACATCCTGTAGATCCAGGAGAGCTGGATTTGCTATGAGTTGCTCAGGCAGCATATGTAAAAGGTCATTGAGAGTAAATATTAAGCATTTCTAAAATGTTTTTATTTGAGGTGTTAGGAGAGGATCTAGGGAATTTAATGAATTATTTGAATGCTTTATGTAATTAGCACAGCGCCTAGCAAATAGTAAGTACTTAACAGATGTTTTCTGACTGACTGACCTTATGTTTTCTTTGGGGTAAAATATATTGTTCCATTTCCAGTACCTACTTTGTACATTGAGTGATTAGGAGATGAGCACCTATATTTTACTGCAGAGGCCATATCTAAGCTTTGGGGGGTAATTTCTCTTTCTAAGAGTTCCTTACATTAGTAAAATCATAGATTCAGTTTTTATACCTGTAAGTAGATGAACATATGTGTCTGTATATGTATGTGTTTATATTTGTACATGTCCAAGTACATTTATGTGTGTATGGATGTGTGTATGGATATGAATTTTCATAAGTATATGACATATTTGTATACATATGGAGAGAGAGAAAGAAAAAGGGAGGAGAAGGGAGAGAAGAGAAGGAGTATATCAGGGAGGGAATGAAAGTGAGAGAGAGGACAGAGGGAGAAAAAAGAAAGGGAGAAGAATGGAAAGAATTGGCAACAAAAGTATATTTATAGATAGTTTAGAATATATATGTATGTGTGTGTGTGTTTAGTATATTTATATAGTTTAGAACAGTATTTATCAATTGGAAACACATCTCCCAACCCTACTTCTTGCCTTAAAATTGATGACAGATGTTAAATTTGTTGTACTTTAGATTATTATGCTAGTAAGAAAAGGGGAGTGGGGACAAACTTACTTATTCTGTATTTGGTGTGTTATCTCCTATGATTTATATCTGGAGTGATTCACAAATGGTCTCATTTTAAGTGTAATAGGTGAAGCCAACATTTAAATATATGCTTTGATAAGATCAGAGATGCAGGAGCTTGAGATGCACAAATCTAAAGATTTATTCATCTCAAATGTTTAAACAGACTATTTGTTTCCAACCAGTAATAGAACCTTCCAGACTGATATAGGTATGATCAGTCACAGTATACATCGACCCCAAAGTTGTGATGTTCATTTGGTTCTTTTCCAACACAAAGGACAAATAACAACAGATGTAGAACTGGAAGAGACCACAGAGGTCATGTAGACACCCAGCATCTTATCTTGCAGGTGAGGAAACCAAGGTTGAATCTGTTATTCAAAAAGTTTTCATTATGTGCTTGTTCTCTATCAAGCATCTTAAGCATTAGGAATGCAAAGAAAGTTGGGGAAAAAAAAGTGAAGTGATTTGACCAAAGTGAGACAAGCACTAAGTATCAAAGATGTAGTCCAAACCCATATTTTCTGACTTCAGAGCTGATGCTTATTCCAATGTACCACATAACAAAAGCATGCTAACTCAGAAAGGCAACTGTTTCTCCAAAATAGTTTTTTTTAATTTTTTCATCATGAAAATTGTCAATCATTTTGATTATTTACTTAAATTTTCATATTTTTTCCTAATCAGTGATTTTTTGTGGGAAGTCCTGTTCTAATTGATTTCTTCCCCTCCATGTTAGAAGAATGGTGGTATCTTGCAAAGCATAGAGGAAAACCTTAGGATTAACATATGATCTTAGCATTGATGGTACAACTTGTGTAATTTCAATAAGTCAGCTTTCTCCCATGGAAAATAAGGATAATATCTTTCTAACTTATTTTATATGGTTGTTTTGACATATAATTGAGATCATGGACAGTGGCATAAAGAGTAAAACTTTGTAAATGGTAAAATTCCACAGCAATATAAAGCTATCACTGTCAATATCATAATAAGCTATTATAATATTAATGTCATTTGTAATATTATATTATTAAAAATAATAACAAGGGGCAGCTAGGTAGTTCAGTGGATAGAGCACCAACCCTAAAATCAAGAGGACCTGTGTAACGTCCTGTTGTCTCCAGAAGCTGGGAGGAAAACTGCTGTGTCAACCCAAATCTCTCGGACAGATTCTTCTTCCTATAGAGAGCCGACTTCCCTTCCTGCAGAGAGCTGCCTCAAGTCTGTCTAGAGCAGAGACTGACTTTTTTTCTCCAGAGTTGCCCTCTTTATCCTCCCGGAGAATGGGTGTGGGATAATGCAAGGGCTTCTGGGAAGAACCACTTCAACCAATGAACTTGCTCCTCCCAAGCATGCAAGCTCTTCCCCAGGAATTCACAAGTCAAACTCCCAGGAAAGGCCGGAACTATAAAATTGTCAAGTACCAACTTAGCACTTAGTAAAAACCCAATATCTCATTATCTCATTAGCACTTAGTAAGAACCTAACAGACCTGAATTCAAATCTGGTCTCAAACACTTAACACTTTCTAGCTGTGTGATCCTGGGCTAGTCACTTAACCCCAACTGCCTCAGCAAAAATAATAATAATAATATAAATTATGAAGAAAGATTATTTTAATCCCTTAAGTATTTGCATTAGGAATGGTAGTGATCTTCAGAATTTCTTTTAGTTCATGAGCCATATGAATAAAACAAAAAAACTCCAGTTTTTTTTTTTTGCTTATTGGTTAATCAATAAATATTTATTAAATGCCTACTATTTGCCTGACTTTAAGCTAATACAAGGAATACAGAGAAAGGCAATGTCCCTGCTCTCAAGGAACTCACAATTTAAACAAAGGTGTAAAATTTCACCAGATTGAGTGAAGACTGCTGTTGCTTTTTTAAGGAAATGACAGTAAAGAATATTATAAATAAATGATCCATGACAAAAGCCAGAATAAGATCTTTTCCAGACTATGAAAAAAATGATGTCCTCAAATGGGCAGTGCCTATATTGACAGAAGGATCCATCTCGAACACATTTTTAAATTTATTAGTTTTGAAGAGAAGATGCTGAGTTGAGAGTTAGGAGAGGAAGGGGAGAAGAGTGGAGGACGACCCAATTCTGTTAGTCATCAGCTCTGGGGAATTATATTGTGTTTGAAGTACTTGTACTTGTCTGTGCCTTGAATTTCCCAGTGTTCAGGCTTTGAATAGCAAGCAGCATAATGGGGTTCCAGTGCTTAACATACAGCTTTGCACAGGAAAAGTGTTCAGTGACAGCTATTGATGTTAATGACATGGGTAAGTCTGCAGCTCCTGGAAGAAAGTGAAAAGTAAATCTTACCTTGATGCTCTCCCAATCTGTTACTAATGTTCCCAGTATAATCACTGTTGGAAAGATGTGGACAAGTATTAACATCAACAATGGAGCTACAGAAAATTGAATGAAAAAAAATTAACATTATCAAAAATTATTTTGTATACAAATCAAAATAGGAAAGTTAATTATAATCAGATCAAGTAACCATGGAGGTACAATATATCATCTTTAAGAATCCCCCCCAAATACATACACTCACACACACACACGCACACACACACACTCATCCTGCTTCCTGATTTCTTTTCAAATACAGGCAAGAGGGAACTCAGAGGTCATTTTCATACCCTTGATACTGACAAAGATGCTGATTTACTTCATGTGGGCTCTTCCACTTAATAGGTATAGAAAATGGAAGGCTGCTTGCATTTGAAATTCTGACTTCCAAAACAGATGTTTTCCAAGTACCTGCAGGGCACCACCCACAAGTATAGTATATTTGATTGACCTTTCATCTCAAAGCATACATCTATACTGTGAATGTTTTGCCCTTCCAGCAAATTCAGACAGCAATGTCTCAGTGGAACACTAGTCTCAGGATGATACACAGTTAGCTGGAGCAGCTAGGGCAGTAACAACAATACAAGTATTGGAAAACATAGCAGAGGTGAAAAGTCAGAACAGACAAGACATATGCAAAACAAAAGGAGGAGAGTGATTACTGGCTATAAATAACTTGAAAGTAACAACATAAAGGGAAAAAAGGAAATTAGTAAGACAGTGACAAATGGTCTAAATTTTCTTTTCAAGGGGAAATAGTTAGACCAAATGATACAGAAAAAAAAATTCTAGAGGGGAAAAAAGCAAGTCAGTAAGTAGTTGAACCATGTGCTTATAAGTTACTCAATATTCATTCACTGTTCAAAGTCAGTGTGGTAATTAATAGAAGAGGAAGACTTGTATTCGAATCTTGTCTCGTAATTTTCAACTTTCCAATCTATTTTCCTTTTTTTTTTTTTTTTTTTTATAATAGCTTTTTTATTTTCAAAATACAAGCAAGGATAGTTTTTAGCATTCACTCTTGCAAAACATTGTGTTTGAAGTTTTTCTCTCTCCCTTACCCTCACTCTCTAGTCAGCAAGTAATCCAAAATATGCTAAACATGTGAAATTCTTTTATTTTCACATTTATCATGCTGCTTAAAAACATGAGATCAAAAAGGAAAAAAAAATAGAAATTAAAAAAAGTAAGCAAATAGCAAGAAAAAAGGTGAAAATGCTATGTTGTGATCCACATTCAGTCCCCACAGTCCTCTTTCCGGATGCAGATGGCTCTCTCCATCACAAGTCTCCAATCTATTTTCTTAGCTGTGAAATGAGGATAATAAACTTCTTATCTGTACAAAAGGTCAAAGATATTGAGATATAGTGAATAAAGAGCTAGCTTCACAGTTAGGAAGATGTGGGTTCAAGTCCTCCATCTGACAAATAAAACCTGAGTGAGCCTAAGTAATCAGTATCTGTCAGTGTACCAGGAAAAACTAAATTATGGATCTACATCGACAGAGGAATTTTCCTTACTGGGAACTTCCTATGCTGATGAAATTGCATCTAATGTTAACTATGCCAAATAAATGAATGAATATATTTTTCTTTCTCTATTTTACTCCTTGAAATAAAACCATTCTGAATTGAAGGCTATGGGAATTTGCAGCTTAAGGGAGGAAGTGATTTACCCAAGTTCATACAGTTTGTAAATCGCAAAGTCAAGATTCGAATTCAGGTCATTGACTCTAAATCTACTGCTCTTTTCCACTATACAAAAGGACCATCTCATTATATAACTGTATTTAAAATGGTTCTCTAAGTTCAAAAAATCTAAACCTAGAGGATGTTTTATTGGCTTATTGAGTCTCTGTCCTCAGTCTTCTTATCTGGAATTATCATAGTTAGAAGGTATCTTAGATATCCTAGTCCAAGAAAAATAAGAGGAAATGGTAGAACCCAAGTGTCCTAACTTTCACTTCAATCTTCTTTTTACCACAATTTCCTTCCATTTAGATCACATTTCAATTCAGTATTATACTATGCTGCTTCCCAAAGAAAGGATCAACATGGAGGTATCTACATGGTATGTATTTATCAAATTTATCAAATATGCATGGTACAAAGTTGGTATAAGTGCTATTAATTTTTCTAGAGGGTACAGCAAAGAGTTGAAATTCATGAAATTAAATTTATTTTGATTTTTCATAATATGAGATTTTGTTAGTATGAAGATCAAAACTATTCTGCTTTTTAGTAATGTTCTCTCTGAATGCTTTGATATGAACAGAAACATGTATATATAGATATCTATATATCTATATATACACACAAACACATATTATACACTTGTATGTACATACCCATGTGTACCTATTTATGTTCATTCATAGATAGAAATGTATGAGTATATATGTATCTGTACATATACATACATACATACATATTGTATATGTTTCTGTATTAGTGACCCTCTGCTTTGCATTGCCTAAAGACCAAGTATAATAAAAATTCATGCTTCCTTCAGAGTGTACTAGCACCTTTAAGGGTTTGCAGAGATCTCTTTTCTCTATCATTGACTTAATCCCCATTAAATATGTCCTCCCTAATTTTAGGAATCCAAGCACCCCCAATCCATTTCATTCTTTAATCCAACTGGCTTTTACAAAGAAATATTTACTTGAAAGGAATGACAAGAATAAACATACAAACTTTTCCCCCTCAACACCTGGGGGAATAATCCCCCCATAGATACAATAACAAATATAAATACAGATACAGAGATAAATACAGAAATATGGAAAAGGATAAGTATAGGTAATATATAGAGAGAATATTGATATGTAGATGAGATAGGTTTAGATAGATGTGGAGATATCTGACATGTATATTATGTGCCTCTCATTCTCTCTCTCTCTCTCCCTCTCCCTCTCTCTCTCTCTCTCTCTCTCTCTCTCTCTCTCTCTCTCTCTCTCTCTCTCTCTCTCTCACACACACACACACACACACACACACACACACACACACACACTCTCACTCTCTCTCTCTCTTTCTCTCTGTATATTATGTATGTGGGTGTTTGTGTGTGTGTGTATCTGTGTACGTGTGTGTGTTTATTTATTTATATGTATATTTATTTATATAGACTAAGAGAGAGAGAGTTATAGTTATAAATAGATAGGTCATGATAGATGTAACTGACTGCCAACCTTCTGGTTATAAGCTTTTCCATATATAGGCTGTCCTTCAAAGATCACATATAATCTATTACTTGACTTGCATTACTATTTTGTTTTGTTTTGTTTTTGTTGGACTTTCCAGAGCCTGTTCTCTGCTGACATAGCTAACAAAAACTCTGGGTCACCTTCCAACCTTGTTAAAAATCAGAAGGGAAAGTCACTAGAAAATGACATTTTGTAAGATTAAAAAGTAAAATCCATATCTAGGATTAAAAATCTATTGTACAAGTAAGGAATGGGGAAGACCTGGCTTAATAACTGCTTTTGTCAATAAAATAGAAAGATTTTAAGTCAATTACAAGCTAAATACAAGTCAATTGTGTATTATGGAAGATAAAAAATTTGATTTGATCTTGGGCTACAGTACAGAAGCTTAAAATATCAAACACAGAAATTGATAATCCCACTAGTTAGATACATTGGAAACATTTGATTCATTTCTGGATGCTACATTAAGAAGGATAATGACAAATTGTTGCTACTCAGAAGAAACTCAAATCAACATTATGTAAAAAAAAAAAATCATCTAAAAGACAAGGTGTGCTCATGGAGAATAATAGAATATTTTGGGAATTCTCCTTCAATATTTGAAGTGTGACCACCTGAAAGAAGATTTATACTTACCTTGCATGAAGGACAGAATTGAGACTAGCTTATGAGAGTTAATGGGAAGCAGATTTTGGGTCAAAGGAAACATTAATTGTACAACAATTAAGAGCTACTGAATTCTAGAAAATCTCCATTAATAGAAATTAACCATTATAGAAAGTTCAAGGAGGCTTTTAATGATAACCTATCAAGATTATAGATTCATATATTTAAAAATGCAAAATACCTATCTTATTCAATCCTTTGTTTTACAGATGAAGAAACTGAGGTTTGAAGTTTAAGGGGCTTCTCTAAGATCAAATAATGGCAAAGCTATAGTTTAACCCTTGTCCTTTGACTTCAAATCCATTGGTCTTTTCCAGTATCACTTTCACAAGGTAAATTTTTTTATTTCTTTCTAATCTAGACAGCTAAATAGATTGAATATTTGTCCTGGGATCAGAAAGACTTGACTTCAAATCCAGAGTATTATCTTTGTGACCCTGAGTAAACTACTAAGCTGCTGTTTGTATCAGTTTTCTTATCTATAAAATGGGATTAAAATATCACCTAACTTTTAAAGTTAGTGAGAGGATTAGATGAGATATTTGTAAAGCATTTATCATAGTGTCTGGCAAAATAATAGGTACTATATAACTGTTAGCTATTATGAATAAATCTTAGTCTCTGTTATCTGAAGAGGTTTGCTTAGCAGAAGTCAAGTATTAGTAGATTAAATGGTGGGTAATATAACAAAAATGTACATTGCCAGAGAGAGACAGACAGAGAAACAGAGACAGAGAGAAAGAATATAGGTATAGGTATAGATAATATAGATATGTATTTTAGATATAGATTTATAAGTATAGATGGAATAGATAATATAGATATATAGATATAGGTGTAGATAGTATAAATGATATAGAAATATAAGTATAGGTATATGTAATGTTCTCTAAAGTGTAATGTTCTCTGGGAGCAGGTTTCTTCTAGAGGCAGCCTTAGTTTCAGTTCAATTCAATAATTCAGTTCATATTCAATAATCATCTCAAATGCAGCCAGGAGTTAAAGTCCAAATCCTTTATTGTTTCTTTCAAAGTCTTGTCTCTTTTCCTAGGGCCTGGTTAGCTTTAATAGAGGCCTTACTCTCTCCTTGGTTCTGAGAGCTCCTGCCATTATTCTTTGCCTCTGCCAGCTTCTGCCTCTAGCTTCCTCCGAATGTCTCCAAATCCAAAGGTTTGTGCTTGAGTCTCCAGCCACAACAAAAGCTGGAGTACTGAGTATAAACCAATTATTTCATCACTAGGAAACCATTATTTGTTGAAGGATTAAATCAGTGCTAAACTAGATTTAACCATCGTGTCTCCTCAATTCCACTTATTACCTTGTTTCAAGTTCTGGCCCATAACATCTCCTTGTAGGATTAGATTAATCATACTGAACCATGCTAAATTAGATAACTATCATCTCTATCAATTCCAGTGACTTAGCACCTTGTAAGAATCCTAACAAGTATAAATGATTTAGATACATAGATGATACATAGATATAAAGATAATATAGTTATGGAGGCTGTTAGATGGTATAGTGGACAGAGTGGCAGACCTACATTCAGAAAGATTTATCTTTATCAATTCAAATCTGACTTCAGATACTTAATAGCTATGTGGCCCTGGGCGAGTCACTTAACCCTGTTACCTCAGTTTTTTCATCTATTAAAATGAGCTGAAGAGAGCAAACTACTTCAGTATCTTTGGCAAAAAAAAAAAAAAAAAAAAAAAAAGACAAATGGGGTTACAAAGAATAAGACATGACTGAAATGACCAAACAACAATAGACATATTGTCTATTGTTGTATATATGTAATATATATGTATATATACATATTATATATAATATATATACACACATACATATATGCATATACACATAAATAATACATATATACATACTGTAGCATGTTCTATAAGTCCCAGCTATAGATCTATATTATATTTTTCTACATGTATATATATATATGCACATATGTGCACATATGCAGACACATGCATATATGTATACATACATATTTAAATTTTTTTTTCTGCCACCTTTTGGGAGCATTTAGTCAAATCAGACCATGAAAAAACTGGCAAAAACATGCTCAGGTCCTATAACACTGTCTCTTTCATAAGAGTAAAGAGGTTTATTTTTGTTGTTGTTGTTGTTTTTTAAAGCAATAACTTCCTCAGCAGAGTGTTTGTTTTTTGTTTTGTTTTGTTTTTGTTTTTTGTTTTTTTTAATAAAGATCTGTGCCAATTCCTAGAAGCACTGCTATCTATCATGAGTATAGATAGGCACAGCCTCTGACGTTAAGAAGTGAATTAGGATCAGTTTGGAACATATATGGAAGAATACTAGAAATTTTATTACATAATGATTGAGAATAGAGAAATTTAGAAAATTAAGTTTCAAGCAAAAGCACCATGAGGTGCTATACTTGTTCATAGCTTTCTATCATGATGTACCCATGGGCATTCAAATACCTACCAGTAATTTAGGACATGGAGGTAGGTAGTGTCTAACAGAGCCATTCCTGCTTAGGCCTGAGAAATCAGGATCCTAGTTGGCAGAAGAACATAACTGACTCTCTTAGGTCATCACTGATTTCAGGAACTGCAATACATAGGTTGAGTTGGGGAGGGGAGAGAAAAGTCAACAGTGGATAATAGAGTTCATAAGTGTAAATAGGTGGATAAAAGGACAGGCAAGTTAATATCCAGAGATCCATTCAGCATCAAAATTCAAGGATTTAGGAAAAGTCGGTAATTGCTGTTTAGAGAAAGGAATCATATTAGGAATCTAGAATTTAGAGAGTTCTGGGGAATAGAGTTTGATTAGCTAAACCATAGTCTCACAAATTTTGACTTGAAAAAAAATTTTGATTATTTTTAGGGATAGCATGTGATATGGTCATGGGAAAACCCTTCTCTCAATCAACTTTGGGGGCCTGTGAATTCCTATCCTAGCTTGCCTTCTTAGAACTTGAGGTCATGGCTTAGTGATATGGCAATTTTGGTAGGTTGCAGGGTTGTGCTTATTTAACAATCAGCCTGCTCTCATACTTCTAAAAGTATGTAAAAGGCACTTTTATATTTCATTTCTGCATTAACATTTTTTCCATCATTTTCTTGTCTATACAATCAACAAAACAATAAATCAAGTCTTAATTTGTGGCATTTGATGATTTCCAAGTTGCAAATGCTCACACTGAAAATTTAACTATTGGCTTTCTTAATCCAGTTTAAGCTGACTCTAGCACTCTCTTGGTTGATAAGGGTAAGCTTACTTATATTTGCTACCATACTAACTCTTCAAGTTCACATTCCATTATGCAGGTACTATTAAATATGTCCCCATCATCTCCATGGATGGAAGGCATCTTACAAATTGCATACTTCTTTCCTATTCATACTCAGTGGAGGTAGTGGGGAGAATTTGGAAGATTTAAGTAGGAGTCAATGTTATCCCAGAATAGTAAAAAGGCATTCACAGTTAAGTGTAAAGATAATTAACAACAACAAAAATAAAAATAATAGTAATAGCAATAACAGCTAGTATATAAATAACAACTTAAGGTTTCCAAAACACAAAATTATCTCATTTTACTCTCATGATAACCATACAAGATAAATGGTATTATTATCCCCAATTTACAGTTGCCTAGGATTATACTATAGTTCATATCATATTTGAACTCAAATCTTTTTGATCTTTGTCCAGCATTTAATCCACTGAGCCATTTATGTATGAGATGATAGAGAAACAATAATACTTGTTCCTTTAAAATAAAGAAATGAACACCAAAGGTGAATGAGCATTCCTGAAGAGGGCTCTCTGCAGCCCTCACAGCAGAAGTGCTAGTCTCCCCTAAAAGCCCTATATGCCTCACACACACATACATAAACACACACATACACATATACATGTAAATAAGAACACAGATTAATTTAAAATATTGTGTCATTTTGAGATTCTTTTTCGCAGTTACTTTATATGAAGTCCAAGGCTAGAGCTATGTAGGAAGATCCCAACTTGTCCATTAGTACCAGGTCAAACTCTTTCTCCTTCTAGGTTCTTGAAATTATCACATAAAACTACATATTCCCTGGTTCTGTCTTGTAAAACATTTTTGTGTCACCAGAAGTTGTCTTGAACATTTTCTCAAACCTAGATATGTAGATTTTCTTTTTTCTATATAATAACCAGAATATTTGCTGCCTTTGAAATCATTATGATTTTTGTCTGAAGCAGTACATGCTGAGCAATCTTACATTGCTAATATATGATTTACATAAATCAAATGAACAATAATTATGTAGAAGGTAGGTTTATTATCTAGAAGGATTAGAAGGAGGATTTAAACTGGGTTTTATTTTAACAAGACAATTGGGATTCAATGATTTGCCCAGGGTCATATAGCTAGTAAGTTTTGTTGAACCAAAAAGGACTCTGTAAATTTCTCATGAGAACCTGAATTTAGCCTCCCACACCAGATCAAAATGACAAGCATAACCATGAGTAATCTTGCCTATTTGTGTTCTTCTGCTTACTTGGGCATCACACTTGTGAGGTGCTTCTACAGATAAGATCAGCTATTCTTCTAAAATACTGACCCTACAAGGTCCCCTTAACCTATTCTCACCACTATATACATCTTAAGCTCATGCCCACCATTGTATGCATCATGTTATTGCTTTAATCTGTGAAAAGCATATTTTTTTTGGCATAACAGCTGCATGATGATAAATAAGGAAATTACCTAATTGCATTCTTTTTGCTTCTTTTGCTAGTTACAATCCTATATAAAGTCAGTTCCACTGTATTGAAAGCTTTGGATGATAGTCCCATTGGTCAGCTAGCTTATTAAACTCTACACTTTTAAAATTAAATCAGTCTCTAGTTGCCTCAGTTTTCCTGGTATTACAATGTCAAGTGTCTAAGATTGTATTTGAACTCAGGTTCTCCTGATTCCAGGACCTGTGTTATATCCACTGCATGATTTAATTGAGCCTTTAATAGAGACAAGGGCTCCAAGAGGCAAAAGTAAGGAAGAGAGCCTTCCAAATTTGTGGGACATCTGTGAAAGGCCCAATGGTCAGAGGTAGGTCATGTATGGTAAACAGTAAACAAGTCATTTTGGCTAAAGATAAGTTCATGTTATCCTAGGAAGATAAAGTCTTAAATGGGAGGACCCCTGAAACTATTACAGTAGAGAGGAAAATTCTCCTTGTCCACATGTCCTCAAGGACATGCAAGCACAATTGAAAATCCAAGAATATACCTGTGAATAACCCTCTTTTAGGAGTGGGCATGATGTCTTCTTGAGAACAAACAACTGGGCCAAATTATAAGTGATCCTGATTGTCACTGGCCAATGAGCTCTACTGGTATTGGTGAAAATTTATTGATCAAAACATTTATCAATGATAGAATAATGATTGAGCCATTAATGGTGTGTGCAAATTCAGTTTTTTTTAAAAGTGCAACTATCTATCTATCTATCTATCTATCTATCTATCTATCTATCATCCATCTATCTATTATCCTGGAATACCTCTGCCTAATCTGCCTCTTTCCCCTTTTGGTGAATTAGTTCCTCCTGAGGCTGCCATTTTGTGGAGAGTCCCAGGTTAGCCAACTTTCATTTCTCTTGTTCATGAATATAATACCTCAAAGCCCTGCCATGACAGTTATCTTTTCTACCCATGCCCTTTCCCTTTTTAGCTCTGTTTGTATGTTGTTTTCTTCCATTAGAATAGGTAAGGGCTATCCTTTTTATATGAATTTTTATTCCTAACACTTAGCCCAATGCCTGATATATGGCAAGTACTAAATGAATGTATGTTTCCTTCCTTCCTCCCTCCCTTCCTTCCTCCCTCCCTCCCTCCTTCCCCTCCTCCTTCCCATTCTCTCTCTTCCTTCCTTCCTTCCTTCCTTCCTTCCTTCCTTCCTTCCTTCCTTCCTTCCTTCCTTCCTTCCTTCCTTCCTTCCTTCCTTCCTTCCTTCTTCCACATCGTCAGAAAATCATGAGGGGCAGAAAACTATAAACATATTTTTCTAAACTAAGAGTGATGAGGGAATCTTCTCATCTAGAGAAAACTGTCTGAAAGACTCCAGATACTTTCTAGGTCTAGGGCAGACTCCAAGTACTATTTTGTTTAATTGTTTGTTTGTTTTTAATTGCAACTGCTTGTTGAGGTTGAGAAGTGGGAAGCCCAACATTCTAGCAGGGAAAATGAAGCCTTTGGGCAATTGTTTGAAATCATTCATTATCTCCTGAGGAAGCCATAAATGAGTATCAAGACAAGCTTTTAATATGCTGATCATGATTTGGCTTAGCAGTGAGATATCAGGCCCTTGGGTATACAACAGAGTGGGGACTGGTTATTGAGTGATACAAAAAGAGAGATAAATGAAGTGTGGCTCAGTGGATGCAGAGGGCGTATAAAATATTGGTTATAAAATGTAAGCAAGAAACAGCATCTCATTTTAGTCCCTCAGAACCAATTTTATTTTATGAAAAAGAGAACTTTAGCTGTGGATATTGTAGGGGAGAGAGGGTCCTAGTGCCACACAGGAGATATACCTGCCCTATGTGACTGATGAAAAAGATTGTGCAGTCCTTGGTCTGAGGGCTATCTCCCAAGCAATGAGAACAGAATCTGAAGGCACTGTTGATAAAATTTAATGAATATAATATAATAAAAGCTAACACATAATGCTTTATATAAAGCAAAACACTTCACAAATAATATTATTATATGGTACAAGGTAAGTGCTATTCTTTTCCTCACTTTAATGAATAAGTAAATTATTTGCCCATGATTACACACTAGTAAGTGTCTAATTTGAATTCAGGTCTTTCAAACTCTAAGACCAACACATCAGCCACTATGCCATCCAACTGCCATATATCTGAATGTCACCATTCTCAGCTCAAAATTTTCATAAGGAAAAAAGAGAGCCCTTGAAGAGAAAGCAAAAGATCCAAGATCTGGATGTCAGGATAGTGGCAGATAGTGACAGCCACTTTAGTGTGTGGCCATGTTAGATGCTGGCTTTTACCATCCTGGGTTAACCTGATGGGGTCCTGGACACCAAGCTTTCTCCAGACTTGCTGACATCCATCCAGCTGTGTCACCTGTTCTCAGCTCTCTGAATTGTCAGAATATTGCCTAGGAAGAAGCAAGCTATAAAAACAGTGTGTTGCAAGGAAAAGGAAAGAGAATCAGAGAATTTTTAATCCTAGACAACTAAGAGTAGTTTTTACTAGATTAAACTAGACAATTCTGTCTTAGAGTTTGGATAAGTGAATGCCCAGGAAGAAGCAAGCTATAAAAACAGTGTGTTGCAAGGAAAAGGAAAGAGAATCAGAGAATTTTTAATCCTAGACAACTAAGAGTAGTTTTTACTAGATTAAACTAGACAATTCTGTCTTAGAGTTTGGATAAGTGAATGCAGAAGTATATAAAATATTGGATTTAAAATGCAAGCAAAGTAAGACATCTCATTTCAGACTCAGAGACAATCTGTGTTATGAGCTGGGATGACCCGAGTTAAAATAATTTATGCTATATGAAAGACTTTTAACAAAAGTAGAGGGATTTTTAAGGAAGAGACAAGGTAAGGTTATGCCATTCCAAGGCACTGCCAAAAAGGTTAGGATCAAGGGTGATGATGAAGGAACCTCTGAAAAAGTCAAACTATTCAGCTTTCAATAACTATATATATTAATGTCACAACTAGTAGATGTTGGATGTCAGGATCCCTTCCATATCCACTAATTTGCTTTTCTTTTCCCACCCAAAACTAAGCAAAATATCTTGACCATACTCCAGAAAACAAATACACAACTTTTCCCTCTTTATTGACCATTTAGTGTTCAAATCAGAAAGTTTCATCTCTTGTCATCTATACTTACTTCCACTATAGTCACAAAGTAATCAATCAGTGAATGTTCATTAAGGACCTATGTGTGCCAGGAATTGAGCTAAGCAATAGGGATACAAAAAGAAGGCAAAAGCTAATTTCTGACATCAAGAATCTTACACTCTAAAACAGTTCAGAATATTTATAAAAATATTTCCACATAACAGATAGAAGAAAGTAAATTCATGTGTTTGAGAGGAATGTGTGATTAAGGAATACATTAACTGTTCTACCTGTTAATATTTGTAGGACAGTTTATTGTAAGAAAGAAAATATAAGAGGATGCATTCATTCTTTCTATGAATAAAACCCTCAGTGTTACTTAAATATGGTATAAGCACTTTCTTCTTCCTAGAAGGAATACCTAGTTGTAGAAACAGAGTAAATATAAAAGAGAGAGAGAAAGAAGAACTGGAAGACACAAGAAAAAGCCACTTGTAGAGATTTGAAGAAAATTAGGGATTGACAATAGAGAGGAAGCTCATTCCAAGTTGAAGTGGCAAGATTGGATTGACCTTCACTGGTCTTTCCATTGAACATTCTCAGAGTTGCCATTTCTTGTTTTTTGTTAACTGTATGGAAGTTTTGGGATCTGCTGTAGCAACTAACGACTTAGGGATAAAGAACTGGAACTTTGAGATGATGAAAAGTTCTCTTAAGGATTGCAAAACTAGAAGAGCTTATGACTCTATGAATATACAAAAAGGTGTGTGTCCCTAGAACTCAAGGTATATGACCTTAGGTCAACTTTTCTTTCTAACTACAATTCACAACAACACTGCCTTCAGAAAGGATGGAGGGAAAGGGAAAGGAGGGTAATTGACTTCAATTTTTACTCCAAGATTCAAGGTAGTCATGAGCATACAACATTTGAAGAACACAAATGCTGTTTAAATAAGAGTAAGCCAGGGTTTGGGCTGCCTTTTTTCTTCCTTAGGTTCTGAAGTCGATTATAGACATGTTCAGATTTGAAAGTAACTTCATAAATTTGAGAAGTCTGGACATCTTGGTTAACTTCAACATTAGCAGGGGAAGAAGGTCCTGACAATTATTACAGCATTTTATAGAGGATTGCCACCAACAAAAAGACTGGCTATTTTATTAGCAAGCATGTACTGATGATGGTTGTTTGGACAGTGCTGGGATGAGGTAAAACTAGAATGTTTAACTATCCAACTGCAGCTAGCAATTCCTGCCAACTGTTCTATGGCCCAATGACGTTTAAAAATCAATTTAATGAGAGAGTCTAACAATAGAGTTAAGGTAAGTTATTGACCTCTGTTTGTAATTGTTAAGTATGTATGCATGTCTTTTGCGTTAGTTGTATTGTATATGTATGCATTAATTACACATATGTGTATTTTATTTTGCATTATAGGAATAAATTACCTGCCTCATATGGTTCATATTTTATATTAAGTATCTTTTCTATACTCTCCTTTTTAGTTAATCCCTAGACATGAGCTATAAGTAAAATAATTCCCAGGATACCATAGTTAGGGTTTATTAATCTAAAAAATATGAAAACTGAGAGCCTTACCCTCCTCTCATTAAAGTTTAAGACCCCTCAGAATTGAAGCCAGTTTAAAAGAACTGTCAGAACATGGAGTGGGCATAGACTCCTCATTCTTGTGTATCTAATAACATTTTCTGAAAATTAGATAAGCACACAGAGTAGGTAGTGGAGGGAGAACAATCTTCATCAAGAAATAAAAGAAGGAAATGAAGTGTTGTATATGGAGGACAGTAAGTAGGCCTATTTAGTTGAAATATAGGGTATGTGAAGCAAACTAATGTGAAATCAATCTGAAAAGATAGGTAGGGGGAATACATTTGTTTCCTGGGAGATGGGCATTTAAAGGAAATGGAGTGGTATATAATGGGAAGAGGAAGGAGGACAGATTGATTGGAATGGGCCAACATTAGCTTATTGCTTATAAAACTTCAGTAATAGTAAATAGCTAGGAAAATAGAAGAAAATTGGAATGTAATTATATGCAGAAGTCATGATGTGTTGAACATATTGAAGAATAAATAAGGTAATTAAAATTGTATATCACAGAACTGTTTCCTTATTGCTTATTGTTATTATAGACATCCCAGGTGGGTAAGATGGACATCCAGCAAGATGATGTACATTCACTAGGACCTAAGATATAAAGACTGATCTAAGTAGAAGATAAATGTGAGTAATGGAATGATTCAGAACCCAGGATAGAACTTAAGGACAATTTAAAGACAGTTTTGTTTTGCTTTTCTGAAAAGGATGATAAGGGGAAAAAATAGGAAAGAGAAAGTCCAAAAGCCTGAATAGATGTATACTTTGTAAAAATGTCAGCCGAATACTCCTGTCTTATGCTTCTTATTATTCTTGTCTGCATTATAGAACTATTTAGAAATTTTCTGCTTTTACTCTCACAAGGTGGTAAAATATATAGTGCTAGACTTGAAGTCAAGAGGCCATGGTTCAAGGCATACTTATACTAATTAACTTGCTAGATGATCACAATCAAATCTCTTACACAAACAGATTCACATGAAACAGCTTATTTAAAGTGCTTTATAACTTTAAAGTGCAATATGGCAGTTATAAAAATAATAGTAACAACAACAAAAAATCACTGTATTATAGAGAAGAGAGCTCTGGCCTAAAAACCACTTCCAAATCCATCCTTCACTCACAGAAGCTGAATAACCACAGTCAAATCACTTAACCTCAGGGAATTTCAGTTCCTTCATCTATATAATGGGTATAACTATCAAATGATAGTGCATATTAAATGCTTTGTAAACTACAAATGGCAGTTATCGTTGAGAACAAGGACTGTCCTGCTTTTTTAAAATTAGAATTCCTAATAGTCTAGAACTTCAACAAGTATTTTTTAAATGCCAGTTTGTGCCAGACACTGTCCTAAGTATTGGGGATGCAATGAAAGGTAAAAGACAGTTCCTGATCTTAGAAGCTTACACTCTTTTATGGAAGATAACGCATTAAAAATTTTTAAAAGGCAGGCAATGTATAATGAAGTCTTGCAGCCATGGTGGAAAATGATGGCGTGACTGCCCAAGATGTCCCTCTTAAATGATGGAGGAAGTCCCCTAACTCTATCCCACCAAAAGAGGTAAGGGCAGAGGGTTACAAGTGATGAATTTCAGAATTGAGGTCATTTTGCACCATATGGGCTTCTAGATCATGAAGTCCAGTACTTAGGGCAGTATTTAAAATACAGGAAATATTTAATAAATTCATTCTTCATTCATCATTGGAAAAATACCAAGAACCAGATTCCAGTAAAAATGTGGCCTTGTTCATATTCAAGCTATGTTCTATAAAATATTCTCTGGTTTTGGATGTCCATCATAGAATGATGAATCAATCATCTAATTAAGCATTTACTGAATGCCTACTATACACCAGCCACTGTTCTAGCAATTGGAGATACAAAAACAAAAGTGTAACAAACAATTCTTTCTCTTAAGGATCTTAAATTCCACAATTGATGACATTGTTGTTCATGGTATGGCTTACCTACATACCAGTTTGCCTAACATCATGCTTCTAAATATTATACTATAGTTCTTATAGTTCTGAGTTTTATGTGAGAATAAGCTAATGAAGCTGATTGCTAAAAATCACTCCTGTAATTTTCTGATACCTTTACATTTCTCTTTTCATTCTTTTCCTTTATTTCATTTCAACTATCCTTATCAAAGAAATCTTCAGTGATTATATAACTATAATAACCCTCTTCTTGAGTCATGCTGCTAACTACTATTATGTGTTTAGCTAACAATGTGTCTGCTTGTCTGAATTTCTTTTTTGGTTACCTTTGTTCTGTCCTTGTCCCTTATGATAAAAGATGTTCCCAGAATGGAAAATGAGTGGGTAAGAGAAAAAACACAAATGCTCCTACAAAATCTTTGAAATGAAAGACAAACCTAAGTGTCATCTCTGATAAAGTGAGATAAGTTTTGCTTCAGAAAATACTCTTTACAATTTGAAAATTGTAGAGTGTTGTCGGTGATTCACCTTGAATGGAAATTTCCACATTCCTATTTGCACTAGGCTCTGTTGTTTCCTCTAATACTTTCATCTGCAAATGGAGTCAAACTTTTTTTTGTATCATACTGAGGTCAATTGTGTTATTTTCATTGTGAAATTGGGCTGGACATCCAAAATTGGGCTCTGCATCTTTGCACTGAAGAATAGGATGCAAAGATTCCTTGTTTTTTTGATTTTGGTCCTAGCAATATCAGGAAGAAAGTCACTACTTCTGGGGCTAGAACATATGCTTACTTCTTTCAGAAAAAAGATTCATTTATGTTTGTAAAGTTCTGTGAAGATGAAAAAAAAAACACATTATTTCTTCAAGAACACAGTAGCTTAAAATACAAAATTTGACTTGGATAACTCTTGATTCTAATCATGATTCATACCTTTATCATAGAAAACCTTTGTCCATATAAGTGCGTTGCAGCCTTTATTCATAAATATTACTGTTGGAGGGGAGAGGGGGAGAAGAGGCATCAGTAACCATGATCTAAACAGGCCAAAAGAACAAAAATTAAAATCTGGATCTGGAAAGCTAATAGCAGAGGTCTCCATCTGATTCTTTAGGAAATTCCTTTAATTCAATAGCTTTTTATCTATATGTGACACTTAAGACCTTTTAAGAACTTTCATATCCAGTATCCCATTGAAAGTTAGCAATTCTATTAAAAAATAGGTGGATGGAGAATAGGAATTACTATCTCTATTTTATTGACTAGTAAATAGAGGCAAAGAAATAAATGATTTGCTTAGAAATCAAAGAACTAGTTAGTTAATCCCTAAAATGGGAATAGGACACAATTCTCTTCGGTCCTTGTCCACTATAACCAGCTTGATTTGCACCACACAAAATCTAAATTGTCCAGCTGAGTTTGGGTGGAATTATGTCATGGAACTGATTCTTAATCTAGGGTCAGCAGACACTTAAAGGGTCTATGCATAGATTTCAGTGAATCTCTGAACTGTAATTTCAAAAATACATATTTATGTTCTTTTTTAGCTAAATGAAATTTGGCATATTTTTGAATTATAATTTTTTTTAAATTCTGAAAAAAGTTCATAGGCTTCGCCTATTACCAAAGTGGTCCATGACAAATAAAAATTAAGAATTTCTACTCTGTAGTGATCTAAAAAGAGGTAATATTTGGGGGGTAAATGACACAAAAGTTTGAATTCCAACATAACTGCTAAATTACCTATGTGACCTAAAAAAAGTCAATTGACTTCTCTGAGCCTCACATTATTTGAGCATTTTTGAAATAATGAATTTGGATTAAATAACTACAGATACCTCTCCATTTGATTTAAACTCCTTGAAGACAGGGATTGTCTTTTTTGTATCCCTAAGCTCTAGCTTAAAAAGGCCAAATTCTACCATTGCATCTAGGGCCATTTCTAGTTCTTCTGATGTCTATCTGGCCACTGGGCCTTGATGATTCCAAAAGAGAAAGTGAGGTGGGTAACTTTGCACATCCCTCCTCACTCAAATCCAATTCACTTGTAAGTCATGGTATCACTTCCCTGATATCATGGTCATCTTCAAGAATAAAAGACGAATGGCAGTTTAGCACAAGGCCTGGAGCTTAATAAATGTTAATTGATTGACAATCCTAAGGAGGAGGAAAAGAAAAAAGAATAGAAGATAAAAAGAGAGGAAAGTGTGGAAGAGAAATAATGTTATATTCATGTGGCATTGTACACAATCAAAGCTAGCCAACTGTAATGCTGAGATCCATTTTTAAGACAGAAATTTCCAAGGTTTTCTCAGTTATGGTAGAATCTTAATGTATTGCTTCTTAGGGGAGAAAATACAGGATTTCATTGTTATGATGAGAGTTTTCCCACATATCACCATACCCATAGATGATATAATTTGACTTTTAATAAAATAAAATTATTCAATAATAAAATGTTTTATAACAATATTTTATTGCATTAAAGCAGGACTAAGAATTGATATTCATAATAGCAATTTTGGTTTTCTATGATATTCTCTCTAAAATATAATTTTCTCTTTTGAGGTTTTCTTGGGGTCTTTGGAGGCAGGGCAGCCTTCATTTCAGTTCAGAATAACCACCACAAGTACAGCCAGGGATTAAGGTCCAAATCCTTTATTATCTCTTTCAAAGTCTTGTCTCCTTCACTTGGGACTCCCTAGTTTTTCTGGAGGGCTTCTGAATCTTGGTTTCTTGGAAACTGAAATGCAAAGGAGGAGAGCCTGCCACCACTTCTCCGTCTTCCCTAGTTCTGATTCTGGCTGAGTTTGTCTGAGTTTATATCCTCTCTAATCAAAGGTGTGAACTATAGTAAGTACTAAGTAAATTTACTGAACTGGAGAACTGTTAATGCTAAATAGCCATTGTCTCTATCAATTCCACTGATTTAGTACCTTGTTTCAAGTTCTGGCCCATAACAGTTTTCCATTTGATCAATCCAAACATTTGACACCATTTGATTAATATCTTTGTCCCTAAGAAGAAATTTTATGTTACAATTTAGTTACTCCCTCCTTCCTGCCTACACTGTCCCATATACTATTACTAAGATAGAGAAACTTGGGCTCAAGGTGATGATGTGGAAATGCCTTACTGATGAAAAAAAAATCATTATAACTTTTACCCTCTGCCTAACTGCTAGGAAGTCACTGTGATTCTTAGCAGGAATTTGGGGAGAAAGTGAACTAGAACTTTCTTTCTAGACTAGGCCTTTTTTAAATGCATAAGAAAGCAAGTATTATATAACATCTTTCCTCTTTGGTCAAGTTTCATCTGTAGAGACCATTTACAATCTGGCAGGAAACTACTCCTGATATGACTGTTGACATATATAATGAAAAGCAGACTTGCTGTGACCTAGAAAAATTGTGAATTTATTTGTATAATCATTGCACTGTCCTTGCAGAAATATATTTAGAAAGGCCATGTTGGCAAGAATGGGATTAAGATATTCTGGAGAAAGCCTATATCACTAGCTAGGAAGAATTACGGAATTTTGCCAACTCTGGTTACAGCATTCCTTCATACTGTGAGTCTATTATCCCAAGAGGCATTATAGGAAGGAAATAAAAATGGATTCACAAAGAATTTGCACAAATTATGGAAGGCAAAAGTTATTGAGAAATGAGATTACAATTATTCTTTCAAAATAAATATGTCCTCCTGTGAAATGTTTCTTGGGGAGTTGTTGAAATCTCTTTATAATTCTGGATAGCTTCTATCTCTAAACATTAATGGAAGTTCCTATATTCCTATTCATGGTACTGGAGAAAACTGTCATCAAATAAAATTCCAGGTAATCTAAAAATCACAAGAGTTTCAACTTCTTTGCCCACTCACAACGCGTAGCTAATAAAACATAAAGGACTTTGCAAAACTTCAAATGTTGTATAAATATTAGCTGTTATTTTATTGTCTCTCTTCCTCTAGCTTGTGGAGAGACATAAAATGAATAGTGGTATGACAAGGAGGATGACTTAGGGAGAAAGCAGCAAGGTATAATGATCAGTCTATGAATTTGAGTTGGATCAATTGAGATTATAATGTTTCTAACTAGAGTTAGCTTTTACTTTCTCTGGGCTACAAGTGAATCATTAGTGGCCAAAACCTGGGGATCCTGCTCCTCCTGTTTGCGTTTTGAATTCTTTCAGACATAAGAAAAACAAAGTTTTTCTCTCTGGGAATTTTCAGTCCTTCTTGACTGATAACTGTTCCAATCACTCCTTCAACAGTTAGGAGAAAATGCTAGTGTATATGCAAGTGAGATGAGCTTTCTCATGACCCAGACCATATACCCTTAGGCATAGATATTTTCAGAAGACCTTCTTGTTCTTCCTCATGCATGACATTCCATTTTCTATATTTGTGCCTTTGCATTGACTATCCCCCATGCCTGGAATGGAACTTCACTTCCTGCCGTCTGATTTCCTTCAACATGTAATACAAATGTCACCTTCGGTATAAGGTCTTTCCTTTTATTCCCAGATTTCTTAGTGTCTCCCAATGCTAAATGACTTATGTATGTATGTATGTATGTATGTATGTGTGTGTATGTGTGTGTGTATTGTGTATATCTTATATATGCATCTTATATCCATCAATAGAATGTAAATTTTTTGAGGGAAGAAACTTTTTTTTTTTTAATTTTGTATCTCTTATACCTGGAATTCAGTAGTTGTTGAATAAATGCTTGGAGATTGAAAGTAGAAACTAAATGAGAGAAGAGATAGGATCATAGAGTAGGGGAACATACAACTCCATTAACTAAGCTACTCTGGTTCCTCTCAGGACCATCAAAGCTTGCATTTCTAATTATCGGTGGAAATTGTCACACAGAATTAGATATTCTCAAAAACCATAAGAAAGCAGAGAGATGGTCTCCATGCAGTCAAACCTATGGATAACAAAGAGAAAAGTCACAATCTGTATACATAAGGCTAGTCACAAAGACATTTTTTTCCTGATCAGTCAAAGGATTAGCTCAAAGCTGGAAGGATAGCTGTTCAAGGAGCAAGAACACTATCACGTTAAATTCTGTTGTTTTGTCCTTCATTCTCAGAGGACCATGGCATATAAGTGAATTGGACATTACTTGTCATGTCTCCTTAAGATAAAGTACAAAAGAGGACCTAGTGATAAAAGAATGCATTCTCTGAGATTGGTCAATTTCCCATTTAAAAAAATTGATGAAAAGTGTCACCAATCTTAAACATCAGGAAATATGCCAAACAATTATCATTATCTTCAAACAGTCATTAAAAATCTATACAGGGATGACTTAGCTGCTGAAAATATCAAAAAACGTTGGACAAAGGGGAAGGGGAAAAATAGTTGATAGATATTTTCTGAATGTCAATGAGAAAGATTCCCAGTAAAAGTCATCATTGAAAGGACAGCAGGGACATATCAAGGAAGATCCATGTTCAAAAATTTCGACAGAGGGGGTCTTCTATTCTTCTCCAGTCAATTCAGGAATTGAAATGAGGTTTAGGGTTGTGTTTAAATGATGAAAGATAATTTTGTAGACTGAGATGAGTCAGAACAAAAGGGGAAGCATTCTATTCACAGGACACTGTTCTAGGGATATAAACCTAGAACCATTATTCATTGATGGGAGGAAGACTACAAAAGTTACTTAAATATGTGTACTATGTGTGGAGATTGAAAGCTGGTTTTTGGGAGATTAAGAAAGTGATGTAGCACAAAACACATACAGGTAAACATTTTAGATCCCAGGTTATGAATTTTAGATTTGACCTTATGGCGTATTCTATACTGACTCTAAAACTGAGACTATCTACAAAAAATCAGCTATTGTGTAAGTGACTGCAATCAAATCATCCAAAACCCATCTGATTCTCTGAGATTTCCCTGAAGTGGATTCTATTTACTGTATGTAAGTGTAGAAATTGGTCTACCAAACAACAACAACAACAAAAAAACAAAAACAAAAAAACAGGAATATTTAGTCAATGGCTAGCACAAAATATCTTTGTCTATCAATGAAATTTGGATGAAAAGCCTTATTTCTATTTCAAAGTTTCTTTAAAAAATCATCATGCCTCAATCCTAGTCCTTTTTAGACAATGAAATTCTTTATCCAACTAAATTCATCAGATCCATTTCAGAAGCTGGCATAAATATCATAACAATTTTAAATAATTGTAAATCTTTTATGATTTGCCTAGGAAATGATTGTTTGGTATTTCTAGAAACCTTGCTCTGGCTCTATTATTAGATGAGGAACTACATTTGAATTCAAGAATTCAGGGCTCAGAATCTCTTTAAAACTGAACTGACAAATTTAGTTTTCATTTAAAATCTGGCTTCTCTAGTGAAGGAGCAGTTTTTTGTTTGTTTGTTTGTTTTGTTTTTTTGATCCATCTCACTCAGTTCTAAGTATGTGATAGGCTCCTCCTATTTAATATTTCCCTTTGTTCTTGAGCTTAGTTTACTAATAGCACCAAAGTTTGGTCACTAACTTCACTGAGAATATGTTGCCTACATAGATTGGACTTCTCAGGGCCTCATTTAGCTGAATGGCTTTTCTCTTTCCAGTCAGCCTCAGATCATCTCTACCTAACTTCCCTCATAATGCATTACTCTAAAGAGGGCCATCTTTATATGAATAATATTTGTGATCTTCAAAATTTTGTTCCAAGCCCTCTTAAAATGGACAGAATTATGCTTGTCTCTCTCAATGCATTTTGTTTGTATTATTTTCTAATGTAATTATTAGGTCCCATAGGTTCTACTTATTGGCTGTCTTATCTTTGAGTCTTCTTCAATACCTCAAAGTGTTTTATGCAAAGTAGTTGTATGCTCTTAGTAAAATTTAAGTTTCTTGATGGTAAGAGTTTCTTGCAGATACTAAAAATATCCTCATTATTGTTTAATAAATCAATAAACAAGTGTCTTGCCCACAATTATACAGTGACTGCCAGAGTGAGGATTTGAACTTGGATTCCTTGATTCCAAGTACAATACTCTATATCCTTTTCCATGATACTTCTTATCTACTTGCTTCTGTCAGTTCTCTCAATATTGGTTAGATTGTATGCTCCCCAAAGATAGGAAAGATGTTATCCTCAATGTAATACATAGGAATTCAATAAATGTTGATGATACTGAACTTTGTCCAGCATGGCCAAACCATGAGCAAGGGTCATAATGGACCAGACAACTGGAAAATCATACTTGCTGTCACATGCCACTGTCCATTTTTTTTCCAGGTTAGAACTCAGTTCTTCTCACTATATGTAGACTGCTGAAGTATTAGTCAATTGACAAGAAATTCTCCCATAAAGCTTTATAAAATGAGATATCTTTGTTCTTAACTTAATTAAACTTCAAATACATTGAGATTTACTTGTAATTAGTTCAGCATTGTGCACTGGATAAAGGCAGTATAGTAAAGTTGACAGAAAAACAGTCTTATAAACCAGTAAGACCTAGGTCCAAGATTAAGTTCTGACACATACTAGCTCAAGGGAGTTCTAGAATACTAGGAATTGCAATTTTTACTGGGGAGGAGTTCCCTGTACCAGAGAAATAACGGATTCAGTCCCTACCCCTATTCTTGTTCACACTTGAATGTTTGATATTGTATTTATTTAACCTAGATGATAATTCTCTAGGTTGTTAGATCAGGTTTTAAAAAAAAGCCAGGAAATTAGGAAACACACATGTGTCATGTTATCAATCTTTTAAATGAGTGAATTGAGGAAGAAAAATAAGTGAAAAGATAATGAAAAAAGGAAGGAGCACAAGAATGATTTTGTAGTTCCAAGATCATGTTAGGCATAAAAGAAAACAGAAATCAAACGGAGAAAGGATCCTTTGAGTAGCTGCCTTATGGAATGCTTCCATGCATGTTGTAAGGGTCACAAGGGAAAATTCTAAGAGACTCTGAGTCCCCAACCCTGAGGGCAAAGAAGAGACTGACTGGGAAAATTGTGTTTTGGTTGTTGGCTAAGAAGCTGGGTGACTGATGCTTTGATAGTTTCTGCTGGCTGATCAGCAATCCCCTCCCCACACAGCAAAGTTTTCTTAATCTCTAGTGAGAGATAAGGCTACAATGACATAGTCTCTGTGGGCAATAATGAGAGAGATTTGTACTTCAATAAAAGAAAAAGAAAAAGTCTGGCAGTGTCAACGCATTCCCAAAAGACACAGAGGGTCTTAGGCTCATTAGACTATTTTGTTCAGGCATTCACCAAGTTCCACTTCAAAAACGGGAGGTTTGTTGCTGTGTAGATGATGCTAGAAAAAAGTTGGCTTCCATATTTGACAGAAATGTATATCATTCTTCCTTCTCCACAAGCCACCCTCAAAGAAGTACCAGATCTGAAGTAAAGCTTCATTTAAGCCCTAGAGACAGTTGCAGTGTTCACCAATTGTTATACATTGAAAAAAGGGACAGCTGCAAGCAAACATTTATTTTCCTTCTTTAAAGAAATCATAGTGTTGAATTTGGAAGGTCTCTAAGAAACTGTGAACTCCTTGAGGGCAAGGATTATTTATTAGCTTTTGTTGTTATCCTCAGAGCTTAACACAGTGCCTGGCACATTACTACACTTCATAAATGCTGGCTAACTTTACTTAATTTAAGAGTAAGAATATTTCATATCTAGGTATGGCCCTGATAATAACATGTTCTGCAAGCTGACTTTAAAATATGAACTATTATCGCCTCCTTCTTTAGTGGGAAATTCTTTTCTAGCTTTGCTTTTACCAGAAACTAAAACAAAAACAAAAACAAAAACTTTTAGAAACAGTAAATAGAAGTAACTTTCTTGCCTTTGATGAAAATTTAAGATAAATGATTAGGGGGGAAAGTGTGAGAAAATGAATGCTTTGTAATAGTAGTATATTTGGAAGTTTTCTCAAGCAAGTCTGTAAACAACATTCTCATGCTGAGAAACATAATGAATACTGAGAAAAATAATTTAAGCATGAAACAAAAATAATAGTATTAACAATAATAATAAAGTTGTTAACTACATGTTTTGATTGTAAAGGTGTATTATATAATTTATCTCATTTGACCAAAAATGTATCTTAGTTCTAGCTCTGTGAATATATTTTATTTTTAATCATTCTTGGCTTTATTAGCACTATCAGGGTAAAAGTTTCTTGAGGACAAGATCATATCTTCCAATCCCAGCACCTAGATAAATACTTTTATAAGTACTGGAACTGAATAAGGGCCTTGGCCTGTAGCCACAGTTTGGGTCCATATAGCTGCCTGGTAATCTCTATGAAAATTAATAAACATTAGTGTGTGCTGTCCTGAATTATCCACTCTTTTTTCTTGTAGCCTAAGGATCTTTGGAACTAAAGATTAGTACAAATGGGATTAGAGTTTCTGGGTAGCATTTCAATTCTAGGAGTTGAGAGCTTCACTCCTTTAAATACTTTTCAAGGTATCAAATTCAGTGATTTGAATAAAGTAATAGATGGCATGGTTATCAAATTTGTGAATGACATCAAACTAGGAAGAGTAGCTAATCTACACTGAATTACATTATTATGACATAAAAATAAAAGCTAAAATAAGATGGAATACTAGGATGGAAGTTAAAAATCTAACAAGTTGTTAATGGGAATAAATTCAATTCCTACAAAGCTTCCAAAATCAAACATGAGAAGGGATATAATTGAAATACAGTTAATCTGAAAAAGATGTACATGTTTTATTTAGTAGACTGAAAGTCAACATCAATTAACAGATTGTAAAGTAAAAATTTTTTAAAAAAATCTAGTACATTCTTTTGTTATACAGTTATTGGAAAGGTACTGGAATGGTTTGCCATTTCCTTCTTCAGCTCATTTTGCAATTGAGGAAATTAAGTGATTTGGCCAGGGTCACTTAGCTACTAAGTATGTGGTTAGACTGGACGTGGGGAAGAAGAGTTTTCCTCATTTCAGGCCATAATAGGATATATGGAGGTATAGAAAAAATATCAGATGAAACTAAGTTAAAGGAACAGGATGTGCTGAACTTAGAAAAGATTAAAGGAATTGTATTAGTTATTTTCAGTATTTGAAAGTTTGTCATATATGTAGTACTGTACCTCAGTTTCCCTTAATCATTGTGCCTCGGTTTCCCTGAGTTGTGCTATGCCCTGAGTGGAATTGTTGTGGCCACCCCCCTTCCTTGTCCCATTGAGACTGAGAGAACTGGAGCCTCAAAGCTCTGGCCACTTTCACATCACAGTGAATCATAAAACTCCAGATGCTTATCCCAAATGCCTGGGCATTTGAAACCCTAGTTCCTTCCCAACAAATTCTATTTACTAAAAATAATTCATCCAAGAAGGTGATAAAAAGAAATCAAAAAAGTCATGTATATGTGAAACATATCAGAAAATACAGTGAATAAAGGCTGAGTGGGAACTATCTCAGTTCAAATAAGAGAGAGAAGTCTATATCTTGCCCAAGAAGAAAATTCCCAAATTCCCCAATTCTTTAGAAAAGAGAAGCTGCATGTGTTGAACAGGGATATATTGGAGGCACCAACTTTATCTTACATATCTTGTCTTCCAAAGTATGTTCTCTTTCTCCATAGTTGTCTCCCTGGAGAGAGTCTGGAACTACATTTGTTCTCTTTATTGAAAGAGGAATGAAGAATATCTCCCCTCTCCAAAGTTCTCTCAATAATTCAGCATTGCTTCTATACATCATTTTCTCCACCAATCCAGAATCACACTGAGGCAAGAGCATGCAAATGCTGCTGGGAAAGCTAGATACCTTTGAAGGGGGAATTAGACTTTTTCTGCTTAAGAGAGTTGGGAACAAACGAACAGCAAAATAAAACTTGCTAGAAGAGATATTTCAGCTCAATACAAGGAACTTCAAAATGAGACCTATCCCATGGAAGTAGGCTCTGCCATCTTAAAGGTAGTGAATGAGAGCCTCAGTGGAATTCTGTTGGTGAAGACTAGATATATGAGCCAGGAGTTGTTGATGAGATTTGTGATTTAGGCAGGATAACATGGATGACTTTCCTTTCTACTCCAATGACTGTGATAAGTTTGATATGTCATAATGGAAAGAACATTGGATTCAGATCCAGAAATATATTTTTTTCTATGTCAATAGACTTTTACTAAATAGTTACCAAGTGCAAAGAACTGAGATATGGTCTAAAACAGAGGCATAAAGTAAATAAGACATAAACTCTGCCCTCAATGAGCTCAGAATCAAGTAATAATAGTAATAATAAACATTAACATTTATTTTTAAAATTTTATTTTCAGTTCTGAATTCTCTCCCTTTATCATCTTCCCCACCTACTTGAGAAGATGAAAAATACAATACCTATTATATATATATATATATATGTATGCATATACATATGTATATATATATATATATATATTCTTGCAAAATATAATTCCACATTTGAGGTTTACAAAGCACTCTATAAATATCTTTTTTTGATCTCACAATAACCCTTAGAGTTATATTATTATCATCATCTTACAAATGAGGAAACTGAGATAAGTAGTTTAAGTGATTTTCCCAGAGTTATCTAGCTAGTCAGTGTCTAAAGCCAGGTTTGAACTCAGGTCTTCCTGACTCCAGGTACAAAGCTCTAAAGCTCTTCAGGGAATAGATGCTCTTTACTTATAATATCTGTAACTGCCTATAAAATAAGGCTGTAAAAATGCTTTACATGTATTATCTTATTTGATTCTACAACAACCATTGGAGGTAGGTGCTATTATTTTTCCCATTTAACAAATGAAGAAACTTAGACAGAAATTGTGAGTCAACAAGCATATATTAAGTGCTTATCATGTTGCAAGTACTGTGTTTTAAGGTAGTTACTGACTTCCCAGTATATAGCTGGTCCTGAAGCAAACTTTGAAGTTTTCTACTATGCCACTCAGATGCCTCATATCCTAGACAGATGGGACAAAAAATTATGCATGACAAGTGTATTAGAGATATTTGAATTCTGGATTTACTATTTACTAGTCATGTGACTTCAGGGAAATCATATAACCTCTCTAGGCTTCAATTTTTCATACAAAAATAAGGATAAAATATATTTTCTATGTAATTCAAAAGATTGTCATGAGGATAAAAATGAGCTAATTTTATGAAAACACTATGTTATTTTTTATCATCCTTAAGAGTCTATGAAATGGCATGTACTTCACTCTTTCAAGGATTGGTGATGTCACTAAGGTAGAGACCCTCTCCACCACTGTGGCTGTTTTAAGTGATTTTTCCCTTTCCACTGAAACAAACAAAACAAAGCAAAAAATGATTTAGTGGCAAATCTTTTGGTGTTAAGGCTCTCTGAATATAATTCTTATTGCTAATTCCTAAGCTACAGACAAACCATAGAATTCTGTACTCATTTACAGCATCTTTCTACCTTGGTGGAACCTGCAAAGGCTTGAGTCCTATTGATATAACCTAAAAGAACATAGGAACACTTTCATACCATAATGAACCATAACCACTTCTACCACTTCTACATTAGTGGAGGTATAGCAATTCCTACACTGCAATTACATTTAATGGACAGTTGGGTGGCACACTGGTTGGCTTTGATATCAGGAAGACTGATTTTCCTGAGCTCAAAACTAATTTGACACTTAATAGATGTGTGACCCTAGGCAAGTTATTTAATCCTGTTTGCTTCGATTTTTTCATCTTTAAAATGATCTAAAGAAAAAAAAATAGAAAACCAGTCCAATATTTTTGCTAAGGAAACACTAAATGGGGTCATGAAAAGTCAGGCAAGACTGAAAATGACTCAACAATTACTTTAAATAAGGTTTTTCATGTTGAGACTACATCTTCAGGAGAGAATAAGGTAATGAAGGCTACTTAAATTGCAAAATTTTCCACTTTAACAGAAGACCTTTGGGGAATGTCTGGATCTAGAGGTAAGGATGATGCCTGAGAAATGCATCATTAAAAAGTACCTAGGAAATCATGACTAAGTGATCCTCTATATCTCAAATACTAAAAATAATCAAAAAGATGGAATAGACATAAATATGATATTAATAAAAAACTATAAGTAGTAGCACAGAATGATGGAAATAGCAACAAACTGAATTTCTGCCTGTATCTTAATGAAAAAATATAGAGATGAAGATAGATGGACAATAGTAACATACTGTTACTGTAACTATTTCTCTATAATTATTATAAAAGTAATGTTATAATAATTATCTGTGATAATATATATCCTTTAATAAAATATATTTTTCCACTACAAATCTATTTCTATTGTTGGAAACCACAGGTACACAAGACAAATGCTTATATTTGTAATACATGAATTTATGTGTATGTATATTCATATCATACAAATAAAAATATATACATATAAAAATGGGAAAAGGATTCTTTATTAAAAAAGAATTCTAGTATAAGTTATCTTACAAAGAAAAATTTATCTATGTGTGAGTTTTTGTTGGAGGTAAGAGTTAAAGGTAAAGAATAAAGTCATAAAGTTATATTTTTCATATCATATTTGTTTTTGGGAATCTGAGATTTTGGCAACTCAAGGGCTTTCATACTAGTAAGTCTGCTAAATATTACAGCATGCATTACCACCAAAAAGCAATTGCCGAATGCTTGTTTGTATTCTCTTGGTGCACTGAGTGGGCTGGAATCACTCTCTTCAAACATCATTTACAATTCAATGTAATGAAGACACGTAGTTGGTAGGCTTTTAAAAGTTAATGAGAAATAGAAAACTTTTGGGTGTTATTTTTCTATATGTTTAGTGACTATAGCTAGGTAGGTGGTTTCGAGGGGCACTTTTGTTCCTGCTATGGATTTCATTTTCCTGATGAATTCATCTTACTTGTTTTTAACCCAATTTTTTTTAGAGAGAGGAGAGAGAAAGGGAGAGGGAACAGGAGGAAGAGAGGAGGCAGAGAACATCATCACCTGGAAGGATAGTATCATTCCCTCAGGTGTTTATAGATACTGCTATTACTCTGCATAGCCTACTATGTGGAAAGAGAACAAGAAATTCCTCTCTCCCAGGGAGTTTTTAAAATAATGAATAAAAAAAAAAATAAGGGAGCCCTTTATGAAATTTGTTACTGAGAGCCCAAATCCTCCTTCCCTTTGCCTCTTTGAACCCTAAGCTTCCTTCAAGACTCAATTCAGATGCCAACTCAGATGAATGAAACTTTTCCTACTCCTCCATACTTTTTAGTCCTTAAACTACATTGTGTTTATCTATCTTTTAAATGTTATATAATCCATACTTTTCCTTTCTCCATTGAAAGGTATAGGGATAGGATCTAGAGACCAGGTCTTTATTACTTAATTGGATATGTAGCATGGGCAAGTCACTTGCAAGTGTCCAGGAACTTTAAAAGTATAGATTGGGGAGAATGGGTCTCCCATACCATGAGTTCTTGCACATTGATTAAATTAGTGGAAATCATGAATTCATGGATGTTCTATTTCTTACTGACATCTTGCTGTTGTTTGATATTTTATATGAAAGAAAGGCAGTGGGGAAACATGCAACAGGGAAAGCATATTTGATAGGAAATTTGACTTCTTGCTCTGGTTCTAAAGCTAACTAAAGCACACTAACTTTTGTTGTTGTTGTTGTTGAATCATCAACCATCTTAACCTCCTTTATTTTGAATACAATCCAAGGCTCTGTCCTAATTTTCCTCCTCCTCTTCTTACTGACATCTTGCTGTTGTTTGTTTGATATTTTATATGAAGAAAGGCAGTGGGGGAAACATGCTACAGGGAAAGCATACTTGATAGAAACCAGGAAATTTGACTTCTTGCCCTGGTTTAGCTAACTAAAGCCATATAACTCCTTTCCTTCTTTTTGTTCTTCTTGCTCTTGCTCTTGCTCTCATTCTTGTTTTCCTTGTTCTTTTTGCTGTTGTGGTTGTTGTGGTTGTTGTTCTCCATCTTGTTGTTCTTATTCTTGTTCTTCCTCTCCCCTTCTCTTCTCTCTCTCTCTTACACACACACACATACACACATATATACACACACACATACACACACATACTCTCTCTCTCTCACTTTTTTCTCTTTCTCTCTCTCTCTCTCTCTCTCTCTCTCTCTCTCTCTCTCTCTCTCTCTCTCCATGGATTTGATTATCATTTCTATGACAGTGACTCCCACTGTATCTAACTTTAGATTATCTTCTGAACTACCTATTGAACATTTTAAACTGGATATTCTAGATATCTCAAAGTCAATATGTCCAAAATATTTTCCCCCAAACTTTCCCCGTTTCCAAATCTTCCTATTTCCATCAAACATTCCACCTTCCTTTATTCTCTCCTAATTTTGTAAACTTGGCATTATCATAAACTCTTCACTCTTCCTTCTAATCAATCTCCAAATCTGCCTATTTATACCTCTGTAACATCTCTCACACCTCATCTCTTTTTTTTTACCTGCTCATATTTTTGGATACCTGAAGCCAAATACATGAACAAATTTAAGCCTATTCTGTGAATATTCTTGAGTTAGTTTTCCTGACTTCAACTTTTCATCATGCCTCAAAAATCATCTTTTTTAGACTTTATGGAAACAAAGGTGACTTCAAATTTCAACAGTTTTGTGGTGATTTATTAGCACTTTCTGTGACTACAAGCCTCCTTCCTAATCCCACTTCCATTCAAATGCAAACCACAAACTTCCCAAGAATCTGTGGTTGAAACCAACATGGTTCTTGGTTTGACAGAAATGGAATTTTCTACAATTCTAGTTTATTAGACTAGTTTATTAGAAATTGACTCCTGGAATGACAAAGCTAAAAGGACCCTTAGAGATTATGTTACTGAAGGAGAGAAACTGGGATACAACGAGAGTAAATTATTTGCTCAGTGTTTCAGTGAATAGCTTGGACTAGTTTCTAGGTCTCATGATTTCAAGTACATTTTTCTTCCCACTATACTTTAAAATCCAGTCATCAGTTCAAAGAAAAATCTCAACTAAAGAAAAATCAGAATAATCCTTACCTTTATTCTTTCAACAAAAATTAGTTGAGATTCTATAGACAAAGAATGTGCTAAGTAAAATAGATACCATAATGGATTCAAAGCTGTATAATAAGTATTTTCTGCTCTCAAGAAATTTAAAATAACTGTGATGATATATAAATACAAATATCCTTATTTGTTGTTAACGTGTCACAAATGTGAGTAGTATGAAATAAGTACTATAAGATGTAGATGAGGGAGATACAACTTGAATTGTAAATGATTAGAGAGAAATGAATCAATGGAAAGCATTTATTAAGTGCTTATTATGTGCCACAATTCATTGGTGGTTTTCTTCAAAAACAAAGGATCGGGGGCGGAGCCAAGATGGCGGAGAAGATACACACAATCCTGTAAGCTCCTTTCTTCCCTCACTACCAATTAGATAAATTCAGCCTCAAAAATAGTGCTGGACTGATAGAAACCACAAGGACTGGAAGCATGACTTACCAGCTGAAGAGAATCTGGAGTTTCAACAGAAAAGGTTAGTCCCCAGGGGAGGAAAAAAAAAAGAGGCCAGCACAGACGGTTGGGTGGTGGCACACTGCGCTGATCGCGCTGGGGAGGGCTCTGGAATCAGAGAAGCCACTGAGATAGAAGAATCTGGCACAGGCTGTTAGCTCTTCTCTGCTTATAAAACAGCAGTTCAGAAGAGAAATTAAGCCACTTCAAAATATAAGCTAGATACTAGAACCTCCCCGATCCTGGGGGTGACTCAGCAGATCTTGGCACTGTGGGTGTGGCCGACTTAGGCTATCCTGGCTTTCACCTGGGAGTAGTTAAGAGATTGAAAAGTGGGCAGTAACTCATAGTGCCTTGCTTGGCTGGAGGCTGTGGAACTCAGCCCCGGAAGTCCCAGAGAAGCAGAACCTTTGAACTAGGGACTGCGGTTTCAGGGCAGACACTTCCAGTTTGAGCGCAGGGGCTTTTCACATCACCTGCTGCTGACATCCACACCCCCCAGAATGCTTAGGCTTTGTGTCGCCTTTACTGTTTGTGGCAGCTCTTTTTGTAGTAGCTAGAAACTGGAAGATGAATTGATGTCCATCAATTGGAGAATGGTTGGGTAAATTATGGTATATGAAGGTTATGGAATATTATTGCTCTGTAAGAAATGACCAGCAGGAGGAATACAGAGAGGTTTGGAGAGACTTACATCAACTGATGCTGAGTGAAATGAACAGAACCAGAAGATCGCTGTACACTTCAATGCTGTATGAAGAAGTATTCTGATGGAACTGGATATCTTCAACATAAAGAAGATCCAACTCACTTCCAGTTGATCAATGCTGGTCAGAAATAACTACACCCAGAGAAGGAACACTGGGAAGTGAATGTAAATTGTTAGCACTACTGTCTATCTACCCAGGTTACTTATACCTTCGTAATCTAATACTTAATGTGCAACAAGAAAATGGTATTTACACACATATATTGTATCTAGGTTATATTGTAACACATGTAAAATGTATGGGATTACCTGTCATCGGGGGGAGGGAGTTGAAGGAGGGGGGGATAATTTGGAAAAATGAATACAAGGGATAATATTATTAAAAAAAACCAAAGGATCAACAACAATAAAAACAACAACAACAACTATGATTCAGGCACCATGCTAAACACTAGATATGGAGATATCTAATTAAGACAGTCTTTGATGGTCAAGTAAACAATATTTAATGGGGAAGACAACACATTTGGTGGGTATAGTGACCAGTAAAGGGAATTATATTCTGCTTATGAAGTCACAAAGATGTAAATTCAATAATAAGGAAGTCAGTTGACATATTCTTATTGAAGGGAATGACAAAGTTGATATTATAATTAGAATAAGAGGTAGATAGAAGGACACAAAAGAAGTAGCAGGAAGAGCAAAAATAAGGCTTCATTGTTTCAGAGAGTAGAGAGCACAGTAATTTACCTCTTAGGAATAGTCTCTGGAGGTCTAATTTTGACAATACAGCTAGATAATATAGTGAATAGAGGTACTGGACCTGCAATCAGAATGATATCTTTCTGAATTCAAATCTTAACTTAGACATTTACTAGCTATGTTACCCTGAGTAAGTCACTTAACTCTATCTCAGTTTCTTCATTTGTAAAATGATCCAAAGAAAGAAATGCCAAACCACTCTAGTATCTTTGCCAAGAAAACCCCCAAATAAAGTCACACAGAGTTGGACATGACTGAGAATGACTGAATGATGAGAACATCAACAACAGATGCAAGATAGAAAATGGCTGGGGTGAAGACATTATACAAGAGTGAAATTATATTTAAATGGAATATTTATTACACAAAGTTAGAAGCTTCTATTTTGAAAAGAATGAGGTGAGAACTATGAGCCTTCCATCTCCACTCAAATGCCTGTGTCTATTCTTCCTCCACCTCATTTATATAACATAATTACTATTTTTACCTTAATTCTGCCAATCTTTTTTTTGAGCTACCCTATTGTTGATGTGAATCTTAAATATAGCATACATTTCCCATATTAAAAAAATATACAATTTGTCCACATTTAAACAATGTGTCCATGTTGAGTTCCTTGAAAATCATCCTGTTTCTTATATGTTAAATTTTCTATATAATTTGTGTTTGGTTAATAGAAAGTCCTGAAAATCCCCAAGTTCATTGAAGTTCCATTTTTTTCTCATTCAAAATTACAGATAACTTTGCTGCATATGATATTTTTGGCTGTGGCCTAGTTCTTTTGATTGTTGGCAGATATGATTCCATAACCTATGATCTTTTATTGTAATTGCTGATAAGTCTGCAATTCTAATTGTAGCTCCAGCATATTTGAATTGTTTTTTCTTGTTTCTTGCAAAATTTTCTCTTTGATCTGGGGGCTTTGAAATTTGGCAAAAACATTACTATGCGTTTTCCACAAAGGATCTCTTTGAGGTGACAGGTGGATTTTTTCTATTTCTATTTTCCCCTCATGTTCTATCTCCTATACAATTTTCCTGGATTATTTCCTTTATTATTGTGTCAATGTTCTGGCAGTTCAGTTATTCTTATATTTCTTCTTCTTGGCCTGTTCTCCAGATCTGTCATCTTTATATTTCACATTCTGTTCTATTTTCTCATTCTTTATAATGTTTTGTTATTTTTTGGTCTCTCATAGCTTTATTGACTTCCCCTTGCCCAATTCTAATTTTCAAAAAATTATTTTCATCTTTGAGACCCTGTACCTTTTCTAATTGTATAACTTTTTTTTCAGAATATTCTTGTTTTTCTGAATTTTTTAGTTATTCTTCAAAGTCTTTCATTTGATTTTTAAATTCTATTTTGACTTTTATAAATTCTTTCTGGACAGGGAGCCATTTCATATTATCCCAAAGGATAGTAGCTTTTTTTTTTTTTTTTTTTTAAACAAAAATGTTTTCCTCTGAAGATGAACCCTGGTATTCCCTGTTTCCATAGTATGTTTCAATGGTAGAGTTTCTTTTCCTTCTTTGCTAGTTAATTTTTTAATGAAAGGTATTATTGTAAGCATCTGTAATCATGGGATGAAGGGATGGTGCCTCAAGATTCCCTTCAGCTCTCCACTCTGACCAGGAATCCCACACCAAGAGCCCCACCTTCCAGAAAGTGTCTGCAGCCAGTAGTGTCCCTGCCCCACTGTTTCTGCACTCCTTCTACCCAAGTTGGCATCTCAGCATCACAGCTGGGTCTAGTATTCCTAATCAGCCAAGGTTCACTTAGTCTTTAGGGATTCAAACAACCAACTCTACAAACAGTTCAGGAGGTGAAAGTCTCTCTGGTTTCTGCTAAAGCTCCAGCTATACCTAACTAGTCTGAGGGGTCCCTACTTGATGTTTCTATGGAGCTACCAGGAGATACTTGCATGCCACATGGGTTAATTCCCAATTTGGATCTTTCTTTAAATCTTCTTGGGTTGTATCAGAGGACTCCTGGTGTGCCCCAAATCTTCCTCATTTTTCACCAGTCTATGTTAGTCCTAAGGCTCAAATTTTTCCTATTTGTGGGGGAAATCTGGAGAGCTTGACATTTGAAGACATGTCTTCTGAATCTTTGTAAGACAGTTCAAATTGAAGCAATAAAGTTTCTTGGCATGGTTCTGGTTTCACAGGCATATAACAATGAGGCCAGTACAACAACTCTGTAGACCTTCAGTTTTATAGGCAGTTTAATACCTCTTCTCTCCCACACTTCCCAAAAACTTAGCTAGTTTCAGCAATGGATGTGTGTCAACCTCATTGTCAATGTGTATATTCCTGGAAAGTAAAGTGCCAAGGTAAGCAAAGATCCACAACTTTCAAAACTTCCACATTTGCTGTAACCAATGGTTGCACATATCAATGGTATGGCATGGCTGTTGAAACATCTGTGTTTTTTTATATTGTTAGGCAAAAAATAACATAAGCATCAGAAAATCAGTCCATATTTTGTTGCATTTCAACTTTAGAGGCTACATCCAGTGCACAATCATCTTAGCATTGCCTTGTAGCCTTTTAAAGTTGAAGAATTTGCTATCTATATAGTGGTTGACCTTAATGCCATGTTTGTTCTCATTGAAGGCATTCGACAACATAGCTGAAAACATCATGCTAAATAGCCTGGGAGCAAGCACACAGCCTTATTTCATCTCATTAGTGATGAGTGGAAAGTACAACAGCATTGTCTATTATGCAGAACCTATGTTGTCATAAAATTGGCATATTATATGAATGAACTTTTTTAGGCAATCAAATTTTGACATAATTTTCTAAAAGCATTCATGACTGATTGCAGTATCAAAGGCATTGATAATGTATACAAATGTGTACAGACCTCTGTTCTGCCCCTTGGCATTTCTGCTGGAGTCGTCAGCAAATACCATATTGATCATTCCTTAGACCTTTTTGAAGCCACACTAGTTTCACTAGATGACCATCTTGCAGGTGAAGTATCAGCCTCCAAGAATTTTGCCAGGAATGACTAAGAAACTTCCCTGTAGCTGTTATAGGACAAACTGCTTCTTCAGTTGAAACTTCAATTAGGGAGGAATTGATGTCAACCTGAGGTAAAAGGTCAGTGGTTTCAGAATTGATTAGTGATGGTCTGTTGAGAACTCTATGGAAGTGTTCAGCCCATCTCTATAGGATCATTTACTTAACATTAATCAGCATTGAACAGTTAAGATGCACCATAAGTCTTTGGTCCAAAAATAGCTGTTAGTGCATCATAAAGGCACTTTGGATTGTCACTATCAGCATAAAACTGGATTTCATCTACGTTGCGATTGAGCCAAGAATCCTACATCTCTCTATGATTTGCTTGTACTTTTCTTTTGATGAAATTAAATGTTGTCTTCTTAGAGACAGATGAATTATTTTGCTGGTACAACATGTGGAATTTTCATTTTTTACTTGCCAGTTTCTGAATTTCCCTATCATTTTCATCAAACTAGTCTTGATTTTTGTGAGTATTATGACCCAGATGAGCAAATGCAGTGCTATAAACCAAATTTCTGAAAGCTGCCCACTCCTTTTCTGCTCTAATGATTTTTCTGATACTCTTTTTTGCCTTGGGGACACATTTTTGTTGAATATGAATATTTACCTTTGAGAGGTCGGTTCAACACTCTGCTGCATACATTGCCTTTGTCATTCTCACTTCCTATGCTATTTCTTCTTCTTATAATCACAGAAATCTATCAAAAACCAATGTTTGTTGTGAGAGTACATCGGTGAAGTTTTATTGCAGTTAGGCGAACAAAAAAGTGTTGATGATGAGATCATGAGATGCACAAATTTTCAATAGTAAATGACCATTGCTGTTGCTGTTTTCAACTCCATTCTTCCCAAGGACTCCCTTCTATATCTGGTAGTCTGAGCCTACTCTAGCATTAAAGTCATCCAGAATTATAAACTTGTCCTCTTTTGGCATATTTATAATTAGAATCTGCAGGTCTTCATAAATTTTTTTCTTTGACCTCATCAGGGTTCATCCCAGTAAAAGCAAAGGCACTAATAATAGTCAAAAAGCATTTTCCTGCAAATGGCAATCACATCATCATGTGCCTGTCTTTCACTCCTTTTGGTAGACATTTAAACTTGTTGACTAGGTTAGTTTTGGTGGCAAAACCTACTTCAGCTTTATGGTGCTTCCCTTAACTGTAGCTATTACAGAAAAGCCTATATACAGCTCCAATTTTAGTAAGCTGACCTTCATTTGTTAGCCTTGTTTCACTCAAAGCTTCTAGATGTGATAGATGTGATAGTTGATGAGTTCTCTTTCAATAGGAGCCATTTGTTTTTTAGATCTACTAGATTTTGTGATGTATGTAAGTATGTATACATTCCATGTACCAACAGTAAGTGGAATCATCTTTGCAGAAGTTTTTATATCTTTTTTTTTTTTTTTTGGTGTGTATTTCAACTGAAGATGATGACTAGGACCACTTGTGTGCAGGCTTGTGATTATAGCTTCCAGTGTATTCTTACCTTCTACTTTGCACTTGACTGTTTGTCACTTGTCTGTCACCACAGAACTTTGATTTAGGTTTTTAAAAATGGTAAAATGATATGGATGGGGTCTTTTGATTTGTGCATAAATTGGATTTAAGTGAGGCAGAGTTGCAGGAAGTTGTCAGTCTTACTCTCTCTTCCAGATTTGTCACAGTTTCATGGCAGGGCAGAATCAAGATAACTGGTGATGGCTCAAGATGCAGTGAATGATTTTGCCATCTTCATTGTCTAACCAAGCTCTAAGTGTTCCATAGTGCCCACTTCAGTTGCCTTCATGGCACTAAAATAAATTGTTCTCATGCATTCATTCTACCAGAGGAATCTTCACATACTTAGGGTAGATAGCCCCTAATCACTGGTAAGTTTAAGATTCTGATTTTCTACCCTCAGCTTGGTTTAACACATTTGCTGAAACAGTTTCCTGAGTGGGGCCATTATTCATGCTACAGTTTCTTGGAATCACAGATAAGAGTTGGGGAAGCAGACCTGAAAAGGACTTGGGAGCCATCACACTAGAGGTAGTAGTCTTTCCTGAACATATCCTATACTCCACCTCTTGAGGTGAATGAATCAGTCAAGGAAGAATAAAAGATTTGTTATGCTAAATTGAGTGAGAATAGATCCAAAAAAAACATTGAACACAGCAACAAGAAGTTAATTTGATCAACTGTGATGGACTTGGCTCTTTTCAACAATGAGGTGATTTAGGGCAATTCCAATAGACTTATTTATTTATTTTTTTTTAATTAATTAATTAATTTTTTTTTTTTTATTCATTTTTCCAAATTATCCCCTCCCTCCCTCCACTCCCTCCCCCCGATGGCAGGCAATCCCATACATTTTACATGTGTTACAATATAACCTAGATACAATATATGTGTGTAAATACCATTTTCTTGTTGCACATTAATTATTAGCTTCCGAAGGTATAAGTAACCTGGGTAGATAGACAGTAGTGCTAACAATTTACATTCACTTCCCAGTGTTCTTTCTCTGGGTGTAGTTATTTCTGTCCATCATTGATCAACTGGAAGTGAGTTGGATCTTCTTTATGTTGAAGATTTCCACTTCCATCAGAATACATCCTCATATAGTATTGTTGTTGAAGTGTACAGTGATCTTCTGGTTCTGCTCATTTCACTCAGCAACAGTTGATGTAAGTCTCTCCAAGCCTCTCTGTATTCCTCCTGCTGGTCATTTCTTACAGAGCAATAATTCCAATAGACTTATGATAGAGAGAGCCCTCGGCATCCAGAAAGAGAATTATGAGGACTAAATCTGGGTCACAACATAGCATTTTCACCTTCTTTGTTGTTGTTTGGTTGCTTTTTTCTCATTTCCCCCCTTTTGATCTGATTTTTCTTGTGTAGCATGATAAATGTGGAAATACAAATAGAAGAACTGCACATATTTAACATATGTTGGATTACTTGCTGTCTAGGGGATAGGGTAGAGGAAAGAAGGGAGAAAAATTTGATTTTGCAAGGGTGAATGTTGAAAACTATCTTTATGTGTATTTTGAAAATAAAAACTATTATGAAAAAAATAAAATAAAATAAGAGATTAGATCACATTGATTTTTTGATGGATTCAAGATATCACAACTTCCTCCAGTGCCATGAACAGAAGAAATAGAAAAATAAACATAGCAAGAATTAGAGAAGGTAAGGTTTAGCAGGGAGAAGACAGAAGAAAAACAATGGGACCAAGCCATTAAAGATGGACAATATTGTATCAGGATTAAGACTACTATTTCAAGCAAGGTTTCAAAACCCTGTCCTCAATTTTTCTTGGAGCCTACTTCCTGCCTCCTTCTACTTCCTGGCCCACTCACTTAATTTAATAAATCTGCAGTGAAAAGTATAGCAGCATATTAATATGGACATTTTTTTTCCTGCAGGAATTTCAAGTGACTTAATACAAATTAATTCAATCTTAAACCATCTCTGAGAAGAAAATGGTGTCATTTTCCATGCTTTACATGTAGGGGGAAATGAATATTACAGTTATCCTAACTACTTACTCACAGTGACTTTCAGCAGAAGTAAGCAAAAAGACCTGACTTTCTGTTGCCAGATCATTGCTTAGCATAGGTAAAGAAGGATGAGACAACATGATTACAGGGCTGCCAGCTGGGGGGAGAGGGGGAAGGAGCTAAGTAGCTCTAAGACATTAATGCCCAAAACATGGAGGATCAGGAATAGCAGATGGGAAAAATAAACCTTTCTTTTGGAAAATCCTATAAGGATAGTTGTTACTTTTCCCCTGAAGAACTAACTTGTAGAATCAATTTTTTTTCAGCTTATAGATAACTAATAAAAGGCTGTGCATCCAACCACTGAGAATAGCAATGAGTAATGCCACTGATCTAGTTGATGATATAATGCAAGTGCTTCTCAGACCATATTTGTCAATATTTTCTGATCCCACTTGACTTCCTTTCAGGGGAAAGAAATTGACCAATGATTAGGGGGAAATGCTTAATGTAGATAATCTTGGCTCTTAAAAAAACCACTTTTCCTTCTATTACCTGACTAATTCAAGCAAAAGAAAGCATGTTTGCCTGAGTAATCACAATAATTATGGCCTCAGAGAAATGCACTGACAGGACTATTTATTAGTTCCCTTATTTTTTGCTGGACCTAGACACTCTAAGTTTCTGGTCCAATTCACTTTTGTTTTCCACACGATTATTATCAAGAATCCTTCCCTCAGTGTCATGGTATTTATTATTTATTCTGTTTAAAGTATTTTGACTTGATTAATTAATCATATAATTATGTGACTCAGATTGCTCCCCCGAAAAAAAAAAACACATAAATATATGGAAAATAACCTGAAGTAAACCATATGGAGAGTGAGTCTGAATTCATCTTTGAGTACTTTTTTTTCTAAAATGTATAGCTTTAAATGAAAAAGAAATAATATCTCCATTTTACTGTCACATACTCTTGCCAAACCAAAGTTGTTTTTCATGAAACTCTTTCCAGGATCTATGACAAAATAAGTTTAAAATCTCTCAGAGAAATATCTTTCTGCAAGGGCATTTTTTAAAAAAAGGAAAATGTGTATTTATCTTAAATGATTTGTGTGAACCTGTTTAAATGAAGGGAAGTGGACATGATAACCTATTCCTTTTATAATTCTAGCTTAGTACTATAGAAATAAAAGTATAGAAGGAGTCAAAAGACCAAAGTTTTAAATCCCAATTACAATTTAACTTTTCTGAATCTTAGTTTCATTATTTGAAAGATGAAGATTCTGAACTAGTTGACTTAAGTCTCTTCCAATTTGGAAGTTTATGATACTTCAATTACTTTGTTGCTAGAGTTAAAGTTAACATGTGTCTGAGAGTTGTTCTAGGACTATCATCAACTCCATTGTTTTGATAGAGGATGACATACCTTCCCTGGAGGGGCAGGGAATAGCTTCTGCCAGCCCCTAATCTGGTTTGGGATGCCAGTATTAGCAACATTCTCTACTGCTTGTGCTCCTACTGCTGAAGTATCTTCTCCCACTGAGAGATAATTGCATTTCTCATGGCTATCACTCCTACCAGCTGTTGTGTGCCACTCCAAACTTTGTCTACCATATTTGTGTATCTTTGTCTCTACTCTGTCCCCATCAGCTTCCTTTTATGCATTATATTCTCTCTTTATAATACAACTTCCTCAAGAGCAGGGTTTGTCTTTCTTTCTGCTAGTATTTGTATTTCCAGTGCTTAACTGAGGCATAGAAAATACTTAATAAATGTTCATTGACTGACTTTACTCATCAGTCTAGGATCATTTGAGGGGTATTAGGGAAGAGGAGAGAATGAAATAACATTCATTTATATAGCATCTACTGTATAATATATAACTCTATCAAGGTTCACGTTCTGCAATTTCATCAAATTGCCTGGAAGACTCATCAAATTGATAAGGGATCCTTCTTATCATCCTTATTATAATAGCAATAACCAATATTTTAAAACTAAGCCTAAGCCAGAGCCTCATTCTAATTAAACCCTCTATCATATTAGACTAATTCTGTAATAACACAAGACCTATACAATTCTACAAAGCCAGAAAGCTAGTTACTTTCATTGCTTTCTAAAAACACAAATATCATGAAAATTAAAAAAAAAAAAAAGCCTTTTGATTTCCTTAAAATTTAGCTGTAAGTTGAGGAATAGGCATGGGCCATACCATACTACTATGCCTATTTTATAAGGAAAAAAAAATTACCTAAGAACCAGCAACAATCCTCTTAAACAGTACAGACTTGTTAACAGAGAAATTTCCTGCTGGGTGATTAAAAAAAGAAAAAGAAGCTTTCTGACTGAAACTTCTATCATGATATAGAGGAAATACTTTAAACCAGCTGGGAGACTACCAAAAACTTTAACATTTTATCCTAGATCTTTTCTTTTCTTTCTTTCTTTCTTTCTTTCTTTCTTTCTTTCTTTCTTTCTTTCTTTCTTTCTTTCTTTCTTTCTTTCTTTCTTTCTTTCTTTCTTTCTTTCTTTCTTTCTTTCTTTCTTTCTTTCTTTTTCTTTCTTTCTTTCTTTCTTTCTTTCTTTCTTTCTTTCTTTCTTTCTTTCTTTCTTTCTTTCTTTCTTTCTTTCTTTCTTTCTTTCTTTCTTTCTTTCTTTCTTTCTTTCTTTCTTTCTTTCTTTCTTTCTTTCTTTCTTTCTTTCTTTCTTTCTTTCTTTCTTTCTTTCTTTCTTTCTTTCTTTCTTTCTTTCTTTCTTTTTCAGAAGCAACTTTATTAGTTGACATCTTTGTGGTCCCGCAAAGGAAAACATAACTTGAGTCTAGATGCCAAATTTCCAGGCATAAGAGCCTACACAAACTCAGAAGTTGTCCTAATCCTGTTTTAAAGCCACACTGTCATCTAGTGGTTCTTTACAAAGGGACCGAGGCAAAAGCTTTAAAAGAAATTTCACTCCTCTGCTTTCTCCAAATTCAAAATACAATTTTTGAAAGCATTCTTTTGCCTTAATAGTGGCAGAAGACATTTTGAATCTTTTAACTTGGATCATTTTAGAGACATTTGTAAAGAAAGGAAATAGTTAGAAAGGTAGATATGTAAACAGAGTATTTGGTGGAGAGAGACAGAGACAGAGACAGAGATAAAGAGAGACAGAGACAAAGAGAGACAGAGACAGAAAGAAACAGAGAAAGACAGGGAAAGAGTTTTATCTAGAATACATTGTTCTAAGGGTAGTTAGACACTTAACACTTATGGGTTTTGTGATGCTACTAAGTCAGTTAACCCCAATTGCCTCACCAAAAAGAAAGAAAATAGAGTACATAGTTCCAGTTCTTAGATTATTATATATAAAGAAAGGGGGAAAAAAAAACCCAGGAAATACTCTGCTCTTTAGCTAATTGTTTATTTCTTTTCCTGTTTTGTTTTGTTTTTGGGGAAGTGGATAAGACAACATCAATTATGTCATTAACTTCCCTTTAAAATGAGAATTTACCTATTTCAGAACCATTAGGCATTATTATCCTCCCCAATTTGCTCTTATAACTTCCTACAAGGAGCAGAGAGACCTTGCCCCTTTGCTTAGTGTCTTGAAACAAAGCTGATACTCACATACTTATATTTTCACTGCTTCTAATGCTAGTGACCATAACAGAAAGTAGGAAACTGTATTCCCAACTGTGCAATTAGCAATTATCTATGCAAATTAAATTGTGTTCACCTAATACTAATTGTACACAGAATACACAAGTGATTGGAATTTGTACCCCACCCATTTCCTCAAACTAGAATCCTCTGTTCTGACCTGAGAGCCTCTTGGTTCTGCTGTAACATCCAGAGTTATGCTTATACTCCCATAATCATCCATTTCTCCTACTCCCATCCCCTGAAGGATACTTGTATATATCAGCTCTCTAGGATTTAATCCACCTTTTGATCTGATTAACTGAACTTTGCCAGTGGGAAAAGGGCTAGAGAACTATATATGGGCCTTTCAACTGAGAGCTCCTGAAACCACACCAACCAGACTTTCTTTGCTGTCCAATCCATTAGTGATTCCAAAAGTGGGAGTTTCAAATGAGAAGGGGGGGAATCTAATGCCCTGGCAGACCAACCCCTTAAGCCCCAAGAGAAAGATACGGGAACTGTTCCCATGCAGCTGGCAATAAGATAATATGTTCAATGTTTCTCTACATTCTAAGTTGTAAAGATAGAAGAGTGAATGGACTAATCTCAAATTTGAGAGGATGTTAAAGTCTGTAACCTGTGAGTGGTCTTTTGTGAATCTGAGAGGTCTTCCTACATTTTTAATGAAAGGAAACAAAAGTCTTGGCAAAATAAACATCGCTTTGAAGGAGTGATCTCAAAAGGCCCAATTCTCCTCTTTATGCTCTGTTATGCTTGCTTCCCATATCCAAGGGTAGGGAGGTACTTCCTTTAGTCTTCTGCAAGAATTTTTTCCCCTTCACTATGCCCTAGTGAGAATAAAGCTGATCTTTCTTAGAAACACACTCCTAGTTATTTGAGGGTAGACAACAGTAGAGCTTTGTGTGTGCCTACATATCCTGAGCATGGGGAAAGGCTTATATCCAGGAGCAGAGAACTGGATAGTATGAGAAGCAGGGTAGGAGCACACTCTGCTGTTTCCTCTGCCTAACTGTGGACATGCTGTATTACAAGAGCTGCAGTCATTCAAATCTAACAGTTAATCAACAAATATGTATCAAGGGCTTTTCTACATCAGGTAACTTGGCATACAGAGCTGGTCCCAGAGTCAGGAAGACGAACACACAGATTTAAGTCCTGTCTCTGACACATACAGGACAACTTTTGATACCTGCAGGCAGGTCTCTAAGACCATAAATTGCAAAGGATGTACCACCTGTATTGAGAGAGGGAGGGAAGAATGAAAGAGTGTCTTCCCTTGGAATTCTTTAAAAAAAAAAAAAAAAATCTTTTTTTTTTTCCCCTCAAAATACATGCAAAGATAGTTTTCAACATTCACCCTTGCAAAACCTTATGTTCCAAATTTTTCTCCCTCCCACCTCCTCTCCTAGACTGTAAGTAGTCTCTTTGGAGTTCTTTATGCCAATGAAATCAGAGATCTAAAAGATTTCTCCCTAAAAAGAATCATTTATTGTGCTCAACACTATAGATACAGAAAGAAAAGAAAGATAGTCTGTACTCTCTATGAGATTATATCTATCGAGAATATACAACATGTTCACAGAGAAGTAAACATAAATATTAGTTAAAAAAAGATGCAAAGTGAAATTTTTGATGGAGCATACTGAGGGAAATAGGAAAAACTTCCTAAGAAGGGTAAACTTAAAAAGAGCTAGAGCAAAGGAAGGTGACTTTTTCTTCCTTGCATGCAATTATTTCACTGGTCACACCAGTGACTACTATAAGTACTGTCTAAACTAAAAATTCTTGATTTGGGATCTGTGAATTTAATGATAATTATAATTAATAATAGCTAGTATTTACATAGCACTTATAGCACCAGACATTTTATAAAAATCTCATTCAATCATAAATAACTGTAAATTAAATGATATTAGTAAACCCATTTTATAGTTGGATAAACTGAAGGTAAACAAAAGGTAAGTGACTTGGCCTGATGTTAAATAATTCTCAGCTATCTGAGGCTGGATTTGGATTCAGCTCTTTCTGCCTCCAAACTCAGCACTCTATCCATTATGCCACCTTGCTTCTTTTTAATATTTTGTTAATTGTATTTCAATATAATATATTTTGATAGCAATATAATATATATAATATATAATTTATAACTATGAATTTTATTTTATGCACTTAGAAACATTATTCTAAGATATCTAGGTTATACCAGACTTCCAAAGACATCCATGACACAAAAATGATTAAGAACCACTGACCAAGACTAAAAAAATTAGGTTGAATAATTTTAATTCTATGGTATAATTGCTTACTCATTCATTCAACAAGCATAGAGATGCAGAGAGACTTTATAGGGGTAATGGCAGAGAGTAACCATGCTTGGCCATATTCAAAAAATTCAAGATAGGTGGTAAGTTTGGACAGCACCAAATTGTGGAAAATCTTAAGTAGGCTTGAATTTTATTCAGGTAGGAAGCCATTAAATTTTTTAAGCATAAATGTAACATGACCAAATGAGTACTTAAGAAAGATTAATCTGGCAGTTGGCATATTATTAAGAATAGATTGGAGGAGGAGAGAGTGGGTGTCCTAATTCAAAGGTAATAGAAATAGTTTAGGTGAAAAATAACAATGACCTGTATAAGAATAATGGTGACAAAAATAGACAGGAGGGGACAAATGGGAATGATAATTTATATGAGCAATTGATAGAACTCAGTGACAGATAAGATATTAAAGATGAAATAAGTAAAGAAATTAAAAATACAGTAAGATTTTAAATATGGGACTTTAAATGGTAGTGCCACAGATACAAATGGTGGAAACAAAATAAATAAATAAATAAATAAAAAAGGTAGACGTTTAAGGGGAAAAATAAACATTTTGGTTTGAAACTTTTTGAAATCCCATTAGGATATCCAGATGGAAATGTCCCATATTCTTTTAGAAATAGGTCATATCTCAGAAGAGGGATCTAGAAGAGGAAAAGAGATAGATTTGAGAGTACTAGATCACTAGGCCTTAAATCAGGAAGACTTAAGCTCAAATGTGAATTCAGACATCAGCTCTGTAATCCTCACCTAGTCACTTAACCCTATTTACCTCAGGTCTGATCTAGAGAGTGAAGTGGCAAACTAAAACTACTCCAGCATCTTTGTAAAAAAAAAAAAAAATCTCAAATAGAATCAGGGACAACTAAAATGACTCGATAGCTGTAAAGGGCTACTATGAGCAGATGCAAGGTAAACTAGCACTAGACGCTAATAATCAATTGGACAATTCTCTATTAACTGTTTGGAGGATGAACCTACTTACTTATTCTGTGTTGGCTAGATCTATCGGTGGGTATGGACAAAGAAGGGGAAGTGAGATCAATGGGTGGAGTAGGAGGAAGAGATTCATTCTTTGGTGGTAGAGAGGAAGGAGGTGGAGAGATTACTATATCTAATCTCCTAAGAGCGACCCCAGAAAAACAAGAATAAATTTTGCTTATCCTGACTAGGGCTGATTCTAAGACATCCATGGTCACAACAGATATCAACAATAACATTAACATTAACACCATTATCGCCACCACCACTACCAACTAAACAGTATTCACAAAGGGGATAATTTGAGCTGGAGGAGTGAAAGACATTATTGAGGAAAAATATAAAGAGTGATGAGAAGAGTGCCAAAGATAGATCTTTGGGGAGCATCCACACTAAAGTACTAGAATATTAGAAGCCAATGCAAATTGAGGAAAAAAACAAACAAACAAAGAATTAAGACGTAAGCCAGGAGATAATGTCTCTAAGGGACAAGATTCAGTTTTGAGGAGAGAGGATTCAGTAGGAAGGAATGGCTAACAATATCAAATGATAAAAAGTGTCATATAGTATGAAATCTGGGGAAGGATCATTGGACTTAGAAATAATGAAATCATTTGCAGTCTTAAGGAAAGGAACTTCAGGAAAGTTAGAGTAGAGAATGTGGAAGGGAGTAGAGAAGAAAATAGGTAATGAGACAAATCAGAATAGAGTACTGACACTTTTTAAAATTTCAGGAATTAAGAGAAAAGTGAAATCAAAATAATAGTTGGATGGGATAGGAAATCAAAGTAATGTCTTTAATTTTTTTCTAGGATATGAGAGTCCTAAATATATTTATAGGTATTTAGAGAAGAATATATAGGAAAGGAGATGCATGATAAAAGGAAGACAACTCCAGGAACAGTCTTGGAAGAACCTAGAGTGATCACATCAAGTATGCACGATTAGCTGGAGTAAGGAGTAGGGAAAATTTCTTTGTTATAAACAGGACAGAAAGACAGAGAGAGACAGAGACAGACAGAGATAGAGAAAGGCAGAGAGAGAGATAGAGAGAGAGACAGACAGAGACAGAGACAGAGAGACTAAGAGAGACAGAAGGACAGAAACAGAGACAGAGAAAGACAATCAGGCAGACAAAGAGGCAATCAGATACAGAGAGAGACACAGAGACACAGATACGGAGGGAGACAGAGACAGACACAGACACACAAGAGTAGATAATTAGAATTTTTGAGAAACCTGAGAAAGGTATCTGAGGGTTTGCTTGTCATTGGCCTCAATCTCGTTGTTTTTAGCAAAACAGGAGAGTAAAACACATATAAGTGCATACAAGGTAATGTCTTCGGTAGGATTAACAGCTAAGAGTAATTAGTCAAAGTTTTGCATGTAGTTCTTGGGATGGGACCTAAAGGAAGGTGGTAATTCTAAGAGATAATAGTAAAGAGGAAACATATTTCAGGCATAGACCACCTATGCAAAGATAATGACAATGGCAGATGAAATGTTGGGTTCAGAAGGGAAGAAATGGGGGAGTGAAAAAAAGACTAAAGCTGCAGGTGGGAGTCAGATTGAGTAACGATTTAAACATCAGTCTGAAGAGTTTGTATTTTATCATGTAAAATAGATAAAGTTTTTGAGCAAGAAAGTGACATCAGCCAGGCCTCTGTTTTCACAATATTTGGCAGTCATACAAAGGACAGATTAGAAAGGGAAAAGACTGGAAGCTGGGGGAAACTATTATGAATGTTCTTTCAATAATCATGTAAGTGAGACTAAACAGGAATAATGCCTATGGGAATGGAGGGAAAGTAGTTATAAGACATGTATTGAGAAAACTGATAAAACTTGATTACTAACTGGATATGGAAATGAGGGGGAATCAAGATTGACTGAGATTATACAACTGGGTGACCACAAGTATGATGGTACCTTCAACAGAAATTGGGAAATTTAGAAGAGGAGTGGTTTGGAGTGAGAGAGAAGTTAGTGAGTTCTTTTCATGTTGGGATGATGGATTTTTTTTTTTCTTAGAGATCTCTAAAACTTATTTCCTTTGAAAAGGAGAAAATATTTCATTTTGCAATTATATGTGGAAAGATTTCTTTGAAGCATTTACATATTATAGTAATCTCTTTTTCATTAATAAAATATATTTTCTCCAGAGATTCAAATGTGCAATTTTTGTTCAGTAGTAAATGAGTGTTATGACAATTTGGGAAAGATAAAGCCTCTCTAAAAATTAAACCTCATATGATACTATTTAGTTTCTTTTGATTTTTAATTCAATAATCGAAACTCAGAGTTTATTTTTAACTCACCTTCTTACATAATTCACCAAAGGGAAAAGTATTTAGTATTCAGGCATAAAAAGTATGCACTGCTAACTAGAAGAATATCATACCAAGGAGGAAATAGGAGATTATTTCATGATCATCTTTAAATTATTTTTTGCTAAAACTCTCCAACCCATGCTATGTTAGTGTTTTCTTCACAGACCAAAAATACATCTTTCTTAATTCTTGGTAGAATTTCTATAAATAATAGATATGTCTTTCTTGATGGGACTCTTATCCATAATCGAAGTTGAATACTAATTAGAAAGCATATTATTTTCCTTTTCATATTTAAATATGTTCAGTCATGTGTGTCTCTTTGTGACCCCATTTGGGATTTTCTTGGCAAAGATCCTGGAGTGGTTTACCATTTTCTTCTTCTTCATTCAACATGTCATATATATATATATATATATATATATATATATATATATATATATATATATATATATATATATATATATATATATACATACACATATATATATATACATACACACATATATATATATATATATATACATACATACACATATATATATACATACACATATATATATACATATGTGTGTGTGATTTACATATATATATATATATATATATATATATATATATATATATATATATATATATATAAAAAATGTTATAAATGAGGAAACTGAGGCAAACAGAGTTAAATGATTTGGGCAGGGTTACTTGTCCGAGTTCACATTTGAATGTAGAAAGATGAATCTTCCTGACTTTTGGCCTGACATTATCCTTGTGCCACTGGCTAAACCAGGAATTCTTAGATTCAAGTTCTGCCTTTGACACACTGACACATATTAACTCTGTCATAATCAGGAATTCAGACAAATCACTTAGTGTTCTGGGTAACTAACATTCTAATTTCCAGAAATGGCACAAAAATGCATTGGTAGAGGAAATGTCCTCACCCAGGAATTTCCCATACAGACAAAAAAGGTGGTTTAATCCCTATCCACATTTTAAAATATTCCAGGTAACATCCATAAACATCCTTCCACTTGTATATTTTCCATTGTAGATTAATGAAGGAAGAAAAGCCTCCTGAGATAATCAGGTCACAAGTAAGCAGTGGATTCCAATTCATTTTGAGACCTATATATATATATATATATATATATATATATATATATATATATATACACACACATATATACATATATATAGTATGTATGTATGTATATACATATACATACATATATATGTATATATATATATTTATATATACAAAAAAAATATATATATACACACACACATATATATATATAGTTGTTAAGCAACTAGAAAAGCAAGAAAAACTTTAAATCTGGTCATCATAGACTCTATTTCAATGGTTATATTTATGTACTTGTATTTTATATTACCCTGGAAAAAATTGACAGCTGTGGGGACTGTGATAAATGCAATTTAGGATTGCTTTGCCAACTTAGGTTACAGATTTTCCAAGGTGTTTGTGGCAGACACACTAACATGTTCAAAATCCAACCACAGAGATATAGCTGACTCTGAATTTAAATCAAGGTGCTAGAGAAGTGAAATGAAACTTTCTTCAGAAGGAAAGCTAGAGATTGTTTGATATGAATAAAAGTGAACTAAATGTATATCAAGCTAAGTATTTTTAGAAACATGTTATGTATGGAGCTTTCTCCATCCATAAGAAATAGGGAATGAACATGTATTTTCAATGGTATAAAATACTCATGGGGTAGAAACTTCTACAAATTCAGGTCAGTATCTTTTCAGTAATTTATAACTGTTGGAAGCTATCTGGAGCATTGAGCTGTTGAATGAATTGCTCAGACTCACCCAGCCAGCATGGGTCAGAGGTGAGACTTGAATCTATGTCCTTAAGCTTTTAAGCTCTCTATACATTATATCATGTTCCCTCATCTATATCTATATCCGCATCTATATATTCATATCGTGTGCATATGTGTGTATGTATACATACATAGGAAATTATTTCTTTATCTAGATATACATTTACAACTGTATCTACATTTGTTCATATCTGTACTAATAACTGTACTTGTCTCACTTATTCGGGGAAATAATATATGGAATAACCATTCCCTAGTCAAGATATAATTAACAGTACGAAAGAGGAAAAAAAAATCATTTCTGGACTACAAGGATAAATTTCTGCTCTAGTCCCAAGGGGGAAAGTAAAAAAGTACTAATTATGTTTAGAGGTAGATCAGAAACTCAGGCATTCTGACTTTAGGAAAGAAATAATCTCGCTTAATGTGCATATTCAAGAGTAATTTTTTTTTTCTTTCCAAAGCTCACATATTACAGTGTCCTAGGGGCGTACTGACATTTTTTGCAACTAAAATAAAGTAAAATTTCTAGTGGCTTAAGGATGGAGATAGAAATTTTCACTTCATTGTGCTATAAGACTCCTTAAATATTAAATATTAAATTAGATTAATAATTTTATTAATTTAATGGAGTCAAGTTTAAATTAAAATGATTTAACTTAATAATCTAACAAAATTAATAATGATGGCTAAGTGCTACTAAATAATTAAATAAAATAAATAAGATCAAATTCTTTAATTTAATAATTAATAATAATTTAACATTTTATTGCTTTCCCTCTATCTTATAAAACTCAAAATGTCTGTAAGAGTACCTTTGAAGAGGTTTCATGCCAAGCTTTAAAAGAGCTCATTTATCTCATGTAAATGAGTTAAGTGCCACTTAATCCTTAGCTTTCAAGAGAATTGTTGAATTTTAAGAGTTGGAAGAAATATGAAAGATCAGTTCTGCCTGCCATCCTTTATGGGTTTCCTTCCTCTAGGATTTTTGGCAAATGGCCATTTAACTTCTGTTTGGACACAACTCTACTGATGAAGAATTTGCTATTCCCAAGTGAGTTCATTCCAACTTTGTACAGATGCAATTGTTTGAGAATTTTGATTTAAGTGAATTCAAAATTTATCTTCCAGTACCTTTGACGTATTGCTTATAATTTTACCTTTAAGACATTCATAGATGAAAACCTTCCAATTATATGCATAGAGTTAATATGTCCTGTTTTCCCACTCATGAACAATTTTTTTCTTCATACTAAATTGTCCTAGTTTCTTCAACCATTCCTTATTTGAAAAGGTTTTATTACTCCATTGATTAGATTATATCTTTCCAGAAGCTCTATCTAGACTTTGTCAATTATAACACAAGACCTATACAATTCTACAAAGCCAGAAAGCTAGTTACTTTCATTGCTTTCTAAAAACACAAATATCATGAAAATTAAAAAAAAAAAAAAGCCTTTTGATTTCCTTAAAATTTAGCTGTAAGTTGAGGAATAGGCATGGGCCATACCATACTACTATGCCTATTTTATAAGGAAAAAAAAATTACCTAAGAACCAGCAACAATCCTCTTAAACAGTACAGACTTGTTAACAGAGAAATTTCCTGCTGGGTGATTAAAAAAAGAAAAAGAAGCTTTCTGACTGAAACTTCTATCATGATATAGAGGAAATACTTTAAACCAGCTGGGAGACTACCAAAAACTTTAACATTTTATCCTAGATCTTTTCTTTTCTTTCTTTCTTTCTTTCTTTCTTTCTTTCTTTCTTTCTTTCTTTCTTTCTTTCTTTCTTTCTTTCTTTCTTTCTTTCTTTCTTTCTTTCTTTCTTTCTTTCTTTCTTTTTCTTTCTTTTTTTCTTTCTTTCTTTCTTTCTTTCTTTCTTTCTTTCTTTCTTTCTTTCTTTTTCTTTCTTTCTTTCTTTCTTTCTTTCTTTCTTTCTTTCTTTCTTTCTTTCTTTCTTTCTTTCTTTCTTTCTTTCTTTCTTTCTTTCTTTCTTTCTTTCTTTCTTTCTTTCTTTCTTTCTTTCTTTCTTTCTTCATTCAGAAGCAACTTTATTAGTTGACATCTTTGTGGTCCCGCAAAGGAAAACATAACTTGAGTCTAGATGCCAAATTTCCAGGCATAAGAGCCTACACAAACTCAGAAGTTGTCCTAATCCTGTTTTAAAGCCACACTGTCATCTAGTGGTTCTTTACAAAGGGACCGAGGCAAAAGCTTTAAAAGAAATTTCACTCCTCTGCTTTCTCCAAATTCAAAATACAATTTTTGAAAGCATTCTTTTGCCTTAATAGTGGCAGAAGACATTTTGAATCTTTTAACTTGGATCATTTTAGAGACATTTGTAAAGAAAGGAAATAGTTAGAAAGGTAGATATGTAAACAGAGTATTTGGTGGAGAGAGACAGAGACAGAGACAGAGATAAAGAGAGACAGAGACAAAGAGAGACAGAGACAGAAAGAAACAGAGAAAGACAGGGAAAGAGTTTTATCTAGAATACATTGTTCTAAGGGTAGTTAGACACTTAACACTTATGGGTTTTGTGATGCTACTAAGTCAGTTAACCCCAATTGCCTCACCAAAAAGAAAGAAAATAGAGTACATAGTTCCAGTTCTTAGATTATTATATATAAAGAAAGGGGGAAAAAAAAACCCAGGAAATACTCTGCTCTTTAGCTAATTGTTTATTTCTTTTCCTGTTTTGTTTTGTTTTTGGGGAAGTGGATAAGACAACATCAATTATGTCATTAACTTCCCTTTAAAATGAGAATTTACCTATTTCAGAACCATTAGGCATTATTATCCTCCCCAATTTGCTCTTATAACTTCCTACAAGGAGCAGAGAGACCTTGCCCCTTTGCTTAGTGTCTTGAAACAAAGCTGATACTCACATACTTATATTTTCACTGCTTCTAATGCTAGTGACCATAACAGAAAGTAGGAAACTGTATTCCCAACTGTGCAATTAGCAATTATCTATGCAAATTAAATTGTGTTCACCTAATACTAATTGTACACAGAATACACAAGTGATTGGAATTTGTACCCCACCCATTTCCTCAAACTAGAATCCTCTGTTCTGACCTGAGAGCCTCTTGGTTCTGCTGTAACATCCAGAGTTATGCTTATACTCCCATAATCATCCATTTCTCCTACTCCCATCCCCTGAAGGATACTTGTATATATCAGCTCTCTAGGATTTAATCCACCTTTTGATCTGATTAACTGAACTTTGCCAGTGGGAAAAGGGCTAGAGAACTATATATGGGCCTTTCAACTGAGAGCTCCTGAAACCACACCAACCAGACTTTCTTTGCTGTCCAATCCATTAGTGATTCCAAAAGTGGGAGTTTCAAATGAGAAGGGGGGGAATCTAATGCCCTGGCAGACCAACCCCTTAAGCCCCAAGAGAAAGATACGGGAACTGTTCCCATGCAGCTGGCAATAAGATAATATGTTCAATGTTTCTCTACATTCTAAGTTGTAAAGATAGAAGAGTGAATGGACTAATCTCAAATTTGAGAGGATGTTAAAGTCTGTAACCTGTGAGTGGTCTTTTGTGAATCTGAGAGGTCTTCCTACATTTTTAATGAAAGGAAACAAAAGTCTTGGCAAAATAAACATCGCTTTGAAGGAGTGATCTCAAAAGGCCCAATTCTCCTCTTTATGCTCTGTTATGCTTGCTTCCCATATCCAAGGGTAGGGAGGTACTTCCTTTAGTCTTCTGCAAGAATTTTTTCCCCTTCACTATGCCCTAGTGAGAATAAAGCTGATCTTTCTTAGAAACACACTCCTAGTTATTTGAGGGTAGACAACAGTAGAGCTTTGTGTGTGCCTACATATCCTGAGCATGGGGAAAGGCTTATATCCAGGAGCAGAGAACTGGATAGTATGAGAAGCAGGGTAGGAGCACACTCTGCTGTTTCCTCTGCCTAACTGTGGACATGCTGTATTACAAGAGCTGCAGTCATTCAAATCTAACAGTTAATCAACAAATATGTATCAAGGGCTTTTCTACATCAGGTAACTTGGCATACAGAGCTGGTCCCAGAGTCAGGAAGACGAACACACAGATTTAAGTCCTGTCTCTGACACATACAGGACAACTTTTGATACCTGCAGGCAGGTCTCTAAGACCATAAATTGCAAAGGATGTACCACCTGTATTGAGAGAGGGAGGGAAGAATGAAAGAGTGTCTTCCCTTGGAATTCTTTAAAAAAAAAAAAAAAAATCTTTTTTTTTTTCCCCTCAAAATACATGCAAAGATAGTTTTCAACATTCACCCTTGCAAAACCTTATGTTCCAAATTTTTCTCCCTCCCACCTCCTCTCCTAGACTGTAAGTAGTCTCTTTGGAGTTCTTTATGCCAATGAAATCAGAGATCTAAAAGATTTCTCCCTAAAAAGAATCATTTATTGTGCTCAACACTATAGATACAGAAAGAAAAGAAAGATAGTCTGTACTCTCTATGAGATTATATCTATCGAGAATATACAACATGTTCACAGAGAAGTAAACATAAATATTAGTTAAAAAAAGATGCAAAGTGAAATTTTTGATGGAGCATACTGAGGGAAATAGGAAAAACTTCCTAAGAAGGGTAAACTTAAAAAGAGCTAGAGCAAAGGAAGGTGACTTTTTCTTCCTTGCATGCAATTATTTCACTGGTCACACCAGTGACTACTATAAGTACTGTCTAAACTAAAAATTCTTGATTTGGGATCTGTGAATTTAATGATAATTATAATTAATAATAGCTAGTATTTACATAGCACTTATAGCACCAGACATTTTATAAAAATCTCATTCAATCATAAATAACTGTAAATTAAATGATATTAGTAAACCCATTTTATAGTTGGATAAACTGAAGGTAAACAAAAGGTAAGTGACTTGGCCTGATGTTAAATAATTCTCAGCTATCTGAGGCTGGATTTGGATTCAGCTCTTTCTGCCTCCAAACTCAGCACTCTATCCATTATGCCACCTTGCTTCTTTTTAATATTTTGTTAATTGTATTTCAATATAATATATTTTGATAGCAATATAATATATATAATATATAATTTATAACTATGAATTTTATTTTATGCACTTAGAAACATTATTCTAAGATATCTAGGTTATACCAGACTTCCAAAGACATCCATGACACAAAAATGATTAAGAACCACTGACCAAGACTAAAAAAATTAGGTTGAATAATTTTAATTCTATGGTATAATTGCTTACTCATTCATTCAACAAGCATAGAGATGCAGAGAGACTTTATAGGGGTAATGGCAGAGAGTAACCATGCTTGGCCATATTCAAAAAATTCAAGATAGGTGGTAAGTTTGGACAGCACCAAATTGTGGAAAATCTTAAGTAGGCTTGAATTTTATTCAGGTAGGAAGCCATTAAATTTTTTAAGCATAAATGTAACATGACCAAATGAGTACTTAAGAAAGATTAATCTGGCAGTTGGCATATTATTAAGAATAGATTGGAGGAGGAGAGAGTGGGTGTCCTAATTCAAAGGTAATAGAAATAGTTTAGGTGAAAAATAACAATGACCTGTATAAGAATAATGGTGACAAAAATAGACAGGAGGGGACAAATGGGAATGATAATTTATATGAGCAATTGATAGAACTCAGTGACAGATAAGATATTAAAGATGAAATAAGTAAAGAAATTAAAAATACAGTAAGATTTTAAATATGGGACTTTAAATGGTAGTGCCACAGATACAAATGGTGGAAACAAAATAAATAAATAAATAAATAAAAAAGGTAGACGTTTAAGGGGAAAAATAAACATTTTGGTTTGAAACTTTTTGAAATCCCATTAGGATATCCAGATGGAAATGTCCCATATTCTTTTAGAAATAGGTCATATCTCAGAAGAGGGATCTAGAAGAGGAAAAGAGATAGATTTGAGAGTACTAGATCACTAGGCCTTAAATCAGGAAGACTTAAGCTCAAATGTGAATTCAGACATCAGCTCTGTAATCCTCACCTAGTCACTTAACCCTATTTACCTCAGGTCTGATCTAGAGAGTGAAGTGGCAAACTAAAACTACTCCAGCATCTTTGTAAAAAAAAAAAAAAATCTCAAATAGAATCAGGGACAACTAAAATGACTCGATAGCTGTAAAGGGCTACTATGAGCAGATGCAAGGTAAACTAGCACTAGACGCTAATAATCAATTGGACAATTCTCTATTAACTGTTTGGAGGATGAACCTACTTACTTATTCTGTGTTGGCTAGATCTATCGGTGGGTATGGACAAAGAAGGGGAAGTGAGATCAATGGGTGGAGTAGGAGGAAGAGATTCATTCTTTGGTGGTAGAGAGGAAGGAGGTGGAGAGATTACTATATCTAATCTCCTAAGAGCGACCCCAGAAAAACAAGAATAAATTTTGCTTATCCTGACTAGGGCTGATTCTAAGACATCCATGGTCACAACAGATATCAACAATAACATTAACATTAACACCATTATCGCCACCACCACTACCAACTAAACAGTATTCACAAAGGGGATAATTTGAGCTGGAGGAGTGAAAGACATTATTGAGGAAAAATATAAAGAGTGATGAGAAGAGTGCCAAAGATAGATCTTTGGGGAGCATCCACACTAAAGTACTAGAATATTAGAAGCCAATGCAAATTGAGGAAAAAAACAAACAAACAAAGAATTAAGACGTAAGCCAGGAGATAATGTCTCTAAGGGACAAGATTCAGTTTTGAGGAGAGAGGATTCAGTAGGAAGGAATGGCTAACAATATCAAATGATAAAAAGTGTCATATAGTATGAAATCTGGGGAAGGATCATTGGACTTAGAAATAATGAAATCATTTGCAGTCTTAAGGAAAGGAACTTCAGGAAAGTTAGAGTAGAGAATGTGGAAGGGAGTAGAGAAGAAAATAGGTAATGAGACAAATCAGAATAGAGTACTGACACTTTTTAAAATTTCAGGAATTAAGAGAAAAGTGAAATCAAAATAATAGTTGGATGGGATAGGAAATCAAAGTAATGTCTTTAATTTTTTTCTAGGATATGAGAGTCCTAAATATATTTATAGGTATTTAGAGAAGAATATATAGGAAAGGAGATGCATGATAAAAGGAAGACAACTCCAGGAACAGTCTTGGAAGAACCTAGAGTGATCACATCAAGTATGCACGATTAGCTGGAGTAAGGAGTAGGGAAAATTTCTTTGTTATAAACAGGACAGAAAGACAGAGAGAGACAGAGACAGACAGAGATAGAGAAAGGCAGAGAGAGAGATAGAGAGAGAGACAGACAGAGACAGAGACAGAGAGACTAAGAGAGACAGAAGGACAGAAACAGAGACAGAGAAAGACAATCAGGCAGACAAAGAGGCAATCAGATACAGAGAGAGACACAGAGACACAGATACGGAGGGAGACAGAGACAGACACAGACACACAAGAGTAGATAATTAGAATTTTTGAGAAACCTGAGAAAGGTATCTGAGGGTTTGCTTGTCATTGGCCTCAATCTCGTTGTTTTTAGCAAAACAGGAGAGTAAAACACATATAAGTGCATACAAGGTAATGTCTTCGGTAGGATTAACAGCTAAGAGTAATTAGTCAAAGTTTTGCATGTAGTTCTTGGGATGGGACCTAAAGGAAGGTGGTAATTCTAAGAGATAATAGTAAAGAGGAAACATATTTCAGGCATAGACCACCTATGCAAAGATAATGACAATGGCAGATGAAATGTTGGGTTCAGAAGGGAAGAAATGGGGGAGTGAAAAAAAGACTAAAGCTGCAGGTGGGAGTCAGATTGAGTAACGATTTAAACATCAGTCTGAAGAGTTTGTATTTTATCATGTAAAATAGATAAAGTTTTTGAGCAAGAAAGTGACATCAGCCAGGCCTCTGTTTTCACAATATTTGGCAGTCATACAAAGGACAGATTAGAAAGGGAAAAGACTGGAAGCTGGGGGAAACTATTATGAATGTTCTTTCAATAATCATGTAAGTGAGACTAAACAGGAATAATGCCTATGGGAATGGAGGGAAAGTAGTTATAAGACATGTATTGAGAAAACTGATAAAACTTGATTACTAACTGGATATGGAAATGAGGGGGAATCAAGATTGACTGAGATTATACAACTGGGTGACCACAAGTATGATGGTACCTTCAACAGAAATTGGGAAATTTAGAAGAGGAGTGGTTTGGAGTGAGAGAGAAGTTAGTGAGTTCTTTTCATGTTGGGATGATGGATTTTTTTTTTTCTTAGAGATCTCTAAAACTTATTTCCTTTGAAAAGGAGAAAATATTTCATTTTGCAATTATATGTGGAAAGATTTCTTTGAAGCATTTACATATTATAGTAATCTCTTTTTCATTAATAAAATATATTTTCTCCAGAGATTCAAATGTGCAATTTTTGTTCAGTAGTAAATGAGTGTTATGACAATTTGGGAAAGATAAAGCCTCTCTAAAAATTAAACCTCATATGATACTATTTAGTTTCTTTTGATTTTTAATTCAATAATCGAAACTCAGAGTTTATTTTTAACTCACCTTCTTACATAATTCACCAAAGGGAAAAGTATTTAGTATTCAGGCATAAAAAGTATGCACTGCTAACTAGAAGAATATCATACCAAGGAGGAAATAGGAGATTATTTCATGATCATCTTTAAATTATTTTTTGCTAAAACTCTCCAACCCATGCTATGTTAGTGTTTTCTTCACAGACCAAAAATACATCTTTCTTAATTCTTGGTAGAATTTCTATAAATAATAGATATGTCTTTCTTGATGGGACTCTTATCCATAATCGAAGTTGAATACTAATTAGAAAGCATATTATTTTCCTTTTCATATTTAAATATGTTCAGTCATGTGTGTCTCTTTGTGACCCCATTTGGGATTTTCTTGGCAAAGATCCTGGAGTGGTTTACCATTTTCTTCTTCTTCATTCAACATGTCATATATATATATATATATATATATATATATATATATATATATATATATATATATATATATATATATATATATATACATACACATATATATATATACATACACACATATATATATATATATATATACATACATACACATATATATATACATACACATATATATATACATATGTGTGTGTGATTTACATATATATATATATATATATATATATATATATATATATATATATATATATATATAAAAAATGTTATAAATGAGGAAACTGAGGCAAACAGAGTTAAATGATTTGGGCAGGGTTACTTGTCCGAGTTCACATTTGAATGTAGAAAGATGAATCTTCCTGACTTTTGGCCTGACATTATCCTTGTGCCACTGGCTAAACCAGGAATTCTTAGATTCAAGTTCTGCCTTTGACACACTGACACATATTAACTCTGTCATAATCAGGAATTCAGACAAATCACTTAGTGTTCTGGGTAACTAACATTCTAATTTCCAGAAATGGCACAAAAATGCATTGGTAGAGGAAATGTCCTCACCCAGGAATTTCCCATACAGACAAAAAAGGTGGTTTAATCCCTATCCACATTTTAAAATATTCCAGGTAACATCCATAAACATCCTTCCACTTGTATATTTTCCATTGTAGATTAATGAAGGAAGAAAAGCCTCCTGAGATAATCAGGTCACAAGTAAGCAGTGGATTCCAATTCATTTTGAGACCTATATATATATATATATATATATATATATATATATATATATATATACACACACATATATACATATATATAGTATGTATGTATGTATATACATATACATACATATATATGTATATATATATATTTATATATACAAAAAAAATATATATATACACACACACATATATATATATAGTTGTTAAGCAACTAGAAAAGCAAGAAAAACTTTAAATCTGGTCATCATAGACTCTATTTCAATGGTTATATTTATGTACTTGTATTTTATATTACCCTGGAAAAAATTGACAGCTGTGGGGACTGTGATAAATGCAATTTAGGATTGCTTTGCCAACTTAGGTTACAGATTTTCCAAGGTGTTTGTGGCAGACACACTAACATGTTCAAAATCCAACCACAGAGATATAGCTGACTCTGAATTTAAATCAAGGTGCTAGAGAAGTGAAATGAAACTTTCTTCAGAAGGAAAGCTAGAGATTGTTTGATATGAATAAAAGTGAACTAAATGTATATCAAGCTAAGTATTTTTAGAAACATGTTATGTATGGAGCTTTCTCCATCCATAAGAAATAGGGAATGAACATGTATTTTCAATGGTATAAAATACTCATGGGGTAGAAACTTCTACAAATTCAGGTCAGTATCTTTTCAGTAATTTATAACTGTTGGAAGCTATCTGGAGCATTGAGCTGTTGAATGAATTGCTCAGACTCACCCAGCCAGCATGGGTCAGATGTGAGACTTGAATCAATGTCCTTAGAGCTTTTATAAGCTCTCTATACTTTATATCAGATCCCTCATCTATATCTATCTACGCATCTATATATTCATATCGTGTGCATATGTGTGTATGTATACATACATAGGAAAATTATTTCTTTATTCTAGATATACATTACAACTGTATCTACATTTGTTCATATCTGTACTAATAACTGTACTTGTCTCACTTATTCGGGGAAATAATATATGGAAAGAACCATTCCCTAGTCAAGATATAATTAACAGTACGAAAGAGGAAAAAAAATTCATTTCTGGGACTACAAGGATTAATTTCTGCTCTAGTCCCAAGGGGGAAAGTAAAAAAGTACTATTATGTTTAGAGGTAAGATCAAGAAACTCAGGCATTCTGACTTTAGGAAAGAAATAATCTCGCTTAATGTGCATATTCAAGAGTAATTTTTTTTTTCTTTCCAAAGCTCACATATTACAGTGTCCTAGGGGCGTACTGACATTTTTTGCAACTAAAATAAAGTAAAATTTCTAGTGGCTTAAGGATGGAGATAGAAATTTTCACTTCATTGTGCTATAAGACTCCTTAAATATTAAATATTAAATTAGATTAATAATTTTATTAATTTAATGGAGTCAAGTTTAAATTAAAATGATTTAACTTAATAATCTAACAAAATTAATAATGATGGCTAAGTGCTACTAAATAATTAAATAAAATAAATAAGATCAAATTCTTTAATTTAATAATTAATAATAATTTAACATTTTATTGCTTTCCCTCTATCTTATAAAACTCAAAATGTCTGTAAGAGTACCTTTGAAGAGGTTTCATGCCAAGCTTTAAAAGAGCTCATTTATCTCATGTAAATGAGTTAAGTGCCACTTAATCCTTAGCTTTCAAGAGAATTGTTGAATTTTAAGAGTTGGAAGAAATATGAAAGATCAGTTCTGCCTGCCATCCTTTATGGGTTTCCTTCCTCTAGGATTTTTGGCAAATGGCCATTTAACTTCTGTTTGGACACAACTCTACTGATGAAGAATTTGCTATTCCCAAGTGAGTTCATTCCAACTTTGTACAGATGCAATTGTTTGAGAATTTTGATTTAAGTGAATTCAAAATTTATCTTCCAGTACCTTTGACGTATTGCTTATAATTTTACCTTTAAGACATTCATAGATGAAAACCTTCCAATTATATGCATAGAGTTAATATGTCCTGTTTTCCCACTCATGAACAATTTTTTTCTTCATACTAAATTGTCCTAGTTTCTTCAACCATTCCTTATTTGAAAAGGTTTTATTACTCCATTGATTAGATTATATCTTTCCAGAAGCTCTATCTAGACTTTGTCAATTTTCCACTCAAAATGCCCCCAGGACTAAGCATGTTAATATAGATATTGTCTGACAAGAACAGAGACTTTTTATTAATAAGATATTAGCTTTTGGGGGACAGCTATATCATGCTGTTGATTCATATTAAGCTTGCAGTCAACTAAAAATTTTAAGGCCTTTGAAGCTAAGTGTAGGATTTTCTATTTATCCTTAAATTGCATCTTTGGTATTAGCTTATCATTAAGACCCCTAAAAATCCTTTAAGATACTGATTTTGTATCCTTCTTGAGCTATCTGTAAGTATAACAAGTATGTGCTGGAACTCATCTTCCCAGAAATCAGCTGGAGTCAGGATCACTAACCGTTTTTATTCTTGATCTTTTACGGTCAAGGTCAGGGGGTTAGGTCTAGCAATCTCACACACACCTTCCTCCCTCAAATGCCAGGAGAGACTGACTCAATGTCAGTGTCTCAATTTCCTTTTCCTCCTCCTATTCCTCCCACACATGTCACTGCCCCCTCTTTGTCCTACCAATCAAGTCAGCACAGAACAGTTAGGGAGGGTCAACCTTCAAACAATTTAATAGGGAACTGTCCAATTGGCAACTAGTCTCACGTGTTTCATTATCCAAGTGCATTGCTCAATTCTAGCCCTTTACATTTCCCGCATTCTTTTGTTTTAGACCACAGGTGGTCACACCATCCCTGACTTTTCAGGGAGGTGAGAACCCCAAAAAAGAGGTGATCACGCCCCCCCCCCCGACTTCTCAGGAGGGGAGATGAAAGCACTAAAAAGGAGATAATCATGCCCTCCCTGACATCTCAGGAAGGGAGATGAAAAGCACCAAAGAGAAGTGGGGATTGCTAGCGGGTTTCTGGGTTGAAGGGCCTTATTAGAGACAAGTATGCACAAACCCATCAGCATGGGAGTTATTACACAAGCACATAGCAATAATGCAGAGGCTATTAGTGATGACTCTCCTCACAGTCAGTGGAGACTCGATGTGGCGTAACAAAAAGGAATTGTACATGCAAGTAGTGATATAACAAAAAATATAAATGAACATGGTTTTGTAAAAGATTTCCAGAAGTCCTAGAAGGAGGGTATGTAAACATCAGTCACACATATGCCTTCTTCAGCAACCAAGAGAGAGTCCAAAACCAATCTATTGTCCATTGCTTCACGTGTTAGGGAATCCAATGATCCCACAAGTTTTTGAAGTCCCACATCAATCTTTTTATATGTTAGGGAATACAATGATCCCTACAGGTTTTGAAGTCCCGCAACAGTCTTATGATGCCTCAGAGAATCCAATGATTCCTGAGGACTTTCAGTCCTACAATAGTCTTATGATGCCTCAGAGAATCCAATGATTCCTGAGGGCTTTCAAGTCCTATAACAGTCTTATCACATCTCAGAGAATCCAATGATATCTGAGGATTTTCAAGTCCAACAATTTTTGATGTCCATGAGTCAAACACCATAACTGCCAGGTTCTTTCAGTGGTGGGCACAGTCAGCAACGGAACCACCCGATGTTTCTTGGGTCTTCTCCTTCGTTTCAAGGGTCTGCTCCATCTCTCTCTGATGGACAAGGCGAATTTGGCTTGTTGGCACCCATCTGATTCCTTCTCCATCTGTGGAGATACAAGCAAACCCTCTCCCCCAAGCAGTTAACCTATCTGGTCCCTTCCATTAACCACTTTCTGGGTCTCTCCACATCACCTGACGATTATGTAAAGACAGTGGAGCTGCTCGCACTGGACACTGCCCTTCCGGTGAGTTATAAAACCTGTCTGCCGGAGGCAGTGCATCTTTGTCAAAAATTAGAAAATTAATGGTATAGAGAACTAAATTTAGAAGTTCCCTAGGGCTACCCATGGCTCCCCCCCTTTTTTTTTTTTTTTGTTTTTGGAGAAGTGTCTTAATGTCTCTGTTTCTTCTCTCTACTATTGCCTGACCTTGCGGATTAAAAGATATTCCAGTAGTGTGTAAAATCTTATACTATGCGCAAAAGTGCTCAAAATGTTTAGAACTATATGCAGGTCCATTGTCTGTTTTTTATTGCTTGTGACGCACCCATAATTGCAAATGCTTGTATAAGGAATTCAGTGATCACTCGGGCTGTCTTTTTTGCTGCTGGCATTGCAAAAGTGAATCTTGAAAAGGTGTCTACCATGACATGGATAAAAGATAGATGACCAAAAGATTTATATTGGGTAACATCCATTTGCCAAATTTCATTAGGTCTCAAACCACGAGGGTTCTTCCCTGGAGGGAGTGTAGGAGCATGGAAAGGAAGGCAAGCTGTACAGGCTTTTACTATGCTCCTAGCTTCTTCTCTTGTTATTCCAAATTGTAATCGTAAAGCTTGGGCAGCCTGATGATATTTAGAATAAGATTCTTGTCCTTCTTGAAATAAAGGAATACTGGCCAACATGCTTAGAAGGCTATCTGCCTTTGAATTACCATCAAAAATAGGACCTGGAAGTCTACTATGGGAGTGGACATGCAAGATATAAATCTTATCTGGGTGCTTTCTCACTCGCTCTTGAAGTTCCTTAAAGAGCTGATATATATTGGAGGCTACAAATTTTATTTGGGCTGTGGCAATTCTTTGTACCACACCTACTGAATAGGCTGAATCAGATATTATATTTATGTCTCCCAGATAATAAGCAAGAACTAGAATGATTGCATACAATTCATTCTGCTGAGTGGACTGAAAAGGAGTTCTGATTACTCTCTTTATAGTTAAGTCATGAGAGTATACAGCGCAAATATTATGTTTGGATGCATCTGTAAAGATAGTTGGTCCTTTAAGAGGAACTTTAGAAACCTTTTCTTCAAGAATCCATCACCAATTATGTAACAGTCTGGTTATCTTTAATGGAGACCTATGTGTAAAATTTGGAGCCATGGCTAATAAAATTTGCTACTCTGGGATGGTTTCACAGCACACATTGACTTGTGCATTAGTATAAAAGCTGTATATCTTGTCAGGTCTTATCCCAGATAATTGTACTGCTCGTTTAATGGCCTTTAAGGCTTTGTTCTGGTTGTGCTGGGAGTCACCCACTCTATCACACTGTCTCCTTGATGAAGGACTGCTGTGGGGGCCTCTTGTGTAGCAAAAACTAATATTTCCAAGGGTTTTTGAGTGACTCTTTCAACCACATTGGATAAAGCCAGTTCAACTTATCTCAAAGCCTTTTGTGCTTCTTTTGTAAGCTGGCATGGTGAATTTAAAGCACTGTCTCCCCTTAAAATGTCATATAATGGTTGCAATTGACAGATAGTCAAACCTAGCACGGGATGCATCCATTGGATATCTTCTATCAATTTCTGGAAGTCATTTAAGGTGTTTAGCTTCTCTGTTCTTAAGGAGAGATTCTGAACTGTAAGCACCTTAGGATATACTTCATATCCTAAATATTGAAAAGGAGCATGTCTTTGAATCTTTTCTGAAGCTATGTGCAATTTACAATTCCTTAGTGTTTCTATGGTTTTTTGTAGACATGCTTCTAACATTTGTTCCTCAGGTGCACATCCCAATATATCATCCATGTAATGTAATAACATTGCTTTAGGAAATGCTTTTCTTACTGGAGTAAGAGGAGCAGCAACATACATTTGACACATAGTAGGGCTGTTTTTCATTCCCTGTGGCAAAACTGTCCATTTATATCTTTTATAAGTCTCAGCTAAGTTAACGCTGGGCACTGAAAAGGCAAATCTTTTCATATCCTCCTTATCTAGATGGATAGAATAGAAACAATCCTTAATGTCTATAACCCACAGAGGCCATTCTCTAGGCAATTGAGTAGGAGATGGAAGACCAGTTTGAAAAGTTCCCATAGTTTCCATCTGTTCATTTACCTTTCTTAAATCAGTGAACATCCTCCATTTTCCAGATTTCTTTTTTACAACAAATACTGGGGAATTCCAAGGACTTAGAGAAGGTTGTAAGTGTCCTTGATCAAGTTGTTCCTGTACTATATCTAGTAAGGCCTGAATTTTATTGTTATCTAAGGGCCACTGTTCTATCCACACTGGTGTATCAGTTTTCCATTGGATAGGAACAGATGAAAGTGTTGGCAGGTCTTCAACAGCAGTCCTGCCTAAAAAAACAAAGTACTCATTTTTAACCCTAATTGTTGTAAAATGTCTCTTCCCCATAGATTGATGGGGGTTTTTTCTTTTTTTTTTTTTTTTTTTTTTTTTTATTTATTTTTATTTTATTTTATAATTATAACATTTTTTGACAGTACATATGCATGGGTAATTTTTTACAACATTATCCCTTGCACTTACTTCTATTCAGATTTTTTCCCTTCCTCCCCCAAACCCCTCCCCCAGATGGCAAGCAGTCTTATATATGTTAAATATATTACAGTATAATTTAGATACAATATATGTGTGTAGAACCGAATTTTTTGTTGCACAGGAAGAATTGGATTCAGAAGGTAAAAATAACAGTTTACATTCATTTCCCATTGTTCCTTTTCTGGATGTAGCTGGTTCTTTCCATCATTAATCAATTGGAATTGGATTAGCTCTTCTCTATGTTGAAGAAATCCACTTCCATCAGCATACATCCTCGTACAGTATCATTGTTGAAGTGTATAATGATCTTCTGGTTCTGCTCGTTTCACTCAGCATCAGTTGATGTAAGTCTCTCCAAGCCTCTCTATATTTCTCCTGTTGGTCATTTCTTATAGAACAATAATATTCCATAACATTCATATACCATAGTTTACCCAACCATTCTCCAATTGATGGACATCCATTCATCTTCCAGCTTCTAGCCACTATGAAAAGGGCTGCCACAAACATTTTGGCACATACAGGACCCTTTCCCTTCTCTAGTAGTTCCTTGGGGTATAAGCCCAGTAGTAGTATGGCTGGGTCAAAGGGTATGCACATTTTGATAACTTTTTGGGCATAATTCCAGATTGCTCTCCAGAATGGTTGGATTCTTTCACAACTCCACCAACAATGCATCAGTGTGATGGGGGTTTTTTCAACTATAAAAGGAGTAAAAACTCCTATTTCACCTTCAAATATCCATCTTAAAGGGTAGCACTAACTTCAATTGCTATTGATCCTCCTACCCTAGACATGTAGTCTTAGTCTTTGGCCAGTGACTGGGCCAGTTGGCATCTCTAATGACTGTGGGATCTGCACCTATGTCCACCAGTCCTTCTAATGATATGCCATTTATATAGATGGTGAGCATAGGTCGGTCAACTGTCACAGCTGCTGTCCAGTATATTCCTTGGTTTTGCTGCTTGGAGTCAGAACATGGGTGACTGTCACCAGATTGCTTATTAAATTGCTGTATCAATAAACCTGATGCTACTACTTCCCCTGGTTAATAAGTCACACATTGTCTACCTGTGTTAGTGACTGGGATATTATCTACACATTTCCCCAGTTTCCCACATCAGTATATGAATGAACACTGTTTTGTAAGTACTCTCAGGAAGTGAAATGTCAAGCCTACTCTCCCTGGAGGCAAGGGATCCATAGGCTGGAGAGGAACAGATTTCACCTCTCCAGGGGTATATCAGTTGTCCCAGCTGCATACAACTCTATCCTCCCTAACTGTAGTCCCTTTCTCCCATCATGTTGCTTCCTGGCTGACTGATTGTGTAATCCATTTCTCCCCTCAGATGGCTTCCTGGCTGATTGGTCATGTCTGGGTATTGGACTTGGAGTCACTCTCTGGGTGTGGCATCAGCTGCCATCATGCCCCAAGTGTTTTTTGCTGGGGCTCTGGAGCTGGGCCCCTCATCCCGTTTCCCTGAATTAGTCTACACTCTGATGCCCAATGGAGTCCTCTGTTGCATTTTGGACATGGGGTTTTGTGTCTTGTTCTCCCAGACTCTTTTCTCACTCTGTCTCTATGCCAACATTGAGCTTTCAGATGGCCTACTTTACCGCATTGAAAGATTGACGAGTCTCTCTGGAAGTCCCTTGCCAAAAGGGACTCTGTCTTCCTATGTTGGTATCTTGATAAGTCTTCACTATAGCCTGGCTATAAAAGGTATTTGTGCCCACTGTGGCACAGCATCTTATGATTTCCTCTAAAGGAGCCTCTCTATTTAGTCCAAGTATAATCCTTCTACAAACCTCAATGGCATTTTTCTCTAGCAAGTTGCCTTACCAAAGTGTCTGTTACTTCATTTTCACCATTAGTCTGTATGACAGCTGTATGCAAATGTGCCACAAAATCAGCAAAGGGTTCATTTGGTCCTTGTGCAATTTTTGTGTAGGTCTCTCTCTTGTAGTTTTTACTGGGAAGAGAAGCCCATGCTTTGATAGCAGCAGCAGCAATTTGCTCAAATGCGGTTATGGAGTAATTAATCTGTACTGAAGCATCTGCATAAGAACCTACACCTGTTAGTAGGTCATAGGTGATTGAAGTATTAACTCCACTTTGACTATTTTGTTAGGTTTGAATCCTACAGAGCTCACTATAGTCAGAAAACCACAACAAGTTTTGTCCAGGTTCTAAGCACAACTTTGCAATGATTTTCCAGTCACTAGGAGTTTAGGCTTCATAAGCCAAATTGTGTATTAACATCTTAACATAATCTGATGTAGCCCCAAAGAGAGTGCAAGCTTTTTTCAGGTCTTTAAGGACATCCATATTAAAAGGAGCATATCTTCTACTTTCTTGACCTGCAGAATTATGCTGTTGAATCACGGGAAAAATTTGAAGTTTGAAATCATTATCTATTTCTTTTCCATTTTCAATGGCTTCAATAAGCCCTTTTTTGTAATCTAGTTATAGGGCTTGGTGATTGATGGGGGGGGAGGTGCCGATGATATCACCGCCCCTCCCATTACTCCTTCTCCCTCTGTCCCTGAAGGTGGAGTTGTTGTGGGCTGATCAATAATCTGCTCTGTAGGAGGGGTTGAAATTTCTTTAGGATAATCAGAGTCAACACACCCTCATTCCTCATTCAAATCCCCTTGCCCTCTAGCAAGGTCTTGAGTTTGCTTATCTTTTATCTTTTGTTCCTCATACTTTCTCCTCTGTTCAGTTTTAGAACTTTTCCTTCTCCTGTAACTTGCTTGATAGCTTAAGTCTAATTGAATCACATTGTATATATAAAATACCTCTGCAGAAATTGAATAAGGCCCATTTTTTGTGTAAAATTCTTTCATTTCAAGTCCCACTAGCTTCCAGTTATCTACAGTTAGTTTTTCTTCCTTTAAGAACCAAGGGGACTTGCCATTCAATGAGTCTAAGAGACTATCCATTTGTGGGCTGGTTACAAGTAAACTCTTCTCATCAATTATCTTAATTATATCCTCTATAGGACTACTACTAGGGGAGGTTGGAGCAGGAGCAGGGGCTGTGTCTGGGTCGGCTGAGGCAGAGGGAACATCTGTACCTAACACTTGCCCCATCTCAGCTACTAGAGATTGCTGTTTTAATCCTTTACAAGGTAAATTCCTTATTTCTATTAGAATACTCCTAATCTCCTGGTCACCGGAAGACTTCAGTGGAAGTAGGGTGCCGGCCCCACATTTGGATGCCAAAATGCTGGAACTCTGTCTTCCCAGAAATCAGCTGGAGTCAGGATCACTAACTGTCTTTATTCTTGATCTTTTACGGTCAAGGTCAGGGGGTTAGGTCTAGCAATCTCACACACACCTTCCTCCCTCAAATGCCAGGAGAGACTGACTCAGTGTCAGCGTCTCAATTTCCTCTTCCTCCTCCTACTCCTCCCACACACATCACTTCCCCTTCTTTGTCCCACCAATCAAGTCAGCACAGAACAGCTTCAGAGGGTAAACCTTCAAACAAGTTAATAGGGAACTGTCCAATTGGCAACTAGTCTCACGTGCTTCATTATCCAAGTGCATTGCTCAGTTCTAGCCCTTTACAAGTATGTTTTTATATTTTGTGAGGATAGGTTCTTACTATTAATAATAATATTCCTTTTTCCTCTCTCTCCTGTCAATAGACTTTCTGAGGAATTAAGAGACAATCCTCTTAACTTTTCTGAGGTTCTTGATTTACCTCAATAATTTTTTGACCAATATTTCCTTGTTTCAACAAGTCATGTTGTCCTCTCTCTCCCCTCTCCCCCACAGATGGCAGGTTGACCAATGCATGTTAAACATGTTAAAGTATAAATTAAATACAATATATGAATACATGTCCAAACACTTGTTTTACTGTACAAAAAGAATCGGACTTTGAAAGACCTGTGTTATGATCTGTGCTGAGTCACTTCTGGTCCTGAGTGGGCACAGCCAGATCCTGCTGTGGCGTCCCTCAGAGTACCCTCTACTGTAGGCTTTGATTTCTCTGCTGGTCCACTACTCTGAGACCAAAGCAAAGCTCAGCCTATGGCAGAGAGCTCTATGTAAACCTTCCAACCATGGAGGCCACACCTTCCAATTCTATTTCTGCCCTGGGCCAGTCTGTTCTCACCACTCAGGACAAACGTTTTCTGGCAATATTCCTGATTAACTTCAGCTGGTGAGTTGTTGTACTTCTGATCTTTGTGAACTTTACTAGTCTAGTTCTATTTTTGAGGCTGATTTCAAAAATTGGTAATGAGGGTATGAGAGGAACTCAGAATCTCACATGTTCCTTCTCCACCATCTTGGCTATGCCCCCCAGGATAATTCTTTTTTAATCAATCTATCATCAATAATTTATTAAATGCTTATTATGTGAGGCATTGTGGAAACATTTGCAAAGAAGAAAACAATCCTTACCCACTTGGAGATTCTATTTTAATGGGGGAAACAAGTATATACCCCTCTCTCTCTCTCTCTCTCTCTCTCTCTCTCACACACACACACACACACACACACACACACTCTTTCTCTCTCTCTCTCTTTGTCTATTTATCTAGAGAAGATCCATATGTAACAAATTCCTCTATTTTGCAAAGATAATCCCTCACAGTTAGAGTGGGAATGTCATTTTGTGGTTCAAAGGAAGATGGAGTGGATATCTTTAGCCTCTCTTACCTCTACTCTTTTTTTTTTTTAAATTAATTTTTCCAAATTATCCCCTCCCTCCCTCCACTCCCTCCCCCCGATAGCAGGTAATCCCATACATTTTACATGTGTTACAATATAACCTAGATACAATATATGTGTGTAAATACCTTTTTCTTGTTGCACATTAATTATTAGCTTCCGAAGGTATAAGTAACCTGGGTAGATAAGACAGTAGTGCTAACAATTTACATTCACTTCCCAGTGTTCCTTCCCTGGGTGTAGCTACATCTGTCCATCATTGATCAACTGGAAGTGAGTTGGATCTTCTTTATGTTGAAGATTTCCACTTCCATCAGAATACATCCTCATACAGTATTGTTGTTGAAGTGTATAGTGATCTTCTGGTTCTGCTCATTTCACTCAGCAACAGTTGATCTAAGTCTCTCCAAGCCTCTCTGTATTCCTCCTGGTGGTCATTTCTTACAGAGCAATAATATTCCATAACCTTCATATACCACAATTTACCCAACCATTCTCCAATTGATGGACATCCATTCAACTTCCAGTTTCTAGCTACAACAAAAAGAGCTGCCACAAATATTTTGGCACATACAGGTCCCTTTCCACTCTTTAGTATTTCTTTGGGATATAATCCCAATAACAGCAATGCTGGGTCAAAGGGTATGCACAGTTTGACAACTTTTTGGGCATAGTTCCAAATTCCTCTCCAGAATGGCTTGATTCTTTCACAACTCCACCAACAATGTATCAGTGTCCCAGTTTTCCCACATCCCCTCCAACATTCATCATTATTTGTTTCTGTCATTTTAGCCAATCTGACAGGTGTGTAGTGGTATCTCAGAGTTGTCTTAATTTGCATTTCTCTGATCAGTAGTGATTTGGAATACTTTTTCATATGAGTGGAAATAGTTTCAATTTCATCATCTGAGAATTGTCTGTTCATATCCCTTGACCATTCATCAATTGGAGAATGGTTTGGTTTCCTATAAATCAGGGTCAGTTCTCTATATATTTTGGAAATGAGACCTTTGTCAGAACCTTTACTTTTAAAAATATTTTCCCAATTTGTTACTTCCCTTCTAATCTTGTTTGCATTAGTATTGTTTGTACAGAAACTTTTTAGTTTGATATAATCAAACTCTTCTATTTTGTGATCAATAATGATCTCTAGTTCTCCTCTGGTCATAAATTCCTTCCTCCTCCACAGCTCTGAGAGGTAGACTATTTTCTGTTCCTCTAATCTATTTATGATCTCATTCTTTATGCCTAAATCATGGACCCATTTTGATCTTATCTTGGTATATGGTGTTAAGTGTGGGTCCTTATCTAATTTCTGCCATACTAATTTGCAGTTTTCCCAACAGTTTCTTCCAAATAATAAATTTTTGTCCCTAATGATGGTACCTTTGGGTTTGTCAAAGATTAGATTGCTATAGATATACCCTTTTTTGTCTTTTGTATCTAATCTGTTCCACTGATCTACAGGTCTATTTCTTAGCCAGTACCAAATGGTTTTGGTGACTGCTGCTATATAATATAGCTTTAGATCAGGTACACTTCGACCACCTTCCTCTGACTTTTTTTTCATTAGTTCCCTTGCAATTCTTGACCTTTTATTCTTCCATATGAATTTTGTTATTTTTTCTAGGTCATTAAAATAGTTTCTTGGGAGTCTGATTGGTATAGCATTAAATAAATAGATTAGTTTGGGGAGTATTGTCATCTTTATTATATTCGCTCGGCCTATCCAAGAGCACTGAATGTCTTTACAATTATTTAAATCTGACTTTATTTTTGTGGCAAGTGTTTTGTAATTTTTCTCATATAATTCCTGACTATTCTTTGGTAGATGGATTCCCAAATACTTTATACTCTCAACATTTGTTTGGAATGGAATTTCTCTTTGTATCTCTTGCTGTTGCATTTTGTTGGTGATATATAAAAATGCTGAAGATTTATGTGGATTTATTTTGTATCCTGCCACTTTGCTAAAATTCTGAATTATTTCTAATAGCTTTTTAGCAGAGTCTTTGGGGTTCTCTAAGTATACCATCATGTCATCTGCAAAGAGTGATAGTTTGATTTCTTCATTTCCTACTCTAATTCCTTGAATCTCTTTCTCGGCTCTTATTGTCGAGGCTAGCGTTTCTAGTACTATATTGAATAGTAATGGTGATAGTGGGCAACCTTGTTTCACTCCTGATCTTACTGGGAAAGGTTGCAGTTTATTTCTATTGCATATTATGCTTACTGATGGTCGTAAATATATGCTCCTGATTATTCTAAGGAATAGTCCATTTATTCCTATACTCTCAAGCGTTTTTAGTAGGAATGGATGTTGGATTTTGTCAAATGCTTTTTCTGCATCTATTGAGATGATCACATGGTTTTTATTAATTTGATTATTAATATAGTCAATTATACTAATAGTTTTCCTAATATTAAACCAGCCCTGTATTCCTGGTATAAATGGTACTTGATCATAGTGTATTATCCTGGGGATGATTTTCTGAAGTCTTTTTGCTAATATCTTATTTAAGATTTTAGCATCAATATTCATTAAGGAAATTGGCCTACAATTTTCTTTCTCAGTTTTCAATTGCCCTGGTTTAGGTATCAGTACCATGTCTGTGTCATAAAAGGAGTTTGGTAGGACTCTTTCATTCCCTATTTTTACAAATAGTTTATATAGCATTGGGGCTAATTGTTCTTTAAATGTTTTAATGTAAATGTTTAAATGTAAATCCATCTGGTCCAGGGGATTTTTTTCCTGGGGAGTTGATTAATAGCTTGTTCTATTTCTTTTTCTGAAATGGGACTATTTAAGCAATTTATTTCCTCCTCTGTTAATCTAGGAAGCCTATATTTTTGGAGGAAGTCATCCATTTCACTTAAGTTATCAAATTTATTGGCATAAAGTTGGGCAAAGTAACTCCTTATTATTTCTCTAATTTCCTCTTCATTGGTGGAAAGATCCCCCTTTTCATTTGTAAGACTAACAAGTTGATTTTCCTCTTTCTTTTTTCTGATCAGATTTACCAAAGGTTTATCTATTTTATTGGTTTTTTCATAAAACCAACTCTTGGTTTTATTTATTAATTCAATAGTTTTTTTACTTTCAATATTATTGATTTCTCCTTTTAATTTTTGTATTTCAAATTTAATTTTTGGTTGGGGGTTTTTAATTTGGTCTTTTTCTAGCCTTTTAAGTTGCAAGCCCAATTCGTTAATCTTCTCTTTCTCTATTTTCTTCAAATAAGCCTCTAAAGATCTAAAATTTCCCCTTATTACTGCTGTAGCTGCATCCCACAGATTTTGGTATGATGTCTCATCATTGTCATTATCTTGGGTGAAATTATTAATTGTTTCTATAATTTGCTCTTTCACCCAGTCATTCTTTAAGATGAGATTATTCAGTTTCCAATTACTTTTGGGTCTATTTATCCCTAACTTTTTACTGAATGTAGCTTTTATTGCATTGTGGTCTGAGAAGAAGGCATTTATTATTTCTGCCTTCCTACATTTAATTTTGAGATCTTTATGTCCTAATATATGGTCTATTTTTGTATAGGATCCATGAACTGCCGAGAAGAAAGTATATTCCTTTCTATTGCCATTCAGTTTTCTCCAAAGGTCTATCATACCTAGTTTTTCTAATGTTCTATTTACTTTTTAAATTTCTTTCTTGTTTGTTTTGTGGTTTGATTTGTCTAAATCTGAGAGTGCAAGGTTGAGATCTCCCACTATTATAGTTTTACTGTCTATTTCTTCTTGCAATTCTCTTAACTTTTCCTTTAGAAAGTTAGATGCTATACCACTTGGTGCATATATGTTTAGTATTGATATGGCTTCATTATTTATGCTACGTTTCAGCAGGATATAGTTTCCTTCCTTATTTCTTTTAATTAGATCAACTTCTGCTTTTGCTTGATCTGAGATAAGGATAGCTACCCCTGCTTTTTTTGGCTTTACTTGAAGCATAATAGATTCTGCTCCAACCTTTTACCTTTACTCTATATGTATCTCCCTGCTTTAAGTGTGTTTCCTGTAAACAACATATTGTAGGGTTCTGATTTTTGATCCAGTCTGCTATCCATCTCCGTTTGATGGGAGCGTTAATCCCATTCACATTTACAGTTAAAATGACTAATTCTGTATTTCCTGCCATCATATTATCCCCAGATTATGCTTTTTCCTTTGACCCCCCTGAACCCTTTCCCCGATATTTAATTTACAGACCCCCCTTGTGAAGCACAGCCCTCCCTTTTTTTTTAGTGTCCCTCCCCCCTCCCTCCACGTCCCTTCACTTATTCTCCTTTTCCTTTTCCCTTTTCCTCTCCCCCCTTTTAATGAGGTGAGAGAGAATTCTCTGAAAAACAAATATGACAATTATTTACTCTTTGAGACTCTTCTGATGAGAGTAAGATTTACACAATGATTCTCCCACTCTCTAAATTCCCTCAGATATGGTGTATTTTCTATGCCTCTTCCTGGGATGTAGTTTCCCTCTTTTTATCACACCCTCCCCTTTTTCTGATACTACTCCCTTCCCTTTACTACACCCCCTCCTTTTTTTTTCTTTTATATCAGTCAAATCAAATTATCCATGTGTACTTTCTATATACCCACAACAGAGTTACAGTTCTAAAGGGTTCTGTGTACCTTTTTCTGTTTCTCTTCAGTCTTGTGGATGTAGATCAAATTTTTTGTTTAAGTCTGGTTTTTTTCTTAGAAACATGTGGAATTCCTCTAATTCATTGAATGACCATCTTCTTCCATGGAAAAAGATGCTAAACTTAGCTGGATAGTTTATTCTTGGTTGCAATCCTTGATTTTTTGCCTTTCGGAATATCAGGTTCCAGGCCCTTCTATCTTTTAATGTGGAGGCAGCCAGATCTTTTGTGACCCTTATTGTGGCACCTTGGTATTTAAATTGTTTTTTTCTAGCTGCTTGCAGGATTTTCTCCTTTGTGTGGTAATTCTGCAGCTTAGCCACAATATTCCGTGGTGTTCTTTTTTTAGGGTCTATTTCAGAAGGAGTTCGATGAATTCTTTCAACATCTACCTTCCCCTCTGTTTCTATTATCTCTGGACAGTTCTCTTTGATAATTTCCTGTAAAATAGAATCTAGGCTCTTTTTTTGGTCATAGTTTTTGGGACGTCCAATGATCCGCAGATTATCTCTCCTAGATCTACTTTCCAGGTCTATAGATTTTCCCAGTAAGTATTTGACGTTGTTCTCCAACTTCTCATTTTTTTTTGTTTTCTTTGACTGATTCTTAGGTTCTCTGTGAATCATTCATTTCTATTTGTTCCATCCTGACTTTTAAGGAGTTATTTTCTTCTTTCACAGTTTTTAGTTCTTTTTGTAAATGCCCAATTTCGTTTTTAAATGAATTATTTTGCTCTATTGAATTTTTTTTCCATTTCCCTAATTTTTTTTTTTTTGAGAATTATTTTCTTTTTCCAATTCAGAAATCTTATTTTCTTGGGACTTTTTTATCTTCTCCAATTCAGAAATCCTATTTTCCTGTGATTTTTTTACCTTTTCTAATTCACTAATTTTGTTTCCCTGCATCGCCTGTGAATTCTTTATTTTTTCCAACTCCAATTTCAGGATGTTATTCTCTATCATAGCTTCCCTTTCCTTTCCCCATTTTTCTTCAAACTCTCTTAACTTTTTAATAGTCTCTTCATGGAGAGAGTTATGTGATGGGGGGCAGGAATCGTTCCCCTTTAGGTTGTTTTCTGCTGACTCTCTGCTGTTAACTTCCTCGAGGTTGGATACCAGCTCTTTCTCTGTGTAGAAGGAATCTATGGTTTTTTTGGGCTTCTTGCTCATACTTAAAAAATCTTTTGGGGTCTGTCCCTGGGGTAGGAAATTATTTATTTATTTCTTTACCAGATTCCTCCCAGACTGGATGAATGCAGCGGCCCCCCGCGCCTGAGCTAAGAGAGAGCTCTGGGAGAGAGTTCCCCACCCCCTCCCTGGAAATGCTTCAAAGGTGATGGCACTGTGTTTTAGCGGCTTCCCTAAGGTTGAGACTGAATAGCAAAGGCGACTCAGAGCCTAGCCTATGCGTCCTGGTGGGGCGTGGATGTCTGCAGCAGGTGACGTGAAAAGCCCCTGCACTCAAACTGGGAAGTGTCTGCCAGAAACCGCTGGGTCCCTAGTTCAAAGGTTCCGCTTCTCTGGGACTTCCGTTCCACAGCCTCCAGCCAGCCGAGCCAGGCACTATGAGTTACCGCCCTGCCCACTCTTCAATCTCTTAACTACCCCGAGGCAAAAGCCTGGATTGCCTATGTCCAGGTGCTGAGATCTGCTGAGTCACCCCTGCAATCTGGGAAGATCCAATCTAGTTTCAAATTTTAAAGTGGCTTAGATTTCTCCTCTGATCTGCTGTTTCATAAGCAGAGAAGAGCTAACAGCCTGTGCCAGACTCCTTTATGTCAGTGGATTCTCTGATCCCAGAGCCCTCCCCAGCGTGACCAGCACAGTGTGCCACTACCCCACCGTCTGAGCCGGCCTCTCTTCTTCCTCCCCTGGGAGCTGACCCCTCCTGCTGAAACTCCAGATTTTCCTAAGCTGGTAAATCGTGCTTCCAGTCCTTGTGGATTCTATCAGTCTAACTCTATTTCTGAGGCTGATTAAATCTAGTTGGTTGTGAGGGAAGAAAGGAGCCTACACAGTGGCATGTATCTTCTCTGCCATCTTGGCTCCGCCCCCTCTTATCCCTACTCTTATCCAAGAGAGACTTTGATCCCTATTATGAGGGGAGCAAGAGAGCAGATATTTGACCACTTACTTTATGAACTAGGGATGTTGTTTTGTGAACCTTTTAGAAAAGATGAGACAGAAATGTAAGTTGGATTTAAAGCAATTGATATTATAAAAGTATAAATAGCAAGATATGAGGAATGACTGGTTAAATAGAGTAAAAAAGAATGAGACTAAAGACTAAATTAAGTCTAAAATTAAGACTAAAATAATGATGAGGCTTTTGATAGAAATAGGAAAATTTGAAAGAGAGTGTGATTTTAGAAGAAAGAAAATAGGTTCAAATAAAAATATCAAGGCAATCAATAAAAATTAATGTGAAGGAAGAACCAGATTTTTGAACTAGTAGAACCAGATTTTTGTAATACTGCTTAGAGCTGCATTACAAAGCAGTAATCATTACAAAAATCTTGTCCTTCTTAAGAAATAGAATGGTGGATCAGTGAAACATATCAGGCACACAATACACAGTAGTAAATGACCATAGCAACCTAGTGTTTGACAAACTCAAAGAAACAAGCTTTTGTGACAAAAATTCACTATTTGATAAAAAAAAAATTGCTGGGATAATTGGCAGAAACTATGTACAAGTAACATCACACTATAAATTAAGATAAAGTCAAATGGGTTCATGATTTAGATATTAAACTGGATAATATAAACAAATCAGAGAAGCATAGAAAATTTTAACCATCAGATTAATGAATAAGAGGAGAATTTATGAGCAAATACAAGATAGAGAAATTGCAAAATATGAATGGATAATTTTGATTATATTGAATTAAACTATTTTTGCACAAACAAAAGCATTGCAGTCAAGATTAAAATAAATGAAAAAATCTAGGAGAAAATTTTTACAATGAGATTCTTTGATAGATGTCTCATTTCTCAAAAATATAGAAAACTGAGTGAAATTTATAAAAGCAAATTATTCCAAAATTAATAAATGGTCAAAGGATCTAAACAGGCAGTTTTCAGAAGAAGAAATCAAAGCTATGAATGATCATAGGAAAAAACACTCTAAACTCACTATTGATTAGGCAAATACAAATTAAAACAACTCTGAGATATCACCTAACATGAATCAGCTAGACTAATATGACAGAAAAAAGAAAATGACAAATATTGGAGGGAGTATAAAATAGGTTCATCAATAGTGTTGGTGGAGTTGTGAACTGAACTAATCATTTTGAGAACAATTTTAGAACTATGTCCAAAGGGTTATAAAATTGTGTATTTGGCCAAACAATATCATAGGGTCTACATCCCAAAGAGATAAATAAAAAGGAAAAAGCCCTATGTATTAAACTATTTATAGGAGGGATACTAGCACATCATTGCTTATAGCAGCAGGAAAACTAGCACCCTAGTCACAGTTCCCAAAAGGGAAAAGAAGGGTTGTGATCACTCATAAACCAGGGTGCTGTATAGGAAAGTAGTAAACATACCTCTTCCTAGATCATACCACCTTGGGAGAATTGAAATCTTACAGGCCTCCAGAATTACCTCTGAAAAGAATTGCACAAAACACTTTAAGATTGGAATAGTGCCTTCTCCCCTCTATAAGGAGAGCCCCACTTTAGCATAGAGTTAAAATTCAAAAAATTGGCTGAAAAAAATGAGCTAACAACAACAAAAAAAAATCCTGACTATAGAAAGTTATCATGATATTACAGAGAATTAAAACACAAACAGGAAAAAAAATAGCAATCAAAATTTCCATATCCAAAGCCCTAAAGCCTTAAAGAAAACTATGAATTGGCTGCTACAAAAGACTCAAAAAAGGATTTTAAAAATCAAGTAAGATAGGTAAAGGATTAACTGAGAAGAGAAATAGAAGTGATTCAAGAAAATCATGGGAAGAAAGTTATTTTGGCAAAGAAGGCTCACACATAAAAAAATGAAAAACAAAAAAAACAAAAAAAAAAAAACATCTTTTAAAAAAGAACCGGCCAATAAGAGACACATAAATTCAATGAAGAAAAGGATACCTTGAAAAGCAGAATTGGCCATATGGGGAAAAAAAGGTACAAAAATGCTCTAAGAAAAAGAACTCCAACAGTAGATTGGTCAAATAGAACAGGAAGCACAAAAGCTCAGTGAAGGATTTCTTAAAAATTAGAATTGGGCAAAAGGAAACTAATGAGTTCAAGAGACATAAAGAAACAATAAAACAAAATAAAAGAATGGACAAAAAGGAATGAAATGTGAAATATTTCATTGTCAAAACACCTGATCTAGAAAGTAGATTCAGAAAAGATAATAAGATTTATTGGAGTACCTGAAAACCATGGTAAAAAAAAAAAAGGAAGCCTAGACATCATCTTTCAAAAATTATTAAAGAAAGCTGCCTTTATAATATAGAGCCAGAAGGTAAAATAGAAAAGGAAAGTATCTATTGATCATCTCCTGAAAAAAATCCCAAAATGAAAACTCACAGGAATATTATAGCCAATTTCTAGAATTCCTAGGTCAAGGAAAAATATTGCAAACTGTAAAAAAAGGACCAATTCAAATATCATGAAGCCACAGTCAAGATAACACAAAATTTATCAGCTTCTACATTAAAGTATTGAAAGGTTTGGAATATGATATTCTGCAGTGCAAAAGAGCTAGGATCACAATGAAGAATCATCTACCTAGCAAAACTGAATATAAGTATTCATGGGGGAATGGAAGAAGAATGGATGTTCCATGAAATAGAAGATTTTCAAGCATTTATTATGAAAAGACCTGAGCTTAATAGAAATTTTGACTTTAAAATACAAGAATCAAAAGAAGCATAAAAAGATAAGAGAAAGAGGAAAAAAAGGAAAAAGAGAAAAAAGAAATTCTATAAACAATCTATAGAAAAAGACTTATGAGAGAAGGGCTTCAGAAGTCATCTAGTTCAATCTGTACCCAACAAAGAATGTCATCTAGAAGTAATCATTCAGCCCTTACTTGAAAATTCCTAAGGTGGAAGAGTAATCCATTCCATTTTGAAGCGGCCAATTCCATTTCTATTTAACTTTTCATGCATTCTCAGATGTTGGAAGATTTTATTTGTGTTAAAAATAAATGTTTCACTCCATCCTCATTCATTTGCTCTTAGTTCAACTCTTGACAACTCTATTTCCTCTTCAGTATGACACTTCTTTTAACACTTGAATCCAGGGATCACAATTTAAAATCTTTTCTTCAGGTTAATATCCCCAGTTTCTTTAAATGACCCCTGTAAAACATTTTCTTCATTCATCACAGCATTCGAGGTATCCTCTTCTAGACATGATTTTTCTTTATTGTATCTTTCCTACAATGTTACAAATTAAACAGAATCCTCTTAGATAGAGCCAGACCAGGGTAAAGTACAGTTGTACTATCTTTATTTCTCATTTTGAATTCTATGTCCTTTCATAATGCAGCTTTAGATACCAATCATTTTGGACTGTTTTGTTTTGCTTTGTCTTGCTTTTGGCTGTCACAATACACTCTTGAAATTTATGAGGAAAGATACTACATATCCCAGTGAGAGAAAGAAAGAAATCTGTAAGTTGGTGGAGACCTAAAAGTCATCTACTTGATTAAAAATGAGTTATATTTGATTTAAAAACATATTTTTTAGAAATTATTTTCCACATATGCCCCTGTACTTATGAAATTGAATTATTGAACTCAAATTTATAATTATTCATATTAAATTTCTTTTTTTTAATTTTATTTATTTATAATTTTTTCACAGTATATATGCATGAGTAATTTTTTTATAATATTATTCCTTGTATTCATTTTTCCAAATTATCCCCTCCCTCCCTCTACTCCCTCCCCTAGATGACAGGCAATCCCATACATTTTACATATGTTACAGTATAACCTAGATACAATATATGTGTGTAAATACCATTTTCTTGTTGCACATTAAGTATTAGATTCCAAAGGTATAAGTAACCTAGGTAGATAGACAGTAGTGCTAACAATTTACATTCACTTCCCAGTGTTCCTTGTCTGGGTGTAGTTGTTTCTGTCCATCATTGATCAACTGGAAGTGAGTTGGATCTTCTTTATGTTGAAGATATCCACTTCCATCAGAATACGTCTTCATACAATATTGAAGTGTACAGCGATCTTCTGGTTCTATTCATTTCACTCAGCATCAGTTGATGTAAGTCTCTCCAAGCCTCTCTGTATTCCTCCTGCTGGTCATTTCTTACAGAGCAATAATATTCCATAACCTTCATATACCATAATTTATCCAACCATTCTCCCATTGATGGACATCCATTCATCTTCCAGTTTCTAGCCACTACGAAAAGAGCTGCCACAAACATTTTGGCACATACAGGTCCCTTTCCCCTTCTCAGTATTTCTTTGGGATATAAGCCCAATAGCAGCAATGCTGGATCAAAGGGTATGTACAGCTTGGGCATAGTTCCAAATTGCTCTCCAGAATGACTGGATTCTTTTACAACTCCACCAAGAATGTATTAGTGTCCCAGTTTTCCCACATGATCTCCAACATTCATCATTATGTGTTCCTGTCATCTTAGCCAATCTGACAAGTGTGTAGTGGTATCTCAGAGTTATCTTAATTTGCATTTCTCTGATCAGTAGTGATTTGGAACACTATTTCATAAAAGTGGATATAATTTCAATTTCATCATCTGAAAATTGTCTGTTCATATCCTTTGACCATTTATCAATTGGAAAATGGTTTGATTTCTTATAAATTAGAGTCAGTTCTCTATATATTTTGGAAATGAGACCTTTGTCAGAACCTTTAACTTTAAAAATATTTTCCCAATTTGTTACTTCCCTTCTAATCTTGTTTGCATTAGTATTGTTTGTACAGAAACTTTTTAATTTGATGTAATCAAAATCTTCTATTTTGTGATCAATAATGATCTCTAGTTCTCCTCTGGTCATAAATTCCTTCCTCCTCCACAGCTCTGAGAGGTAGACTATTTTCTGTTCCTCTAATCTATTTATGATCTCATTCTTTATGCCTAAATCATGGACCCATTTTGATCTTATCTTGGTTTATGGTGTTAAGTGTGGATCCATATCTAATTTCTGCCGTACTAATTTCCAGTTTTCCCAACAGTTTTTTCCAAATAATGAATTTTTATCCCTAATGTTGGTACCTTTGGGTTTGTCAAAAATTAGATTGCTATAGATATACCCTTTTTTGTCCTTTGTATCTAATCTGTTCCACTGATCTACAGGTCTATTTCTTAGCCAGTACCAAATGGTTTTGGTGACTGCTGCTACATAATATAGCTTTAGATCAGATACACTTAGACCACCTTCCTATGACTTTTTTTTTCATTAGTTCCCTTGGAATTCTTGACCTTTTATTCTTCCATATGAATTTTGTTGTTATTTTTTCTAGGTCATTAAAATAGTTTCTTGGGAGTCTGATTGGTATAGCATTAAATAAATAGATTAGTTTGGGGAGTATTGTCATCTTTATTATATTCGCTCGGCCTATCCAAGAGCACTGAATGTCTTTCCAATTATTTAAATCTGACTATTTTTGTGGCAAGTGTTTTGTAATTTTTCTCATATAATTCCTGACTATTCTTTGGTAGATGGATTCCCAAATACTTTATACTCTCAACATTTGTTTGGAATGGAATTTCTCTTTGTATCTCTTGCTGTTGCATTTTGTTGGTGATATATAAAAATGCTGAGGATTTATGTGGATTTATTTTGTATCCTGCCACTTTGCTAAAATTCTGAATTATTTCTAATAGCTTTTTAGCAGAGTCTTTGGGGTTCTCTAAGTATACCATCATGTCATCTGCAAAGAGTGATAGTTTGATTTCCTCATTTCCTACTCTAATTCCTTGAATCTCTTTCTCGGCTCTTATTGTCGAGGCTAGCGTTTCTAGTACTATATTGAATAGTAATGGTGATAGTGGGCAACCTTGTTTCACTCCTGATCTTACTGGGAAAGGTTGCAGTTTATTTCTATTGCATATTATGCTTACTGACGGTCGTAAATATATGCTCCTGATTATTCTAAGGAATAGTCCATTTATTCCTATACTCTCAAGCGTTTTTAGTAGGAATGGATGTTGGATTTTATTAAATGCTTTTTCTGCATCTATTGAGATGATCATATGGTTTTTATTAATTTTATTATTAATATGGTCAATTATACTAATAGTTTTCCTAATATTAAACCAGCCCTGCATTCCTGGTATAAATGGTACTTGATCATAGTGTATTATCCTGGGGATGATTTTCTGAAGTCTTTTTGCTAATATCTTATTTAAGATTTTAGCATCAATATTCACTAAGGAAATTGGTCTATAATTTTCTTTCTCAGTGTTTGATCGACCTGGTTTAGGTATCAGTACCATGTCTGTGTCATAAAAGAGTTTGACAGGACTCCTTCATTCCCTATTTTTTCAAATAGTTTATATAGCATTGGGGCTAATTGTTCTTTAAATGTTTGGTAGAACTCACATGTAAATCCATCTGGTCCAGGGGATTTTTTCCTGGGGAGTTGATTAATAGCTTGTTCTATTTCTTTTTCTGAAATGGGACTATTTAACTAATTTGTCTCCTCCTCTGTTAATCTAGGAAGCCTATATTTTTGGAGAAAGTCATCCATTTCACTTAAGTGATCAAATTTATTGACATAAAGTTGGGCAAAGTAACTCCTTATTATTTCTCTAATTTCCTCTTCATTGGTGGAAAGATCCCCCTTTCCATTTGTAAGACTAACAAGTTGATTTTCCTCTTTCCTTTTTCTGATCAGATTTACCAAAGGTTTATCTATTTTATTGGCTTTTTCATAAAACCAGCTCTTGGTTTTATTTATTAATTCAATAGTTTTTTTTTTTTTTTACTTTCAATATTATTTATTTCCCCTTTTAATTTTTATATTTCAAGTTTGATTTTTGGTTGGGGGGTTTTAATTTGGTCTTTTTCTAGCTTTTTAAGTTGCAGTTCCAATTCGTTCATCTTCTCTTTCTCTATTTTCTTCTAATAAGCCTCTAAAAATATAAAATTTCCCCTTATTACTGCTTTAGCTGCATCCCACAGATTTTGGTAAGATGTCTCATCATTGTCATTATCTTGGGTGAAATTATTATTTGTTTCTATAATTTGCTGTTTCACTCAGTCATTCTTTTTTTTTTATGTCTCTAGGACTTTTATTTATCATTATTTTTAAAAAATACATTTTGTTACTATTTTATATATGTAATTATCAATGTAGCAGTATATGGATACAATTAAAAAGTAAATGATAATCAAAGACACTTTCTGTATAATATTTCTCCTTCTTTTCCTCCCTCTACTTCCATTGCTTCCTTCCTCCCTTCCTGCCTCTCCTCCTTCCTGTCCTTTCCTCTTCTCTTTCCCCTCCCCTTTTCCCTGGCCTCTCTCTCTTATAAGTGCCCACATTGAAAAACAAATTGCCTCTCATAGCCCAAACAACACTCTTCTTTCCAGATTCCTAAAAATTGATGTAAATCTTGGGAGAAAAACATTATATGATTTTGTATTCATGAAAACTGAAAAGGCATGTCAGATAAATAAATCCTCTAAATAGATAATATGTCTCCTTTAAAAGAATACAACTATTTTGAAATCTATTCAGTTTATATAATTTGTTTCCCCCAAGATTTCTATCACTAGTCCAACAACAGTGTCTTCCTCCTTATTGATCATAATAAGATTTAGAGTACCAATTTGTTATTCACATCTGCTGAGTCTTAAGACATCAAATTTTCAGGAGAGGAAATTATCCTTTTTTCAGGTGACCTACTTTTTTTTTTATTATATATATATATATATATATATATATATATATATATATATATATATATATATATATATATATATATATATATATATATATATTTTATAATATTATCCCTTGTATTCATTTTTCCAAATTACCCCCCCTCCCTCTATTCCCTCCCCCCGACGACAGGCAATACCATACATTTTACATGTGTTACAATATAATCTAGGTACAATACATGTGTGCGAATATCATTTTCTTGTTGCACAATAAACATTAGAATCCGAAGGTACATGCAACCTGGGCAGACAGATATTAGTGCTAACAATTTTCATTCCCCTCCCAGTGTTTCTTCTCTGGGTGTAGCTACCTCTGTCCATCATTGATCAACTGGAAGTGAGTTGGATCTTCTTTATGTTGAAGATTTCCACTTCCATCAGAATACATCCTCATACAGTATTGTTGTTGAAGTGTACAGTGATCTTCTGGTTCTGCTCATTTCACTCAGCATCAGTTGATTTAAGTCTTTCCAGGCCTCTCTATATTCCTCCTGCTCACTCAGTCATTCTTTAAGAGATTATTCAGTTTCCAATTGCTTTTTGGTTTATTTACCCCTAACTTCTTACTGAATGTAGCTTTTATTGCATTGTGATCTGAGAAGAAGGCATTTATTATTTCTGCCTTTCCTACATTTAGTTTTGAGATCTTTATGTCCTAATATATGGTCAATTTTTGAATAGGATCCATGAACTGCTGAGAAGAAAGTATATTCCTTTCTATCGCCATTCAGTTTCTCCAAAGGTCTATCATACCTAGTTTTTCTAATGTTTTATTTACTTTTTAAATTTCTTTCTTATTTGTTTTGTGGTTTCATTTGTCTAAATTTGAGAGTAAAAGGTTTAGGTCTCCCACTATTATAGCTTTACTGTCTATTTCTTCTTGCAATTCTCTTAACTTTTCCTTTAGAAAGTTAGATGCTATACCACTTGGTGCACATATGTTTAGCATTGATATGGCTTCATTTTTTATACTACCTTTTAGCAGGATATAGTTTTCTTCCTTATCTCTTTTAATTAGATCAACTTCTGCTTTTGCTTGATCTGAGATAAGGATGGCTACCCCTGCTTTTTTGGCTTTACCTGAAGCATAATAGATTCTGTTCCAACCTTTTACCTTTACTCTTTATGTATCTCCCTGCTTTAAGTGTGTTTCTTGTAAATAACATATTGTAGGGTTCTGACTTTTGATCCAGTCTGCTATCCATCTCCGTTTGATGGGAGCGTTCATCCCATTCACATTTACAATTAAAATTATTAATTCTGTATTTCCTGCCATCATATTATCCCCAGATTATGCTTTTTCCTTTCACCCCCCTGAACCCTTTCCCCTATATTTAATTTATAGACCCCACTTGTGACGCGCAGCCCTCCCTTTTTTAGTATCCCTCCCCCCTCCTTCTAAGTACCTTCCCTTATTCCCCTTTTCCTTTCGCCTTTTCCTCTCCCCCTTTTTAATGAGGTGAGAGAAAATTCTCTGAAAAACAAATATGACAATTATTTACTCTTTGAGCTCTTCTGATGACAGTAAGATTCACACAATGTTTCTCCCCCTCTCTAAATTCCCTCAGATATGGTATATTTTCTATGCCTCTTCCTGGGATGTAGTTTCCCTCTTTTCATCACTTCTTCCCCTTTTTCTGATAGTACCCCCTTCCCTTTACTACTCCCTCCCTTTTTTTATATCAGTAAAATCAAATTATCCATGCAGACTTTCTATATATCCACAACAGAGATACAGTTTTCAAGGGTTCTATGTACCTTTTTCTGTTTCTCTTCAGTCTTGTGGATATAGATCAAATTTTTTGTTTAAGTCTGGTTTTTTTCTTAGAAACATATGGAATTCCTCTATTTCATTGAATGACCATCTTCTTCCATGGAAAAAGATGCTAAACTTAGCTGGGTAGTTTATTCTTGGTTGCAATCCTTGATCTTTTGCATTTCGGAATATCAGGTTCCAGGCCCTTCGATCCTTTAATGTGGAGGCAGCCAGATCTTGGGTGACCCTTATTGTGGCCCCTTGATATTTGAATTGATTTTTTTTAGCTGCTTGCAATATTCTTTCCTTTGTGTGGTAATTCTGCAGCTTAGCCACAATATTCCATGGAGTTTTTTTTTTTAAGGGTCTTTTTCAGAAGGTGTTCAATGAATTCTTTCCACACCTACTTTCCCTTCTGTTTCTATTATCTCTGAACAGTTCTCTTTGATGATTTCCTGTAAAATAGAATCTAGGCTCTTTTTTTGGTCATAGTTTTCGGGAAATCCAATGATCCTCAGATTATCTCTCCTAGATCTATTTTCCAGGTCTATAGATTTTCCCAGTAAGTATTTGATGTTATTCTCCAGCTTTTCTTTTTTTTTTTTTTTTTTTTTCGTTTGACTGATTCTTGGGTTCTCAATGAATCATTCATTTCTATTTTGCTCTACTGAATTTTTTTCCATTTTCCTAATTTTTTTAGAGAATTATTTTCTTTTTCCAATTCAGAAATCCTATTTTCTTGAGACTTTTTTATCTTTTCCAATTCAGAAATCCTACTTTCTTTAGAATTTTTATCTTTTCCAATTCAGAAATCCTACTTTCCTCTGATTTTTTAACCTCTTCTAATTCACAAATTTTGTTTCCCTGAATCCCCTGTGAATTCTTTATTTTTTCCAACTCAAATTTCAGAATGTTGTTATTCTCTATCACAGCTTCTCTTTCCTTTCCCCATTTTTCTTCAAACTCTCTTAATTTTTTAATAGTCTCTTCTAGGAGAGAGTTAAGTGACAGGGGCAGGATCGTTCCCCTTTAGGCTGTTATCTGCTGACTCTCTGCTATTAACTTCCTCGGGGTTAGATACCAGCTCTTTCTCTGTGTAGAAGGAATCAATGGTTCTTTTTTGCTTTTTATTCATATTTTAAAAATCTTTGGGGGTCTGTCCTTGGGGTAAGAAATTATTTATTTATTTCTTTACCAGCTTCCTCCCAGACCGGATGGATGCCGTAGTTCCTGTGCCTGAGCTAAGAGAAAGCTCTGGGAGAGAGTTCCCCTCCCCCCCCCTGGAAGTGCCTCAGGGGTGATTAGTAAGCCTGTGGCTGCGGCTGCCATATGAGGGTTGCCTAGTGAAGGACCCCCGCTGTGTGTCTTAGCGACTTCCCTGAGGTGTAAGACTGAACAGTAAAGGTGACACAAAGCCCAGCAAATGCCTCCCGTGGGGCGTGGATGTCAGCAGCTGACGTGAAAAGCCCCTGTGCTCAAACTGGAAGTGTCTGCCCAGAAACCACGGTCCCTATTCCAAGATTTCCGTTTTTCTGGGACTTCAGTGGCTGAGTTCCACAGCCTCCAGCTGAGCCAGGCACTATGCGAATTAGATGTTCCCTTGGGCCGTGTCCCTGCTTTTCAAGCTCTTAACTACTCCCAGGTGAAGCCCCAGACAGCCGAAGTCAGCTGCACCCGCAGTGCCGAGGTCTGTTAGATCACTCCCAGATTGGGGTGGTTCTAGTATCTGGCTTTATATTTTAAAGTGGCTTGATTTCTCTTCTGAACTGCTGTTTTATAAGCAGAGAAGAGCTATCAGCCTGTGTCAGATTCTTCTATCTCAGTGGCTTCTCTGATCCCAGAGTTCTCCCCAGCGCGGTCAGCACAGTATGCTAGCACCCAACTGTCTGTGCTGTCCTCTTTTTTTTCCTCCCCTGGGAACTGACCTTTTCTGTTGAAACTCCAGATTCTCTTCAGCTGGTAAGTCGTGCTTCCAGTCCTTGTGGTTTCTATCAGTCCAGCGTTATTTTTGAGGCTGATTTAACTGATTGGCATTGAGGGAAGAAGGGAGCTTACAGAATCTTCTCCACCATCTTGGCTCCACACCTTAAATTTCTTTTTATTCAAATTAAGCATCAGTTTTACCTAACTTTTAGATTTCCCTAATATTATTTATACAATGAATTCAATGGGGTAACAATAAAAATACTATTAAAATCATCTCTGATATTCCCTTTATTACTCTCTTTTGTTTATTAAGGATATCATTTGTATGTGTGTGTTGACTAATCTCATAAATAGTTTAATAAATAGAATCTTATAAAGTTCATACATTTTATCAACCAGGTATTGGTTTTGCCCATAATGACTTATGAAACAGACTACAAAAATCACCTAACATTGTAGTTTTCTTCTTTCCAGTAGTAGCAGAAAAAAAACAAGTGATACTAAGAATCTTACAGTTCATAGGTCATTTCCAAGTATAATTTAATTCTTTGTACTCTTACTATATCATCTTTGTCTAGTAACTGAGAAGTTGATTGACATTGTGGGAAAAACTAAATTACATTTTATATGAAACATAATTATTGCTAAATGGAAGGACTATTTATAATTTTTCCACAGAGAGATGAAGATTTGGAAGAGTTAGTTTTGTTGCAATATTCATGATGAATGTGAATCAGCAGACCACCATTAAGATAATACAGTCAATATTCTAGCATCAATTATAGAGAGTGAAGATTTTGTGGAGAATATGACAATAGCCTTCAAGTTAAGTTAAAATACTAATATTTTTGAGGATTTCAAAGATAATCAATTAAAAAGCCAAATAAATAATACTCATGCCTATTCAATATATCTATTTTCTTTAAGAGAAGAATCAGAGGACACTGGACATGGTAAAAACTAGATGAAATTGGATGGGTTTTGTTGCTATTGTTGTTATTTTAAATGAAACTGACAAGAAATAAGAAATGACTGGCTGTTTAAAAAAGGGGATCATTTATCAAAACTTTGATGCTCTGACTTCTCAAAATAGTTAAGACAAATAGAAAATAAGACATAAGCAACTTACTTTTGACTGAGATTGGATTTTTTAGTCTTCAGTTCATATGAATGACAAACCAAATAAAGTCATTTTCCCAATGTATCCAGTCAGCTTCACCAAATCCAAGTTATAACCAAGTATATTTAGAGATTGTTTGATGTCTTTATATTCAGCAGTCCAAAATATATACACGTACCATTCCAAAAATGAGGAACCTTATATGTAAACATGATTTAATGTATTATCTGGTTAATCTAATAATGTAATCAAAGCATTAATAGCTGTCCATTTAATTTTATGAAGCATATGGTTTTCTCTTTTTCCTGACTTTAATTGGGTTATTTGGAATTTCAGAGAGAAGGATTTGTCATTTGTTTATGGTCTCTCTTTATGAATTGACTAGAAGAATGTGAAGTATAATTAGAAAAATCATTGGCTGCTCAATTGCTCAGCCTACACTTTTCAAAGTAATGTGAGTTAAAAAGGTTAGGGAGGGTAGTAGAAGCATCTCACTAACATGGAGTTCTGTTTATGGGAATACATCAGCATATGGAGAGCACATTATTTTAGTGAAAGCATATGCTTAAGTTTATATTTTTGTTTTAGAAAGCTATAGAAAGAAAGTAACAGAACACATCATCTAGATGTAGTATTTAGCATATTGCAATCTGGCATTGCTGACTTTAATTAGGCTATCTCAGTTAAAAATCAACTGGACAGTGGGGAAAATCCCCACATGATTGGGAGTCAAATGTCCTAGATTTGAATTGTGACTCTACAACTCTGTCACCTTCCTTCTTTGAGATTAGTTTCTTAGCTTTGAAATTCGAAGTTTGAACTTCTGAGGTAACTTCTATTTCTTACAACCTCTCAGTGGGTATAAGGATGATTTTAAAAATTGTTTGGGGGACTGGATCTTAACTAAATATTGAACACTTTACCTGTATTTCTATTGTCTCCTCTTGTCTTCGATTGTACCCAATTTTTCAGCAACAAATGAAATGATTTCCTTGTCTTGATTGTGAAATTGACCTACTGTTGATTAAAGTAAAACATATATTATTTTTATTACTAATTACTAATGACTACTATTATTACTAATAGTAGTAATAATAACTTGAATTTATATAGTTGGTTGGGGTTTTAAAAACACTGGAAGATAGGTACTATTATTAATTTTCATCTTATACATTAAGAAACTAAAGCAGAAAATATTAAATGATTTGCCCTGGATCACATGGCTGGAATATGAAGCACACACTTACTAACTGTGAGATCCAAAGCAAGCTATTAAATACTATTTATTATTATTCTTTCTCCTCTTCCTCTCTTCCTCATTGTTCTCCTTTCCTTCTCCTTTCTTTCTTCCTCTTACAATTATTACTACTATTATAACTTCTTTTCCTCCTCCTCCTCCTATTACTACTACTACTACTACTACCTCTATTATATTATGACCAGTCTCTTCCAGTTTAGCTAACTTGATGTTTAGGCAATCAGAGTTATAATAGTAGCCTTTTCAACTCTGTAGGACATGGCAGAATTTATCTAATAGTGGAATAGTTTCCAGGAGCTTAACATTAAGTAGTCTTTCAAGATAAAATAATTGTTGTTTAATCAATCAGTTGTCTGACTCTTTGTGATCACATTTGGGGTTTTCTTGTGAAAGATATTGGATTGATTTATAATTTTTTTATCCAGTTTATTTTACAGAAAAAGAAACTAAGGCAGTGTTAAGTGACTTACCCAGTGTCACAAAATTTAGGCCATATTTGAACTCAGATCCCCTGAACTCTAGGCTTAGTACTGTATCCACTTTACCCCTAGATATTCCTACAATATAACTAAGGTTGTTAAAAATCATATTTTTTTAAAAGCACAAATTTATACAAAATATACCACAAAGTGGGAAATAGATAGTAGGGAATAGTCACATCTTAGTTTCCTTACCTATAAAAATAAGGTCATTGAATTAGCAGAGTTTGAAATTCTTTTTTAGCTCTAAATCTAAAGCTTTTTAAAAATTTCAAATACCCATACCTGGACAAGAATCCTCTTTATATACAACAGGGGGTCATCCAGTCTCTGCCTGAAGATTTGTAGCAAGAGGAAACTCACTTCTTCCTGCTTGACATAGCCCATTTCATTTGTGGATAATTGATTCAATGTTTAAGTAATTTTACTTACAGTAATGCTAAAGTTATTTTAATGTAACTTCTACTTTAGGAAGCTAAATAAAATATATTTAATCTCTCTACCATGTATTTGCCTTTTGAATGTGTTTCACTTAAGTCTTCTCTTCTCAGTAGTCTTCATGCAAGAGGTAGGGAATAAAAAAGATAAAACAAGGCTGTTCCATTCTCAATGAACTTATATTCCACTTGGGTAGACAATATAAATGAATGAAAAAAAATTAAGTAGCCATCAGAAGAGTTTTAAAAAACAGCTTCAGTTCTCATCATTTAAAAAAACATGAACATCCTGATTTTATTCCTTAAAGAGTTGAGTAGATATATAAATTTATCAAATTAACCAGTTAATTTCCAAGTCTCAGAAATCCTTTTGCATAGCCTAATTAACTGAATTTAGTAAATTGATGGAAGTAAAATGCAGGGTCAGCAGAGACTTATTATAAAGCTACATTTTGCCTGCAGCAAATTAAATATCTGTAATGTTCTCCATCTCCTCTTTGGGTCTAAGATTTTTTGTGAAAAAATAGAAAAAAAGACACATGTTCTTTTGTTAAACCAGGCTCCATCTTTTGTAAGTGGCTCTTTCTACAATGCTTATTACTAAATAGTTTACACATAGAACATGTAAGGGAGTATTTCCCCCTCCTACTTCAACTTCTGCATTTGGTAGGGAAACACATCAAAACAACAAAAGACAGATGCTATAATTGCTTAGGGGTATTATCATTTTCAGTGTGACAGATCAAATCTGGAGGCTTAAAAATAAACCAAATAAGCATTCCCTCCCCTCAACAGCATGGACTCAGTAATTGCTTATTTTTCCAGAGTTCGTTGGAAAGTCAGCAGTTAGAACAAAGTGCTTCAAGTCTTGTCACTAAACATAAATTGCATAACCAAGCTTTGTTTGGCTTCCTTTTCACTTAGGCTGACTTTTGCTACCTAGGTAAAAAAAAAAAAAAAAATCATCTGAAGGGCAGAAGAGGATTTAGGCACTGAACTGGGACTCTAAGGAGAAACTATTTCTCTCTCAAGTAAACAGATCTTTTAAAAAAAGACAGCCCCAAGACTTGGGAGAACAGTTATAGTGTATAGTATGTACCATACCCAATAATACAAATCAAGGGTCCTCAAATGCAAAAAAAAGAAGTCATCATTGATGGGAAGAAAAGTGAAAATACTTTTTTTTACAATATTGGCTTTCCAACATAGATCTACCACTCACCATTTTCAAAGTTGTAGCTGGCTTAGGGCTCTGAAATACCCTGTTCCCATACACACACAGACTCCTGATCTCCTTTTCTACCACTGGCTTTCCTCTCATTCTTGTCTATGTCTGAAGCAATTTTCAGCAAGGACATTGCTGAAATGCTTTATCTCTTATTATTTTCCCAGAGGAGTCCCTGATCTCAGGGGCAGTGGTGGTCCCATCACTTTTTTTATGTTCCTGTTTCTGATCTCTGATCCTATTTGAGTCTCCACAAACTATTATGACCTTTATAGCTGAAGCAATTTTTCATCCAATATTTTGAAGTTAAAGGGTTGAAAGTGTCCTAAGAAGAAATGCATGACAAGAGTGCATGCTACCCTAGAATCAGATCAGCCCCAAACCTTGAGAAGAAGGAAAGTGGATGGTTGGAGAGCAGAATAAAACTAGGAGGTGGAAGAAGAAGGAGACCAGAAAGGCAGGATTAGTCATTTTTTTAGTGATTTCAACTTTTAAACCTTTCATTGGTATAGGTAATTCCTAGTGAGGAAAATCCATCTGCCAAAACAAGTCAACAAAAACATTTTCCCCACTTCCCAATGACTACATTTCTTTGGACTTCTCCTTCAGATCCTTGGGAATCTTATTATCAATAACATCTTCATCTCTGCAAGATGATATTAACCTTTGTACTCATGCCCCATCAGTATCATCAAATCCTCTGATTAGAAAATGGAGTGATAATCTTTTCCCAAAATCACCATTTAAGGAGAAGAGCTGGGACAGAATCTCTTTACTTCCTATACCCGTAGGAATTCCTTGGAATTTTCCATTATGCCCCCAGACTGAATAGCTTCTTCCCTACTGCTTAATTTCTATATATACACACACTTTCAGCTTTCTTTTGTGTGTTGTCTTCCCCCATTAGATTGCTAGATTGGCCTCATTGAGGACACAAAATATCTTCTTTTGTATTTGTATCCCCAGTGCTTAGTGCAATGTCTGTGACATGAAAGAGGCTTAATAAATTTTTATTTATTTATTTATAGACAACTTTGAAATCTTAGAGAAGTGTCTGAATCACTAAGAGCCTAAGCAACTTGTCTAGTATGTGTCAAAAGTGAGACTTCCTTAGTCCATGAACAGCTTTCCATGTATCACTCCAGGCTACCTTTGTCTCACAGGACTGATAACTATTTAAAATACCATCTCAGGAAAGAGGCAACTACCAGAAAGAGTGACAGAAAAGTGGAAGAGAGAATCAATTTCAAAGCTTCCCAAGGCATCCCTCTCAGCAGTCTACCATTCCTAAGTCAGAACAATATCCCAGGGAACCTTGTCTCAGTACTTTTCCTTTTACAACTAGCCTCTGAGGATCAGTTTTAGAACTGAAGTTAATTGCTGAAGAAGAGTAGAATATGGCCTGTTATAATGGTAACTTGGAGCTTCCCTATAACGGTATTGAAAATGACACTTTCATTGAGGGGGAAAAAAAAGACTTCATCAAACTCTGGTGGGCTATGAGAAAAGGGAACTGGAGGCAAGAACCAGAGAGCCCTCATTGTTTTGCTGAGTTTTCTAAAGAGAAAGGATGTTTTTAGTAAGCATTTTTTTTAGTAAAAATGACATAGAAAATTGACTGCTGTTATTGTTGTTGTTATTCAACTTTTGTTTTCAAAGAAGACTAAGGGCATCAAGGGTAATGTAATGTAATGGAACCAAAAGGCCTCAAATTATTGAGGAATTATATAAGGGAATATATATCCCAAGCAAGTGATAAAGATGGACAAAAGCTTACTGGGAAGGAAGGATATTTAAACTAAGGTTTGCCTCAATAAACAAATACTTCATAATAAAGAACTTGAATTAAAATCTTTTGAAAAATATGAATATATGACAAAATTATCTAAGGTTTGATGAAATAACAATTCCCAATTCCAAGAACTTCAAGAATGGTTAAGAAGAGATATAAAATCATTTAGTAAAATTAACAAAAAATAATTTGAGGAAAAAATGTTAGTTTATCCAGAGATTAATGAATATAGAACAAAAGTCAGAAATAGTCTGTATGATAGGACAGTATTTGAAGAATAAAAAACAACTGAATTGATTTTTTTAAAAGTGGAAACAGAAAGTACTGAGTTCAAATGTGGCCTTATACATTTACTAGCTGTGTGAACATGAGCAAGTCATTTAATCCTGATTGCCTCCAAAGAAAAGAACACTGAGAAATCTACAGTATAAGAGTATTGAACATGAAGATAGTGTATAAATAACGTGAGAGGTATTGTCTTCCAGAGGTGGGGGGAATTGCTTTGTGATTATAAAAAATCAAGGGCAACAATTTGGAATATGATACTCTAAAAACCAAAATATAAGATAACCTGAAAAGTTAAAACTAACATAAAAAACCCAAATTGAGCATAAAAAGGGTTATTTTAAAAAACCATGAAAAATAGGAATAGAGAGTATATGAACCAAATGTATTACATATAACATATATGAAACATATATTAGATATTACCTAAAAAAATCAAGATGAATGGCAAAAAGACACTGACAATAACAGTAATAGTATGATAGTTTAATAGATACATAGAAAGTTTTTTTTTAATAAATCATAATACTGATTTATATCTTTAAAAAATTAAAGTAAGTATAAGAAAAAACCCCATTTTTAAAAGATAGTCACTATTGCAGTAGAGAAACACCAAAAATTCCCAGTACAAAGAGATAAAGAAAAAAAAAAAAAGATGCAATATATTCTATGTTTCTACAAATGCTACCGAAAACAGTATGAGAAAGAAATAAAACTAACTGAATAAACATCAATAAAGAAAAGTCAAACTCATTCATCTGTCTCCATGGTATGATTATATATTTGAGAAACTTTAGAAGATCACCAAAGTAATTAATTTAGATAATAGTTCTCTTTAAAAATAGTTTTATACAATATAAACAAAAACCTGGAGAGGTAATAAAAAGAGAAATTCCATTCAAAATAACTATTAAACACAATGAATATCTGGAAATTAATTTATCTACCCCAATAAGATATACACAAATATCTAAAATATATTATTTACAGAAATAAATGAAGACAAAAAAATGGAATACATTCACTGTTACTGGTAGGGCTGTGCCAATACAATGTTCTGGTACTAGATATAAGAGCACTCGGACATACCAGCTCTGCAATTTCTATTTCTAATCTGGACCTCTCTTCTCTGAAATTCAAGAGATCAAGATAAACAGAAATCACCAGAACTGATTATGATAAGAGAGCAGTCTGACCTCAGTGACTTGAAGTCTATATTTCCATTCCATTCAGAAAGACTTTCCAAAGTGAAATGAATTAGAAAGAACTATATTTTCAAGTGCATTTGTAGACAACCAGGTTCTATTTAAAAATATGTTCTATTGAAACCTTTTTGTCTTTGCACCATATTCATCACTTCAATCTCACCCATCTTCTCTTCTTATGCCTTGCAAAGATTGAATTTTCTGTTGTGGGAGAGCAAAAAATGAAGCAAAAGCAAAAGGAAATGAAATGAAAAAGCAAATAATATTCAATATGATATATATGTCAAGGAGATACAGTATTCTATTCTAGTAGTCCTCTGACTCTTCCATGATATGAGAGAAAACACTAGAAAAAATAATAAAATTAATTTAGAATAACAAAAGACTTGGAATATCTAGGTAAACAATTAAAGGGGAAGTATAAATGGAGTCATAGAATTACAAACCTCAAACTATATCAAAAAGCTATTTTTAAAATGAAAACTATTGGATACCGATTAAAAAAACAGAAAAGTAGAACTGTTGAGCTGAATGGAAAAGAAATAGGAGCAGTAGAACTCAATAACATAATGTTGAACTCACAAATATGTATTGTAGTGGGGATGATTTTTTCTTCCTTTTAAACACTATTTTATTTTTTTCAAATATATGCAAAGAGTTTTCAACACTTACCTTAGCAAAACCAAATTCTTCTCCCTCTCCTCCCCTTTCTTTCCTGCCCAAGACAACAAGCAAGATGACATAGATTAAATTTGTACAGTTCTTCTAAAGATATTTCCATATCCATCATGCTGAACAAAACAAAAATCAGACCAAAATGGGAAAAATGAGAAAGGGAAAAAAGAAGCAAACAAACAACTACAACAAAAAAGTGAAAGTAGTTTGCTTTGATCTATATTAAGTTGTAATAGTTTTCTGTTTGAATGTGTGTGGATGGCATTTTCCATCACAGATCTATTGGAATTGCCTTGAATCACCTTGTTGCTGAAAAGTGTCAAGTCCATTATAGTTGATCATCCTATAATCTGTTACTGTTTACAGTGTTCTCTTTGTTCTGCTCACTTCACTTAGCACCAGTTAATGTAAATCTTTTCAGGATTTTTCTGGAAAAAAGTCTACTCATTATTTCTTATAGAATAATAATATTCCTTTACATTCATATATAATAACTTATTCAGCCATTCCCCAATTGATGGTCATTCACTCAATTTCCAATTCCTTGCCACTACAAAAATAGCTGCTACAAATATTTTTGCACATGTGGGTCCTTTTCCCTCAATTATGAGATATACATCCAATAGAGACACTGATGGATCAATGGGTATCCACAGTTTTATAGCCCTTTGGGCATAACTCCAAATTATTGTCCAAAAGGGTTGCACCACTTCACAACTCTACCAACAATTAATTAGTGTCCCAATTTTCCCACATCCCCTTCAACATTCATCATTATCTTTTCCTGTCATCTTAGCCAATCTGAAAGGTGTAAATTGATACCTCAGAGTTGTCTTAATTGGCATTTCTCTAATCAAGCATTTTTCATATGACTAGAAATAGCTTTAATTTCTTAATTTAAAAATTGGTAATGACTGCTAGGAAAAATGAAAAGCTGTTTGGCAGAAAAATAAGATTTCTACATTAAACCACAAGCTATAATCAAAATGAATACTTGCCCTACTTATGAAAAAATTCATACCATGAGAAAATTAGAAGATATTGAGTATTTTTCTGAGCTAAGACTAAGTGGAGAAGTATTTAATAAACAAGATATACAAGAAATAACAAAATTTTTAATATGATTGTGAATACACAAAATTAAAAATCTTTTTGATGAACAAAGGATTATAACTGATGATAAAATCAGAAGGAAAAATGTCTCAGGAAAATATATTTGTAGCAAATTCACAAATAAAAGTCAAATATTGGACATATATAGAACTGACACATATCTATAACACTAACAGATTTTTTCTAATACAAAAGTATGTCAAAGTCTTTGAATGATTTTTAAAAGAATCACAATTTTTAAATGAAAACATGAGCCAAATGATTGATAAAAAGAGGAATACAAATTAAAATAGCTCTGTAGTTTCATTTGATAATATGCAAATAGGCAAATATGTCAAAAGATAGAAAAATCAATGTTGTAAGGGGTGTGGGAACACAGATACATAGATGCATTTTGCTGTTGCTGTGAAATAATCCAACCATTGTGTATATCAATCTGGAATTATACAAGAGTAGGGATTAAACTTTTATCTTTCAGTTGATCTTATCGTACTATTATTAAGCATATATCCTAAAATGTCAAAAGCAAAAGATAAATATTTAACATATAAAAACATCTATAGCAGAACTCCCTTGGGGTAGCAAAGTACTAGAAACAAAATAGATATCAATTGATTAGGGGAATGTCAGGGGAAATTATGACAATTGAAAAATCAGTGGAGGTCTGGATAATGAAATATATCTTTCCTATATCAAGCAAGAGTGTCAGGGGACTTGTCTCACTCCTGGTCTTACTGGGAAAGGTTCCAGCTTATCCCCATTGCATATGATGTTTACTGATGGTTTTAAATAGATGTTCCTGACTATTTTAAGGAAAAAATCGATTTATTCCTATACTCTCAAGTGTTTTTATTAGGAATGGATGTTGCATTTTGTCAAATGCTTTTTCTGCATATATTGAGATGATCATGCCATAATGGATGATATGATTTTTTTATTTGTTTGTTTTATAATTTTCTTTGTCACAAGAGAAGATTTAATTTTATTAGAGAGTAAGGTTGAAATGATAACTATGATGGGAAAACAAAAAAAGTACAAATAAGTTGTTTGTCAAAAATGGAACTTGATTGTTCAAAAGACACCTAAAATAAAATATTTTCTAACCCATTTCACTTTTGGAAGAATCTTCCAAATATAATAGAAATTTAAATCTCAAGTCATTGATGTCAAACTGCCCTGTTATCATAGACAGTTGTGGGGATGTCATTTTATCCTGACCTCTTGAATTTCTAAGTTGTGAGATCCAGAATAGAAGTAAATGACTACCCATCTGGCACATATGAATACATACATATTGGCCACCAGAAGGCTGGTGTACAGCCAGTACTCTCTCAGATGATTATAACTGCCAATATCCTCCAGTGATATTGTCAAAATTTTCTCTTTCTCTTTGCTTAATTATATTATCTTTTCTGTGTGTCATATCTATATTCAATGAATGCTGGATCACTTTTATGTCAAATCATCTGTTCTGGAAAATTCTCTATTTCTAAAAGGATATAATCATGGGTCTTTGCAGTTTCTAAGTTGCCCTCTCCTAGTCTTGAGCTATTTCATCTCTTCAGTTCCATCTGTTATTTCATTAATATCTTTGGGGTGCAATGAGTAGCAAACTTCTATCTAGCACAATCAGGAAGAAATAGTTTTAGTGCATAATCTGGGGCTATAAGCCACTGTCACCAGAAGTTCCATGGTAAGATTCCACATACTTTTGGTCCCTCTTCTCTTGTTGATGAATACCTGACTAAGCCAACTGCCTAATACAGGTGTAGAAATTTCCTTTTAATCACTATCAAATTTCTGATGATCAGTTTGCATCCTTTAAACTCATTTTTCCCAATATTTTATTGATATATTTTGTTTCACTATCACCTCCATCCATTTTCCAATATATCCTTCCCTCTCATCCTTCCCAAAGAATTGTCCCTTGTAACAAAAAATTCATCCAAATTGTCACACATCAAGCAAGTCCAGCATTATATATAGTGTAATCACTTCTAAAAAAAGGGGAAAGAGTACATTAACATCTCTTAATTTTGCAATATTGTGACTATGTTCCCACAATCCCTTCAGCATTAGGTATTGTTCTATCTTTCTCTTGGAGCCTAATAGTGAGATCTTTGTGTCAAAAAGCATGAACATTTTAGTCAAAATAATTTCAAATTATTTATGATAAATGTTGGAACAAGTCACAACTCCATCAAAAATGTACTAATTTGTGTTGCTACAACCCATCCCATATTGTTTATGCCTCTCTTTTTTGCCTCCCCTTTTCAGATGAGTAGAAACCTCAGTCTTTTAATTTTCATTTCCTTTATTATTAGTGATTTTGAGTGACTTTTCATGTAGTTAATAGTTCTGATTCTTATTTTGAGAAATTTGTTCCATTGACCACTTATTTCTATTTTGGATATCAGATACCTAGCAAAAATATTTGAAATAAATATTCCCTTTCCCAATTTTTCCATCTTATTTTGTGTGAAAGCGTTTAAAATTTCATGTGGTCAAAATGATCTGTCTTTTGTGCATACCTATATTCCTTTGGTTAAAGAATCTCCTAGGCATAGCCATCAAAAATAACTGATCAGGTTTTTTTTTCTTTTTTTTTTCTTTTCCATTTTTACTTTATAATGTGAACTTTAATATTCTGATCCTCCATCAGCTTTGAGCTTATTGTGGTATGTGATATAAATCATTAGTTTAAACCTGATTTCTGCTAAGTTGTTTTGGTTTTTTTAGCAGTTCTTGACACATAGGGAGTTGTATCCTATAATAAAATATATTCATGGATTTATCAGAGCTAAACTAATGCTCAGGTTTTTTTATTGTAACTTTTTTATTGACAGTATATATGCATGGGTAATTTTTTACATTATCTCTTGCACTCACTTCTGTTCTGATTTTTCCCTTCCCTGCCTCCACCTGTTCCCCTAGATAGAAGGCAGTCTTATACATGTTAAATATGTTATAGTATATCCTAGATATGATATATGTGTGGGGAAACCAAACAGTTCTCTTGTTGCACAGGAAGAATTGGATTCAGAAGATAAAAATAAGCTGGAAAGAAAAACAAAAATGCAAACCGTTTACACTCATTTCCCATTGTTCCTTCTCTGGGTGTAGCTGATTCTGTCTATCATTGACCAATTAGAACTGAATTAGATCTTCTCTTTGTCAAAGATATCCACTTCCATCAGAATATATCCTCATACAGGATTGTTGTTGAAGTATATAATGATCTTCTGGTTCTGCTCATTTTACTCAGCATCAGTTCATGTAAGTCTTTCCAAGCTTCTCTGTATTCATCCTGCTGGTCATTTCTTACAGAACAATAATATTCCATAACATTCATATACTATAATTTACCCAACCATTCTCCAATTGATGGGCATCCATTAATTTTTCAGTTTCTAGCCATTACAAAAACGGCTGTCACAAACATTTTGGCACATGCAGGTCCCTTTCCCTTCTTTAGTGTCTCTTTGGGATATAAGCCCAATAGTAACATTGCTGGATCAAAGGGTATGCACAATTTGATAACTTTTTGGGGCGTAATTCCAAATTGCTCTCCAGAATGGTTGGATTCAATCACAACTCCACCAACAATGCATCAGTGTCCCAGTTTTCCTGCATCCCCTCCAATATTCATCATTATTTTCCCCTGCCATCTTAGCCAATCAAAGTGGTATCTCAGAGTTGTCTTAATTTTCATTTCTCTGATCAGTAGTGATTTGGAACACTCTTTCATATGAGTGGAAATAGTTTCAATTTCATCATCTGAAAATTGTCTGTTCATATCCTTTGATCATTTATCAATTGGAGAATGGCTTGATTTCTTATAAATTAGAGTCAATTCTCTATATATTTTGGAAATGAGGCCTTTATCAGAATCTTTAACCATAAAAATGTTTTCCCAGTTTGTTGCTTCCCTTCTAATCTTGTTTGCATTAGTTTTGTTTGAACAAAGGCTTTTTAATTTGATATAATCAACATTTTATATTTTGTGATCAATAATGATCTCTAGTTATTTTTTGTCACAAAGAAGTTTGTCCTCCACAAGTCTGAGAGGTAAACTATTCTATGTTCCTCTAATTTATTTATGATTTCATTCTTTATGCCTAAATCATAGACCCATTTTGATCTTATCTTGGTGTATGGTGTAAAGTGTGGATCCATGCCTAATTTCTGCCATACTAATTCCCAGTTTTCCCAGCAGGTTTTGTCAAATAATGAATTCTTATCTCAAAAGTTGGGATCTTTGGGTTTGTCAAAAACTAGATTGCTATATTTATTGACTATTTTGTCCTGTGAACCTAACCTATTCTACTGATCAACTAATCTATTTCTTAGCCAATACCAAATGGTTTTAGTGACTGCTGCTTTATAATATAGTTTTAGATCAGGTACAGCTAGGCCACATTCATTTGATTTTTTAAAAAAATTAATTCCCTTGAAATTCTCAACCTTTTATTCTTCCATATGAATTTTATTGTTATTTTTTCTAAGTCATTAAAATAGTTTTTTGGGAGTCTGATTCATATTGCACTGAATAAATAGGTTAGGGAGTAGTGTCATCTTTATTATATTCACTCAGCCTATCCAAGAGCACTTAATATTTTTCCAATTATTTAAATCTGATTTTATTTTTGTGACAAGTGTTTTGTAATTTTTCTCATATAATTCCTGACTTTCCTTTGGTAGATAGATTCCCAAATATTTTGTACTATCGACAGTTATTTTGAATGGAATTTCTCTTTGTATCTCTTGCTGATGGATTTTGTTGGTGAAGTATAAAAATGCCGAGGATTTATGTGAATTTATTTTGTATCCTGCAACCTTGCTAAAGTTGTGAATTATTTCTAATAGCTTTTTAGTAGAATCTCTGGGATTCTCAAAGTATACCATCATATCATCTGCAAAGAGTGATAATTTGGTTTGCTCATTTACCTACTCTAATTCTTTTAATCTCTTTCTCAACTCTTATTGCCAAAACTAGCATTTCTAATATAATATTGAATAATGATGGTGAGAGTGGGCAACCTTGTCTCACTCCTGGTCTTACTGGGAAAGGTTCCAGTTTATTCCCATTACATATGATGCTTACTGACAATTTTAAATAGATGTTCCTGACTATTTTAAGGAAAAGTTGATTTATTCCTATACTCTCAAGTGTTTTTATTAGGAATGGATGTTGCATTTTGTCAAATGCTTTTTCTGCATCTATTGAGATGATCATATGGTTTTTGTTAATTTGGTTATGGATATAGTCAATTATGCTAATAGTTTTCCTAATATTGAACCTTCCCTGCATTCCTGGTATAAATACTACTTGGTCATGGTGAATTATCCTGGGGATGATTTTCTAATAGTTTATTTAAGATTTTAGCATCAATATTCATTAGGGAGATTGGTCTATAATTTTCTTTCTCTGTTTTCAACCTACCTGGTTTAGGTCTCAGTACCACGTCTGTGCCATAAAAGGAATTTGGTAGGACTCCTACATTCCCTATTTTTTCAAATAGTTTATATAGCATTGGAGTTAATTGTTTTTTAAATGTTTGGTAGAATTCATATGTAAATCCAACTGTTCCTGGGGATTTTTTTCTTAGGGAGTTGGTTAATAGTTTGTTTTATTTCTTTTTATAAGATGTGACTGTTTAACCAATTTACTTCATCTGTTAATCTGGGCAAGCTATATTTTTGAAGGCATTCTTCCATTTCATTTAAGTTATCGAATTTATTGGCATAAAGTTGGGCAAAGTAACTCCTAATTATTGTCCTAATTTTCTCTTCATCAGTGGTGAGTTCTCCCTTTTCATTTTTAAGACTAACAATTTGATTTTCCTCTTTCCTTTTTTTAATCAGATTTACTAAGGGTTTATCTGTTTTGTTGTTGTGTTTTATAGAACCAACTCTTAGTTTTATTAATTCAATATTTTTTACTTTCAATTTTATATCTCTCCTTTTATTTTTAGAATTTCAAGTTTAGTGTTTGACTGGGGATTTTTAATTTGTTCATTTTCTAGCATCTTTATTTGCAAGCCCTATTCATTGACTTTTTCTTTCTCTATTTTGTGCAAGTAGCCTCTGAAGATATAAAATTTCCCCTTACTACCGTTTTGGCTGTATTCCACATATTTTGGTATGATGTCTCATTGTCATTTTCTTGGGTGAAGTTATTAATTATGTCTATGATATGTTGTTTCACCCAATCATTCTTTAGTATGAGATTATTTTTGGTCTATTTTCCCCTGGCTTTTTATTGAATGTAATTTTCACTGCATCGTGGTTTGAAAAGGATGCATTTACTATTTCTGCCTTTCTGCATTTGAATTTGAGGTTTTTATGTCCTAATATATGGTCAATTTTTGTAATAGGTTCCATGAACATCTGAGAAGAAAGTGTACTCCTTTCGGTCTCCATTTAGTTTTCTCCAAAGATCTATCATATCTAACTTTTCTAGTATTCTATTTACCTCTTTGACTTCTTTCTTATTTATTTTGTGGTTTGATTTATCTAATTCTGAGAGTGCAAGGTTGAGATCTCCCACTATTATAGCTTTGCTGTCTATTTCTTCTTGCAGCTCTCTTAATTTCTCTTTTAAGAATTTAGATGCTACACCACTTGGTACATATATGTTTAGTATTGATATGGCTTCATTGTCTATGCTACCCTTTAGCAAGATATAATTTCCTTCCTTATCTATTTTAATTAGGTTAATTTTTTCTTTTGCTTGATCTGAGATAAGGATGGCTACCCTGCTTTTTTTACTTCACCTGAAGCATAGTAGATTCTGCTTCAACCTTTAACCTTTACTCTGTAGGTTCAAGTGTGTTTCCTGTAAACAGCATATTATAGGATTATGGTTTTTAATCCAGTCTGCTAACAGCTTCCTCTTTATGAGGGAGTTTACCCCATTCACATTTATGGTTAAAATTACCAATTCTGTATTATTTACCATCTTGTCAACACCTGCTTATGCTTTTCTCCTTTCCTTCTCCCTTCCCAGTATTAAACTTGTGAGCACCACTTGCTTCTCATATACTCCCTTTTTAGTATTCCTCCCCCACCTTACAGTTCCTCCCCTATCTTACCCCTTTTCCTCACAAGTTCTGTATTCCCTTCCTCTTAGCTTACTCTTTCCCTTTTCACCCTCTCACTTTTCAATGAGGTGGAAGAAGTTTTACCATAGATTGAATATGACTAATATTTTTTTCTCTTTAAGCCAATTCTGATGAGAATAAGATACACACTATGTTCATCCCCCTCCATTTTTTTTCTCTCAGATATAATAGGTTTCCTTTGCATCTTTGTGAGATGTAGTACCTCTACTTTACTCTTTTTCTGGTACGATTTCCTTTCCACCTCTATTTTCTAGAACAAATTATACATGTGTTCTTTATATTTTTTACAGTAGAAATATAGTTCCCAAGTTTTCTTTTTACCTTTTTAGTTTTCTCTAAAGTTCTATATTTGGAGATCAAACTTTTTGTTTAGTTTCAGTTTTTTCATCAGAAATAGATGAAATTCACTTATTTCATTGAATGTCCACCTTCTTCCCTGGAAAAAATGCTCATTTTGACTGGTAAGTTATTTTTGGCTGCATACCAAGTTCCTTAACCTTTTGGAATATCAGATTCCAGGCCTTTTGATCCTTTAAGGTGGATGCTGTTAGATCCTGGGTAATCCTTATTGTGGTTCCTCTATGTTTGAATTGATTTTTTTCTAGCAGGTTGTAATATTTTTTCCTTGGTTTGATAGTTCTGGAATTTAGCCACTATATTTCTTGGAGTTTTGATTTTAGGGTCCCTTTCAGTAGGTGATTGATGAATTCTTTCAATGTCTATTTTACCCTCTGTTTCTATAACATCTGGGGAGTTCTCTTTGATAATTTCCTGGAAAATAGTGTCCAGGCTCTTTTTTTCATCAGATTGTCTCTTCTAGATCTATTTTCTAGATATGTTGTTTTCCCAAGAAGGTATTTGACATTTTTTTCCTTTGTTTCATTTTTTTGGTTTTGCTTGACTGATTCTTTGTGTCTCCTCAAGTCATTCAATTTTTGTTCAATTATATTTGTTCAATTATGATTTTCAATGAATTTTTTTCACTCACTTTTAAAATATCTTTTTCTATTTGTCCAACTGAGTTTTTAAGTGAGTTGTTTTGTTCTATGGAATTTTTTCCATTTCTCCAATTTCATTTTTTAGAGAGCTATTTTCTTTTTCCAATTCACTAATTCTGTTTTTCAAGTATTTGATTTCTTTATCCACTCTATCTTTAAATGAGTGGGATGACTTATCCAGATTCTCTTGTCAAGCTTCTTTTTCCTTTTCCCATTTTTCTTCTAGCTCTCTTGTGAGAGACTTTTTCTTCTATGAGAATCTTATGTGGTGAGGATCAGATCATATCTCCTTTTGGGGATTTATCTGGAGACAATCTGTTTATAGTCTCCTCAGGGTTTTAAAATCTGTTCTCTATCCATATAGAAGCTATCAATAGTTAGAGTCCATTTTTTTTTCTCATTTTGTCAAAGAAGAATCAAAGAAGATAAACTAGCAAAAAAACAAATGCAGTCTGTTTTTTTTTGGGGGGGCAAGGGGAGGCTGGATGGTATTATTAAATTTCCTCTACATACTGGGGTGGGGGAAAGCAGTGAAGCACTAGCAGGACAGCAATGGCTGCACTGCGTCTACGCTCTGAGACTCTGAGAGTGTGCTGAGTTCTTCTGGTTGAGTGTGGCCAGGTCCGGAGAGACTCTAGCTTTTCCAGGTTATAGCCTTTACCCCCTGTGTTTATAACTTCTCTTCTTGTCTACTGGCTTGCTGCCTGAGCAAAATATCCACACTGTGATAAAGATCTCCCTGCAGAAACGGCTAAGATCACATCCCATTCCCCTCATTCAGCTCAGTACTCTTTCTGTCTGCTCTGCTGCTGCCTGCCTGCCTTCAGTCTGAGCCCGATCTAACCATCCCCACCCACAAGCAAAAACAGATCTTTTCTGGCAAATTTCAAAGATTTCTTCTGTTGGTAATAGTGTGTGTGTGTGTGTGTGTGTGTGTGTGTGTGTTTCAGTCAAGTATTAATTCCAAGGCCTTTCATGAAGTAAATTCTGAGAGCAAAGATGGAGATTAAATAGATGTGTGTGTCCTCTCTACCATCTTGGCTGGAAGTCTGCTCAATTATTTTTAATTCTTCCTTAAATAATTTGTACCACTATTTTTTTTCATTTTTAGCCTACATTAAATATTTTGATGATTATACCTTTATAGTATTATTCTAATTCTAGGAAGTACTTTCACTTTTCTCTAATCTTTTATTATATTTCTTAATTTTAAGTATTTTTCTCCCTCTTTCACTTAAATTTTACCACTTTCTATAGTTCAACAAGATACCCCCTTCATAGTTAAATACTGGAGATAGTAATGGCCATGCTATTTTGTTAATAAAGGGAACTCCAAGAGAAAGAATTTTTCTCTTCTAGTGGATATCAGTTACTTCTCAAAATCAATATATATCAGAGGCAAGACTTAAATCTAGATCTTTCTGTCTGTGAAGCCAACTCTCTTTTTGTAATACTACATTTTCCTTCAATTTGCTTAAATGCTAAATCTGTCAATTTTGGTAGCATCCTCATTTTTATTATGATAACTCTTAAGCAAAGAATCAGGAATTGTTTTGTCTTCTTTATGATCAAGACCCTTTATTTCTTTCATTTATTTCTTTATTTCTTTCACTTGCATTATTGCTATAGCCAGCATTTCTAATGCTATGTCAAAAAAAAAGTCTTGAAAATTGGGCATTACAAAAGTCATTAAAAAAATCTAATGAACATAACCACAAAGAAACTATCTATATTCTGTTATATAATTATGAATTTTCTGCTGGTCATTTCTTGTAGAATAATAATATTCTGTAACATTCACATACATTATTCAGCCATTCCCCAATTGATATGCATCCTTAATGCTACTTAATTTATATGCAAATATATAAATTAAATTTAGGTGAAGGAGGAAAAGGTCTAGGTGATGATAGAGAAGCTTTAAAATTCTGTTTTATTATGGTATTTTTGACAATATCACTAAATAGAATAAAATTCATCCATCTCCCACATTAATTACTTAAGTATTATGGTAAGTAATTTAGTAATGTCTCTAAAGACATTTAATGAACTTTTTCAATTGATTTAAAAGTTCTTTAAGATTGCATTAAGTATTAACTATATGAATACCCTTGTGGCAGATCTTGGAGAAGATCAAAAGATTAACTGAAATATAGTTCTTGGCTCCCATAGAATTTAATCCAGAGTGAAAAGCAATGGACAGAGAATTATAGTAGTTCAAGTCCTAGTCTACCATTAACTTGAGGAAAGAAAATACTATGAAATTGTCAAGTACCATAACTAATACTATTATTATCCAAGGTTCATCATTCATGAGAATCATGAGCCCCTTTAGGTAAGTTACTTTTTATGTAAAATTTCGTGCATCAGTTATATCCACTGTCTAAGTATTTCCTTTGTATTTTCCAACCTTTTATCATCCTGATTTCCTCTGTTTCAAAGCAATGAACAAATCATTTTTTTTATTCCTATAGCATCCTTCTTTCAAAGAGCTCAAAGGGATTTTTAAACACAAGCTTATTTATTTTCAAAACATCCCTGGAAGAGGACTATCAACTATGTCAATCCTGACAACCTTAACAGTGTTTTTGCAGCATTGCTTTGTTATACTCATTAATAAGGTTTAGAGATATATCTCCTAATGAAGATATACTTCAAAAAGGAAATAGATATAAGCACCCAAAAGGCTATTTGGAGGCTAAACTAATAAAATGAACTGAAAACTCTTTATAAGTATAAAGTAATATACAAACAGAAAATTATTTAATATAAATAAGATATGTCAAATAGTAATCATTAAAATAATAATGGCCAGGGTTGAATTCTGGTATTTTGTTAGGAAACCTATCACAAAGTGAAGTAATTACATAGAAGCATCAATTTAAAGCCTAAAGCAACCATTCATATAATCTTGTCTCTTTATTTTATAGTTAAGGAAATTGAGGTTTAGAGAATGTAAGCAATTTGACCAAAACCCCACGAAGCCAGAATTCAAATCTAGGTCACTTGATCCCAAACCTAGAATCCTTTCCATTACATCTCTTATGATATTCTTGTCTATCTAACACCTTGTCCTGGTGGGGAAGCAGAGATATGCTGGTAAAAACTTATCAGCTATCTGAAAATGTAGATTCCCCTTTACATCTGATTTGCATCTAATTTTTCATATTTTCTCCATCACTTTCTTGAGTCTAGATAACAAGCAACAAAATCAACAAAACAATAAATTGATCTCTGAATTCTAGCGTTTTTCTATTTCTGAGATATAAATGTTGACACCGAAAAGTTTTCTCTGGTTCAGTGGATAGAACACAGGGCTTTGAGTCAGGAAAATCGAAGTTCAAATGTGGCTTCAGACACTTACTAGCTGTGTGATCCTGGGCAAGTTACTTAACGCTGTTTGTTTCTGTTTCCACATGTACAAAATGACCTGGAGAAGGAAATGGCCGACCATTCCAATATCTTTGCCAAGAACTGCCCTTCCCCCCCCCAAGGAAAAAAAAAAAAAAAAAAAAACAGTTCCAAAGAGCTGTATATTCCTGAAAATAACCGAACAACAATCTCTCTAGTACAGGGCATGTGTGCTCTGCCCTGACAAATAGGAGATCATTAAGTCAATTTCACCATGCTATTGTGTCAGTACTGAGTACAAAAGAATGAAGAAATATAATTTATTTAGGTAAACAAACAGGCAAGTATAAGTTTTTCCAGGTACCTTAGAGATGATCTAACTTAAGTCATTCACTTTACAAATGAGGAAGTTAAGGCTTAGAGTAGTAACAATTCCCCTGATAGAATGTGTTAGCTTCAGGACAAGGATTCATCTATTTTTATAATTATATTTCCACAGCCAAGCAAAATGTCTGATACATAGTAGAAATATATGTTTGTTGAATGAATGAATAATCGAGCAAATGCTACACATGATGCAACAGATAGGGGCAAAAGCAGAAACATAGATTTAGAAAGGAAGATAGTGTCTCTCAAGATTAAAGATAGAAAAATAGAATTTGGATATGTCTTTTAATGTCAAATCCAGTGACCTTTCTATTGAAGCAAAACACTGTTTCCAGTAACAATATGAATACATTGTAGCTGGGAAAACTGGGACAGATAAAACTCTGCAGAGAACTTAGGCATCTAGGTGGTATAATAGAGCACTAAACTTGGAAATAGAAAATTATAAGTATAAATTCTGTCTCAGAAACTTATTAGTTGTGTGATCCTGGATATGTTCCTAATCTCAATCTGTTTCTTCATTTGTAAAATGGAGATAATAATTGCAGCTACCTCAAAGAGGACCAAATGAAATTATATTACACAGTATATTTTGCTAACAAATGTACTTTATCAATGTTAACTATAATCCAATGTCCTTGATTAAGATTAAGATTACCAATCTTACTAAATTCTCAACTTGTGCTATTTCCCATTTTGCTTAACAAATCACAGTTGTGTCTCCCTTGCTGTTCAGGCAAAAATACTATAAATTCTGCTGATTGCATCAATTTTGTCAGAGCCCATCAGAATCCCTGTTCACTTTTTCCTTAACTATCTACCACAACAATGTTCCTAGTATCTTTGCCTCTTTATTTCTATCAAGTCTTTTTCAGCTTAACACACACTAAAAATCTAGTATAAAATTATATGGCCCCCTTTATTCTTTTCCTTCCATGACTTCCAAAACCTATTGCTACCTTGACTTTTGTCTCAGGTCCCTGGAAGTTCCCTGGAAGTTCTATTGCTGAGCCTATCTTCTCACCATGGACTATGGTAAATCTCAACTACATACAACTAAATAGACCATATTGCTAATTTTCAGAAAGTAAAAACAATGTAATACTCAATTCTTAACCTATACAAAAAAACTTCAATCTTCTTTGATAATCCAAAGTTTATTTCAAGATTCTACAATTTCTTAGTTGTAAATAAGAGTATCAATTACTATTGGATGGTAAGTATATGGCAGTACCAGTCAATAGAGAGCTCTTCTTAATGGAATGATGAAGGTATAAAAGTTCACTTAAGTAATAACCATGATAATGATTCATTACATAAGGGACTGCATAGCTTTATCTATTATTAGCCAATTTATTTAGCACCTTATTTGTTTTCAAGCCTAAATCAAGACTATACCCAGAGAAAAACTTCATTACTGTTAATAGTGCAAATGTTTTTAAGCTGATAAAGATGTGAACAAAGTTCTCCCCTAGTTTCTTTGTAAGATATCACTAGGGAGAGGAAAAGAGGTGTCTGGCAAGAGTTACAAATATTGGAGAAGGAATTCTTTTATATCAATAGCAAGAACTGGTTCAACATAATAATAGAAAGCAAAAAACTGTGGCCACTGTATACAAGTGTATGTAGTTGTACTTTCATTTTCAATTATATATTGTTTTATATGCAATATAAATATAAATATAAATATAAATGATATTAATTATACTATTTTGTGTTAAAGTATCATGCCATATTATACCATGTGTTATATTACATAATATTAAAATAATCATATTATATATTATCTAGGTAGCATAACAGTTAGAGTAATGGATTTGGAACCTGAATTCTAATCCTATCTTAGACATGAGCTGTATGATTTTAAGCAATTCATTTAACCTCTGTTATCTTCAGTTTTTTAATCTATAACATGGGAATAACAATAGAATTTTCTTCACAAAGTGGTTGAATGGCTCAAATAAAATAAAATATGTAAAATGGTTTGCTAACTTTTATGCTGGACAGCCAAGTAGTATAGTGAGTAGTATAGTGACCAGAATGCTGGGTTTGTAACCAGGAAAACTTCATTTAAAAACCTATATCAGACATTTACTAGATTATATCTTGTTTTTCTCTAGATAACACAATCTATGTTAGCATCAGTTATCTGCAAAATGGAGAAACAGTCTCTGTGAAGTTCAAATGAATAATTTATACACTGCATTTTTAAACTCTATGTCTGTTATTATTGTGATGGTGATGATGTTGAAGACAGCAATGTCTCCAGATGTTTTGTGCTTTTCTTGGTGAAAAAAACAAAAAAAAAAATAGTCATCATTCTGGATTTTCTATACCTAAAATATACAGTGGGATTGAACTATGCTCCCAAAGGAAGTTTATTAATTTTCTTTTTTAAAGACTACAAAAAATGAATGGGTTTTGCTTACTTTCAGAAAGACCAAATTGTACAACACAAGTTGAAGGGTAGGTCAAAGAAAACCAATAACAAAGTAAGAAATTATGTGTAAAATTTAGAACTTCCTCAAGTAAAATACAACTCAATACTTTTTTGTGACTACTGGAAGCTTGTTATTATTAGTTTAAAAGCCCACATAACATAACTAATCTATAAAGACTATTGTGAATATTTAAAAATTTACTATTAGACTGCTGAAACTTACAGCAATCAAAATTACTTTTACTATCTGAATCAAGCTAGAGTTCATTGCACTAGAAAATAATTTTGAATGGGAATGTGATTATTCATTATATGGGAATGTGATATATTCATTATGTGAGGTGATTTTTTATTTGTTACATAGTTTTTCATTTACATCAAAATATCACACAAAGTGAACTCAAGGGAAAGCAGAAGTCTCCAGAAAAGGAGAAAAAATGAAACAGAGCACATCCAATTGCACAAAAATACCACATAATAGAAATGAAATGCCATGCAGTAGTCCTGAGTCTCACTCAATTTGAAGAACTTAGTTCCAATTCCAAAAGGAAAAAAGAAAGTCAAAATACACAGATGAATAAATAGATACACATTCTTTCTACTTCAGATAAAGCTAATGGCATTAAGACAATTTTGGATTGTCTTTTTAATGCACCTCACCCTGACTTTATAATTACATCCATGTTCCTAAAGCCTAAAGTGAATATATTTTTCTATTGAGCAATATTTCCCTTATTCCATAGTTTCTGATTGTTTTTTTCAAAGTTTGCTTTGGAGGATTCCTTTGAAATTTTAAATATGGGATATCAGGAACATGTACCTCTTTGAAATTTATCACCAGCTAGATAGTGCAGTATATATTGTATATAGGTGGATACATGCATATTTACTTACACAAAATAATAGGTAGATGGTAAAGACAATAGATAAATGATTTATAATATAGATAAAGATAGCAGATAATGATGACATATGTGATAGACAAAAACAGACACATATATAGTGAGAGAGAGACACAGACAGAAAAAGAAAGACAGAGAGACAGAGAGAGAGAGAGAGAAATGCCCAATGAAACCCCTCTTTGCTGTTAATAGCAGAAGGGCTGTTAATCCTAACAAGGCTAATGTCCATTGTTATTTCAATTTTGTTTCAGAATAAAACTTCTTTTATATGAGAAGTGTGTAACATTAGTCCCTGGCAATACTCACCTGGCACAGGACTGCCTTCAAAGAAGGCATTGTATTCCATGAGCAAAGTAGAATCGTGGTTGCACAAAGGAGCTGAGAGATGTGAAAAAATTGAGAAACACCTTTAGCTCACATTTTCAAACCAACCTATCATAGAACCTTCTGAGCTCTTATTGTTTTGATCAGCCACAGTCAAACACACTGAATCTAGAATCTAACATTGTGATGTCATTGGTTCACTTTGAGAACAAAGAACAAACAACAGTCTTTTGTGGAAGAGTATATAAAGTCTGTTTGTGAATGTTATCTTATTCGCTATGCTAATTGATTAAATGTATTTTGTCTTCTCTAATCTGGCTTCTGTCTGGTAAAAGTAAATACATCAGTAAGGATGACCAAAATAATATCTCAAATATAAGGTAGTTTTTGTTTTTGATTTTGTTTTTATTTAAGGAGGGTTTCATATGAGATGAACTCCAAATATTCCACATAGTAGGGATTTAACAAATGCGCATTTTTGTTGTTAATGCAAATGAACTAAATAATCTAGCCAGATTTCTAAGAACAATCAAATGTAAACCATTAAAAAGAAAAAGCAAGCATTTTGTAAATTACTTTTTTTTACAATCTTCCCCTCCTACCCCCCACTCCAGTTAAACTAATTGCAAATATCTTGCCTCCAGGATTGACTTAGAGGTGGTATTTAAAATCATTATTCCTGAGTAGCTTATTATTTTAAATGGACTCCTTAAGAGGCACATGTATGATGTTTGGTTAATCCATTACCTTTGTGATTACAAACCAGTTCTTTTTATGGTAGGCAAATCATTTTATATGTTTCACAGCTGTACTTTGGACAGCAGTCCTAGCTCATGACATTCATTTTGAAAAACATTAAGGAAACTACTGCTCACTGCCTAAGGATGATTAGGCTTCTTAAATCCCTTCTGAAAGCTGCAAATGCAAGAATTCTGATTATTCTTCTATCTATATCCTAAGAGAATGAGCCCCTCACTTAGTGTATTCTGAGACACTCACAACCATTGGTCTTGCTCCAATGAGTGACTCTTTCTCCCTGGTCACATTTAGTTCATGTCTATATTAGAAAAGAGAAAAGACCAGACACAGCCAATGCTTTCATTTAGGTCATTTGAACACTCTCTGCAGATCTACTGTATGAAAAATTTGGCTGAGTTGCATTAGTATCTGTAACGAGCTGTCGTCTCTAGAAGCTGCTGGATCGCTCTCTGGGAAGAGATCTGCTGTGTCCTTTACTCAAATCTCTCCGACAGATTCTTCTTCCTGTAACGAACCGTTGTCTCCAGGCAGTTGCTGTTAACTCTTGTCCAAAGAAGTGACTTCCCTTCCTGCAGAGAGCCCTGTCAAGCCTGATGTAATTCAGAGTCTTCCTTCTTGAATCCTGGCTCTGAATCTCCTCCAGCTCTTATCCTTCTCCAGGCCGATCTGCTCTTTGCGCCCAGTGCTGTCTCTTTTTATCCTCCCAGAGAATGGGCGTGGGATAATGCAAGGGCTTCTGGGAAGAACCACCCCAGCCAATGAGCTTGCCCCCTCTATCAAGTCAACCTGAGTTCTCACCTTGTAATCCCAACATCTCCCCCTTTCTTTTGATTTAGAACATAGGACAGTCATGACCTTGAAACATAAATCCATCAATATGGGAAGTATTACAGATAATTACATAAATGACCTTGAAACATAAATCCATCAATATGGGAAGTATTACAGATAATTACATAAATTACATAAGCACATAGTAACATAGTAACATAACACATGCTAGAAGTATATAACATAATCATAATCAAATAATCATAAATTGAAAATTTATAAATGTCCATAAGTCCATTGTCCATTAGTCTCATCTTGTGTGAGGAAGTCCAATGATTCCTGCTGGTTTTTAAAGTTCTTTAACAGTCTTCTTATTATCCATGCTCTTTCAGTGTCAGATGTTTCTTAGATCTTCTCCTTTATTTTGAGGTCTTTCTCTTTTTCTGTCTCTCTCTGATGGACAAGGCGAATATGACTCGTTGGCACCCATCTGATTCCTTCTTCATCTGTTTTCTTCTGTCTGTTAAAATACTAGCAAACCCTCTCTCCCAGGCAGTTAACCTATCTAATTTTCTTCTATTTACCACTTTCTAAATCTCTTCTCATCATCTGGCAATTACATTGGAGTTGTTTGCACTGGACACAGCCCTGTTGGTTTAAAAGGCCTGTATTCTCCCCAAGTGTAATCCATTTTTACAATCTGATTGCCTTTTGGCTCACTTATCAGGTAATCCCTTTCTGCCATGTGATTGCTTTTCTGCTGGTTGATTAAATCAGAGTCCTGGCCTTCTAAAGGTTCTTTGGGTGTAACATCAGCTGCCATCATGCCCCAAGTCTTTTTTGCCTGGGGCCCTGGACCTGGGCCCCTCATCCTATTTCCCTGAATTATTCTACACTCTGATGCCCAATGGAGTCCTCTGTTGCATTTTGGACATGGGGTTTTAGGTCTTCTTTCACCCTGTCTTCTCACTGTATCTCCATACCTACACTGAGCTCTTAGATGCCCAATTTTTCCACATTGAAAACATTGCCGAGTTTCTCTAGAAGGCCCTTGCCAGGAGGGACCCTGTCTTTCCACATTCATCATTGTCCGGGTGTAAAAAGCATTTGTTCCCACTGTAGCACAGCGTCTTATGATCTCCTCTAAAGGAGCATCTTTGTCTAATCCCCATATAATTCTTTTGCAAATCTCGTTGGCATTTTCCTTAGCCAGATGTCTGGTCATTATTTCTGTAGCTGAATTTTCTCCAATAGTTCTTTTGACAGCAGTTTGCAAACGTCCCACAAAATCTGCAAAAGGTTCATTGGGACCTTGCTGTATTTTAGTGAAAGCCTCTCCACGATCTTTCTGTCCAGGAAGGACACCCCAAGCTTTTATTGAAGCCTTAGCAATTTGTTCATATATTGTCATGGTATAATCAGTCTGTTCTGAATTCTCTCCATACCGACCTTCACCAGCCAAGTGCTCAAAAGTGAATTGTGTGTTAACTCCTATTTCCAAATTGCATCTGACTTGAATTTTACATAATTCATGAAATTCCGAAAGCCATAATAAATTTTCTCCAGGTTCCAGGCATATCCTTGCTATGGATTTCCAATCATTCGGGGTTAGGACTTCATAAGACAAACCATCTAGTAACATTTTAACATAAGCTGATGTAGCCCCATAAAGGGTACAACCTTTTTTCAAATCCTTAATTGTATTCAAATCTAAAGGTGCATATCTTCTCCTTTTTTTACCTACAGAGTCAATATTTTCAATCACAGGATATGCATGTATAAAATCACTTATATCCTGTCCTTCTCTCTTAGCTTTAACCAATGCTTTTTCTAATCTTGTCATAGGCTTAGGCTTCTTCACAGGCAATTCTGTTTGTGTTTCTGCCTCTTCCCCTCTTTCTTCCTCCATCTCTGAAGGTGGGGTTGATGTGGGCCTGTCAATAATCTGTTCTTTAGGCAGGGTTGAAGCTTCTTCAAGAGAATCATACCATAATTCCTCATTTAAATCCTCTTGCTCTAGGGAAAGATCTTGATCTTTCCTTTTTTCCTCACACTTCCTCCTCTGTTCATTTTTAGAACTTTTCCTTCTCCTACAACTTGCTTGATAGTTTAAGGCTAATTGAACTATGTTGTAGATATAAAATACTTCTGCAGAAATTGAACGAGGCCCATTTTTTGCTTGAAATTCTTTCATTTCATATCCCACTAGCTTCCATTTATCTACATCTATCTTTTCTTCCTCTAAGAACCAAGGGGATGTGCGTCTTAATGCAGCCAAGAGTTTAGCAATCTGTACCCAGGTTACAAGTAAACTCTGCTCCTCAATTATGTTGATTATACTCTCTATAGTACCACTCCTGAATGGGGGTGGAGCTGAGGTTGCTTCTGGGGCTGGGGATGAGTCGGCTGAGGTCCAGGGATTGAATATAGCTAACATCTGCCCCATTTCAGCTATAAGAGATTCCTGGTTTAGCCCTTAACAAGTTAAGTTCCTTATTTATCTATTAGCACGCTCACTTAATCTTTAACAAAGTTTCCTCGTTACTCACGGTTCTGGGTCAGAGAGACTGAGATCTAGATTGGAAGCTTTTCCACTGGAATCAGGACTGTGTCTGTCCCTGTTCGGGCGCCAAATTGCGAAGGTCTGGTCTAGCTCCTCTTGTCAGGATAAGCAAAAGTCCTTGCCCCACGTGTGGACGCCAATTGTAGCGAGCTGTCGTCTCTAGAAGCTGCTGGATCGCTCTCTGGGAAGAGATCTGCTGTGTCCTTTACTCAAATCTCTCCGACAGATTCTTCTTCCTGTAACGAACCGTTGTCTCCAGGCAGTTGCTGTTAACTCTTGTCCAAAGAAGTGACTTCCCTTCCTGCAGAGAGCCCTGTCAAGCCTGATGTAATTCAGAGTCTTCCTTCTTGAATCCTGGCTCTGAATCTCCTCCAGCTCTTATCCTTCTCCAGGCCGATCTGCTCTTTGCGCCCAGTGCTGTCTCTTTTTATCCTCCCAGAGAATGGGCGTGGGATAATGCAAGGGCTTCTGGGAAGAACCACCCCAGCCAATGAGCTTGCCCCCTCTATCAAGTCAACCTGAGTTCTCACCTTGTAATCCCAACAAGTATCCATCAAGATAATGATGCTTGAAACGATAAAAAGCTTAGAGTAACATGAGAGATGAAAGGGACATTAGAAACCATCTAATCCAACTTCTTTATTTTGCATATGGAGAAACTAAGGATCCAAGAAGTAAAATAACATAATAAAAATCACATAATTACTGTGGAACAGCAAAGATGAGAACCCAAAGTGCATATACCTATACTAGTTTTCATTACATAGTTCCATGGTGCCTTCCCACAGAATCCTCCTGCACACTTTCCTCCAGATATGTCATTCACATAAATGAAGTTATTATTTGATCATCATCCAGTAAAATGGCCAATGTCCATTGACAAAATAAATGCTTCAGGTCTTAATGTGGATTTTGTGATCAGATAAGTGAACTAGCTATTTGCATTGATTGAACTAACCAGAGGCTAAGCTTGTCAAGAGTACACAAGATTATTATTAAAATAAAATTTAAAATATTTAATTCACAATGATTTCAAGAGTGAACATAACAATACATTACTAAAAGTTTTGATTATAGAGAAATGTTTAGCCTTCTTTGAGTACCAGGATATGTTCAGAAAGAATAATAACCAAGTATCCTCTTTCATAGTGAAAACCCAAACTCTGACTCATCAAAGAAATATACTGTTTATGACAAAGTCCAAGCACACACTATGTAATTTTACTTTGAAGTACACTTTATTTTGATCCTTCTTGAATGTGTAGCTCTATTAGCAGTATATGAACACTCTAGCCTTTGGAATAACACATAGCTTATTGTATAATACTGTTTACAATAAAGAAAAAATTCATTATAAGGAAGGGGATAGTTGTTGAAAAGTGATCAGAAATCTCATTGTTTTTGTTCACCCTTCATTTTTGAAGAGGTCCAATGAAGGTTGATGACTTGACTGGTACATAAATTGGATTTAAGTGAGAAAAACCTGCACAAATCCAACCTCACTCTCTCTTTCATACATCAATGGCAAGATAAAAGTCAGGATGATTGGCAAAAACCTGGAATTCAGGAAAGCCTGGTATGTCTTTAAGATCTGACCAAGCTCTGAGAGCTCCACAGCACCTACTTCAGCTGTTTTCACAGCCAATGAAACAAAATGTTTTCATCCACCCATTTCACCAGGGGAAAGCTTCACATGCTAAGGGCAGAATTTCCCAGTTGAGTTTGAGATCTTTACAATAACCTCATCTTGATTTAGTCTGCCAAGACAGTTTCATGTGGCGTGACCACTGCATATGCCACAGCTTCTTGGAGCCACTGATGACAGTTGGTGCCATGTGGACACCAAAGATGAATAAGGATCCCTGAAAAGGACTCAACAAGTCCTTGTGCCAGAAGTGCTAAGTTCTACATGAACACCCATACATCCCATCAGAATGTTTTATTACTGAAAAATTAAAGGAATTTTGCCCATAAGTAGGCTTAATCCAAATGAATGGGTGCCAAGAAAAGTGTGATGCTAGAGAGGTTCTATTGATTGTATTTTTATGGCATTCTCCCCCTGCTGGATCTTCATCCAGTATGCCTAACTATGGATACCCTCCGCCAAGAATCCATACTGATCTGATCAGTTCTCATGGAGTCAGTTATCATCTCTATATAGAAGATTCTTAATTCTTTCTATCCAACCTTAATCTAAACTAAATTCTCACATAACCAATCATATTTTAAATATCTCAAATTAGATATCCTATAAGCACCTCAAACTCAACATAGACAAAGACAGAACTTGCATTTTTTCCCAAAACTTCTGCTCTTCCCAACTCTCCCATTACTAATGAAAATACCATCATTCTACTACTCATCTAGGTTTATGGTCTGAGTGTCATTCTCAACTCCTCATTCAAACACAACCCACATATCTATTTTATCATAAAATTCTGTATTTTTTGACTTGCAACATCTCTTAAATATATTCCCCTTTTTCACAAAGCCAGCACTGTAGTGCAGATCCTCATTACCTAATACCCAGCCTATTGTCAGAAGCTTTTTGTTGTTCTTTCAGCCTCAATTTTCTCCTCACTCTAAGCTATCTTTCACTCAGGTGCCAAAGTGATTTGCCATATTATACCATACTTCCTGCCTGATGTCTCCCAATTACTTCCACAATCAAATATAAAATTATCTATTTCATATTTAAAATCTTCACAACCTGCCATCTTCTTTTCTGGTCTTCTTACAATTTATTCCCCACTATTTACTCTGTGATTCAGATACAGGAATCTCTTTGTTCCTCTTCAACCCCTGCCTCATAGAATTCCTAACATTAAGATTTAGCCCAAACACCACCTTCTATAGAAGTCTTTTCTGGACTGTCCTCCCTGTTCTTTCTTTGATCTTTGTTCTGACATTACTTTCCATAAAATATATGTGAATATATGTATGTGAGCATATTTATGTGTATACATATAAATATAAACATACATAAATATGCATACATGTATGCATATAGATGTATATATGTGTAATGTAAATTTTTCATGTTATCTAACCTATTAAAATGTGAGTTGTTTGTTGTTTTTTTTTTCTTTGAATTTGCCATACTTAGCACAATGCCTGGTATATATTTTTGTTATTCAGTCATTTCAATCATGACTGACTCTGACCCCATTTGGGGTTTTTTTGGTAAAGATACAGGAGTGGTTTATCATTTCTTTTTCTAGCTCATGTTCTAGATGAGGAAACTGATGCAACTAAGTATCTGATACCAGATTTGAACACAATCCTTCTGATTTTAGGGCTGGCACTCTGCCCACTGTACTATGTAGTTGTCCTTAGTACATAGTAAATGCTATTGACTACTTCTGGGTTCCCTATACATTCCTGCTTTCCTATAGACGCTGTTTAGGGATCCATTGTTCCTACATGAGTAATTTAACAGAATTAAGATATAACAAAAAAGAATGCAGTGATAACTGACTGACTTGTCTTCAAAACTTATTTCTTGGACATTCTATCTTGGAATATGATGACGAATTTGATGGGACCACTGGATTACATAAGAGCCTGTTGGAAGATCTTTATCAAGTTTGATTACTTCATTGTGCTGTGTAGTGGTGGAAAAATGGATAATGGTATGAAAAAATGAATGTTGTTAAGGACTATATTACATATTCCTCATGTAAAAATTCTCAACTATATTGGTTTTACAGTACTTTGTACTACTAGGACCATTGATGGAGTTGGCATCTTATCATACATCCACATTTGAAATCATCAGTTAACTAAATGGATTATAATTGTATTTCCTGGGTTTTTTCCAGGATGACAAATAATTATACCAGGCATAATGTAATTCAACATTTATTGGAAATAGAGTATGAGTTGAGAGGCTGTATATACTGGGCTTCTAGAGACCATAGTTCTATTACTCTCTCTTGCTACTAACTTGCTGAAGATCATTAAGCAAATTACTTTAACTTTGTGAAACTCAGTTTCTAATCTGTAAAATGAAGAAAATAAATTGGATGATTGCTAAGGTTATCCATCTTGAGTACCATATAACTCTAAACTAAATAATGAGATTGAATTACTGTACAATTGAGATATTGAAGAAGATATACATATATGAATAATGTCTTCATATAACTGGTAATACATGCTTTGTATTGTCAGTATAATGTCTTAATGGTGATCTTTCTGACCAATTGAATCATAGTATAATTTGTCAACAACCAGAAAGAATGGATCAGATTAAACTTTAATCTACTTGAGGGTAGAACTCACACATTATTTATCTCAGTCTTCTCCAGTACTAGCATAGCTTGCTCAATGATTAAATGAATGACTTTGAAAAAAATCACATGGACTAGTTTTGATTTGTTATAGTGAATTTATTTGGCCAAACATTGCTACAGAACTCTCCTGCTCCTTGTTCTAAAGCACACAATTTCCTTCCCTATGGTTATTTTAAAATAAGACATTTAGCTAGCTGAAATTGTTCATAGAAATTTTGGTGTAAAGGTAGAGAACTGAACTAAATAACTTCTGGCAGCTCTTCATAACTGTACAATTTTATACCTTTAATATTTGAACAATGACAGTACTGTGAAATTTTCACCTTCAAAACTTCCATCCATTCACTGACATTATTTGTAGCTGAAACATGATATTTACTCAAACTGTTACTACTTTTATTGTTATTTATTGTTACCTTTTATCTTGTTAACTATAGCAGTACAAAAAGGGGGACGTGTCAATTCTAAACTTGATAATATATTATCATATAGTGATTATTATAATATTAATAAATATATAATGTATATATATATATATTAACATATATACATATGTGTATATATAAAGTAAATGTATATGTATATCCCTTCATACAGAAAATGAAATTCTAAGCTACTTCATTTCTCCCTATTCATTTCAACCTTATTCTCTTTTGTCAAACCAATATATATATATTTTTCTGCCTCTTCCTCTGTAAGGGCAGAAAACCAGAGGAGACAAAAAAGATGTCTAAAGAGTCAGGAAACATTTGTATTTATGCCATAAATAATGTAACAGTGAAACTTCTGTCAACTCTGAAATGTCATCCATGTAGTCATTTGTCAAGGAAGTTTCCATTTAATGCCTAATGGTATCTTCCTTTTCCCCTTGGCAACAAAAGAAATCAATGGAGGTAAGAGCAAGATTCTGATTGGTAGGGTTTTGTTGTTCTGTCTATTGGTTTAATGGGACTTTGTCAAGCTTTTCCCATTCCCAAATGAAAACATAAATCACCAGAAGCATTGTCCCCAACAGTCCTAAAATATGCACATATCAAGAAGTAAAAGGAAAGCCTGAAAAGGCTTTTAACTTGCTTTGTCAGCAATGATTACAAATGATGTAGTTGTGATCCAATCCTGTTTGTCCTTACAAGCTGGAACTTGGCAAAGAAATATTATTCTCTCTCAATCTCATTACTCCTTTCTATTGCACCAAAGTATATGTGTGTATTTGCCAGATTGGTTCTAATTTTGGAGTCCACTTGTGTTTAGGAAGAAATATGTGGTGAAATATATGGGAAAAAGACATTTATAGCAATTTATTTTAAAGTTCTTGTGGCCATTCACACCATTTCAATTGTAGGAACTGTTCACTCACCCCAGGTGACCACTTACTTTTAGAAGAAAATCAGAATGAAAAGATAACCCAGCAAAGCAATGTCTCTCCAGCCACTTCAAGGAGGTGTCAGAAGGATTCTTTGATGAAGGAGCCTAGCTTCTCACAAGCTAAATATGCACCTAAAATAAAGCTTTATGTGGCTGCTTTGAGGCAACCATTTTTAGAACTGGAATCACTACTGGTATATTAAAGAAACTACATAGTTTCTTCAAGGGGAGACATGACAGGTCCCCTAGGGAAACTGGAGTTGATACTATATAAAATACTCTTTCCATTCCTTCTTTCCTTCCCTTCTCCTCATTTGTACCATATTTTTATAAATAAAACGTGGCTAAAATGAGCATCAAAGGGGTGACCTCTCAGTAGATCCAAGACTAAAAAATATCTGTATAGCTTTAGGTAAGAACAGTTGGTATTTCTGTAACTCATAGGTCCCTACAAAGAAAGGCCTTTATAAAACTCGAGTTTTACACATACAAGTGAATTATTTTTTTTATAGAGTTAAGGGCTTTATTCATAACCATCCTGTGAGATATGCTATATAGATGTTATTACCCCTAAAATATAAATGGATTAAATGATTTGCACAAAATAACAAAACTAGTAAGTGGAAGTTTTATTGTCCTTGCACCACATTATACTACAGAAGATAGATAGCACGAAGGAGATTACACATTCCTGCAAATATGCCATAGGAATTACAAAATGAAAGGCAGAAAGAAGACAGAAAATGAAATTATGATTATAGAATTTTCAGAGCAAAAAGGGACCTTAGAGGTCATCTAATCTAAACAGAAGTACAAAAATATTGTGTCTTGGATAAATTCACATGACAAACTAACACCCAGAACTGATTTCTAGGACTCCATTGAAATAAAGAGGAAAAGATTAAATGAAGGGGATAGGAGAAAGATAGGGTAGTATGAGGATCAAAAAGGAGGGAAATGGGATAATATCAAAATGTAAATTACACTTTTAAAGAGATCTTCAAGATTGAGGAGATAGTGTGGGCTCATCTAGAATTAGGGATTAAGTAAGGAAAGGGTAAAGAGTGGAAATGAAAAAAAAAAAAAAGAAAAAAATGAAAAAAAAAAAAAAGAGTGGAAATGATGGTGCATGAATAATGGGAGAGGCAATCTGGTGTACTGGGTTGAGCACCAGAGGCAGGAAGACTTGGATTTTAATCCTTACCAAGACACTAACTGTGAATCCCTTTGCAAATCACTCAACTTCTTTCTGCCCAAGTTTCCCCACCTATAAGATGGTGTTAAAAATAGCACTTCTTCCACAGTTGTGAGAAATAAATATAACAATATATGTAAACTGCCTTGTGAAACTTAAAACATTAAATAGATGTTAGCTACTATTATTTTAATAATGAGATGTTATAGGCTAATTCTTGCTTTACTTCTATCAGGAAGGCAAGAATTCCTTTCCTAATTGCTGAGTATGTGCAGAAGCCTGGGGGTATTGTAACAGGAATAGTGCACTATTCCTCATAATCACTCACCAGGAGGAAAAGCTAAGAGACCTTTATAGTAAGTGCTGTAATGCCACAAACATTGTGTTCTGTGAGCTATGATATCTAAGTTATAAAGGATCTAAAAGCAAGCAGTGCCACTGAAAGCAAAAGAATCAGTTATCACATAATAATAAGCAAACAAGAACCAGAGGCAGTGGGTTTCTGACAAGAAGCTGATTGTGTGACAAAATTAAGATCCAAGGGACAAAGAGGAAATGTCTAAGAGAAGGAAAGTAATCAATAAATCAATCCATTAATAAGCATTTATTAAGTACTTGCTGTGTACCATCTCCTCTGCTAATGACTGGGGATACAAATACACTAGATAAAAGAAAATAATCCCTATTTACAAGCTACTTATTTTCCGAGAGAATTAGAAATGACATGTATAAATATATTCAATATAAGTGTAAAAAAGAATTAGTACAAATAAATGCAAAGTAGTAAAAATAATAGAAAAGAAGACCATGAGCATTTAAAGGCATGAAAGACTTCAAGTAGAAGGAGATGCTTAAGCTATATTTTGGAGGAAGAAAATATTCCATTAGGTATTAAGTGAGTTCAGAAAACATTCCAGGGATTTGGGGAAGCTAATACAAAGGGCAAGGAGTTGGAAAATGGAGTATTAAGACAGTGAAGAAAGATTATCTATGGAGCAACAGTGTGATGTAGAAGAAGATGCCCTAGTTTTGTTTTTTTTTTTAATGGAATTAGAAGACTTGGGTTTGAATCACAGCTTTGCTATTACTTATGTAACCTCAAGCAAGTCACCTGTTATCTCTGTACCTCACTTTTCTCATTCATAAAATGATGATATTGGACTTAAATGATCATTACAGTGTCATCCATCTCTAATTAAAGAAGAATGGAGCAATATTGACAGTCAAAGAACAATTTGGCCAAATATTATTTAGGTGACAAGATAAAGCAGCAGTTATAAAATGACTGCTTAATGCTAACCATGTATGAGGACTTGTACTAGGATCTTCAAAGAGCTAAAAGGTGTCTTAGAGATCATCTAGCTGGGTTCCCAATGATTGGCTCAAGATCTTGGATCAAGTAAGTAATAAAGATGAAATTTCAACATAGTCCTCTGACTCTGATCCCATGATTCTTTTATAATGCCAGAGAAACTGAGACAAGCTAGAGATTAGCTATTTTTTAAAAATATAGTTTAATATTTTATTTGGATTTCTGAGAGGGAGAGTTTTTTGGGCCAAAAGATCCACTTTGGTCCCAGAGCTGATGTCTCAAAGCATTCAGCAGCAAATGTAGATTCCAATGTTTTTTATATATGTGACTCCAAGATCAGGAGAGAAAGGGGGGAATCCAAACACTGGTAAACATGGGAATTTCCAGAAACAGATCATCAATCTGTTTCTGACAGGGTGGGGGTGAAGATCATAAATTCTTGATAACTTAGGAGGATTTAAGAGCCAGGATGTCTGAACTCCCCCTTATCTTGAGATTACACATTTACAATTTATAACCTTAAAATAGCCAGCCCTAAATTATATCAGTCCTAATGATCAGGAGGGGGGGGATTGCAACCAGGGGGATTGAGGCAGAACAATTCAAGGAACTGAAGCAGAATAATTTAGGGAAACTGAGGCAGGACAATAAAAGGAAACTGTGGCACAACATTTTCAGCTGCTCCAGGTGGTATCATGATTATAATGTCATCTTCTAATGCTGCCTCATATTCTTTCCCTTCCTTGAAGGATCAGGTCACTGAGTTTTCTTGTCCTTGTTTTAGCACTGAGCTAAGCAATCTCTCTGATTTACCATTCTTAGAAAGTATCAAGGTTAAGTAATGCCTTGTTGGCACTTTCCAGTATAAACTCTAATATATTATCATGTCCTCTCATACAAATAGTCTTTAAATCAATTGAATACAAGTATTGTCAGGATCCTCCATTCTCTGGGTAGAGATGTTAAAACCAACTACCCAAATTCAAGTGCTACCAATCCTTCTGCTGTTAAAAAAAATCAATATAAAACTCTATCTAAAGTCATAGATCTGGAGCTAGACAGGAACTACAAGGTTATAATATCTTCACTATTATCCTATCAGTAGGTCAGCTAACAAATGAATAAAATTCAGGTAATTTAGAAAAGAAATCATGAATTTCTAAAGAATGTCACATAACACATACACTGTTATTATTTTTATATTATTACTTCTCAAAATAATCAACATAGTCATTGTATTAAACTCTAATTCTTCAGATAGATACTTATTCTATTGCATCATAAATAGATTGGGTCAGCATAAGAAAATGAAATTTCTCTTTTCTATAGTCAACATCCTTAGGAAAATGTGTTTATTAAATGCCTAATTGCATGTGACATCATGGCAGGTGCTATCCAGAAAGAAGTGCCTTGAATGAATATACATTTTCAAAACCAAAGAATTTGAATTTTGCTGTCCCAGTTTAAAAGAACCCTTGAGCTATTCATTTAAGTCACATATCATGTGCAACAAAATTATTATCTCATTCAAATGAGTTACAGGTAATAAACAAATGGCTGCCCATGAACAACTGGAAAAAGATTGCTAAATATACCTCCAGGAAAAGCAGATTTTATTAAAAGGGTTAAAAATCCCAGAGGGTTTAAATATATGCCATGCTCTACAAATTCTCCACAAACCATACAGAAATCATTTTAACTACAGCTCAACAATGATGTTAATTTGGTATTCTAACAGATAACTTCCCAAAAAGATCAAGTTTTCATAATTTGACCTTAAAAATCAGAAGGTCATTTCTTCTTCCATTAAATCCACTTGTACAGTTGGTTGGTTTATTCCACACCATCCACCACCAAGTATTAGGCAGCCAGACAGGAATAAATAGCAAAGATTTCTTTCTTAATCCTCAGCTGTGCTCATACAAACTGCTATGCCACAAAAATGTTCCTTTATGTTTTACAAGTTTTGGGAAGTTTTGCTTTCAAAAATAGTGAATAAAAACATAATCTGTGTGTGGTAGAGAGCAGGGAGTGGACTGGAAATTATAATTAGCACATTCCCCCTGTAGTCTATCAGACTCAGGGCCAGCTGGTTCCCAATCCAGGTTAAAAAAACAAGAGAACCTGACTTTCCATTAGAAAGCAGCACTTCTGGTGGTCTTTACTTTTAGAGGAATGCAACAAAGTTGAAAATTTTTATTGCTCATTGGGAAATAGGTTAATAAAACTCAATTCATTTTCTGTACAAAACTCGAATTGTAGTTTTAAAAAAACCAACTGATCCTCAATGTAAATGTGAAAGGATTAAAGTCAAATTGGTACAAGCTGATAAAGTTCATAGCAATGAGTTGTTTTGTACCCAGAACTGTCTCAAATACTGAGGCAGAATACAAAAAAAATTATTGAATTTTAAGTTTCACCCAACTCCAGGCCCAGAAGGTTATGATAGCAGTTGTATACTATGCTACATTTATATAGAATCCTAACGTTTGCAAAGTGTCTCAAGATGCATGATCTCATTAGATTGTCTCAACAACCCCATGTTGTAGAAGAATAGCCTTTCATTTTACAATAGAGGTTTGAGGGATACAATGTCAGTTAGGCAACAAATTTTTATTAAGTGTTAATTATGTCCCAAGGACTATTCTAAGTAGCAAAACAAAATGCAAACAAAAAGAATGACAGTTCCTTGCCACAAGGAGCTTACACAAGGAGGTAGTAAGTATAAAATACATATTATGGAGCTTCAGAATAAGTTCAGATGAATACAATATAATTAAGAAATATTGAGATGACTGGCCTGGATACCTTCCTTATATAGAGGTTCTGGGAAGAACCATTCAATCAGAGGGAAGGGTCAGGATCAGACACTATATGAAAGTTGTGAGTTTCAGGGCAACTTCAAGATGAAGAGTTGTTTAGGACAGGGTAAACAAATCTGGAAGAGAGCATCCTGGTGGAAAATGAAAGAAGTCTGGATAAACTCAAAAGAATGAAGTTCAAACGTCAGTTTTGCTACTTGACACCATGCATAACTCTTGACAAGGCACAATCTATCTGGGCTTCAATTTATTCTTTTATAAAATGAAAGGGTTGGACTAAATTGCATCAGTGCTGGGGCTTTCCAATTCTAAATCTATGATCCTAAGTGACAAACAAGTTCCCATAGCTAGGAAGTACTAGGGTCAGGATGGTTTCCACTATACCAAACAGCTTCTCTTAAAAAGACAGATAAATATAACTCTTCTGATATTTTTAATAACTAAATACTACAAAATTTGATAAGGATCTTATAGACACTCTCCTTTCCTCCCTTTTACATGGATACCAAGGAAATTAAAGAGGAATTTCTTACATAAAAATAGAATGGAGAATTTGACCTCACAACAGTCAGGAAATTAGTAGAATACATCATTATTATAAAGAGTTCCAGGTTCCCAAAATCCTTCATTAATGAGGAGAAGAAGTCAAAAATACTCTTACAGTGTTAAGTTGCTGAATTTGAAGCCTTTGTGTGAAAAGTCAATAGGTGGACAGTATTTGAAAGTTTGTGCAGATGACCACATAATAAGCAATTGCTACAGACAGATCTGATTTGAGAGGATCTGCTCCTTGATAAAATATTTCAGATACAGGGAATGAGTTCTTCATGATCTTGGGATTTTCCCATCTGGCAGAAATAAGCACCTTCCTAGATCCTAATGCACAAATTCATAATTTTTAACTTCCTTATGAGGAGAAAAATTATTATTTTATTGGACATAATTTTGCACATATCTTCCATGAAATTTCCCCTATCCAAACAGAACTAAATATAGTTACTAGCTGAATCACTACTGACTGATAAGGTTTTTTTTTAAGTCTCTTTTTTCTGGCTTTATTACTTTACAATATGTATGCTTTAATTTTTCTTTAATTAGATGCCACTGTGACCTCCTAACAGTAGTCAAGATCATTTCTTTCTCATCCTGAATTTCTCTTGTCCATGTACTTCCATTAATGTTCTACACAAGCTCCACCTGTTGTTACTGTTAGTTCATTTTCAAAAAGAACGTACCATGGGATGATGTCTTTTTTCAAGCATGATTTAATTTGAGTGAGGCAGAGTTGCACAAAGTCATCAGTCTCACTCTTTCTTTCAGAGTCGAGGAGATCCAGTGGCAAGTCAGACAACTGGCAATAAATAGCCCAAGATACAGTGAATAACTTTGAAGCTCTAAGCTCTTTATAGTGCCTGCTTTAGTCACCTTCACTGCCATTGAAACAAACTGTTTCTCGCTTCCAATTCTTCACATACTTGGGGTAGGCATCTTCCTATCCCATCAATAGTTTTGAGGCCTAGGGAGTTTTGGTCATGGGGTGTTCAGGGAAGACTAGGATCTCTAGTGTGAAAGCAGCTAAGTCCTTTTTAGGACTTTTCATTCACCTTTGTTTTTCACCTTTCAATCAATGCTCTCCTGTGCCTCCAAGAAAGATAGTAATTGTAGCAATCACACCTTGGTAAAATCATCTCAGCAGATGAGCTAAACCAAGTTCTACTTAGTGTGCTTGTAGCTTTCCTTAAGATCCCTTATTAGTCTAAAGATAAATGGAACACATGGGTTTTTCATCAGTCATTCCATACTCTCTCTACAGAGATGAACCCCTAGGGTCATGAAGACTACCTCTTCATTTCATTTATGCGAAAACTGAGGCCCAAAGAAATAAGCCAACTTACAGAGGATCATATAACTATGGTAAACAGGGGGAAGAGCAGTGAGTCTAGATCCAGGAAATGTAGAATTAGTGATAGTTATTTATAAATCTGACTCAGTTCTCTACATATTTGAGAAATGAGGCTTTTATCAGAGAAACTTGCTTCAATTTTTTTCATAGTTGTTGCTAATTGTATTTCCCTCCATCCTATTCTTCCCCTATCCTCTTTTATACAATTCTCTTTCTTTTCACTCTGTCCCTCCTCAAAAGTGTTCTGTTTCTTATTACCACTTCCTCCAATATGCTTTACTACCTGCATGGTACTGAACAATCCCTGAAATCTCCCAAGCGTCAGTTCCCTCATCCAAAAAAAAGAAAGGGATGGGACTAGGTGACCTCTAAGGTCTTCAGTTATGTGATTCTAAGATTCTTTTCTGAACATATATTTCTCTGACAATATCATGTACACCATCTCACTTTCAAAACTCTTCCATGGAAATATGTTGCAGTCTATTTTGACCTACTGTGTGCCTCTCTGGGACTCATTAAATGGCATACAAAGTTAGTTTTTCAGACATTATTGAATAATTCAGATCCATACAGAAACACTGGAAGAATCCAGATGCCATGAAGGATCTGTGATTTTTGTCAAGTTATGAATCTCCCTACACAGTAACTCCTCTTCCAGTACAGATGACAATCTGCCTATATAATTCTGTAGATTAGGTTAAGGGAGCTAGTGGATACAGATAGTGGTTAAGTGCTTTGCCCAGAGTTACTTAGGTAGTAATTGTCAGGTATAGGATTTGAATACACAGTTTTCTGACTTAAAGCTAAAAAGAATCAGATACAGCTCTTTTGACTGTTAAAGTAAAAAACAAACAAAGGAAAAGGAAAAGAAAGAAAAGAAAAAAAGCTTTCTTTTCCTGGCCTCCTTATCACCCTCAAAAATGTCTTCATTCAATTCTTTCATGATTAGATGAATCTACATTTTTATCAAGAGCTATTAATAGAATACTTTTATTAAAAATGAAAGCGTTGGATTCAGGAAAAAAAAAAAACATAAGATCCTTAAACTCACTAACACTTAAAATCCTCCAAAGATAATACAGCTTGCTTATTTGTTCCTGTTCACTTATGATCACAACTCATTGTCCACCAAGGTTTTCCATCCTCCTGTATCATAGTTTGGGCAATAAACTTTCTTCACCACTTGCTTTTGCTTGTGTGAATAATTAGGCCATTTTTAAGTGAACATGTGTTTCATATAGGAGGCTCTGCAATAGAACTAGAAGGAGCATATGATTCAGGTTAAATCACAAAGATAAGATTAAAAGTCACAACAAAAGAGTCAATGAAGGCTTGGAAAAAGAAGCAGAGGCCATGTAGAGAAATAGGTCAGACCTATACCAATAAAGTTCAGTAGCTGAAGGTGAGGATTGAATCATAACTCAGAAATTTGATTAGATAGGAGTTTGGGAGCATCACAGATAAGAACAAGAAAGACAATAAAAAAAAAACAGGAACTTTGTCAAAAGCAATGAATCACATAGTAGCCACACATAAGACAGCTAAGTGACAGAGTAGATAGAATGGTAGACCTGAAGTCAGAAAGATCTGAGTTCAAATCTGGCCTGAGACACTTTTGTAGAACCTTGACTTAACTTTTTTTTCTGCCTTAGTTTCCTCAATGGTAAAAAAAAATAACAATAGCCATTCTTTTCCCAGAGTTGTCAAAAGGATAGACTACAATAAATTCATATTTTTCAAAATTTAAAATTCGATGTAAAATATAATTATTGCTATTACAATTATTGTTATTATCATTATAGACAATATCAAGTGTCACTAACCAGCAAATTATTGTTAAATGAAGTATTACAAAGATATCAGACTTCATGACAATCAAAAGAGTTAGGGAAAAACCCCAGCAATAGAGAACTTGGAAATATTTAGATTAAAGAATCAGAAATCAATTTAACTGTCTGGGCAGCACCAGTAACAGTGAGATCTATAAACTAAGGCAATTCTTACTTTAGACTGGAAGTCTTCTTGTTAAGCTGGCATTCAGTTCTTTAAGCCTGTGAAGACAATTTAGTCACATTCTGGCAAGGTGACTAGACATAAATGGAGAATGTAATGTCTGAAATGAGGGTATTCTGACAGTTCCATAGTTCAAAGTTAAGAGATTGCTATTCTATGTAACAGCACTGAGACCATTAGAGGTCAAAAATACACAGTTGAGAATAATGACTTTCAGTCTATTACATTAGCTTGGTAAGGTATTGGCAGGTAGACAGTCAGTAAGTATTTACTAAATGCCTACTAAGTGTAGTAGGGACTGTGCTAAGTGCTTGGGATACAGGAAAAGGCAAAAAACAGTATTTGTTCTTGAGTGCAGTATAATGAGAGATACACACATATACATATATGTACATATTTGCATATACATACATATATAAAACCAGGAATATGTCTATGTATCTATGTATCTATCTATCTATCTATCTATAAATGTATATATATATATATATATATATATATATATATATATATATATATATATGTTGGAGATAATCAAGAGAGAAAACACCAACATTACAAGGGATAAAGAAAAATTTCTTGTAGACAGCAGGATTTTTCCTGGAACTTGAAAAATTCCACAGAAGCCAGAAAGTGAAGTTGTCCATAATTTCTCAAACTCATCAATGTAGAAATGGAGTCTTCTTGATAATTCAGAGCTCCTTAAAACCAGAGACTGTCTCTTCTATCTCCAGTACCCAGAACAGTATCCTACATATAATATGCAGTCAAAATTGCTCATAACCATGATCATTTCTTCATGTCTCACCTTGCTTATTTCAGGATAGACTGTTAATATAGCAATAAATCTAGACTATTCTCAGATGGTGGGGCACAAAGCTAACAGGCCTGATTGGGAGCTTAGGGAATATGGAAAATTGTCCAAGCCATACTGAGTTTGTGAGATCCTTAATTCCTGACCTAGTCTTCTCTGCTTCACTTCTAGGCTTGGACTTCATTGTTATGTTAGGCTCTTTCTATGTGTCTCTAAAATTGTCCCAGTCTGTTTCTCTATCTCTCTGTTTCCCTATCTTTTGTCTGTTTCTCTCTCAATATTCATAGATTTATACTTATAGACATATATAGAAATAAGGGATTAGATGAAGAGTGAAAAAACAGTTTTTAATGAAATATCCTTAATGAAAACCCTCAGATAGAAGTCAAGGAAGCTCCCCTAAATGCTTATGAACTCTTCTTCCCTTAGTGCATAAGAGAGAAGGAAGAATTAAGCAACATATTGGCCCCATTGGTATTAAACTAACCTAATGCTTCTGACTTCTAAAAAGTCAAGTGTTTCATCTGACATATTTGGAAATCATTCCTAAGTGACTGCAGTTGTAGTTAACTATCTGGAATAGTACCAGTAAAAAAAAAAAAAAAAAAAAAAAAAAATTCGATATGTTAGACAGAAAGTGTTATCAAAGAGATCTCAAATCCAATCAGGTTTCAAATATGTCTGGTTTGAATAAATATTTTACTGAACCAAATACTTGTCAAGTAATGCTTAGAAAGTGAATTTGCACAATGTTTACATATGAGCAAAAATTCAAAAAGTGTAAATAGGGTTCCAAAGATCCTCTTGTCTTCATTTTCTTGATTTAATTTTCCTAAAGGATTTTAACTCAAATAACATTAAAAATTCATGAAAGGAGAAGAGGAGCATAACAATGAAATTTTGCTGCCTTTTATTAAAGTTAAATCTATTTCCTAGAAGATTAATTCAATTTTTTTGAATTTATATTATCAAATGCATTGGACACTATCAGTCAAGTTCTTATTATTTGTCAATAAATTGCTTTATTGGAGAAATTTACTATCTCTTGTTTATTTTGATTCATTGAAAAATACTTTTATTTTGAAACCCAAATCCTTAATTACCATTTCCCCTTAGATGAAGGTGTGAACCACATCACAGCACTGGCCTCAGGCTGGTACTGTGCTTTAGTCTGAGGGGTAAGATTACCTTATGTGAGTAGGAAAGCCTTCTGAGCCTGGGGCAGAATGGAGCAACTGGGTAATTTCATAACCCTGCTGAGCTAGATCTTTACAGTCTGGCTTCATTATTGATTTGAAATATTATGAATCCCCAGTATAACCAATGTACTTAAACAAAACCACAACAAAGCCTAATATGATTTTCAAACGTCCTACTGGTTCTCTAGAGTCTTTTCCAGACCTACAGCTCTGTTCCTATGTGCCTTATGTATTGTTATGAAAAATTCATTAATGTGTGTAATTTGTAACTTCTGTGATATTGACTTTGGAAACTTGAATCTGTAAATAAGTTTGATTCACAACCATTGCAAAGCCAGTTTACAATTTTCAGAGTAAATTTCCCTCTAGGGTCCTGTTTCCATACACTTTAGCAAGCCTTCACTCTTGTGGTTGGCAGGGAGGAGACATTCTCTCTTTGGAGGTGACCTGTGTCCTGTTCAGTGGATTAGATGATTACATGGTCACAGGCCATTGGCTTTGATCCTAGGATGCAAATGTACCCTCTGGCTTTGCACATCCCTTCCCACCCCCAGCAGCAGCCCCTAGACTGTCCTTTTGTTAGCAGCGCATAAGCTCACTGCTGACCTGTCACAATGATTTAGTAAAGGCATATTTTACTAAAGCAAAAGTCCAAAGCTGATCAGAAATGGTCTGAAAAGGGAGAGACTGCTGTTTATACAAGGTTGACCTTTGGGAAGAAGTCCTTGTTTGCTATACATATGAAATGAGAACTCAGGTTGGTTTGTGTGTTTGTTCTCCTCACTGAGAGTGAAACTGTTTCTGTTTATGGATGAGGAGGATTGCAACTAGCTTAATGCTCTGCACTTAGTAACTGTTCAATAAATATTAATACACTTCAGTTCAAGTACTCAATTCATCAAGCCTTATTAAGTATCTACTATTTGCAAGACACTGTCAAATGAATGAATAAATGAAAAATTCAGAATTTAGTGGATCTTTCTATGGACCAGGATTTTAAGGTTTTGGTTGCCATCTTCTCACCTAATCCACCAGATTTCTTGTGATGTTGAATAATACCAAAGGGCCATCAATTTATTGTCTTTGAAAATTCTGTCTGCCAGCCTCATGTCACATAAATAACTCCATTTATATGGTCCAAGTGGGAACTTGGAGGAAAAAGTTGAGAGAGAAGAAACGTCTCCCAAATGTAAAAATTTAAAGATAATCTACTGCAAGTCTATTTTGGAAATGTTTCTTGGCTATTCTAATCACTCAACCTCTGAACTACACTGAGATACCATTCCATTTCATTCTCCACTGTCTTACTTTCATATTCTCAGTTTCATTAGCAGTTTTAAGTGTATGCTACTGGAATGGGGGAGAGAAGATTAGCCATATCTTCATTCATCAAATTCTAGTCATGTCACATAGGCATAACCATCATAATTTTCTGCATTTATAACAGTAACAACCTTACTTTTAAAATTTGCTGGTGCCATTTGTCTGCTATTGGTACCCACAATATCAGAATCATGTCTTTTACCTGAGTGAGGAGATTTGGTTAGTTGAAGCTTAAAAAGGGAATCAGGAAATAAGTAGTGCCAAACTTAGTCAAATCTGACCTTTGATGCTTCTATTGTTGACCTGGAGTGTCATATCTAGACCTGAATTTGGTTTAAATATTTGAGACCTTTTTGTCTCTTGAATGAATTAGACACTGGCCATATTTCTAAGTTTCTCTCATGTTCCTAAGGACACAGGTTGATCTCTGACTTTGTATTGACAGTGCACTATGTCACTGATTCTGGTGACAAACTTCTACATCTCACCATATGCCCCACATTGAAGATCCTGCCATGAAATCCACTCAAGTTTCATGAGCCCATCACAACCTCAAAGTATAGAGTAGACAAAGGAAATTGGAATTATCTGGAAAATGCAAAACTTTACTAGATGATCATTAAAATTCTTTTCAGCTTCTAATCTTATGTCTCTATAGTCATGGTAGTCAGTGAGATACAGAAAAAAGAATTCTGGATTTGGAGTCTAAAGACCTAGTTACAGATCTTTGTATCACCTTCTCTGACCTTGATCTCTTTGGGCATCAGTATTCTCATTTCAAAAATAAGGAAGTTGTATGAGATGACTCAGAAGTCCATTTTAGGTCTAAAGTTATCTTTTGAGCTCTTGGTAACTCTTTTTATTATAGTGTTACTAACTTTATTTAAAAATGACTATTATTTTTTAAAACTCTCTGTAAATAGCCAGTGAAAATAAATATGCATTTGCCAAGCATGCTAATGAATCTGACTTAAAGCACTCAGGTGAAAGTAACTTAGTTGTGAGCAAATTTGGCATCCTGGCAGGGAAAGAACTCAATGAGGTATTCAATGGGCTTATTTCCCATGTCTATGCAGAAGCTATTTTTTCAGGAGCTGAATCATACCTTCAACTTCAGAGAAAATTAAAAATCTAGTCAATGAAATCATTCCTTGTTCAAATCCATTAGGAAAAAATGGTATATAGTTTTATTTAGGGAAGGAGAGATGGCAAAACATTGAATAAAGAACATTAACTTGGCAATAAAGAGTTAGGTTGTTCAATTAATTCTGCCGTTGACATCTTATATGACCTTGGGCAGTCATATCATATCTATTGGCTGGTTTCCTCATCAACAAAATAAGGAGAGGCGGAGTCAAGATGGTGGAGAAGGCACACACTCTTTAAGCTCCTCTCATGCCCTCACTACCAATCTTTGAATTCAGCTTCAAAAATAGTGCTTGACTGGCAAAATTCATGAAGATTAAAGGTACAACGACTTACCAGACGAAGATAATCTGGAAGACTGCCAGAGCAGTTTTGTCCTGAGGGGCGGGAACAGACCAGCAGCAGTTAGGGAGATAGGAACTGGTATTCTGAGTGGACCAAGGACCAGGGTAGCCTCTGTGGCTAGAAGAGCAGTGGAAACGACTCTGCCATAGGTTGATTGTTTTGCCTTGATTGTAAAGCAGTGGACCAGCAGAGAGATTAGAGCCAGAGGTACAGGGTGCTCTAAAAATGCCAGATCAGAACAGGATCTGACTGAACCCCCCCTCAAACTGGAAGTGACTCAGCATAGACCAGCGCAACTGTGCAGCTGCACATTGAAGCACAGCCAGGGCAGCTGCAAATCTACACAGCAGGGGGGTACAGCCTGGGCAGCCTCTAATTTACACAGTAGGGGGCTCAGCCTGGGGAAACAGAACTTCTGCAGCTTGACTGTGCTTCTGGGGCAGAGATACTTCCAATGGAGCAGGGCTATTCAGCTTGTCAGCTGCTAATACCCACAGCAGCTGGCTTTGGATTGGGGTAGTGACACTTTCACTGTAGTCATTAATCCACACAGTGGGGTTCTTAGCAGGTAACCCCCCCGCAGCTGGGTCGTGCAGGCCTGAGTCACTTCCCTTGGGGAACTCTTTCCCAGAGCATTCCTGTACCTGGCCACTCTTTGTAGCTGGTTGACAGGCCGTCCATACATCTATTCCTATTCTGCAGAGGAAGCTGGTAACCTCCTGGCCCTGAAGGCAGACCCTACAGGCTTTAAAAAATGAGTAAAAAAATCAAAAGGACAATCAATAGCTTCTATAAAGAAACAGAGCAGGTTTTCAACCCCGAAGAGACTAATAGCAGACAGTCTCCAGACAATTGTTGGTCCCCAACACAAAAGGCTCTTCTAGAAGAGACTATTAAAAAAGAGAGCTAGAAGAAAAATGGGGAAAGGAAAGAGAAGCAATGCAAGAGAGTAACAACTTCCTGAAATGTGAATTGGAAAAGGTAAAAAACTCACAGGAAGTTCGGGGAAACAGAATTTGGGAATTGGAAAAGGTAAAGAACTCCCAGGAAAGTAGGATGTATGAATTAGAAAAAAAAATAACTCACTAAAAAAAATTAGTGAAATGGAAAAAAATTCCATAAAGCAAAACAACTCATTTAAAAACTCAATTGGACATATACAAAAGGAAGTAAAAAAAGGTATTGAAGAAAATAACTCATTAAAAATCAGAACTGAACAAATAGAAATGAATGATTCCCTGAGACATCAAGAATCAGTCAAGCAAAACCCAAAAAAATGAAAAAATAGAAATATTACATATCTACTTGCAAAAACAACAGACCTGGAAAATACATCTAGGAGAGATAATCTGATGATTATTGGACTTCCAGAAAATTATGATGAAAAAAAGAGCCTAGATACTATTTTACAGGAAATTATCAATGAGAACTGCCCAGAGGTAACAGAACCAGAAGGGAAAATAGGCATTGAAAGAATTCATCAAACACCTTCTGAAAAAGACCCTAAAAAAAAACCAAAACTCCACAGAATATTTTGGCCAAATTTCAGAACTATCAGACTAAGGAAAAAATATTACAAACAGCCAGGAAAAAACAATTCAAATACCAAGGTGCCACAATAAGGGTCACTCAAGAATATTAGAAAAATTAGGTATGATAAATCTTTGGAGAAAACTGAATGGTGATAGAAAGGAATATACTTTCTTCTCAGCAGTTCATGGAACCTAATAAAATAAATAAATAAACAAATAAATAAATAAATAAATAAAATAATGATGAATGTCGGAGATGGGAAAACTGGGACATTGATACATTTTTGGTGGAGTTGTGAATGAATCCAACTATTCTGGAGAGCAATCTGGAATTATGCCCAAAAAAGTTATCAAAATGTGCATACCCTTTGACCCAGCAGTGCTACTACTGGGCTTATATCCAAAAGAAATACTAAAGAAGGGAAAGGGACCTGTATGTGCCAAAATGTTTGTGGCAGCCCTTTTTGTAGTGGCTGGAAACTGGAAAATGAATGGATGCCCATCAATTGGAGAATGGTTGGGTAAATTATGGTATGGGAATGTTATGGAATATTATTGTTCTATAAGAAATGACCAGCAGGATGATTCCTGGAGTCCTGGAGAGACTTACATGAACTGATGCTAAGGGAAATGAGCAGAACCAGGAGATCATTATACACTTCAACAATGATCCTGTATGAAGATGTATTCTGATGGAAGTGGATATCTTTGACAAAGAGAAGATCTAATTCAGTTCCAATTGATGAATGATGGACAGAATCAGCTACACCTAGAGAAGAAACACTGGGAAATGAGTGTAAACTGTTTGCATTTTTGTTTTTCTTCCCAGGTTATTTTTACCTTCTGCAACAAGAAATTCGGTTCTGCACACATATATCTAGGATATACTATAACACATTTAATATGTTTGGGACTGCCTGCCATCTAGGGAAGAGGGTAGAGAGAAGGATGGGAAAATTCAGAACAGAAGGGAGTGCAAGGGATAATGTTGTAAAAAAATTACCCATGCATATTTACTGTCAAAAAATATATAATTATAAAATTAATTTTAAAAAAAGTAAAAAAAAACAAAAAACAAGGATGGCAATGCCTCTGAGAGATGGTGGGAGCATAACATGAAACCATTTTAGACAAAGGTTGTAAATATTATATAAATTCAAGTTATTATTAAAGGACTTAGTAGAAAGAGAATTGGAAAGACTGGGTGATTTGGTTTCAAGATGGCCTGGTTTTTAACATTTAGTTCAATTCAACAAGCATGCATTGTACACTATGTGTAAAACCCAGGGATGCAAAAATACAAAAGAATAATCTCTTTCCTCAAGAAGCTGGTACTCTAATACACCATATTGGCTTTTGCTTATATAACTTCTCTCCTCTACTACTCTGTTTTCTCTACCTACACCAAACATTTATTTCTGAAGGCTCACCATTAGTCTCACCTGCTCCAGGAAACTTTTCTTGGAAGACAATGTAGTAAAGTGAATATATTGTACCCTAAACTTGGCTTGAATCCCAAATCAAGTACCTATCGACTGTTTGACCCTAAGAAAGTCATTTAAAATCTCACTTTCAATACTTTCTGTATAATTGTTAACATCAAACAAGATAATATATGTAAAGCATATTGCAAAACTTAAAATGCTTTGTAAATGTTAATTATTACTATTTTTCCCTGACCACTGTAGAGAGTAACCACCCATCTTTCCTCTCAACTCCTACAAAACTAATCTTCCATGTCATTAATGGGGCACTAAGAACTGTGTCCCTTTTATTAATTATTTTATCCATATTTTATTGTAAACTCTATGAAAAAAGATTATGGGATTTGTGCCTCTCTCTATTTCCCATATAAACTAACTCAGGATATACCTGCATATGTGTGTTGGGTTCATATTTAATGCTTAACTGTGTTGTTGGGGGAGAGGGAGGGGAATTAAAGTAACCTGTATTTCTGCTTTGGAGTCTATTTTATTCTTATGTGGTTAAGTCTTGTTTTCTACAGGAAAGGTGGGTATATTTCTGAGCTGAATTGCTAAATTCCTATTTAGTTATTTAAATCTATTATTTGCATCTCCTAGATAATGCACTCTTAACTGCCTTAGGAATTATATAACCTGGAGCATTGTCACCAAGGTATCCTGGTAAATGTTTAATAGCCTTCTCTTTGGGGGAAAAATATGTGTAGAACATACTTTTAAGTTTAACCTAAATCTCTAATTTTTTTTAAAATCCAGATAATCAACCAAACAAGAAATCAAGCCCTGATCTAAAGAATGTGCTACTTCCAAGTGAAAATGTTCAATCAGCTCTCCTAAACTGGTTTAAAATGGTGCCAGGACATCTCTGATGATCATTTTCAGAAAACATTTTCTCCAAATTCCCTAGATCCCATTTGAAAGCAGATTTCAAAACGGGTAGCTATAATTTAGTATGTTCTATTCCATGGTATCCCTGTGAGGAGAGCATATTAAGAGAGAGGTGTCCATATTTTGCTAGACAGCTAACTCCAGAAGGAAAGGCAATGTGGGAATTTTCAAAGATTGGGCTGTTTTAGCCATCATCTAATTTTGTCAAATTCTGCAATGAGAAAATAATGATAGAAAATATTTTTTGATCTACATAGATTGAGATGTGGCCATTCATATTAAAAAAAAAAAAAACTGTAGCCAGTCTCTTGTTGTCTCCATTTGACTGAATTCATGGAAGATCCAAAGTACTATATTTATTCTATCTTTACAATCTCTATTGCAGTTGCGTGAATAAGAGCAGTGTTAGAACTTTTAAATTCTACTTGACTTTGTCTGGTACTGGAAGTGCCATCCACTATGAGAAGTTCATATTTTTCAGAGATACCATACCAGATTTCCTAGATTATAAAGCAAACATCTGCTATTCAAGCCCCAGATATGTTAAATAGATGCCTATCCAAGCCAGATGCAATTCTAGTGTTTAAATTCATCTGTGGATTTCTGGAATGTTCCTCTCTTTGACTTTAAGCTAAGTCTGTAGGGTGGGATAGAGTCTTATTGAATCAATATGGCATAAAGATGATATTTTTTAGTTTGTTAAGGCCTATAAAAACAAATATACATAATGTAAATAATTTCCTAGACAATTAGATTGTTTTTTCTATTACAAGCCACTCAAGATGTAGGAAACCAACCAATTAATTTCTGCCACAGTCAGTTTTCTCCATCTGCTCCCCAGCTCAGGATTAATTACAACTGTGCCTTCAAGGAGGAACCCTTACTGGAGATGACAGGATTAAAAAAGAAGTTCCCCAGTGTGCTGAGACTCAGAGGGCAACTTCTTTCAAGTAACCTTTTAGGACAGGAAATGGAAACATGATCCCAACCTGCAAGGTAGATGGACAATCCAATAATCTCTCTTCAGAGAGATTCAGGAAATGTTTTTATCCCTTAATTTGAACATTAGTATGACTTCACAGCATTTGAATATTATTTGGTGCTTCATACCATTTAGCTCAAGAGTATTAAGGCTGTACTGAAAGCCCAAAGCATGTGAGCCAGGGTTCCAAGTTTCAGAATGAGGAGGATTCTTCATTTGGATAAAACTCTCACAAGACTTGGTGGCTGATTAATCTAAGAGTCTTCTCAATTGAAAACAATTGACAGTCTTTGTCCCAGTATGAAGTCCTACTTAATTAACTTGAGAGAGTTTCTTTAGCTTCCTAACTAGCCTCAATATTATAAGAACCAAATTCCATACTTGGAAAATCTGAGAAAAGCAGAGAAATATCAGAAGACTGAAGATTTACTCAAGTTGGCTAGTGAATCTTTATCATTTATGATATAGCTGAGGAATAATAAAAATACTAGATCTGGAGCTTAAGGATCTGGATTTAATTCCCTAATCAGACTCTTAATTTATGACATTGAGCAGGTTATTTCTATTTTGGGGCTTTGGTTTACTCATTTGTTAGGGAGGTTGAGCTGGTAACCCTTCTAATATAATAATTATGATCCTATGAATTTCTCAGAAACATTGCTAAGCATTTTAGGATAACATGTATATTTTAAAATTCAGAATTTTCTCTCTGAAAGATCCCTTTTTAGATGCCAATGGCTGTTTCTTTATCCTATGAAGTACAGGAGGTGTTTATCCAGGAGAAGAAGGAAGACACTATAAACCATTATTCCTTTGTGGCCCTTTGAATGTATAGCTATGAATGGGGCTATCATCATTGTCTAGATATATATTCTCCAGCATGTTGCTGAGGCTCTGCTCCATTCCTAAGCTACTGTCAAAAAGACTGAGATAAATATACTATATAGGAGCTACAGAGGCCACCAGTCTCAGAGAAGCAATTCTCTGCCTGAACTGGTCAAAACCTGCTTTGAATACAGAGTGTGTGAGCAATAAAGGGAGATTTTCTCCTCTTCTCAGTCCGGAGGAATTCACTATTTAGTGGTTTACATTCCTTACCAATGGGCAAAATGAAAATTGTAAACAATCTAAAAAGTATGAATTCTATGTAAACAAGACATGTTGCTGTGCTGTATCTTTCATTGGGCAAGATTATGAGTGAGTTTGAGAGCTACATATTTGGAGATATTTTATCTGTCAGCTTCTTCAAAATTGCTAGAATTGCATCTAGGCCATAGACTCCTTGCCCTGTTTCTTTTGGAGATGTGCGTGACTGAGTGACAAAGGAACAGATGGAGGCTTAGTGCACTCCACCCTGGAAGCTCTAAAAGTGTTGTTTGCTACTCCTTTTATCGGTTGTCAGAAAGAAAATTGGAAATCAACTAGAGCACAAATTTGGAAAGGAAAAAAAAAAATAACAGAAGAGAAAGTACACATTGTTACCAGCCAACCTTTCAAATGTAGGGATGCTTGGAAAAGCTTCAAAGATACCACCCTCTTGGTGCCAAAGTCCCCCATCCCCAATCTTGTCCAAAGCTTGGCATTCTGAAGAGAAGCCGGGTAATGGTGAGGAGGATTGCCAAATGATTAGAGAACCAGAGCCAGAAGAAGTGAGCTGGCAGAACGGACAGCCAGGGAGCCAGCTGTGCCAGGCAGCGAAACAGAGGCCAGCAGGGTGGCAGGAGGTAGGAGAACTGTTTCCAACATAGCAGGATTGTTTTTAATTACTTGCCACAGAGCACCCCTCCGCCTTAGTCTTTGCAACATAGGGGTTTTTTTGTTTGTTTTTATCCAGCATCCATCATTCCTTCTGACAGGATTAGAGAGTCGTGACTCATAGCTGAAGCCAGAGCATGTGAAGCAATTTGTTCCCAAATGTGAACAGTGAGGAAGGGGACTGACCTGAGAATTACAGAGCTACTTTGGGTTGAGATGTCAGCTTCATGATCAACAAAGAAGCACTTAGTTTTTCCATTGCCATATTTTTTTTTGGAATCAGCTCTGAGAAGTACCAAAGGAACACATAAAAAAGGATAAAGGGATTGCCTAATCAGTTTTCTTTTCTTCTTACACTAGGCCTTCTCATATTCTGTTGTCCACAACAGACTCTGCCTCCACACTAATACACAGTAGAAGGGAAGAAACTTCATTTAGACATAAGACTATAAATTTAGAATTGGAAGGAACTTCAGAGCCATCTAGCCCAACCTCTCACTATAAAGATGAGGAAAATGAAGTCTTAAAAAAGTTAAATAACTTGCTGAGGGTACCACAGATAGGAAGCTTCAAAGTTAGGATCTGAATCCATGTTTTCTGACACCAAATCCAGCGAGCTTTTCAGTGGGTGGACAAAAGCAAAGAAATCCATTGAATACCATCTCTGTGTATCTAGAGTTCATATTATGAGAGGTGGAAAAGAAGAAAAAATAATATTTGTAGTGACAGTTAAGTGAGATAATATTTATAAAATATTTTTTTTTACTTAGCATGCAGTGATTCTGCTTCTTCTTTTTCCTCCTCCTCCTTCTTTTCCTCCTTCTCCTCCTCATCCTTCAGTCTGCTTTCTACTATATTATGTTGTGTTTCATTAATATTAATTTTAGAATAACATACCCATTATATCATAACTTTTCAGAGCAAACCTCCCTCCTCCCCCCATAAAAAAAAGAAAGAAAAAAGGAAAGAATAAAAGGAAAAGTCTACCTTATACTTTGGTTGTATTGAGAATTTGTCACTTAGAAGCACTTGAAGCACTCTCCCTTCTCTTAGCAACATACACACATAAAAGCACACACAAACACACACACACACACACACACACACACAGAAGTAATTTCTAACATATGTCTATGTTAGCCCTTGAAAGCCTTTGATTTTCAAATGAAGGTGGCCTAGCTGTATCTAATCTAAAACTATATTATGAAGCAGCAGTTCACCAAAACCATTTGGTATTGGTTAAGAAATAGACTAATTAATCAGTCGAATAGGTTAGGTTCACAGGACAAAATAGTCAATAACTATAGTAATCTAGTGTTTGACAAACCCAAAGACCCCAGCTTTTGGGATAAGAATTCATTATTTGACAAAAACTGCTTGAAAAAATTGGAAACTAGTAACTAGGCATTGACCCACCATACACCAAGATAAGATCAAAATGGGTTCATGATTTAGGCATAAAGAACAAAATTATAGATAAATTAAAAGAACATAGGATAATTTAACTCTCAGACCTTGAAGGAGGAAGGAATTTGTGACCAAAGAAGAATTAGAAATCATTATTGATCACAAAATAGAAAATTTTTATTATATCAAGTTATAAAGCTTTTGTACAAATAAAACTAACACAGACAAGATTAGAAGGGAAGCAATAAACTGGGAAAACATTTTTACAGTGGAAGGTTCTGATAAAGGCCTCAATTCCAAAATATAGAGAATTGATTCTAATTTATAAGAAATCACGCCATTCTCCAATTGATAAATGGTCAAAGGATATGAACAGTTTTCTGATGAAGAAATTGAAACTATTTCTAGTCATATAAAAAGGTGCTCCAAATCATTATTGATCAGAGAAATGCAAATTAAGACAACTTTGAGATACACACCTTTCAGATTGGCTAAGATATCAGGAAATGATAATTACCAATCTTGGAGGGGATATGGGAAAACTGGGACACTGATGCATTGTTTGGTGACATTGTGAATGGATCCAACCATTCTGGAGAGCAATTTGGAACTCTGCTCAAAAAGTTATCAAACTGTGCATACTCTTTGATCCATCATTGTTACTACTGGGCTTGTATTCCAAAGAGAGATTAAAGGGAAAGGGGCCTGTATGTGCAAGAATGTTTATGGCAGCCCTTTTCATAGTGGCTAGAAACTGGAAATTGAATGGATGCCCATCAATTGGAGAATGGTTGGATAAACTGTGGTATTTTAATGTTATGGAATATTCTTGTTCTGTAAGAAATGACCAACAGGATGAATACAAAGAGGCTTGGAGAGACTTAAATGAACTGATACTAAGTGAAATGAGCAGAACCAGGAGATAATTATACATTTCAACAACAATACATATGAGGATCAATTCTGATGGAAGTGGCTATCTTCTGCAATGAGAAGAGCCAATTCAGTTACAATTGATCAGTGATGAACAGAACCAGCTAACCCAGAGAAAGAACTCTAGGAAATGAATGTGGAATGCTTGTATTTTTGTTTTTCTTCCCAGGTTATTTTTACCTTTCTAAATCCGATTTTTCTTGTGCAACAAGAGAACTGTATAAATGTGTACACATATATTGTATTTAAGATATAATTTAACATGTTTAACATGTATGAGATTGCCTGCCATCTACGGGAGAGGGTGGAGGGAAGGAAGGGAAAAGTTGGAACAGAAGTGATTGCAAGGGACAATGTTGAAAAATTACCCATGCGTATGTTCTGTCAATAAAAAGCTATAATTAAAAAAGGCCTTGATTTATAATCAGAGGACTTGTGCTTGAATCACAACTCTGTTACTATCTGTGTGACTCCAAGACACTCAGCTTCTTATGACTCCAGGATGTTCATTTGCAAAATGAAGGAATTGTACTAGATAATCTCAAAAGAATCTTCCAGCTTTAAGCATATTCTTACAAGAATTTAGTTATTTGTCCCTTTACAGAGTCTTCCCAGATTTCTTTATCTAGTCCTGTTTTAACCCCAAATTTATCAAATACCTGAAAAACATTTTCACCTGATATCATACAACTCAAAATTAAAACATCCAAATGTTCTTTATTTCTGTCTTCCTATTCCAAACTCTCTCTTTCAGACTTCTCTATTTTTGTTGGGGCTACTACCACTCATCCTATCATTCAAGTGCATAATTTTAGAGTCATTTTATACTTTTCAATACCCACCATTACTCCAGATACAGTGTTTTCCAAATATTGCTGACTCTATCTACATATCTCTTATATCCATGCCCATCTCTCCACTGATATATTGCTCCAACCCTACCTAGTTTAAGCCCTTATATCTGTCTGCATTAATAGTCTTCTGATTAGTTTTGATATTTCTATTTCTTCCCACTTCACTCCATTCTTTACATAATTACCAAAATATTCTACCCAAGCACAGATGTGTGTATGACATTACATATCTATGTATGACATTCCATCTCCTGTCATTATATTATCTTTTCAAAATTTGTTTCCCATAATTGAAATGAACTCTCTTCTCATCCTTATCTTTTTAAAAAGTTAAGTCTGGATTGATATACTTATTTTTATACATTATATAATTTCCCTCATTTTCCTGCTCCTCCATTTCAGAGGCATTCCAAATAATACTATTAAAGATAAAAAAAGGAAAACAAACCAGAATAACTGATAATTACATTGGAAAATTCTTTAAAATATACAATGTAAAAACAAATTAAATTGGAGTTCTTTCCTCATATGTTCTTTGGAGCTATGCTTGTTAATTTGTAATTTGTAATTCTGCAACATTAATTAGATTTTTTTATGGTTCTTGTTGATTACATTATATTGTTTTCTTGATTCTACTTCCTCTACTATGAATAAATTCAGGTAGATCTTTCCTGCTTCTTTATCTTCATCGCATACATAATTTATTTTTAATTTAATATTCTATTTTCCCCAATTACATATAAAATTAATTTTACCTTTTATTTAAATTTTTGAGTCCCAAAGTCTCTCCCTTCTTTCTTTCTTCCCTCTTTGAGAAGGCAAGTAATTTGATACAGGTTAGAAAATGTATTTCCATATTAGGCAAGTTGTGAAAGAAAACAAGCAAAATAATCCAAGAAAAATAAAGAAAAAATATGCTTCTTTTTGCATTCAGATACCATCAGTTATTTGTAGGAGATAGATAACAACTTTCTTCATAAGTCCTTCAGAATTGTCTGGGATCAATGTATAGCAGGAAATGACTATGACATTCACAATTGATTATCATAGAATATTGCGATTACTGGGCACAATGGCCTCCTGGCTTTGCTCATTTTTCTTTGCATCAGTTTATGTAAGTCTTTCCAGATTTTTCTGAGAACATCCTGCTCATCATTTTTTTATTGAAGCTTTTAATTTTCAAAACATATGCATGGATAATTTTCAAAATTGACCCTTGCACAACTCTGCTCATCATTGGTACAGTATATTAATATTCCATCACAATCATATACAACAACTTAATCATTTCCAAAAAGTCATTCATCAATTGAAAGACATATTCTCAATTTCTAGAGATATAAAATTTCCTCTTATTACCACTTTGGCTGCATCTCACAAATTTTGATATGTTGTCTCATTATTGTCATTCTATTGGATAAAATTATTAATTGTGTCTGTGATTTGCTGTTTCACCCATTCATTCTTTAGGATGAGATTCTTTAGTTTCCAATTACTTTTTGGTCTATTATCCCCTGGCTTTTTATTTAATGTATTTTTTATTGCATCATGAGCTAAAAAGAATGCATTTACTATTTCTGAATTTCTGCATTTGATTTTGAGGTTCTTATGTCCCAATATTTGGTAATTTTTTGTATAGGTTCCATGAACTGCCAAGAAGAAAGTGTACTCCTTTCTGTCTCCATTCAATTTTCTCCAAAGACCTATCATATCTAACTTTTCTAGTATTCTATTTACCTCTTTAACTTTATTTATTTTATGGTTTGATTTATCTAATTCTGAGAGTGCAAGGTTGAGATTTCCCACTATTATAGTTTTGCTGTCTATTTTTTCTTGCAGCTCTCTTAATTTCTCATTTAGGAATTTAAATGCTATACCACTTGGTGCATATATGCTTAGTATTGATATAGCTTCATAATTTATGGTATCCTTTAGCAAGATGTAATTTCCTTCCTTATCTCTTTTAATTAGATCAGTTTTTGCTTTTGCTTGATCTGAGATTAGGATGGTTACCCCTGCTTTTTTTACTTCATCTGAAGCATAATAGATTCTGTTCTAGCCTTTTACTTTTATTCTATATGTATCACCCTGATGTAAATGTGTTTCCTGTAAACAACATATTGTGGGATTCTGGCTTTTAATCCAGTCTGTTAATCACCTCCACTTTATGGGAGAGTTCACTCCATTCATATTTACAGTTAAAACTACTAATTCTGTATTTCCTGCCATCCTATTGTCCCCAGATTATACTTTTCTCTTTCCTTTTCCCCTTCTCCCCTTCTGTTATGACTGATTCAGGGAAATGGGATGAGGGGCCTAAGTCCAGGGCCCCAGGCAAAAAAACACTTGTGGCATAATGGCAGCCAATGCCACACCCAAAGAGTGCCTAGAAGTCCAATATCCAAACATGACCAATCAGCCAGGAAGCCACCTGATGGGAGAAAGGGATTACACAATCAATCAGCCAGGATGCAACTTGATGGAAGAAAGGATTTACAATTAGGGAGGATAGAGTTGTATGCAGCTGGGACAACCCCTGGAGAGGTGAAATCTATTCCCCTCCAGCATATAGATCTTTTGCCTCCAGGCACAGTAGGCCTGACCATTTCACCTCTATTCCTGAGAAGTCAGGGAGGGTGTGATCACCTCATTTTTGGGGTTCTCACCTCCCTGAGAAGTCAGGGATGGCGTGACCACCTGTGTTCTAAAACAAAAGAAAGTGGGAGATGTAAAGGGCTAAATCTCTGAGCAGATGCACTTAACCTAGATAACCTAGCACTTAAGGCTAATTACCAATTGGACAAATCTCAACTAACATGTTTGAAGGATGACCCTACTCAACTCTGTGCTGGCTTGATCTGTGGGTATGGACAGAGAAGGGAGGAGAGATCAGAGGGTCGAATAGGAGAAGCAGGTGGTGGTGGAGAGAGAGGAAGAAGGTGTGGAGATTCCTTTATCTAATCCCCTGATGGTGACCCCAAAAGACCAAGAATAAAAACTTTTGCTTATCCTGACTCTGGCTGATTCTAAGATATCCAACACCCTTCCCCAATATTTAACTTATGGGCACCACTTGTCTCAAACAGCCCTCTTTCTTATACCTTCCTAGTACTATTTCTGTATTCCCTTCTATTTAACCTTCCCCTTCCCTTTTCACTTTTCCCCTCCCACTTTTCAATGAGGTAAGAGAAGTTTCTCTGTATACCAAATATGTCAAATATTTTCTCTTTGAGCAAATCTGATGAGAGTAAGATTCACATAATATTCATCCCCCCTTCCTACTTTCCCCTCAGATACAATAGGTTTTCTTTGACTATTTTTGAGGTGTAATTTCCCTCTTTTTACCTCTACTTGTCCCTTTTTCTGGTACAATCCCCTTTCTGCCTCAAGTTCCTTTTTGATATTATAACAGTAAAATCAAATTATACATGCACTCTCTGTATATGTCCATATCAGAATTACAATTCTCAAGAGTTATTTTTATCTTTTTATGCTTCTTTTGAGTCCTATATTTGGAGGTCAAATTTTTTGTATAGCTGTTTTTGTTTGTTTGTTTGTTTTTTCCATCAGAAATAAATGGAATTCACCTGTTTCATTGAATGTCCATTTTCTTCTGTGGAAGAAAATGCTCAGTTTAGCTGGGTAGTTTATTTTTGGCTGCATTCCAAGTTCCTTTGTCTTTTGGAATATCATATTCTAGGTCCTTTGATCCTGAGTAATCTTTATTGTGGCTCCTTGGTATTTGATTTTTTTTTTCTGACTGCTTATAAGATTTTTTTCCTTAGTCTGATAGTTCTGAAATTTAACTACAATATTCCTTGGAGTTTTAATTTTGGGGTCTCTTTCTGGAGGTGTTTGATGAATTCTTTCAGTGGCTATTTTACCTTCTGATTCTATGACATCTGGGCATTTCTCTCTGGTGATTTCCTGAAAAATAGTGCCTTTTTTTCTTTTTTTTCATCATGATTTTCAAGGAGTCCAATAATTATTAGATTATCTCTCCTAGATCAGTTTTCCAGGCCTGTTGTTTTCCCAAGTAGGTATTCAATTTGTTTTATTTTTATTTTTAATTTTAATTTTAATTTTTGTTTTCCTTGACTGATTCTTTTTATATATATATATATATATTTTATAATATTATCCCTTGTATTCATTTTTCCAAATTACCCCCCCTCCTTCTATTCCCTCCCCCCGATGACAGGCAATACCATACATTTTACATGTGTTACAATATAGTCTAGGTACAATACATGTGTGCGAATATCATTTTCTTGTTGCACAATAAACATTAGAATCCGAAGGTACATGCAACCTGGGCAGACAGATATTAGTGCTAACAATTTTCATTCCCCTCCCAGTGTTTCTTCTCTGGGTGCAGCTACCCCTGTCCATCATTGATCAACTGGAAGTGAGTTGGATCTTCTTTATGTTGAAGATTTCCACTTCCATCAGAATACATCCCCATACAGTATTGTTGTTGAAGTGTACAGTGATCTTCTGGTTCTGCTCATTTCACTCAGCATCAGTTGATTTAAGTCTCTCCAGGCCTCTCTATATTCCTCCTGCTGGTCATTTCTTACTGAGCAATAATATTCCATAACCTTCATATACCACAATTTACCCAACCAGTCTCCAACTGATGGACATCCATTCATCTTCCAGTTTCTAGCTACAACAAAAAGAGCTGCCACAAACATTTTGGCACATATATGTCTCTTTCCGCTCTTTAGTATTTCTTTGGGATATAATCCCAGTAGTAGCGCTGCTGGGTCAAAGGGTATGCACAGTTTGATAACTTTTTGGGCATAATTCCAGATTGCTCTCCAGAATGGCTGGATTCTTTCACAACTCCATCAGCAATGTATTAGTGTCCCAATTTCCCCACATCCCCTCCAACATTTGTCATTATTTGTTCCTGTCATCTTAGCCAATCTGACAGGTGTGTAGTGGTATCTCAGAGTGGTCTTAATTTGCATTTCTCTGATCAGTAGTGATTTGGAACACTCTTTCATGTGAGTGGATATAATTTCAATTTCTTCCTCTGAGAATTGTCTGTTCATATCCTTTGACCATTTATCAATTGGAGAATGGTTCGGTTTCTTATAAATTATGATCAGTTCTCTATATATTTTGGAAATGAGACCTTTGTCAGAACCTTTGTTTTTAAAAATATTTTCCCAATTTGTTACTTCCCTTCTAATCTTGTTTGCATTAGTATTATTTGTACAGAAACTTTTTAGTTTGATGTAATCAAAATCTTCTATTTTGTGATCAATAATGATCTCTAGTTCTCCTCTGGTCATAAATTCCTTCCTCCTCCACAAGTCTGAGAGGTAGATTATCCTCTGTTCCTCTAATCTATTTATTATCTCCCTCTTTATGCCTAAGTCATGGACCCATTTTGATCTTATCTTGGTATATGGTGTTAAGTGTGGATCCATATCTAATTTCTGCCATACTAATTTCCAGTTTTCCCAACAGTTTTTTCCGAATAATGAATTTTTATCCCTAATGTTGGAATCTTTGGGTTTGTCAAAGATTAGATTGCTATAGATGTACCCTTTTTTGTCCTTTGTATCTAATCTGTTCCACCGATCTACCGGTCTATTTCGTAGCCAATACCAAATGGTTTTGGTGACTGCTGCTATATAATATAGCTTTAGATCAGGTACACTTAGACCACCTTCCTCTGAGTTTTTTTTCATTAGTTCCCTTGCAATTCTCGACCTTTTATTCTTCCATATGAATTTTGTTGTTATTTTTTCTAGGTCATTAAAATAGTTTCTTGGGAGTCTGATTGGTATAGCACTAAATAAATAGATTAGTTTGGGGAGTATTGTCATCTTTATTATATTCGCTCGGCCTATCCAAGAGCACTGAATGTCTTTCCAATTATTTAAATCTGATTTTATTTTTGTGGCAAGTGTTTTGTAATTTTTCTCATATAATTCCTGACTTTTCTTTGGTAGATGGATTCCCAAATATTTTATACTCTCAACATTTGTTTGGAATGGAATTTCTCTTTGTATCTCTTGCTGTTGTATTTTGTTAGTGATATATAAAAATGCCGAGGATTTATGTGGATTTATTTTGTATCCTGCCACTTTGCTGAAATTTTGAATTATTTCTAGTAGCTTTTTAGCAGAGTCTTTGGGGTTCTCTAAGTATACCATCATGTCATCTGCAAAAAGTGATAGTTTAATTTCCTCATTTCCTACTCTAATTCCTTGAATCTCTTTCTCGGCTCTTATTGCCGAGGCTAGCGTTTCTAGTACTATATTGAATAGTAATGGTGATAGTGGGCAACCTTGTTTCACTCCTGATCTTACTGGGAAAGGTTGCAGTTTATTTCTATTGCATATTATGCTTACTGACGGTCCTTGACTGATTCTTGATGTCTCATCAACTTTATTTGTTCAGTTCTGATTTTTAATGAATTGTTTTCTTAATTTACTTTTTTTTACTTCATTTTGTATTTGTCCAATTGAGTTTTTAAATGATTTGTTTTTTTCTATGGAATTTTTTTCCATTTCACAATTTTTTTAAAGAGTTATTTTCTTTTTTCAGGTCACAAATTCTCTTTTCCTGGGAGTATTTTACCTTTTCCATTTCACATTTCAGGGAGTTGTTTTCTTTTTTCCACATTGTCAAATCTTTCCTTTAATGACATATGCCTTTTCCAAACCCTCTTACAGAGTTTTCCTTTCTTTATCCCATTTTCCTTTTACATCATTTTTAAGATCCTTTTTAATTTCTTCTAGGAGAGCCTTGTGTGATAAGGACTAGATTTTATCACCCTTTGGGGCTTCATCTGAAAAAAAAAATCTGCTTTTAGTCTCCTCAGGGTTTGAAATCTGTTCTCTTTTAGTATAGAAGCTGTCTATAGTTAGGGCTTTCTTTGCCTTTTTACTCATTATTTTTTTTTAAAGTTGGGATCTGCTTTTCGGTCAAGGAGGTTCCAAGCTTCCTCTACAGATCAAGGAAGTGACAGTGGCTGTGCTGGAATAAGGCTGAGTCACTCTCAGTGCTGGGTGGGTGTGGCCAGGTCTCATAAGACTCCAGTGTTTTGGGGTACATTCTTTACCTTTTGCATTTGTGGTGGGTGTTTTATAACATCTCTGCTGATCTACTGGCTTGCAACCAGGACAGAGTGCTAACACTGTGATAGAATCCTCCTGGGAGATTCTCCACCCCATGGAGACTTCATCCTGCCCCTGTCTGCTCAGCATGTACCTCCCTGCCTGGGCCTAATCTTCTCCCATAATCACACCCAATCAAAACAGACCTTTTCTGGCAGATCTTCGAAATTATCTTCTGCTGGTAATTTGCTACACTCCCAATATTCATGGATTCTATCAGTCAAGCACTATTTCAGAGGCTGAATTTTGTAATTAATGTGGAGGTAGTAGGAAAGTTCAAAAAGAAGCATGTGTCCTGTCCACCATCTTGGCTTCACCCCTCTGAGACTATTCTTTTCTGCAATACTTCTATCAAACCTTTGTACATATTTGTTGTTGTTATTGTATTGTTCTTAGCCACATAAAACTTCTAAACCATATTAAGCTTAAGGTCCACTAGAATCTCCCTCTTTTTTTCATGTAAGTTATTGCCAATCCTGCCAATCTTTTAAGATATATTTGTATACTTGATTTTCAGGATATCAAAATATAAGATTCTATATTAATTTCTGTTAAATTCATCATGTTCTGGTCTAGTATCCCACTCTGTTGAAATAATTTTGTATCTTGATTTTTTTTATCTATCATATTAATTATCATTTCTAGCTTTGCAATTTGCTATTTTGTCAACCTTGTTGTCTATATTTTTTATATTTAATTTACATTTTTAGGAGATGAAGCAATTGGGGTTAAATGACTTACCCAGAGTCCTATAGCTAATAATGGTTAAGTGTCTGAGGCCAAATTTGAATTCAGATTCTCCTGACTTCAAGACTGGCACTCTATCCAATATGTAATCTAACTGCCCTGAAATCCATTCCTTCTTTCTCTTGTTAAGTGATTTTCCCAGAGTCACAAACTAGTATTAAGTGTTTAAGGCTGGATTTGAACTCAGGTCTTCCTGACTTCAGGTTCAATGCTCTATCTATTATGCCATCTAAGTGCCCTTCTCTACTTTTTTTTTTTTTAATGTCTTCTATGTCTTCAACCAAATGAATGATAAAAAAAAAAAAAATCAACAGAAACCCCTGAAATCATCTTTAACTTTGTCCAAAAAAGTCATTCTCTCCATTCATTTTCAAATTCCTATGGGTATTTCTTTATAGTATATCTCAAAGTAATCCCTTTAGTTCCCACTGCCTTATTTATTGATCTACCTACTTGAGGATTTTTCTTTTTTTTTTTTTTTTTTATTTCTCTGATGAACTACTTCTAGATTAATTTTCTTATAGAATTGTTCTCATCATCTTTCTCCCCATTAAAGAACCAGTCCAAACCTCTTAGTATGGCATTCAATGCCCTTCAGAATCTGTTCTCATACAATCTAAATAACCTAATTACTTCTCCCTCACCCCTGGAGTCAGATCCTACAATTTTATTGCCCCTCCATCAGTGCAGTTCAGCAACCTACCTATAACCAATCATATTAGAGACTTGTCTGGGCCATTGAGAAATTAAGTGACTTTTCCATGGTCATACTGCTTATATGTATCAGAGCCACAACTTATTCTTAAATCTTTTTAACTCCAAAGTCTTCTTGACTCTATACATTAATTATATCATTCTGCCTCTTCTACTATATATACTCCACTCAAATCATTCCTTAGTCTCCTATCGTATTGTGCATGTCACATTGCCACATACCATGTTTGTAATTTATTACTTTTGTTATTTTTTCTGCTTAAAATTTCACTTACCTTTTTTCTCCCTTCCATCATTTTTATAGTTCCATCAAATCCTTACTTCAGGTTGTAGTGGGAATAAATGTACCGTCTTCACATCATTGATTCTATTTTGTTTTAAGCCTCTATTTTGTAACTGAGTAGTTGTTTTATAAGTTGTTGTTGTTTTATAATAGTGACTTGAGTGGAATAATTTAGCAATGTTATGCATGTCCTCAAAATGTGATAAACAGCTATTAATGGTGAGTGGGTTCCCCAAATGTTGTAAACAACTACTAAAGATATGTGTGCCCCACCTCCAGATTAGGTAAACAACTACTGATACAAATGAGCTCTCCAGATTTGGTAAACAACTGCTTATGATGTATATCCCCCAGATCTGACAAACAATAAACAGAAATGATATTGACTTTGTCATTTCCTTTTTGTAGTTTCCTTTGTAATAAATTTAAGTAATCAATCACTAAAGTTTGAAAAATGTATACAGCTAAATACCATTCTTCAGCTTTATCTTGGGTCAAGACTAAACTTGAAGCTAACTCCTTTGTTCTACACATTTGAGACTCAAAAATCTCTCCACTTTATCTGAGATAAGTGCTGATTTACTGATGTAGATATGCCAATTTTTCAGGCAACTACTTCAAGAGGGAGTTATAATTTCCAAGTGGTCAGATAAGAAACACAATTATTCAGTCTTTAGTAAAAGGAATACTCATTAGGAAGCTCTAGGAAATCAGGTTGTTGTTTGATCCTAGAGAGATTAATTTTTCTTATTTTCTAAGAAATTACATAAACTAATATTTGCACATCTTGGATTAATAAAGTTTGAGCACTGAGAAGTGGAAATCTAATTAATGTTTCTGTCCTGTTAGCATAAGTAATGATAAATTATTTTTGTACATGTACCATGCACCACAAAGACTCGCCTACTTCATGAAGCTTTTCATGAGCAGCCATAATAAATGATGGTTTATTCTCTAAATTCTCTGGATGAACAATCACATGGAGCAAATGTTGACTTTTATTGTTTTTGAGTTGTTCTTTTCTCTCTAAATTCCTTAATTGGGCTTTTCTCTCCAAGTGGTCTGAAAGGCTCTTAGGTGAAGGGATTATTCTTATGGTTTTATTTGTATTTTCTACATGCTTGGAACTATACAGGAAATAGCATAAAACTTTTATAAAGAGATACTAAGGGACACTACAGAGGATAAATGACTTGCTCAGTCATACAGCCTCTATATCACAGAAGCAGCATTTGAATCCAAGCCTGCCTATCTGGGAATCTGGCTTTTTAAGCCATCAAAATATATGGCATTTCTAAAAGTTTTAGTTAAGGAATCTGAGTTAATATGCATTGGTATAAGGAGTTTTCATACTGGGAGTTGCCTATATGGATGAAATTACAGTTTTCTCTCTGTCTCTCTGTCTGTCTTTCTTTCTCTCTGTGTCTGTCTTTGTGTCTCTTTCTGTCTCTTTCTCTGTCTCTGTGTGTCTTTGTCTTTCTGTCTGTCTCTGTCTCACTCTGTGTGTGTGTGTGTGTCTCTGTCACTCTCTTTCACACATACAGGATTATACAAAAAGCATGTTGAATAGAATTTTTTTATTTTTAAATGCAATAAAAACAAACAAGTTAAAGCTAAATGAAAATAGATGAATTTTTAGGTGATCTGAGCAGTCACTCTCTCATTTAAAGAGATACACAGGTGAGAAGTAAAGCAGAGTCTATGCATTTAGGTCAAGGCCAATGAAAAGACAAGATAATCTTATTTACCAGGAAACCTCAAGGAACTGAAGTTTCTCTAATTCAACTTTTACTTTTCTTTTTACCATGGTCCAGAGAGTAAAATCAGTAAAATCTCCAAGGCCAAGTTGGGGGAAATGCCATCCTGAATAAAAATGCAAATAAAACAATAAATAAGCAGGTTATTCACCAGGTGTTCTATATATTCTCTTCTAAAAATACCAAAGTGTCCATGAGCATTTTTCCCTCAAAATCTCAATGCCTATTTCAGAATCAGCAATTTCATTGTCAATTTTAACATCAAGACAGAACCATTTATAATTTCCACCTCATCACTCGTAATGGTCGCTGTGGTAACAAAAAGTACCCTTTTCTCCAAGTACTTTTTTCAAGTACCAGATGCTGCTTTTGATTTAATACTAATTCACTTACTTTACCTCTTGAGACAGTTTGTTTATCAAAATGCATTTATATGGGATATATTTTAAACCAGGTCATAGATTTTTTTCCAGAAACCAAATACAAAAGTAAATGTCAATTCCTAGATCAGCAGCTCACACATGCTCCATACAAGTGCTATAAATCAGTACATAAAGTTTTAAAGTGTTCAATAAAAACTTAACAGTTTGCTGACATGCTTATTTCCAATTTCCTGGTGTAGTTAATTTCCAGAATATCCCAACACATGTGGAAACGATGCCCTTTAAACATTGCCAAATGTTTATGTCCACTGAACATAACTTGTCTGAGCTATTAAAAAAATAAACAATAAATCAAGATGACACAGAGTGGGGGAAATAGGTCTGTACTTCAGGCAAACAGCCTGTTTCTTCCCACAAAAACAATATGAAAAAATAGCAAAAGAACAAGTTTCTAGAATTTAAAAAAAAAATTAAGGCTTTCTTTTTTTCGAATTTAGTTGCTGTTGCCAAAATCAGTGTTCACCAAAATATTTTTTTAAACTGAGAAACAGATTGTGTGATTGTTTTGAATGTGAAGTATTCCCATTATCATCTGCTGCAATATTGTATTTTCTTTCGGACTTAGTCCCTAAAGCTCTGAAATCATACAATTATCATACAAAAAAAAAATAAATTGGAATAACTGAACTGGATTGACACTATTCCTCTCCCCATCTTTACCACTGACAAATGGTCAAAGAAACCATTAACAAATAAAATAAATTATAAATTCCCTTTGACTCAAAAGTCAGCTATTCTGCATATATCCCAAAAAATTAATGACAGAAAGGTTCTATGTATTCAAAAGAGTATTTTGACATCAAAAAACTTAAAATGTAGTAGATATTAATAAACTGGGAAATGACCATCCAAATTGTATTATGTGAGTATAATGACATCATTGCATCATAAATAATGAAGATATAAGAAACTCCAAGAAAGTTCAAAAGGCATATATAAATTAATACAGAGTGAATCAAGCTGGGGGCACCTAGATGGTGCAATGACTAGAGCACTAGTCCTGAAAATAGGAGGACACAAATTCAAAAGCGGCCTCAGACACTTAATACTTACTAGCTGTGTGATCCCAGGAAAGTTACTTAATTGCTTCACCAAACAACAACAACAACAACAACAAGAAAAAAACTTAAAAAATAAATAAATAAATAAAGCAAAACAAGCAGAACAAGCAAATATAAATAGACTATCTTCAAACATTCAGACATTTAAATGTGAAATGAAGCTTAAAAGTTTATCTAACCTAACCTCCTAATTTAAAAGATGATGACTAGAGCCCCAGAGGGATTAGCGGCAGAATTGGGATTTGAATCCAAATTGTATAAAACCATTTTCAGCATATTGTATGTGGCCATAAACACAAGGACCACAATAATATAAAGGTAATACCAATAAATTTTGTCAGAATTCATAACAATGGAACAATACAATTCAGAAGAGAAATGTCCTCAAGATAGAGAGACTTATAGATATGGAATGAAGCATGTCTTCAGAAATAGTCAGTGTTTCAACCAGTTTTGCTTTGCTACATTTCTTTGTTGCCCCACTATTGGAGTGGGGTAGCATTGGGAAATGATGATGTAAAAAAGAACCAATAAAGAAAAACAAAAGATGTGTTGAACAAGTGTTTAAAATGGAAAATAACTTTACAAGCATTTACTTCCACATTTTGGTTACCAGTACAAAGCAATAGAAGAAAAATATAATAATTTACTAAAATAATTCTTGTATTTCATAGGAAGAAGAAAAGAGATTTCAGAATGAAATCTCAGTAAATCTGAAGTCTTCACCTGAATTTTACTTAAGCTTTGAACACTGTTTAATATCCTAACAGTCAAGCCATAGCAGTTAGATAAGAGTATCTGACAAAAATGGGAAAAGCAATTTCTTCAAAATATATGCTAAAACATTTTGCTAAATGCTTAGAGACCTTATGTTCCTCATATACAATACTTTATAGCAGACAAGGTTTATTTTTCTATATAGGAGAGTATGATGAAGGAAGAAAATTATCCTAAAAATCACATAGTCACATAGTGTGTGAATATATACCAACTCAAATAAGGATTTGATACAACTATATAGATAGTTTGAGTCAAAATCATATTTTACCTCAAGAGTTTTCCTCAGTATGGGGTATACTGTGCAAAAGAGGGAAAGTAAGATAAGGGTATTAAGATACAACTCCTGTACAGATCTCTCCACTTTAAAAAACAAACAAACAAAAAAAAAGGTTCAAATTCAAATCAAAAAAAGCAAGACTAAAAGTGTAAATTTATTCCAACTGATATGAATCCAATATAATGATAATTTAATATAGTATATGCAAATCAAAATTAAGAATGATATTTATCAGTTTCTGATATGGCCACATTGTTGACTCATGTACAGATGAATTGTATCTCTATGCTGTTTGCAGCATTTAAACATTGTGTACAAACTCAAAGTTAAATAATCTAAAAATACTAGTTTATTTTTCACAGTTTCTTCAAGTTGGATAAGTACAATAATAATAGTTGTGGGGTTTTAGCCTGTATTTTAAAAATAAAAACATTTGGACTAGTTATAATCATTTGACATCTTCAAAAATTAGGTTCAAACTTAATGCTTTAATTTTTTTTAATCATCCCTATTTTTAAAGTTAATAAAATAAAAATTATTCACAATAAATAAATATTTAATTGATTCGAAGATAAATGCAGTAGAGCAGTTGAAAAAATAGTTTATTTACTATGATTCAAAAAAAAATCCAATTGCTAGTTTGGACTTTAGTGCTCCATTCAAATATTATTTAATTTATAAAGATTTCCACAATCTACCTGGTCAGAGAACTTTTATAATAGTACATATTTATATGGAGCTTTAGAATTATAAAGCATTTTATATTTCCCATCTTATTTGAGTCATAACCACTTTATACAGTAAGTACTAAATGGGAAGACTGGAGCAGAAAAAAGCTAAGCATTTGATCTAACATCACACAATTAGCAAGAACCAGATTTTATTTCAGGTCCAAATCTCCTGACTTCAAATCCAACAATCTGTAGCTTACATTTGGGCAATCACTTCTTCCTGTGAGAATTCTGCAGAAAATATTGATTTGAATTTAGTAGGAAATCTGGTGACATAATATTTTATTGAAACTGTAGATCAGAAATCTGCCCTAACACTAGAATAATTTTAACTTGTGTTTATAAATTGATTGGTAAAATCCATTGGCTATTCCCAGAAGCCCAGAGTAGTATGAATCTTTATCGGAAATGCAAGTGGAAACTGGGAGTACAGATTAACTTTGCTCCTAAAAATCATTTTTACTCACTTATTTTTAAAGAATATTTAAATATATTACTTATATATTCCATTTGTTCCAGTCACAGGTGATTACTACTTCCTCGGAATTCTTTTAACATTTTTTATACATATTGAATTCTCTTAATACTATAACTTGTTATTTATGTCCATCTATCTCCTCTTTTAAATTAGTAGTCCTTTAAGGATAGAGATGATTTTTTTCATCTTTTTATCCTGAATAGCATTAGACTTATTGTTATACACAGTATACACTGTTATACACAGGTGTTTGATAAATATTTGTGGAATTTTAAACTCCAAGATACCTTCTAATGAAGATTTATAACCAAACCAAACTATTAGTTGTAATAGTAAATGTAAACTATTGAAAATTTAGTTCTTAGGTACCATTGTTTTTCAAGTTTTTGTAGAATAAGCTGCAATTTATTCATTTTTCTTCCTGCCTTAATTGATCTGGCTCCTTACTGAATGGCAAAGACTTAAGTGACAGGTGGTAAATAGCAAAAAAAAAAATAATAATAAGAATAACCACACCAGCAATGGTGAAAAAGCATCACAGACCACTCTAAGTCTGAGAGTAAGCCAGGATTTATTTTCTTTCTCAAGGCTGCAAGTGAATATCCATTGATCTAAGGCAGGAATAGAACAATTCTAATAGAAAGTTAGAATTCCAACAAAATAAAAACACTAATCTTAGAATTTAGAATAGGAAGGAGTCTTATAAATCATCTTGTCCACTTCTCCCATTCTTTATCTGTAGGTAAGAAGACAAAAGGCCAAAGACAGCAAGCCAAATATATGATTAAAGCTAATAGTTTAAACTCAATTTCTCTGTCTCCAAAACCCATTCTTATTCTACTAGGTATTGCTATCAATTTCTGCCACTTTAGTTATTGCTATAAATCACCTAGGCAAGCTGCCCATCATCAACATCTTCTTAACTCAAAATTTAAATAATATTTTACATTATGTCATTGTCCTAGTTTTTCTCTGAGGAAACAAAGGCCTCATTTAACTCATTGCAACTTCAAGAGAAAGTGCATCTGCTGGTCACTAGTTGGGGAAGAAAGTAAGCCAAGTTACTTTACCAAAGGCCTTTACTTACTACTACTTATCTTTGAGTTAGTGGTAAGGAAATTTAGGTAATTTAGTGAGGACAGAACCATAAATGTAAATGTAAAACCTCTGTCAGTACTATCTGAGGAATTATGGTAATAAGCTGAGATGTTCTTGATTTTAATTGTTCTGATTTTCATGCAGGGAAATTTGATAGTCTAGTGAGCTTGATGTTGATGCCTTGAAAAAATTTGGAATTGATAACAATCTATCAAAAATTAAAAAGAAAGCAGAGTAGGGAAGACACAGTGCAGATTCAATAAGAACAAATCATGTGAAAATAACCCCATTTCTTTTTTTGTCAGTTTTTAGGCCAATACCTTAGGAAAATACCATAGATACATGGAGCACTCACATTTAAGCAAAGCACTTGCAAAACCTCTCATGACATTTCCATGAACAAGATGGAAAAATGTGAGCTTAATCATAGGACACTTAGTTGGATATTAAATTGTTTAGTTGATTGTATATGGTTCTTCTTTCACTCCCTTTCCTTAAATAAATAATTTAGGGGAAAGTCAGGGAGGAGAGAAGAGAATCAATATTCCTCTTATATCCATTCACTTTCTTACTATTCCCATAAGATTTCACCTAAATCAAAAAGTCCCAATTTTCTCACTAAGGGTTTTCCCTTTCTAGTCAACCCTAAATAGAACAATTCTTTGTATACTTAGCATACCTTGTTTATTGATATTAACTAGGTATCAAGCTGTTTGTATTTTTCACCGAAGAAAAAAAATAGCTTTCAAACACATTCAATATTACAGATTTAGATAATGATGAATGTTGGAGGGGATGTGGGAAAACTGGGACACTGATACATTGTTGGTGGAGTTGTAAAAGAATCCAGCCATTCTAGAAAACAATTTGGAACTATGCCCAAAAAGTTATCAAACTGTGCATACCATTTGACCCAGCATTGCTGTTATTGGGCTTATATCCCAAAGAAATACTAAAGAGCGGAAAGGGACCTGTATGTGCCAAAATGTTTGTGGCAGCTCTTTTTGTTGTAGCTAGAAACTGGAAGTTGAATGGATGTCCATCAATTGGAGAATGGTTGGGTAAATTATGCTATATGAAGGTTATGGAATATTATTGCTCTGTAAGAAATGACCAGCAGGAGGAATACAGAGAGGCTTGGAGAGACTTACATCAACTGATGCTGAGTGAAATGAGCAGAACCAGAAGATCGCTGTACACTTCAATGTTGTATGAAGAGGTATTCTGATGGAAGTGGATATCTTCAACATAAAGAAGATCCAACTCACTTCCAGTTGATCAATGATGGACAGAAATAACTGCACCCAGAGAAGGAACACTGGGAAGTGAATGTAAATTGTTAGCACTACTGTCTATCTACCCAGGTTACTTATACCTTCGGAATCTAATACTTAATGTGCAACAAGAAAATGGTATTTACACACATATATTATATCTAGGTTATATTGTAACACATGTAAAACATATGGGATTACCTGTCATCGGGGGGAGGGAGTGGAGGGAGGGAGGGGATAATTTGGAAAAATGAATAAAAAATTTAAAAAATTAAAAAATTAAAAAATATATTACAGATTTAGAGATGAATGAGATCCTAGTGTTCATCAAATCTGTTCTCTTCCTTTTGTCAGGTAAGGGAACTGAGGTCCAGAAGGGAGTTAAGCAAATGCATCATTTGATGCATCTTGTATTTATATGTAGAACAACATGCTTTATTATTTTTATTTGCTAAAGCTTTAGAATGCTAAGAACACAGATACAAAAATATTTGAGGAAAAGGCATAGAAATACCTATGCCTCTTCAAATTTCAAGTGTCTAAAATCTTTTTTTGGCAATTGGTGCTGAGTCCATCTAGTATTCAATTGATTTGTCCAAGGTTAGAATTTGAATGCTAGCCTTCTAGCATGTTAGCCCTTCTTTACACAGACTGAAAAACAATGTAATTACAAATTGTTTTTGAGCTATTTAATACTATATATATATATATGTGTGTGTGTGTGTCTATATATATATATATATATATATATATATATATATATATATAGAGAGAGAGAGAGAGAGAGAGAGAGAGAGAGAGAGAGAGAGAGAAGAGTTGTACAAATATTCAGATTTCTACCCTATAGATAAGAGTTTGGTTTGTTGTTTAATCTTTTTTACATGGCATTACTTCCTGAAGTTCAGGAACCATGATTTTGCTTTTCTGTTAAAACCCCAGTTTTTATCACTGTCTGAAACATAGTACAGACTGAATAAATGCTTGTCGACTGACTCTATGGATATCTTTATGTTAGAAGCTCATCTCACAACCAGATGGCTAGAATGAGTGATTTCTGTCTTAAAGAGACCATAACGTAATGCATCAAAGCTGAATTTCAAAGTTTTACCTATTCACCCAGATGAAGAAACTGAAACAATTCCTACCCTCAAGGAGCTTTCTTTCAAATAGCAGCAAAACTTAAAGAGGAACTGGAACTGAAGGGTGTGTGTGTGTGTGTGTGTGTGTGTGTGTGTGTGGTTTGGAAATGGTGACCAAAAAGTACGGAAACTTGGTTTTAGACAAAATAAGGTGAAAACTAACCTATCAGTGCTCAGGGTAGTTCCCCCAGGTGGGGAGGGAAGATGAACGTTCAGGCAAAAGGATAGTGACTATGTATTAAGTATCAGGGTAAAGGTTTGAATTATGGTATTCTTCATTCTAAGTCCAGTATATCCACTGTATTAAACCAGTTGCACATTAGGTAGAGTTTCACATTAGATAGAGTGGATTAATTGGTATTTAACATTGAATTCTACTGATATTGTTCACAGAATTTAATAGAATTAATTGAGAAATTTTAACAACTATAATGATCTTGAAAACAGGCTTCCAAAGTCCTTTGTATCACAAAATATCATTTGCATTTTCTAGTGTATATTCTTTTCCCTTTTTTTCAAGTTCCCTCATAGATAAAAGAATAATTCTATGTACCTACTGTAAATATTTTCAGACCAATGTCAACATGGCAATAAGAAATCCATATTTTTGTAAAGAATTAATCATGTTTTCAGATGTGGATATGAAGCGTTTTTAACCTGAAAGATTAGTTCTGCCTTATAAAATACTTCTTCATTCATTCATCCATTCATTAAACATATATAGATCCTAAGACAGGTGCAAAATAATATAAGATGCATTATTTACTTGTCAGAAGCTTCCAATGTAACTGGGAGACAACAGAAATAAAGCCCCTGAAATAACAATGCACAATCACTGAGATATTTAAAATGTAAGACCTTAGAGATTATCTGAGATCTTGTATGTAGAATGCTTTTGTTAGTTAATCAAGAAGATTACATTAAGTACTTATTATGGACCAGGTAAATCCATAATAAGGAAAGTTAAATATTAAGTCTCAAGAAGCTAAAATCCTAAAGTGGGAAATAACATGTAAATAACATAGGTATATAGTAGATAGTAGGTAGGTAGAACTACACTTCTGTGACTACTGATCTAGAGCCAGACATCCTGGAGAATAAAGTCAAATGGGCCTTAGGAAGTATAGTGAAGTGAAATAACAGTAAGGCTAGTGGAGATGACAAAATTCCAGCTGAGCTGTTTAAAATCCTAAAAGCTGACACTGTTGAAGTGCTGCACTCAAGAAGCCAACAAATTTGGAAAACTCAACAATGGCCATTGGATAGCAAAAGATCTTTTTATACCCTAATCCTAAAGAAGAGCAATGCCAAGGAAGTTTCAAGCTATTGAACAATTGCATTCATTTCACAGGCCAGCAACATTATGTTTAAAGTTCTTCAAGCTAGGTTTCGGCAATATGTGAACTGAGAAGAGCAAGTGAAATGAGAAACCAAACTGGCCATATTTGCTGGTTTATGGAGAAAACAAGGGAGTGCTATAAAAACACTTACTTCTACTTCATTGACTACACTGAAGTCTTTGACTATATGGATCACAGCAAAAGGAGACAAGTTGTCAAAGAGCAAATTAACTTACTTGTCTCTTGAGAAGCCTGTATGAGGACCAAGAAGGAACAGTTGGAACCAAAAATGTAACAACTGGTTGGTTTAATTTTTGAGAAAGCATTATGACAAAGCTATATATTGTCACCCAATTTATTTTATTCATATGCAGAGCATATTGTTCAAAATGCTAGGCTGAATGAATCAAAAGTTAGAATTAACGTTGCAGTGACAGCAATGTCAAATATGCAGATGACATCACTCTAATGTCAGAAAATGAAGAATTAAGAAGCCTCTTGTTGAGCTTAAAAGCTAAATTAGAGTTTAACCAAAAAGGAACAACAAAAAAAACAAACCAGGAGTTTGGCAACTGTTTCCATTACTTCCTGATAAATAGAGGAAGAAGTAGAAATAGTGAAAATTTTTATATTCTTGGGCTCAAAAAGCATTGCAACTGGCAAGTGCAACCATAAAATAAAGATGCTTGTTCCTTGGGAGGAAAGGTATAGCAAGTCTGGCAAAACAGAAACAACATTTTGCCAACAAATATTTTTCCAGTATCAAATATGACTATGAAAATTGGAAAGCTGAGTAGTGCAGAAGAAACATTGTGGTGCTAAAAAAGACTTTTGGGAGTCTCTTGAACAGTAAAAAAATCAAATCAGTCAATACTTAAAAATAATTCAGACTATTTACTAGAAGTCAAATACTCAAGCTTGATATTTTGGCCACATAATGGATGAAACTCATTTGAAAAGACCCAGATATTGGGAAAGATTGGGGGCAAAAAGAAATAGCAGAAGATGAAATGAATAGTATTATGAAAACAATGAAGATAAACTTGGACAGACTTTGGGAGATAGTGTTTATAAGGACTGGCATGCTATGGTCCATGAAGTCACAAAGAGTTGGACATGACTGAATGACTGGACAACAACCAAAATTTGCCTGCCACTCTACAGAGTAGTTTATAATTATTATCTCATTTAATCCTCAAAAGAATGCTAGGAGACAGATGGTATTGTTATCACCATTTTACAGATGAGGGCATTGAAGCAAAAATAAGTGACTTGCCTAAGATCACTCAGCCAGTAAATGTATTAAGGTCTGATTTTATCTTCCTGACTCCAGGCCCAGTACTCTATGTACTTTGGCATCATGTAGCAACTACTATTCAGACAGAGTTAAATGACCTCCAGAGTTATAAATTTTGATTATAGCAAGATCATATTTGTTACCAAATAGCAGCTTTTGTATCTACTTTCGCATCTGTAGAATGCTTTTGTTAACCCCACTAAAGAAAACCTTGTGGAAATAAAGGAGGGAAATTTAAATAACAAATGTGCAAAATATTTGCTACACAAGGATGCAACATCTGAATTCGACCATTTTCTCATCTAATGAATGAGGGACTCCTTAGCTTCTCATGAAATTATTGATGAGAGTGGAAAGCTGCATACTGCTCAGTTGGTATGATTGAAGACAGCTAAAACACATTGATTGCCTAGTTTGCATAAATTCATTGAATTACCTTCATCTAAAAGGGCTTTTTAAAAATAAAAATTAGGTCAGATTGATCCAGATGATCAACTTTTGTTTAGAAAAGGAATTCTTAACTTGAAGTCTACAATTACATTTTATAAAAATATTTTGATAACTTTTTTCAATAAATTGGATTCCTTTATACTCATATATTTTGTTTTAGGCATTTAAAAACTTTATACTGAGAAGTGGTTCATAGGCCTCCAAAGACTGTCAAAGGGATCAATGAAACAAAAAGGTGAAGAATCCCTGATTTAGAGTATGAAGGATTTCTGTGAAATAATACTTACCAAGGTGGAGCAACATAATATAGGATCACTGGTAATTAAAGGAAAGGTAAGACTGGAAATAAAAATATTTATTCTATTAAATTAAATTAATCAAATGCAATGAATTTCATAAATAATTCCACTAAGTGTTTTAAACAATTTCTGTAGAATTCAGTTCTAAATTCAAATTACCCTATTCTGCCTAATATAAATCCAGTTTGGTATAGGGCAGCAAACAGTCAAATCATAGAGCATGGAAAAAAGAAAAGGCGGCTCCAAAAGAGAAATAATTGGGAACCTTTACCTATTTCATGTATTCAAGATACTGGGACTTTACCTTGAATTGGTTATGTGACTTTGCCATTTCTTTTTCCTTTCATGTGTCAAATTTGACTTTTTTAAAAAACATTTTTGCTTTCCCTCAGGAACAATTATTCACTGTGCCAATACTGATGAATGCCATTAGGTTTGCTTTGAAGAGTAACCCTTCTTTAGAGTAAAATGTATTCTACCGCAGGGGACACAGAGTGACTATAATTAAAGGTACCATAATGTAAAGGTAGGTATGACTCCAGATAAATCAATAACTGGATGCCAGAAGGTCCAAAATATGTGTACCTATATCATTTAAGCTCTTGATTAAGTCACCTGACCTTTTCCCCCAAGTTTCCTTGTGGAGCAATCAATTCCTACCAACTGAGTTTTATAGAACTGTAAAACTTTATTCATGTTTAAGAGCTAAGTAGGAACTTAGCTTTATCTCATTGAACATATGGAATACTGGAATCTTTCTAGATGACTTTCAGAATAATCCATTGTTTTAGAAAAAAATCAATCCAACACAGACAACTGACAAAACTACAACAAAATAATTAAGAAGCTTATTTTAATTATCTTTCTTGTATTTCCTTTTTTTTCATTCCGTATGTTATTATTAACTATATTCTGTAATTTACAGATATATTTCATGATAATGCATGGGTATTAGACAGGATGGGGTAAAAGACTCTGAGAAGAACAAAATTAGATACAGAGGCCTTGTTTTCAATAAAAGAGATATAAAGTATAAAAACACTTTTTCTTCTTTTAAAAATGTGAAGAAATTCCTTAATAAAACTTGAAAGAATTATGGGATGGCTAACCATTAGCCCACTAAAGGGTCAATTTTGCCCAAGTGGCATTTAAAAAACAAGCTGCTTGTTCTTTAGCAATTTCAGTTTTAAAGTTAATCTCTGCCAATCAAAAAAGTTATCCCTGAACTTTGAAAAGGGGCATCAACTATGCAAGAAGAACCCTGCTCTTTTATCTTCCTATTGAAAGTAATATTTTACAGTGGAGAAACTCACACAAGTAGACTCCATGCTTAGCTGAAAACAGCCCCAGAAAGTTCAGGGGCATCTCTGGGCTGAGCAAGAGAAGGGGTCCAAACAGCCCCACAGAATGATATATAGTATAGATACATTATAACCAAGGAGGAGGAGTAGGAGAGCAAGAGAAGGAGTAGACATAAAATCAGTGCTGAAGATATGATTTGTGATGGCTACATGTAATCTTTATGTGTGTACCTTTCTGCTGATGTATTCCATATCAGGGCTTCTTAAAGTTCCTTTTCCCCCAAATGTATATAGGTATATAATATAGCTATACAAATAGAACAGTAGAACAGTTAAAGTAATTTATTATAAAACAATAAATCTTATCTTTTTTAATCTTATCATTTATTAAAAATGAAAGCAAATTTGCATACTAATGAGTTAGATGTACTCATTTATTTTTACATAAAGAATTAAATCTTGATGGAATATTTGATACTTTTTCCTGTTATCAAATTTTTCCATGATCCAATGTCAGGTCATGATGCACAGTTTAAGAAGTTTTACTCTATATGTAAGCCCATATTTCCCACTGATGCTGTTGTGAGAGAAAGAGAAGTTTACAGAGGAAATGTTCCATTTGTTATTTCTTCCATTGATGCTATTTCAGTAAATGTCTTTGCTTTGAACTAATTATGTTCCCTGGCTAGCTAGAGTAAAAGTGAACAATCCAATGCAGCTATTGAGTTATAATTTTAAGAGTATAGAGCCCAAGTGTCTTGAACCCTGAAGAAGTTGTCCCACAAGGAATCCAGTCTATCACAAAGGAAATGCTATGCTTCCCAGGAAAGAGAAACCTAATTGGGAAAATTGATTTGTCTTCTCTCCCAAATATCACTCATTATAGAGTACATTTAGATTTTATATATATTATGTATATAATATATATATATATATATATTGCAAATTGCAATCATGTTCTAGTTGGCTTTTCAGAATTAGAAATGAATAATCTAAATGTACTATATAACAAGTGATGTTTGATAACATCAGAATTTTTAATACAAAACATAACTTGTAAATTGAATAGATGGTTTTCATGTTTTGAAATCTTTAATGCTTTGATTGTCTCTTTGTCTTCACTTTCTCTATCTATATTCAAGAAAGAAAGGATGCCCACCTAATTCAAGTCCTGAGGGAACATAGTTCCATTTCGGAGGAATTTTTCTCTCGTATGTATGTTCTCTTTCTAGAAATATTTTCAAGTAAATATAAACTTCTTTTTAAAAATAGTTTTTCATTTTTCCAAATACATTCAAAGATAGTTTTCAACATTTACCTTTGCAAAACTTTGTGTTCCAAATTTTTCTCCCTCTTTTCCCCTCTTCTTGCTTTCCTAGACAGCAAGCATCTATTGTAAGTTATGTGCATGAATGAAATTTTTTTTAAGAAAATGAAAACAATTTCTTTGAAAAGAATTGAAGAACCATGTGAAGAGATACTCACCCATCTCTTTTCCAGTCATGAAAGGGCTCCATTTTGGAACTGACTTTTCAAGGTGATACTATATGGAAATATTTCACTCTTTACTTTAGTTTCAGATAATATTCATTATTAAGACTTTGTTTTTCTTTTTCAATCATTCCTCAATGACTAGCATAGGATTTAAGCAGTCATAAATGCTTAATAAATGTTTGTAGACCTAAAAATTTAAACTCTGGCCTTTATAAGAATAACAATAGGCTAAATCAGTAATGAAATATTAACTACAGTGGTGCTCAGAATTAGTTCTGAAACTAGATTCGTGGAACTTTGAAATGAGGCTTGCCTCAGAGGAGGGGTACATGAATGCTGAAGAACAGCAAGGTGTTAGGTTCTTATTAAGTGCTAATGAGATAATGAAATATTAGGTTCTTACTAAGTGTTAAGTTGGTACTTGACAATTCTCTAGTTCCGGGCTTTACTGGGAGTTTTTACTTGTGAATTCCTGGGGAAGAGCTTGCATGATTAGAAGGAGCAAGTTCATTGGTTAAAGTAATTTTTCCCAGAAGCCCTTGCATTATCCCACTCCCATTCTCTGGGAGGACCCAGTCCCACTCCCCTGTGCCGCTCTCGGTGGGGGCCCAATTCCTTCTGATTGAGGCACAGCCCTTGGACAGTGTGATGCCAGTAGCGGCCCCAGTGCTTTAGATTTGAATAAAATTAAAGATTTGAAAAAAGGTTGTACTCTTTATGGGGCTACATCAGCTTATATTAAAATGTTACTAGATGGTTTGTCTTATGAAATCCTAACCCCGAATGATTGGAAATCCATAGCAAAGACATGCCTGGAACCTGGAGAAAATTTTTTATGGCTTGCGGAGTTTCATGAATTATGTAAAATCCAAGTCAGATACAATTTAGAAATAGGAGTTAACACAAAATTCACTTTTGAGCACTTAGCTGGTGAAGGTTGGTATGGAGACAATTCAGAACAGATTAATTATACCATGACAATATATGAGCAAATTGCTAAGGCTGCAATAAAAGCTTGGGGTATCCTCCCTGGACAGAAAGATCGGGGAGAGGCTTTCACTAAAATAGAGCAAAGTCCCAATGAACCTTTTGCAGATTTTGTGGGACGATTGCAAACTGGTGTCAAAAGAACTATTGGAGAAAATGCAGCTACAGAAATAATAACCAGACATCTGGCTAAGGAAAATGCCAATGAGATTTGAAAAAGAATTATATGGGGATTAGACAAAGATGCTCCTTTAAAGGAGATCATAAGACGCTGTGCTACAGTGGGAACAAATGCTTTTTACACCCGGATTATGATGAACGTGGAAAGACAGGGTCCCTCCTGGCAAGGGACTTCTAGAGAAATTCGTCAATGTTTCCAATGTGGAAACATTGGACATCTAAGAGCTCAGTGTAGGTATGGAGATACAGTGAGAAGACAGGGTGGGAGAAGACCTAAAACTCCATGTCCAAAATGTCACAAGGGTCTCCACTGGGCCTCCGAATGTAGACTGTCCCAGGGAAATAAGAGGCAGGGCCCAGCTTCAGCCCCCCAAGTGGGGCATGATGGTAGCTGAGGTTACATCCAGAGAATTTTAAGACATGATCAATCAGCCAAAAGGCAATCAGATGGAAGAAAGGGATTGAAATTAGGAAAAATAGAGTTGTGTGCAGTAGAGACTATTGAGATACTCCCTGGAGAAGTGAAATCTGTTCCTGTTGAGCCTATGGATCCTTTGCCTCCAGGCACAGTAGGCTTGACCATTTCACCTTCTGAGAGTGCCTACAAAACAGTGTCCATCCATACACTGATGTGGGAAACTGGAGAACGTGTAGCTAATATCCCAGTCACTAACACAGGTAGATAACGTGTGATTTATCAACCAAGAGAAGCAGGAGCATCAGGCTTATTGTTACATACCCCTAATAAGCATCCTGGTGATAGTTGCCTAGATTCTGACTCCAATGAACAAAATCCAGGAATATATTAGACAGCAGCTGTGACAGCTGACTGACCTATGCTTACTATTTATATAAAAGGAATACCATTTGAAGTATTGGTAGACACGGGTGCAAATTGTACAGATATTAGAGGTGCCAATTGGCCCAGTCACTGGCCAGACACTTACATGTCTGGGGTAGGAGGATCAATAGCAGCAGAAGTTAGTGCTAGGCCTTTGAGATGGATATTTGAAGGTGAAACAGGAGTTTTTACTCCTTTTGTGGTTGAAAAAATCCCCATCAATCTGTGGGGAAGAGTCATTTTACAACAGATAGGATTACAAATAAGCACTTCAGCTTTTTAGGCAGGGCTTCTATTGAAGGCCTACCTGCACTTTCACTGGTTCCTATTCAGTGGAAGACTGATTCACCAGTGTGGGTAGAACAATGGCCCTTAAGAAGTGATAAAATTCAGGCCTTATTAGACATAGTGAATGAACAACTTGACCAAGGACACTTGCGGCCTTCTCTAAGTCCTTGGAATTCCCCAGTATTTGTTGTAAAAAAGAAATCTGGAAAATGGAGGATGTTCACTGATTAAAAAAGGTAAATGAACAGATGGAAACTATGGGAACTCTTCAACCTGGACTTCCATCTCCTACTCAGTTGCCTAGAGAATGGCCTCTGTGGGTTATAGACATTAAGGATTGTTTCTATTCTATCCATCTAGATAAGGAGGATATGAAAAGATTTGCCTTTTCAATGCCCAGCATTAACTTAGCTGAGACTTATAAAAGATATAAATGGACAGTTTTGCCACAGGGAATGAAAAACAGCCCTACTATGTGTCAAATGTATGTTGCTGCTGCTCTTACTCCAGTAAGAAAAGCATTTCCAAAAGCAATGCTATTTCCAATAGCTTCAGAAAAGATTCAAAGACATGCTCCTTTTCAATATTTAGGATATGAAGTATATCCTAAGGTGCTTACAGTACAGAATCTCTCCTTAAGAACAGAGAAGCTAAACACCTTAAATGACTTCCAGAAATTGATAGAAGATATCCAATGGATGCATCCCGTGCTAGGTTTGACTACCTGTCAATTACAACCATTATATGACATTTTAAGGGGAGACAGTGCTTTAAATTCACCATGCCAGCTTACAAAAGAAGCACAAAAGGCTTTGAGACAAGTTGAATTGGCTTTATCCAATGTGGTTAAAAGAGTCACTCAAAAACCCTTGGAAATATTAGTTTTTGCTACACAAGAGGCACCCACAGCAGTCCTTCATCAAGGAGACAGTGTGATACAGTGGGTGAACCTCCCAGCACAACCAGAACAAAGCCTTATTCCTTACCCAGTGCTTGTGGCTAGAATTTTATTAAAGGCCATTAAACGAGCAGTACAATTATCTGGGATAAGACCTGACAAGATATACAGCTTTTATACTGATGCACAAGTCAATGTGTGCTGTGAAACCATCCCAGAGTAGCAAATTTTATTAGCCATGGCTCCAAATTTTACACATGGGTCTCCATTAAAGATAACCAGACTGTTACATAATTGGTGATGGATTCTTGAAGAAAAGGTTTCTAAAGTTCCTCTTAAAGGACCAACAATCTTTACAGATGCATCCAAACATAATATTTGCGCTGTATACTCTCATGACTTAACTATAAAGAGAGTAATCAGAACTCCTTTTCAGTCCACTCAGCAGAATGAATTGTATGCAATCATTCTAGCTCTTACTTATTACCCAGGAGACATAAATATAATGACTGATTCAGCCTATTCAGTAGGTGTAGTACAAAGAATTGCCACAGCCCAAATAAAATTTGCTGCCTCTAATATTTATCAGCTCTTTTAGGAACTTCAAGAGCAAGTGAGAAAACATCCAGGCAAGATTTATATCTTGCATGTCCACTCACATAATGGACTTCCAGGTCCTATTTTTGATGGAAATTCAAAGGCAGATAGCCTTCTAACCATGTTAGCCAGTAGTCCTTTATTTCAGGAAGCACAAGAATCTCATATTGAATATTATCAGGCTGCTCGAGCTTTACGTTTACAATTTGGAATCACAAGAGAGGAAGCTAGGAGCATAGTAAAAAGCTGTACAGCTTGTCTTCCTTTCCACGCTCCTACACTCCCTCCAGGGAAGAATTCTCGTGGTTTGAGACCCAATGAAATTTGGCAAATGGACATGACCCATTATAAATCTTTTGGTCATCTGTCTTTCATCCACGTGGTAGTAGATACCTTTTCAGGATTCACTTTTGCAGTGCTAGCAGCAAAAGAGACAGCCAGAGTGGTCACTGAATTCCTTATCCAAGCATTTGCAATTATGGGTGTGCCACAAGAAATAAAAACAGATAATGGACCTGCATATAGTTCTAAACATTTTGAGCACTTTTGCGCATAGTATAAGATTTTACACACTACTGGAATATCTTTTAATCCGCAAGGTCAGGCAATAGTAGAGAGAAGAAACAGAGACATTAAGACACTTCTCCAAAAACAACAACAAAAAAAGAGGAGCCATGGGTAGCCCTAGGGAACTTCTAAATTTAGTTCTCTATACCATTAATTTTCTAATTTTTGACAAAGATGCACTGCCTCCAGCAGACAGGTTTTATAACCCACCAGAAGGGCAGTGTCCAGTGCAAGCAGCAACACTGTCCTAAGATAATTTGTGATGTGGAGAGACCCAGAAAGTGGTGAATGGAAGGGACCAGATAGGTTAACTGCCTGGGGGAGAGGGTTTGTTGTATTTCTTCAGATGGAGAAGGAATCAGATGGGTGCCAACAAGTCGTATTCACCTTGTCCATCAGAGAGAGACAGAAAAAAGAGAAAGACCTGGTTCTCTACAGGAAGAAGAATTTGTCCGAGAGATTTGAGTTGACACAGTAGATCTCCTCCCAGAGAGCGATTGGCAGCTTCTGGAGATAACAGCATGTTACAGCAAGGTAATTCCAATCATTCACTCTATTGCCCCCAAAGTGCCTGCATATGTACATTCTTTCAGATGGCTATGTGCAGAATCTCAAATTCTTTATGTAATGTTGTAATTTCTATCATATGAATACAATTCTTTTGTGCTAGATTCTCTTGGTCAATTAACTTTTGGTTGTCCAATTAACTAATAGCTCAGCCCCTACAAAGCCATAGCCATATATTTTTGCCCAGTAAGAAATGTTGAATATTTGTGTCTCACTAGAGGTTTTAGGCATTCATTATATTTCATGTTCACTATCCTATACTATCTCTTGATGAAAATTGACAAATTATTTTCTTTTTGGAGGAAATTAGGGTTAATTGACTTGTCCAGGTTTATGCAATTAGTATCTCAGGTCACATTTGAACTCAGGTCCTTCCTGACTCCAGGGCCACTCTTTTTTTCTATTGTGCCACTTAGTTACCCCCAAAATTGACAAATTAAAAAAAAAGTTGATCTTAGGTCTGGTGCTCACAAACTTACTTCTAGAGCAAGAGGTCATAATCTTTTTTTGTATGTCATGGACTCCTCTGGCAGGTGAGAAAGCCTATGTGAATACCTTCTCAAAATTTTTTTTTGATAGAAGTGTTCAATTTCAGTTAGAAGTTAGTGAAGACAACAGAGTATTCATCTTTTTTGTTATTTGCTTGCTTGTTTTTTTTTTCTCTCATTTTCCCCTTTTGATCTGATTTTTCTTATGCAGCATGATAAATTTGGAACTACTTTTAGAAGAATTGCACATGTTTATATTGGATTACTTGCTATCTAGGGGAGGGGAGAAGTGGAGAGAGAAGGAGAAAAATGTGGAAAACAAGGTTTTGCAGGGGTGACTATTGAAAACTATGTTTGTGTGTATTTTGAAAAATAAAACATTATTTAAAAAAGAAGTTAGCGAAGATAAAGATCCATATTTTGTTTTGTTTTGTTTTGTTTTCCCAACCAGAGTCTCTCTGTGTCTCTCTTTGTCTCTGTATTTCTGTCCCTCTGTGTGTATCTCTGTCTCTGTCTCTCTTTGTTTCTCTGTCTCTCTGTCTCTCCCTGTCTCATTCTCTCTCTCTCTCTCTCTCTCTCTCTCTCTCTCTCTCTCTCTCTCTCTCTCTCTCTCTCTCTCTCTTTCTCTCTCTCTCGCACCTAATACTTGGCATTAACATTTTATTCAGTAGAAAATAACATTGATTAAATACATCACTTTTCATCTTATCACAAAGATTCAAATGTAATCATATAAATGTCATAGATAAAACTAAAAACTAAAACTAATCTGGAAATCTTTCATGATTAATGTCATGGAAAAAGTTAATTTGGCAAATTCTAATAGAGAAAAGAAATTTTGTAATAATATAAATATTGTATGGCTAGCAACATAAATATCCCAAGAATAAATATGGATCATTCTTTGTTGTTGAACCATATGGAAGACATTTAAGGCAAGAATTGCTGTATTTATCTCAATACCATAAACCTAGCTGTGTTGTATAGGTTAGCATTAACTGGTACAAATAGCATTATCCCATTTCAAAGAAGAGAAATAAAACCATTGCCTGCTAGACATTCATTAAAAGAGGGGGCAGGAGGGGAGAAGGTGGGAGAAGCTTAATCTCTCTCTTATGTAAGAAGTCTTTAGGAATCTAGAACACTTGAAGTCCCAAATTTGGCACCATTGCATGAAGTAGATATTTTTTTTTCAAGACAGCTAAATTGGAGTATGAGAGAGATGCCACTAGGGAAATGAGGTTAAGGTGAAAGATGAAAGACAAAAGTAAAAAAAGACAAAAAGGAAAAAAAAAAAAGGAAAAAAAGGAGACAGAGAGAGAGAGAGAGAGATTGAGAAGAAGAAGAAGAAGAAGAAGAAGAAGAAGAAGAAGAAGAAGAAGAAGAAGAAGGAGGAGGAGGAGGAGGAGGAGGAGGAGGAGGAGGAGGAGGAGGAGGAGGAGGAGGAGGAGGAGGAGGAGGAGGAGGAGGAGGAGGAGGAGGAGGAGGAGGAGGAGGAGGAGGAGGAGGAGAGAGGAGAAGAGCAATAGATGGCTAGATTTCTGTTACACTTGACTTTATATATCATATTAAAATGTTAAGGCTACAATTTGATAGAAGTATAAAGTTCCCCTAATTCAAATAAAAAAGAAGATTGTGACCCTTGTGAATTTATACCTATAATTCTATTTGTCAATCTTTCATCTACTTTATTATCTACTTTATATACTATCATCTTTCAATCTACTTCAATTTTTCTTTGTGCCCTCTCAGTCTATCTCCTTTCTCTATCTATCCATCTTTGTATCTACCTATCTATTTTTACTCATGTATGAGTCCCAATAGAGATAAAGGTGCTTTTGTACACTGTTTCCTAAAACTTGATGAAAATATTAAGAGACTTGAATACAGTCGCATATGAAATCATTGGTTAAGCTCAGAATAGTATTCCAGGCTTTGAACTCTCATTCCTCATCTCTGAATGAAATACCTCCACAATAGATATGCAGCTATTACATATAAATGCCCTTGGGAGAAAAAGTTCAAAATCTGGGTCACATCTCTCGGTTCCCTCAGGAAATTTCCTCAGAAGAAGCAGTCTCAGGCCAATGAGTAAATCCATGTCTAAACTTCATTTAGCCTCTCTAAGCATCATGAAAGTTCCTATTATAACAAACCCAAATTTCTGTGTAGTCACTGAGCCAATCTGTCTGTTACAACCTCTGTAATATCTCACACTTAACACCTTTTCTCCCAGTGGATAGTGAAGTACTTTGTAACTAGTCTTCCCTACAATTACTGACAAAATGGATTAGTGGTCACACAGATTTTTATGTCCCACCTTGATCTCTTATAATGGAAACACCAGATGTTGTTAATGTGCTACCTTATGAGTATAGACACAGGACTACTTTGAATCCACACCTTACTCAATAGTGAAATATAAACTATACTGGTGTGAAAACAATTTAAGGTATCTCTGCCAAATATATAAGGGTACAACAGTTTTTAGTATTCCCCAGGTATAAAATTGGGCCAAAATACTGGAGTAAGCAATTTTTTCTCCCTCTCCTCTGCCCCTGACCCCAACAGAAGGCTGTAGAATATTAAATTAGGATTTGATTTCCTGCCCATGGTGCAGAAGATGCAGATGGTAATACTAGACCAGATAGTAGATAGAAAATCACAATCAGGGCAGCTAGCCATGCCTTCTTACTGAACTGTCCCATTCTCTAAAATACCTGATCTTCAAGGTATTATTATTATTTTTAAAATCTAGCCTATTTTTGAAAGCTTTAAATAAGATGCTTATTTGGTATTTTTAAAGGCAAAGCTAACAATTACATTAATATACATAGTTTAATTTAGGGTTATAATAAAGATTTTCTGTGGGTCTTCATAGGCATTGTCTTTGTTGTCTCCCTAATAGGATTCTTTCTTCCGACAATGCAACAAGATTAGACATTTCTTAATAGAAGTGAGAAGGGGAAGTTATTTTTGTCCTTTGTTCTGAAATTGGTAATTATATCCTTATAAAAGTATAGCATCCTTATCCACCCCATGAAGAGGACTTTCTTCTGACAATGTTGATAACTCCTTAACAAGATGTGAAATTCCCTTGGTAAAGATAGCTCTTTTATAAGGTGAGGTCTCTGGGCCAATTTGTCTTTACATGGAATATGACTAACAATCCTGGATTTGTTTGTATAACTGAGGATGACTGACAATTCAGAGCTAGTTTGTATATCTTAGTTGAAATTCTGATGTTTGGCCTTTAAAAAGGAATTGATCCTCTGTCACAACTGCTCTTTTGGACTCCTGATTCTCCCTCTTACCCTAGGATTATAGGTGGGAGTAGACATGACAGAAATGCTGTGAGTACGAAAAGTACTTCATTCCTATCACAAACTTTTCAGGCTAGGAAGGAAGTGATAGGAAAAATCAAGGTAGATAAAAGATTATGTCTTTTGATTGATTGAAATGCATAAAAAAAAACAATAAACTAAGCCATAGAGTTATTCCAGAAGGGGGGAAAATCCTTAAAGATTTAGAACTATCATTCACATGAATTAGATGAATATTCAGCAAGAATTGAATTGGGATGGCATTATCCAATCTCATATCCAAATTCATTTCACTTCCTTCCAATGGCCCTCTCCCCCACCCCCTGACTACAATGTTGTGCATTTAGTAACAGGAAAGAAATTTCTGGAAATTGTATCTCAAGATTCACGATGAAATTTTATAACCAAGGAAATGGTTTTTCTCTCTATGAGCTCTGAGCCAAACAAGAACTGAACACAAAACACATGATATATATATATTTTTTTTTGGCTTAGGATAGTGAAAGTTAGGAAAGGTAAAGAGTATAAACCTTCTGCAATAATCTCTCTTAAAAACTATAAAATTTCAATCTCTAAGCTCATAACTCTAGATTACTTCAATAAGCAATGGCTTTTCTGGTTCCAATGTCTTGTTGCTAAGAATACAGTAACCCTCATAGATATGGTTCTTAATAATAATAATCTTAGTAAGTAACATCTTAGATGAATGGCCAGAATTGATTGAAAGGTAAATGATCCTGGTGATTGGTGTGTGTGTGTGTGTGTATGTGTGTGTGTGTGTGTGTGTATGTGTGTGTGTGACAGAGAGAGAAATGAGAGAGAGAGAGAGAGAGAGAGAGAGAGAGAGAGAGAGAGAGAGAGAGAGAGAAAGACTGTAATTATGAACATATATTTATCTACAGAGTACAGAAATGGCCAATACCAATTAACAACTATTCTACTGGAATTTCTTAAAATCATTGGGAAAATCTATCAGAATTGATTTGTTACATGGGAGATGCTGCCAAAAGACCCCTCAGGTTGGCATAGCTGTGCTCAATGAGCAAAGCAGAATTGAAGTAGCTGTGTGAGATGCACAAATTTCAAGAATCCACAGTAAATGTTCCTATGTATTATTTATATCTGACCTGTAGTAGGGCATTCCTATCTCACTTCAATTAGACTCTAAACTCTAACACAGTAATGTCATTTTGGTCTTCTTGGAGAACTAACCAACTAACCAACCAGCCTCAAATAATGAATCTCTTTGGGTTTTGTTTTGTTATGTAGGTATATACATACATACATATATAAATGGAAATATACATAAGACCTTCTTTATGATTTTATTGTTTTGCTGATGTTTCTTTTGGCTCTCTCAACTTCTAGATAAATTCATGAAATAAGCCATATTCTCCTTCATTCCCACCACCCCTCTAAAGAATTCTGGTAAGCATACATACTCTAAGGACTTTCCAATGATTCTTTTATTTGATCCTCACCAAAATCTGGGAAATAGGTGCTATTAGGATCTCCACTTTATAGTTAAGGACACTGAGACAGATAGAGATTAAGTGACTTGCCTAGTCATTTACTAGCTATGTGAAACTAGGCAAGTTACTTAACCTCTATCTGTAGTAGAGTTTAGAGTCAAATTGAAAACAAAAACTTTTTTAAAAAGTTTCCTTAAGCATACTATCACTCTGAACAAAAACATAAACACATAAATAAAATATGCAATAAGAATCAATGTTAACATTATAATAGCTAACATTTACACAATGCTTCAAGATTTACTACCCCTATTGGGATTTTCTTGATAAAGATGCTATAATGGTTTGCCATTTTTTTCTTCAGCTTATTTCATAGATGAAAAATATGATATAAACAGGGTAAAGTAACTTGCCCAGAGTCACATAATTAGTAAGAATCTAAGACCAGATTTGAACTCAAGAAAATGAGCCTTCCTGACTTGAGACCTAGTGATCTATTATGTTGTCAGGTTTTTTTTGTTTTTTTTTTATTTGAGACCTCTTTCTTTTCTATATAGTAATTAATGAAAAACAGCCCTTTTAATTCTAAATCCAGTAACTTTTGATTATACCATGAAGTACCTTTATTATTAAGTTAGATTTATGTTAGGTTTTTAGTTGCTCTAAACCCAGTAATTCTATGACTCCTCAGTAATACCTGGTGAAACAAATGCATAGTTTTTAGAATGCAATTAGGTAGCATAATTATGTGACCCTGGATAGACCCAATAGGATTGTGAGGATTGAGCCACAATGGCTAGGCCACAATTCAATCACAAAAGTTTTAGTTCATTCTAAAAATGCAAAAGTTTTAGAATATACTACTCTTAAAGTAAAATCACATGAGCCTGCCCAACCCAGTAAGTTTTAGGAAGAAAGTGATTTGTAAATCTTGAAGCATTATATAAATGTTAGCTATTATAATGTTAACATTGATACTTATTGCATATTTTATTTATGTGTTTATATTTTTATTCCAAGTGATAGTAAGCTTAAGGAGACTTTTTTTTTTAAAGTTTTTGTTTGTTTTTTAATGGCACCCATTCTTAACAAACTTGCTTTAGGGCTTAGCAGAGTGCTTGATAAATAGTAGGCACTTAATAAATGCTAATTGACTAATTTCTTCCTTGGGCAACTTATTTATACTTTCTTCCACTTTTTCATGATCAATGAAATTTACCACTAAGAGTTAAGTATATAACATAATAAGACTGGAAATGGAGGGAAGAGTCAGGTGGCAAAGAGCTTTAAAAGCCAAACCAAGTAATTTATATATTTATCTATATTTAGCAAAGGAACAATAGGGAGTCACTAGAGTTTATTTAGCTAGTAACATGGTCATATCTGTATGTAAGGAAATACCACTTTAATAGCTCTGTGGAAGATGGGTTTGAACTGCACTAAGCTAGTGGCAGTGTAAGTGGAAAGAAAAGGATTGTGCAAGGGATTTTATGGAAAGGAACTAGGTAATATAGTCTTAGCCCAGAGCCTATCAAGGTCAATTTGTTGTTGTTGTTTGTCCTTCATTCTCAAAGAGGACCATGACCCCAATGTCATGACACGCAAGTGAATTGGATTTAAGTGAGGGAGACCTGTGCAAGGTCACCTGCCTCACTTTCCCCTCTAGAGTCATCTCAGTCCAGTGGCAAGATGTTGATCAAGGGGACTGGAGATGGCCCTGGATGAAATGGGACACCTTGGCCTTTTTGAGTTAAGGTGTTTAATAGGACAACCATGGTTAACTAATACATCTTTATGAATCAACCACCTAGTACTGAGCATTCTATCATGGAATTATGCTGATTTTAAGTTAGAAAGGACCTCAAAGGCCATGCCCTACACCTATACAAAAGAAATCTCTCCTGAAGCATAGGCATAGTAAAATAAAGCACTAACTCTGGAGTCAGGAAGTCCTGAGTTTAAATCTGGTCTCAGATAGTTACTAGCTCCCAGACAATAATTTAATCTTGTTTTCCTTTGTTTCCTCATCTATAAAATTAGTTGAAGAAGGAAATGACAAAGCACTCTAGTACCTTTGCCAGGAAAACTCCAAATAGAATCAGAGTCAAAAATGACTGAAAAGACTAAACAATAGTAACACTATGACAAAGTTAATAAGTGGTCATACAGATCTTGCTTGAAGACCTCCAAGGTGGGGAGGAGTAGGATCAACCCTGTACAAAAGAAACTATTTAATAAATGTTTTGTTGGACTAAAATAACATCAGACACAGAAATGCTTCCTTTTTTGAGTGAGACAATTTGGTTTAAGTGACTTACCCAGAGTCACACAGATAGTAAGTGTCTGAGACGGGATTTGTACTCAGGTCCTCCTGATACCTCCTGGCACCTAGTGCTCTATACACTGCACCATCTAGGTGACCCAATACTTTCTTTTAAAAATATTTTATGTAATATAACCAATTCAAACTTTGTCTCTACAGAAGATGAAAACAAACCCAAAGAGTTGAAAACAAACTGATGTTCTACATAAGTCTTTCTAGATTATCTTTTTTCTTTCAGAGGTTTTATTTTGAGAAGAAAATATCTTGTCAGGTGAATGATACTTTAATAAGACAGTCACTTGAATCTTGGTTAAACTGTCTTCTTATCATCATTCCCTCAAATAATGGGTTAGGATCTCTTATCATTGGTTGTTTTTTGTTGTTGTTTTTTGGTTTACATTTATTCATTTTTAAATATATTTGCAAAAGTCTATTGCCTTTGACATCAGTTATGTCAATATCATGAGTAAATGTTATACAATTAATGAATAGCCATTGGCTAGTGAAAGTAATTGAGAATTATTCATTTAGAGAAACATGATTAAATCTTTATGATAGGTAGAATGTCAGCTAGGATGGTCTAATATTTACAAAAGTTTCCACATGAGAATTAGCTTAAGTTCACATTTTTGGCAGCCAGAAATAGCATTTCAGCCATTTTTGGATACAGAATGCCATATAAAACAAAGTACTTGAGAAAGCAAGCCAGTCAACTTTCATTCCTCTTTCATCCCAGAAGCTAAGAAAGCTAACAGGAATCTTTGATGAAAATATGTAGGTACTCTGATTTCTTTACTCTCTAAATCACTCTCATTATTCTCTAATTGCAAGCAGTCTAGTGATATTTGCAGAATGACATTTCCCCTTAAGTTTCTAAGAAGACACCATAGAAAACTAAACAATGACACATTATAAAAGTGGGTCTGTAGTAGAATGATTTTAAATTTCAACTTAGGGGTGATAAGGGAAGAAGATGGATTTTCATCAGTAAAAAGAGCTAGAAAAAGAAATGAAAAACCACTCAAGAATCTTTTCTAAGAAAACTACAAAAGGAGTCATGAAGAATTGGACATTACTGAAATGACTGTGCAACAATAATTACTTAGATTAGTGCAAAATATATGGGATTTGTGTACATAAAAATTAAGATTTAGTATCTAAAGGATTATACAAATGTTGCTTTAAAAATTCAGCTAAATGAAATCAACTAATCTGTGTGTATGGATGTGTGTGTGTGTATATATACTGTACATCTACTAAGTATCTTTAGAAGAGGTATTGGGACTGGACATGTAATTTCATTAGCAATGGGAATCTTCAGGTACTCCCTCTACCAATGCACTTTCTCTGGTCTTACAGGTCTTAGACAGTTGCATAGAGCACAAAGACAGTGATTTGTTCATGTGAAGTTAATATGTATATGATGTCATACATGAATACAAGTCTTTCCAGGCTCAAGGCCAGTAGACATTCTGTCATATTGCATCTTCACTTTATAAAGTATTTTTCAATCCCAAGATTTCAAGATTCTAAAATCTTCCCATTCTACCCAATCTATGTGAGTTGACCGAAGTTGCCTAAAAGCAATGAAATAGACTGATTAGAAGACTCCTGAGATCATTTCAACCTTAATAATGTTATGCTACTGAACACTAGTTTTCCCTTCTAAAAGAACTTTAGGATTTTTGGAAAAAAAGGAATAAGATGAACTCTTCCCTTTCTTTGAAGTTGAATGATATTTTGCATAGAGACTTCTTAGTATAGAAGCACTTTTTGATATAAATAAAAATTATAATAATAACTCACATTTGAAGAAAGCCTTAGCACAGCAGCTAGAAGACACTGTCAATGAGGAAAACCTAAGTTCAAATCTAGCCTCAGATACTTTTGTGATTAGGAGCAAGTCCCTTAATCTCTGCCTACCTCACTTTCCTCAACTTTAAAATGGAGATGGTAAACTCACCTATTTCCCAGGGCTGTTGTGAGGATCAAATGAGATAATATTTCTAAAGCATTAGAACATTGCCTGGAACTTAGTAAGTACTTAATTAATGCTTCTGCCCTTTCCTTTCTCTCTCCTTTTAGAATTGTTCCTTCACAATTTCCTGTAAGTAAGGGAATGAAAGTATAACTAATTCATTTTATAAATAAGGAAAAAGAAATGAAGGAACTTACTTGGGATAACAAATCAGGTATTTGGGGGATTTTTGAGCTTTGTTGAGTCTCTTTTATACCTCTTGTTACCTCAAAGGTGCTGGACTATTCTCTGAAGTACTGAAGGATAAAAGAGAAAGAAGGAAAAGACTTGGGCATTCTGCTTCTGACTGAAAGAAAGCATGGAGGGAATAAGAAGTGAAAATGAAATTGAGCCTGAGAGAGAAAAACTCTTAAGTGGAAATGATGTAAGACGAGCTCTAGAAGAAGAGGAAGCCTGATAAAAAAACAACAGAACTTGTGACAAATGTCTTAGGAATTAACTGATAGCTTTCTGTAAATTTTGAAATCCTTTCTTGTTTTATTATTTGATTTTTATATGTGTATATATAGACTCACAAAAATCTCAGTGCTGAAAAAGGACCTCAAAGGCATTTAAGCCAATCCCAACCTAAATAAGAATCCCCTGGCCAGGATATCCATTGAATCATTAATCAGCTTTGGCTATGTGCTTCAGGGACAAGATACTCACTACTTTATGCACTTCCTTTTTATATCAGAATATGGTCTTCATTCACTGTATTTTCTACTATTTATGTTTTCTAGGGCCCAGAAAGAATCAATCAATGAATAAGCATTCATTAAGCATCTACTAGGTTTAAAGTTATTAAAATGAACATATCTTTTCATCTCAGGATCTAAATTCTGGGTGGACATTTACCCAAGGAAGTCATTTTAAGGTCAAAATGACCTCATATATAAAAATATTTATGGCCATATTTTTGTGGTAGCAAAAAATGAAAGACAGGGGACATAGATTTTTATTGACTGGGGAATGGCTAACCAAGTTATGGACTATGAATATGGTAGAAGTCATAGGAAAAATGAAAAAAATCAAGGAAACATGCTTCTTGATGCCAAGTGAACTAAGCAGAACCAGGAAAACAATATAAATGGCTACAAAAATGTGTGATAAAGTGTAACGTGCTGTTGTCTCCAGAAGCTGCCAATCACTCTCTGGGAAGAGATCTGCTGTGTCAATTCAAATCTCTCGGACAGATTCTTCTTCCTGTAGAGAGCTGTAGTCTCCAGACAGTTGCCGTCAACTGTGGTCCAGAGAAGTGATTTCCCTTCCTGCAGAGTCTGGTTCCTGCCTCAAGTCTGGTCTAGAGCAGAGACTCCCTATCTCTGGAGTGCTACCCTGTTTTATCCTCCCAGAGAATGGGCTTGGGATAATGCAAGGGCTTCTGGGAAAAATTACTTCAACCAATGAACTTGCTCCTCCTCAGGAATTCATAACTGAAAACTCCCAGTAAAGGCCAGAACTAGAGAATTGTCAAGTACCAACTTAGCACTTAGTAAGAACCTAATATCTCATTATCTCATTAGCACTTAGTAAGAATCTAACAATAAAGTAGACACCAACTACCAAAAAACCCCACAAAAACCTGAAACTAAATACTTTATAATGACTAAAATTGACTAGAAAGAAGTTTTTAAAATGGACTTCCCTTCTTACCTTTTAGACATGGGGGAGAATGGATACATAGTTTTACACTGTTGGACTCAGGTGCATTTTGCTGAGCTTTTTTTCTTTGTATGTATTTCTGGTAGTGAATGAAGAGAGGGACATGTTTAGAAATGAAGTTGATTTCCAAACAATAATATGTTTAATTTTGCCTAATCAATTCCTAAATTGATTTCTATAGGTTATTTCACTTCCTTGATTACCCACCTCTCCTTAGTCTGATTAGAAGAGAAGATGGAATTCTATTTCTCCAACTATTTAGCACCATAGCATGTGCTATTAATCAAGTACTTAGTCCCACCTGTCATTTAAATTATCTAATACCAGAAAATAATTTGAGGTAATCCAGTTCATTTAACCTCTTTTTGGCTTGCTATATCACCTTTGTTCATTATGACAATATTATTTTCCATTTAAGATACAAGTTGATATTGTCTTCCCATTACTTTTATCACCAATTGAATACTTCAGTAATTCAACTTTAATTAAAGTACTGTAACAAGCAAGTAATGAAATCTGATGAACAATAATAAAGTGAAAGCATTAACAAATGTAAACTTTTTTTTATTAGATTCCCCCATAACCAGTACCTCCCAAATATGGAAATCTTATTAAAGTTAAAATATACCCCATACCAGGGATGAGAACTAATCTGGAAGTTTGGTTCTAAGTTTAACTCCTACTCAGAGCTGACTGCTTTTGTTTTTATCACCCACACAGTATATCCTCCTCAAAATAAGCTTTTCCCCTTGCTGCTTTAAGCATGCAATTGTGAGGGTATTGAAAAATTGACATACAAAGTATATGAAGGAAGACAAGATACCAGAGTTGTATGAGGAAAAAAAAAATTCAGGACCTTATTAATAATTTTAAAAGTTGTTTTAGAGAGCAGAAATACTAACCAACCTATATTTCTACTCAAAAGTTTTTAAGTTTATCTTCTATATACAAATCCAGAGCAAACTCAATGAGATTATTAGGAGAAAATTCAGACTTTCTTTCACAAGCAGCATTCAACAATGAATTTCATATTTAATACCTTATTAAAGGATAGCTAAAATATATAGAAATACCACTGTGCTTGTTGTTTGCTAATTATGAAAAAAAAGCATTTGTTTTAGCAAAACAATACAAAAATCGGGACCTTACTGGCTGTTTTATCAAGTTTTTCCCACCCATATAAGATTTAGAATCTCTTGGAAGATATATTAATTATTAACCATTTGTCAATCATTGTTCTAAGCTCTCAGATACATTTATAGAAAGAGAGAAGGAGAGGGAGAGGGAGAAGAAAAGGGAAAGGGAGAAAGAGAGAGAGAGAGAGGGAAAGAAGGACCTGGCCCCTACCTCAGGGAAGTCTAATAAGATAGGACAATACTTAAAAGGAAATAATAATCGGTTGGTTGTTGTCCTTCATTCTCAAAGAGAACAAAATGACATCACTATATTAGAGTCAAGTTAATGTCTTCAACTGTGAGCAAGATGAGTTCAAAATGCTCTGCATACAAGTCAGAAACAAATAGTCTCTATGAATATTTGGGGTGGGCTCTCTAACTTTGTGCATCTTGCATTTCTTCTAATCTAATTCAATTCTGCTTTGCTCATAGTGCAAAACACCTTCTCTAATGAAGGCTCATCATGCTGGCCAGTCCTGTGCAAGTGTCTCCCATGTCACACCATTAATTTTAAAGTTCTTAAGAGAAATTTTGAAAGTTTCCTTGTATTATTTTTTCTGATACTTATGTGAGTGCTTTCCCTGTCAATTCCCCATAAAATAGTCCTTTTGACAAGCATACATTTGACATTTGAATAATGTGACCAACCCAATGGAGTTGCATTCTCTTGCAGTAGAGTTTGAATGCTTGGCAGTCTAATACAAGAAAGGCCATCGGTGTCTCATATCTTATCTTGCCAAGTGATTTTCAGAATCATCTTGCAACAATTCAAATGGAAAGATTCATTTTCCTGGCATGGCACTGGCATACTGTCTAGATTTCACATGTATACAATGAGGTAAGTAAAACAGCTCTATCTACCAGCTTCAGCTTGGTAGACAGTCTATTACCTCTTCTCTTCCACACTTTCCTTGAAGCCTCCCAAACATAGCTCTGGCAATGTGTGTGTCAGTTTTTAGCATAATGTTTTCAGCCATGTTGTCAAATGTCATCAATGAGCACAACCATTGCATTACAGTCAGCTATTTCATTGATGGTAAATTCTATAACTTGAAAAGGCTATAAGCCAAAACCAAAGTGGAGGGAATGCTGATATATAATTTTTTTGTTTGCAGATGGTGGTACACTCAATGCAGCCTCCAAATCTGAGATGCAACAAAGTATGGATCAATTTCTGCCACCTGTGCTAATTTTGGCCTTAATTAACACCAAGAAAATACAGGTATTCCATAAACCAGCAGCAACTAGAGAGGAATACTTTATTCTAGGGGAAGGGTAGAAGGTGTGGAAATTATATGCTTAAAGAGCTATATCATAGGCTTAGAGATTATTAAATCCCTTTCCCTCCTTTTATCTTCAAACTGTTTTCCTTCCTGATTGGCACTGTCAGTTCTGCTCTCCATACAAATGATGTCTAGGAAGGGCATGTATGCAAAATCTTGTTTGGAGCAGCCCCTCACTGTGTGACATCACACACACACACACACACACACACACACACACACACACACACAATTTACTTGATCTCAAGACTCTAAAGAAGTAAGCAATCAATCCTCCTCATGAAAAAATTTTTGTAATCCCTACATTAAACCACATTGTTTCCTAGAATCCAATGTAACTAAATGTTTTGAGTCTGCATTATTATGTGATGTGAATAAACTCTAAAGGAACAACTGAGTCTGACTTGAAGTTATTTCAAAACATCATGGGCCTTAGAGCTTTGGGCAATAAAGCAATTAACACTGCAGAGGCCTATGGCCTAGAGTTGCCCCTTGGGAGACAGGCAATCTATTGAGTTGTGATAGAAAGTGTTCATTTGCAGAGCAATTTAAGGATTCGAATTAAACATTTCAAAGAAAGTCAATTTAATTTCAAATAACTTTATTGGCAAGATAAGGAGTATACAGATCACTAAAGCCAATATATTATGTGCCATGGGGCAACTTGCACAAAGACAAAGGATAAAGGCCTTTTTTTCTCCTAACTTTCACCAGATGGAAATATATGGACAGTAATGAATGCCTTCTTTCACTTTACTCAGCTTAATTTACAGAATTTAAGATTTTTACTCCCTTTTTTGTCTCCACTTCTAATACTTGAAACAACATAAAGAACTAGACTGTAAAGTAAGAAGTTTGGGTTCAAATCCTACCTTGGACACATATATATTGGCTATTTGATGATAAATAAATTATTGAAACTCTAGGTGATTCTCTAATACAATAAAACTTTCTAATACAATAAAATTGCATTGGTAGGAGCTTCCTCATAGTACTAATGCAGAAATTCCTTATACCAATGAAATTACAAGCCTAGTCCCTCTTAATATCCCTGTGAGAATACATGTACCTAGTTCCAGTCTTAGTCCAATATAAATATGTAAAGATGTAAAAATTATAATTTTCTAATTCCACCAATATTTTTGATATAGTGATGAATAAAACAATCACATGAACAATAAAAATAAATATCTTTCCTACTCTATTTCAAAAAAATAAAAAAGTCATTGGAAGATATGTCCCTTTTCCCTTTGCACTAACACTAATTTCCAGCCCCTCCTTTTTTTCATTTCTGATAAGATCATTTATTGTCAGGTTCCTTCCACTCCCCTTTCTGTTCCCTGGTTAGATGAAGCAAATGTTTGCTTTTTAAAATGTGTTAGTAATGACTTCTGAGAACATTCCTAAGCTTTTCTATTAAAAATGTGGATATAGCTAACAGGCTGCTGAAGTTATTTCTTTATGAATTATATAGAGAGTTTTTGAAGTTCACATAGCTCTCTACTGACATAAACACATTATTTTCTTAGTTAACTCCATAGGTGATCAAGATTGCTGCTGTCATTAGAAATGACTGAAAAGTAAGATGTTGCACAGAAAATGTAAAATATTTCAAAAGTCCTCTCTGTATTACAAGAGATATTCAGACTCACTAAAATAATCCCTCCCATTGCTAATAAATATTCAGCATATCATTGGCATGGTTATCAAAACATCTATTTCCATGTTCTCCTTGAAATTCTTCCCTCAAGGTTGAACAATTAACAATCTTTAAATGTCCTCAAAGTTTTAGAAATTGAAAAGATATGCCAATTTCAAAATAGAAATTATATTTATAAAGTCCACAAATGATAAAAGTTGCTACTTACTATCATTTGTGGACTTTATAAATATAATTTCTATTCCATCATTTTAAGACAGCTATTTAAAATGTCAAATAGCCATCTTGGAAGTCTATTACAAATCATTCTCAGAAATTACAACATATGTGTGAAATGTAAACCTACAGGCCCAACACCTGCTTAGCCTTCTCAACATGGCTGGTTCTAACTAAAATGATCACTCAGTCTTGAAAAAAACTAAAATTTCAGCCTTGTCTTATGACTCAGGCCCATGTTGGTTTTTCACTTCTTCAAATTCTTATTATAAGGCACTTGAATTGTCTTTAAACAGCACAATCTAGTCTCCCAAATAGCCTCTGATTAATGGAATTAATTCTATAATCAATCAAATAAGCATGAGTAGGAGTTAAATGGGATCTGGTAGTTTAAAAAGAAGCTCAAAATGCCATGATGTATATATGAGGAACCTAAAAAATTGATTTATTATAGACAGATAGCAGAATAGAAAGCTGAGAAGACTAAGAAACAAACTTTTTCTTGATTGTTATTGGTGTTTTTTCTTAATTTATGGAAAGAAATGGAAATTAGCAATAAGAGAAAACAGAACCACCTGGGAAGAAAAACCTGGGAAATATTTATTTAAAGTCAAAATACTGAATTAAGAAGGAAATGGAACACATACATAGAAGGAAAACAAACTGTGGGAAAAAAAGAAAAAATAATTAGCAAAAGGAGATGAAAAACAGGTACATACCAAAATCATAGAAATTTATAGGATGAGAAAAGTTATAATTTGAGGCAATTGGGCTTTTGGTAGGCATAAAGAAGTGGGTAGGAAAATAATTCCCAGATAATAATGGGCATAACAATCATGAAACATCAATGAGTGGCTATGACTCATCTACACTATGGCTATTTCACAAAAGGATACTCGAAAAAAACCAAAAATTCTGTACTCCGGGAATTTTTTTTTTAATTCATCATGTTTACTTGTTCCCTCTAACATCAAAATTTTTATTTTTTAGGAAAAATATTATACAATCAAAATGCTATGTATGATAATAGGACATAAATTAACCAACATGGAACTTTAGAGGCCTATAAGTCTAATTCCCTAAATTTATAGATGAAGAAAGTAAGGCTTAAAAAAGATTCAATTACTTATGTAAAGTTATACAGGCAGAAAAATGTCTTACTCCTATAGAAAAGCATCTCAAAATGTGTGGAAGAGATGGTAAGAAATGTGTTTTTCCATGTTCAGTTTTTATATCCCCTAAAACTGAAATAACACAATTCTCTATGCCAAGGAGATGTTGGAATGAGCTCAGTTGACAAATACATAAATCTCAAAAAGCCAAACCACTGAGTCAGAGGAGAGTTTATGGCTCATTAACAATGCATTCACTCTTCAGAATTGTAAACATAGCCTTATGGATCTTAATGTAATTATTTAGGAGGAGTGTGTTGGCAAAGAGTATGAGAGTCTGTTAACACAGTCTGGAAGTCAACAAGCTTTCAGGAAAGCTGTAAAATGTCAGCAGCTCGTTGCACTGAGAGCAGTGTGGTGCTGTGTGTCCTACCATAATCCTGTGTGGGACTTTAGCACTATAAGCTTTTATGCTCTAGTCATTCTGTGTTTGACATTCAAAGAAACAGGGTTTCTGGGAATCTTATTATTATATTATGTGGATGGCATTTTCTTCCTCTGGTGCTTTTGCTCAGCATTCTTCCTCAATACCACTAAGCACTTGAAAAGCTCTAGGAACTATTCATGCATACTTATTGGCCTTGATTACTGCTGCCATTTAAACAAAGTGCACAGAAGGGAAAAGGTGCCTCCAAACTATATTACACAGGTGCAGGATTAAAGCTAGTATAATCTTACTTACCAACATGCCAACCCTAGAACAAAGACTGTTCTTTGAAATCCGGAATTAGGAATCAGAAGGGACTCTGAAGATCATCTAATCCAAAGCCTCTTCATCTTTTTCTACTTAAGATTCCTTTTCACCTTAAGAAAATTTTACATGATCCAGGATATAGTGTACAAATCAAACATTTACTGATAATAAATCATAATTTTGCAACCCCCACATTGTTACATGACCTCATATTAAGTCACAACCCACCATTTAAGAAGTTTTGATCTAATCCATTTGTCCTCACAATGCAGGAACAACTTTTGCAGTATCTTTGACAGGTGTTTGACCTCTGCTTAAATACCTCCAGTAACAGGGAGCTCCCTGTTTATGAAGTTACTGCTTACATGTACCTGCAACACATTGAGTTTTTAATAGTCCTTCTTGTCAGAAAGTTCTACTTTACATTGTTCAGAATTATGCTTCCCTGTAACTTTTCCTCATCTATCTTCTGGACCAAAACAGAACAAGTAACTTTTCACTCTTCTACATTATTCTAAAGTTGTGAATTTAGAGCTAGAAGAAATCTTAGAAGCATTGAATAAGAAGTCTTAATATTTGAAGATGGGTTATTAACAAGGAAATAGGACAATATAATGTTTCTATTAGAAAGTCATAGTTTTTTTCTCTGTAATAAGTTATAATTGCTATGTGATTGTGCATGAGTCATTTTGCTTTTTTTAAACCTGTTTCCTCTTCTATAAAATGAGATTGTACCACCTGTTCTCTAAGTTTCCTTTGACCTCATAGGATCTATGATACTATGCCTTCCTTAATCTTTTTTTTTTCCCAGTTCTTCGCATGATATGATTTTCATACCTCACTCTTCCACATACATATTGTGTTTGATTAATGATAGAACTGCTTGCTATTGAATCAAACCCTTTCATCAGGAGTGTTATTGTTTTGTTTTCATTTGCCACTGAAAAGCAGTTGTTATTAATTTTTCTCCATATGCAATATATTGTCTTAAGGGACATCAGACAAACTGTACAGTTGGTATATTAGAAAAACATGCTATATCCATGATAAAAATTTATATGTTCCAAATTGAATGAAATCTGTTTTTATTTGAATAAAATTATTTCAAAAACACTGAGCCAAACCAAAGAACAGACCTCTTGAAGCTATTAATTCATTATTATTGTCATATGATACCAATAGCTTCCACTAGATTTTTTTCTAAAATGTTACATTAAAAATCATAAAATCATAGAATTTAAAACTAAAAGTGATTTCAGCAACCATCTAATTCAATACCTTCATTCTATAAATTAGGAAACTAATACTCAAAGAGGGAAAATACCTACACAGCTAATGAGTGCTACAATAATATATAATAGGCAGAGCTTTTTCAGCTACAAATCTCAAGAACTGTGCTATTCTCCTTTTTCAAATATTCAACCAAGTAACTCCTTTTAATGCTTAGGTCTCTCTAGCTCTAACCAAATGTAGTCTATCTTTTCCACTTCAGTTAACTTCAATATCAGAACCTTGGATGGTTGTAATCAAAATATTCAAAACCAGGAGACATAAAGTTTCATGAAGCAAATGACAGTAGGTAAGGTCTTGATATAAAGAGTGTTAAACTACTGGGTCAGAGAGAGATTATGAATGAAGCAATCCAACACCTTGGATAGTTCTAGGAATAAAAGTCCTTCTGACAAAAATGTAAGTCACTTTACTGACTTTTTTTCTTCAGAAACCCCAAACTATCAAGTTCATTTCATTCACTCCTTTGATGAATTGTTTTGTGAGTTAAAGGCATCTTACTCAAATGTGTACTGCAAACCTACTTCATAGAGTAAAAAAATAACTGTCTATCCCTTAAGAATTTCTAGTCTCTGAATCAAATAAAAGGGTCATGTCTTCTGAAATGACAGAACATTCTAAGTATGACCATGATCTCAGAAGCCACTAGATAAGGATAAAAGTGTTGGCATTTTGTGTCAGGCCACATTATGCAAAGTTAACATTGTTGGCTATCTTCAATTTCTTAGAATTTTGTCCCACTGCAGAGTACATAATGCTTCCATGATGCATCAGCATCTTGAGCACAGAGCAAGTCAGGACAAAAGCATCTCATAAAAAGAAATCTTGTAATCCATGCCTATGACCAAGAAAAGACTTTTTTTTTGGAAAATATCTTTGACAAGGGCTTGGGGAAAGAAATTACAATACTATAAGGCATTCTAACTGGTAAAAAGAAAATTTTATTTCCTCCTTAGTTTTTTAGTTTCAAAATATGCCAAATACTTCGAAATACTTAAAATGAAAATAATAGAGAATAAAGATCATTGGCTTGTCAAGAAAGAGATGAAAAAGGAGGAAAGGTGCAGCCTCTACCAGATTCTAGGTAGCTACAGTTGATTTCAAATTAGTCATGACAATTATCTAAGACTTTGACATCAAATAGCTGAATTCAAACTCTAAGGATTTATCTACACAAGTAAGCTGATGAGAGTCAAGTGTTTAAGAATGGCATTTGGAAACTCTATAAAATATTGTCTGTCATGGTGATTGTGAAGTTATTGATATTTACTTCTGAAGAACAAGACTGATGGATTTTGGGAGAGGTTCCTTTTAATCTTGTTCTGTAATTCATTCATGAACTCATGAAACTCTCCCGAACCTCCCCTCAAAAAAATAAACAAAAAATCAACAATCTAAATCTGAAGTAAACCTCATAAGCCATCTTATCCAACTTCCCCTGTCATTTTACAAATGAGGAAACTGAGGCCCAGGAAATTTACATTGTTTGACTAAAGTCACAAAGATAATGCTAATAAGATTTGAATATAGATCCTCTGAGTCAATGCTCTTTCCACTATATCATGAACTGTCACTGAACTAATGAAAAAGCTTTTATTACATATTAACTAATGTGCAGAGTGCTGTGCTAAATACAAGAATATAAATACAAAAGTAAAATGGATCTCAAGGAATTTATATTCTAATAAGGAGAATCTTCTGAGGAGCAAGTTTGATCTAAGGAGTGAAAAGGATAGTAAGTAGACACACAGGAAAGTCAATTGATTTCTAGGAATAATGGTAGTAATTACTGATTACCCAGAGCAGGAAGCAGAAATATGGATTGGGAATGATATGCACACAATAGTATGACAAATGGTAATGTGATGATGTTATATGAACACAACTATATAGCCTCATGAGTTCCTATTAACTCTCAAATTATTTTACAGATGAAGAAACTAAAAGCCAGGAAGTTTACCTGACTTATCCAAGATTACACACGTATACAAAATAAGAACTCATTACATAAATATTTTAAACAGGGTTCCTTGTGGAGTCTCAGTGTTACAGAAATAACATATTCCAGATTAAGTTCAATTAAATTTGCAAAATGGTTCCAAAATCTAAGATATTAATTGAGGATTCTATTGAAAATCCAGAGCTCAAATTCAAATTCAAGACCATATTTTGTGACTACAAATCCATTGCTCTACCCATTTAGGTAAAAGGTGATATTCTAAAATGAGCAGTGCTGAAGTTTTCTCCTTTTAATATGCAAGGATAATGCTTTACTCATGTTACTAAGTTAAGTTTATTGATAGCCTTCAATCAAATTCTTATAGTTCATATTAAAAGGTCAATATATCAATAAAGCAATAAACCTTATCTTGACTTGTAAGCCTTCACACACACAAAAAAAAAATTAGCAACACCTACCTCATAAAATCAGCTGTACACCTACAACAGCAAGGTGGGGGAGATAGAGAAATATATGCATGTTTAAAAGCAGTAAATTCCTTAAGACAACATACATAGTTGAAAGAAATTTAAAATTATTTAACATTCTTTGTCATCAATCTTAATTGATAAACTTCTTATTAGGGAAACACATTTATAAGGGGTAATTAAACCAGGAAAGAGAAAGAAATGCCTCAGAGAAGCCAATCTTTTTATTTTTCTTTAATGATTTCTTTTGCTAAGAATTCTCACTGGTAACAAGCTGGTTTTCTGGTCTCTCAATTTCACATTTTTTTTTTTTTTAAGGAAATCATACCAGCAGTTCAAATGGACTCTGCCACAAAACACATCATACAAGGCTCATTGTGTGTGTGTGAGCTGAAATTTTTATGGATTCCCTGGAAAACACATTGCTCTCCCACCCTTATTCATCAAATCCAGTATATCCAGTGAGACTCTGAACCAATAGTCGCACTGAACAATTTGATGAAAAGAATTTTTTCTAACGGGGAAACCCTTCACATGATTTATAAAAGAGTCTTAATTTTTAGAGTATAGATCTCCCTGAACTAACAGGAAGAACTTAGGGTGATAATAAAAGCCCTTTGTAAGCTATTTGTTTTTACATTAAAATTTCAAAATTAAAATTCTGGGGGTAAGAGAATACTCTGAGAGATTATTAATAATATAACACAGATTTCCACAATGCAGCAGATCTGGGGCTAGCTTAATAAGAAACACTTCAAGGAACTGAATGATATGCTTCTAGAATGCAAAAGAGGAAATTAGAGAGGGAACAATAAATGATATGATATATTTGATCTCCCTCTTAAAGTAAAAGGGAAGTATAGATAAGTAACTATTAGCATCTCCAAGTTACTTAGCTTCAAGCCTAGGAAGCATATTTTTCTCCAGGAAAATCATTCTTTTCCTTATAGGCTTCCTTTCCTGTTTATTTTTTTTTTCCTGTGAAGATATGGATTACTTCTGAGCAGTGTCATTGAAACACATAATATCAAAATATGTACCTAGGATTATCTGATACCTATTTGTTCCTTATCCAAGTTCTCTATTTACTACTTTCAATTTCATTAATTGAAAATCTACTGGACAATGTTTGTTCCTTTGAAGGATAATTGGAAACTAAAGCAGGCTGTTTTTAAGAAAAGAGATAAGGGATGTTTTTTGTTGAAATTAAAATAATTAAGGGGGCAGCAAGATAGCACAATGGATAGAGCACCAAGCCTGGAGTTAGGATGACTTGGATTAAAATCCAATCTCAGATAGTTAACAAAAAACACTCACTAACTGTGTGGCCTTAAGCAAGTCATTTAAGCCCAACTTCCTTGCCAAAAAACAAACAAACAAACAAACAAAAAATGAAATGAAGCTTGAGGAAAATACAGATATTACTTAATTCTCTGAGTATCAGATTCTTCATTTGCAAAATGTACAGACTTCCTCCCAGTTCTAATATTCTGTCAAACTACATCCAAGAACCATTTCTGGTGGCATGTATATTTTCATTTAAAGATCCCTATTAGTTTGTTTTTATGTTTTATTTAGCTTATGGAGGAAAGAAATATGCCATTGTTCTGAAAGTGAAAAAAATAATATTTGTAGCTATTTTACAGGAAAAATCTATAACTGCCAACATTTAAGATCTTCAACCAATTATAAAGAGATCAATAAAAAAATAATCATTCTAATGTAAAACAGCATATAAAAATAACATTCTGGTGAGTGAGTATATAAGAGCCCAAAAATATAATTGATTTTGAACGTCAAAAGCTCTACAATTCAAAGAACCTAATGCCAGTAATTATGGCATTAATTTGATATCAAAATATCAAATTGCTTGTACTTCTAATTGTGACAGATAAGGTCAAAAAAAGCCAGAGAACAATAGCCTTTAAAGTATGATGGAGAGACTATTTCAAGCTCATAAGCTTGAGGATAATGGTGATTTATCTATCTAATTAGGGGCAGAATGGGTGAGTAGATAGGTTCATGATGGTTTCCCCAGGATATGCATGCAATGAAGAATACACACATGACTGGGGTGGGGGTATTTGTTATCTTGGTGGCAAACTTTCATTCTTCCACAAAATAAATGGTTAGAAATTTAAAATAATTTCATCTTTGATAGCATTATAAAATAATAATTGATAATTATAATTTGACTTTGATAAGACCAATATAACCCTTATTTTTTTTTCCTTTTATCCTTTCCTTTATCTAATTCTTGTGTGACAGGTTTTCTTATCCTCTCAGTCTTTCATTATTGTTGTACTACCCTAGATATGATTCACTCTCTCCATAGCCCACCTAAAATATAGTGCCCAGAAGAGAACACAATATTCCAGATAATGTCTGATCAATTCAGGGATTTCCCAACCTGTCAAATCTTGATTATGATAGCAAATGTGAAGTCTTACCTCATGTTAACCTTTTTAGCAGATATATCACAGTAATAACTCATTTTGAGCTGGCAATTACTACTATATAACAGTGTTTTCTCTGATACTTAAGCAATTTGTTTTTTAAGTTAAGTGCAGGATTCGTATTTACATTCTTTCATCCTCATAAATTTGCACATGGTACTTTTTGTATGCACTTGTTTTGCTCTGTAATCTAGGTATGTGTTCATTTTGTATATCTTCCCTTTTAGACTTTAACCTCAATGAGAGCAGAAATCATGTCTAACTTAAATGTATTCCTTTTCCAGCATGTAGGATAGAGTGTGCAAATAATAGATACTTAAAATATATTTTTTTCATTTTTAACAGAATTTATCTTTACTGAATTCCATTTTGTTAAATTTAGTTCATACTTTTTGTTGAAATTTCTTGAAATTCCAATTTTCCACAATTTTATGAGCCCACAATTCATAATCACTAATCCAGGGGAAATTGAGTAATAAAGTAGAGCAAGAAAGTTTCTTATTCAATGACATGCTATTAAAGAGTCCAAGACTCTACTCTCTAAACTATTGTCTTATCTACAATTCTACCTATAGGACCTGACCCTGTACTATTTATTGTCCTGGATGAAAGAAATTTCCATCCCCAAACTAATCTGAGAAAGAATTTTGTCAAGAATTCTTTAGCACTTCTCTGCCTCTATTCTCAATTTTTTAATTCTCAATTTTTACCTCAATTCTGCCCAGCTTTTCTACTCCTAGTCATATAATCTAAGGTTAATGATAAAAAGGCCCCATCTGCACCAAAATACTTATAGCAGCACTTTTACAGTGGCAAAGAATTGGAAACATAGTTGCATAGATCAGGAAATGCCTAAGTGGTGGTACATAGATATAAAATATCCTATCAATATCATGTTCACTAGTTGATGGACAGAGGAAAGAAAAGGACATTGGGAGTATCAAGTCCTGGGTCCAGATGGGAATTTTGATGAAATTGAAACAACATGAGATCCTGATCCAGGGCAAATCTCTGGAAACACAAGATTGGTTGAAATATCTGTGGTACATTTCCATCATATTATTATAACAAGGATGTGATATGAATGGTAAGAAAGAGGTGTATAGGACTTCTGGCCAAGATAGCAGAGAGGATACACACATCTATCTAAGCTGTTTCTTGCCCTCAGAATACTTTTTTTCATGAGACAGCCTCAGAATTAGTGCTGACTGAAAAAACTCACAAATACATTACTAACAGAGGGTATCCTCAAAATTCACCAGAAAAGGTCTATTTTTGCTCCCAAACAGGGCTGGTTAGATCAGGCACAGACTGCAGGCAGGCAGTGAGAGCACAGCAGACAGCAAAAGCATGGAAAGCAACTCACACTGAGCAGACTGGAACAGGGTGGAGTGTGATCTCAGCCAGCAGAAAATCTGCAAAGAAAACTTTACCATAATGTGGCTACTTTGCTCTGGCAGCAAGCCAATAAATCATCAGAGAAGCTATAAACACAGGGGGTAAAGACTATCACCCTGAAAAGCTAGGGTCTCTCAGGACCTGGCCACACCCACGCAGCACCAGGAGTGACTCAGCACACTCTCAGAGTCTCAGATCACAAACACAGCGAAGACATTGCTGTCCTGCTGTTGCTTCACTACTACCTCCTGCAATCTGTAGAAGAAGCTTGGTAATATCATACTGCCCAAAAAGCAGACTGCATTTGCTTTTTGTCTGTTTGTTTTCTTTGATTCTTCTTTGACAAAATGAGCAAAAAATTAAAGCGTGCTGTAATCATATATACCTTTTATTTGGATAGAGAGCAGACTTCAAACCCTGAGGAGACTAAAAATAGACTGTCTCCAGATGATTCTCCAAAGGGGAATATGATCTAGTCCCCACCACACAAGGCTCACATAGAAGAAATTAAAAAGGCTCTTACAAGAGAACTAGAAGAAAAATGTGGAAAGGAAAGAGAAGCTTTGCAAGAGGGTCTGGATAAGTCATCTCACTCATTTAAAGATAGAGTGGATAAAGAAATCAAATCCCTAAAAAGCAGAATCAGTGAATTGGAAAAAGAAAATAATTCTCTAAAAAATAAAATAGGTGAAATGGAAAAACATTCCATAGAACAAAACAACTCACTTAAAAATTCAATTGGACAATTACAAAAAGAAATTTAAAAATCAAATGAAGACAATAATTCATTAAAAATCAGAATTGAACAAATGGAAATGAATGATTCAAGAAGACACCAAGAATCAGTTAAGCAAAACAAAATAAATGAAACAATGGGAAAAAAAAAACATCAAATACCTACTTGGGAAAATAATAGACCTGGAAAATACATCTAGGAGAGATAATCTGAGAATTATTGGACTTCCTGAAAATTATGATTAAAAAAAAAGAGCTTAGAGACTATTTTCTAGGAAATTATCAAAGAGAACTGCCCAGATGTCATAGAAATAGAGGGTAAAATAGATATTGAAAGAATTCATCAATCACCTATTGAAAGAGACCCCAAAATTAAAACTCCAAGAAATATTGTGGCTACATTCCAGAACTATCAGACCAAGGAAAAAATACTACAAACAGCTAGGGAAAAAATTCAAATATAGAGGAGCCACAATAAGGATTACTCATGATCTAGCAGTGTCCACATTAAAGAATCGAAGGGCCTGGAATCTGATATTCTGAAAGGCTAAGGAATTTGGTATGCAGCTAAAAATAACTTACCCAGCCAAAATGAGCATTTTTTTTTCCAGGGAAGAAGATTGACATTCAATGAAATAGATGAATTTCATCTATTTCTGATGAAAAAACTGGAAATAAAAAAAATTTGATCTCCTACTCTCCAAATATAGGACTCAAGAGAAATATTAAAAGGTATAAAGAAATCTTGGGAACTATATTTTTGTTGTAAATATACATAAAGAACACATGTATAATTTGGTTTTACAGTTATAATGTTTAAAAAAACTAGAGGTAGAAAGGAAATTGTAAAAGAAAAAGGGAAAAGTGAGGGTACTACATCTCATGAAGAGGTGGAGGAAACCTATTATATCTGAGGGAAAGAAGGGAGGGGGATGAACATAGTGTGTATCCTGCTTTCATCAGAATTGGCTTACAGAGAAAACAATATTAGACGTATTTGATTTACAGAGAAACTTCTACCACCTCACTGAAAAGTGGGAGAGGAAAAGGAAAAAAAGTAATAAGGGAAGGGTACAAGAAAGAGAATGGGATTCAAAAGGGGGGGAGGAGGGATACTAAAGAAGGAGAGCTGTGTGACACAAGTAGTGCCCATAAGGTTAATACTGGGAAAGGGATTCATGGGGGCAAGAAAAAGAAAAGCATGATCTGGGGATAATAAGATGGCAGTAAATAAAGAATTAGTAATTTTAACCATAAGTGTGAATGGGATGAAGTCTCCCATAAAGCAGAGGTGGACAATAGACTTGATCAAAAGACAGAATCCTACAATATGTTGTTTACAGGAAACACATTTAAAACAGGGCGATAGTAAAAGGCTGGAGCAGAATCTATTATGCTTCAGGTGGAGTAAAAAAGCAGGAGTAGCCATCCTCATCTCAGATTAAGCAAAAGCAAAAATTAATCTAATTAAAAGAGATAAGGAAAGAAACTATATTTTGCTAAAGGGTAGCATAGACAATGAAGCAATATCAATACTAAACATATATGCATCAAATGGTAGAGCATCTAACTTCTTAAAGGAGAAGTTAAGAGAATTGTAAGAAGAAATAGCAAAGCTATAATAGTGGGAGATCTCAACCTTGCACTCTCAGAATTAGATAAATCAAACCACAAAACAAATAAGAAAGAAATTAAGAAGGTTAATAGAATATTAGAAAAATTAGGCATGATAGACCTTGGAGAAAACTGATTGGTGACAGAAAGGAGTATATTTTCTTTTCAGCAGTTCATGGAACCTGTACAAATATTAACCATGTATTAGGACATAAAGACCTCAGAATTAAATGCAGAAAGGCAGAAAGAGTAAATGCTTTCTTTTCAGATCATGATATAATAAAAACTACATTCAACAAAAAGTTAGGGGCAAATAGACCAAAAGTAATTTGAAACTAAATAATCTCATCTTAAAGAATGATTGGGTGAAACAGCAAATTATAGACACAATTAATAATTTCACTCAAGATAATGACAATGATGAGACATCATACCAAAATTTGTGGGATGCAGCCAAAGAAGTAATAAGGGGAAATTTAACATCTTTAGAGGCTTACTTGAATAAAATAGAGAAAGAGAAGATCAATGAATTGGGCTTGCAACTAAAAATGCTAGAAAAGGAACAAATTAAAACCCCCCAATCAAACACTAAACTTGAAATTTTAAAAATAAAAGGAGAGATTAATCAAATTGAAAATAAAAAAAAACTATTGAATTAATAAATAAAACTAAGAGTTGGTTTTATGAAAAAAAAATAGATAAACCCTTAGTAAATCTGATTTAAAAAAGAAAAGAAGAAAATCAAATTGTTAGTCTTAAAAAATGAAAAAGGAGAACTTGCCACTAATGAAGAGGAAATTATAGCAATAATTAGGAGTTACTTTGCCCAACTTTATGCCAATAAATTTGATAACTTAAATGAAATGGAAGAATACCTTCAAAAATATAGCTTGCCCAAATTAACAGAGGAAAAAGTAAATTGGTCAAACAGTCCAATTTTAGAAAAAAAGAAGTAGAACAAGCTATTAATCAGTTCCCTAAGAAAAAATCCCCAAGACCAGATAGATTTACATGTGAATTCTATCAAACATTTAAAGAACAATTAACTCCAATGCTATCTAAACTATTTGAAAAAAAAATAGGGATTGAAGGAGTTCTGCCATATTCCTTTTATGACATAGATAGGAGTATTCATACCTAAACCAGCTAGGTTGAAAACAGAAAAAGAAAATTATAGACTAATCTTCCTAATGAATATTGATGCAAAAATCTTAAATAAAATATTAGCAAAAAGATTACAGAAAATCATCCCCAGGATAATACACCATGACCAAGTAGGATTTATACCAGGAATGGCAGGGCTGGTTCAATATTAGGAAAACTATTAGCATAATTGACTATATCAATAATCAAATTACCAAAAACCATATGATCATCTCAATACATGCACAAAAAGCATTTGATAAAATCCAAGATCCATTCCTAATAAAAACACTTGAGAGTATAGGAATAAATGGACTTTTTCTTGAAATACTCAGGAGCATCTATTTAAAACCATCAGTAAGCATCATCTGTAAGGGGGATAAACTGGAACCATTCCCAGTAAGATCAGGAGTGAAACAAGGTTCTCCACTATCACCATAACTATTCAATATCATATTAGAAATGCTAGTTTCAGCAATAAGAGTTGAGAAAGAGATTAAAGGAATTAGAGTAGGTATTGAGGAAACCAAATTATCACTCTTTGCAGATGATATGATGGTATATTTAGAGAACCCCAGAGATTCTACTAAAAAGCTATTAGAAATAATTCACAACTTTAGCAAAGTTGCAGGATACAAAATAAATCCACATAAATACTCTGCATTTTTATACATCACCAAAAAAATCCAACAGCAAGAGATACAAAGAGAAATTCCATTCAAAATAACTGTCAATAGCATAAAATATTCGGGAATCTATCTACCAAAGGAAAGTCAGGAATTATATGAGCAAAATTACAAAACACTTTCCATACAAATAAAGTCAGATTTAAACAATTGGAAAACTATTAAGTGACCTTTGATAGGCCAAGTGAATATAATAAAGAGGACAATACTACCTAAACTAATCCATTTATTTAGTGCTATACCAATCAGACTCTCAAGAAACCATTTTAATGACTTAGAAAAAATGACAACAAAATTCTTATGGAAGAACAAAATGTCAAGAATTTCAAGGGAATTAATGGAAAAAAAATCAAATGAAGTTGGTCTAGCTGTATTATATTAAACTATATTATAAAGCGGTGGCCACCAAAACCATTTGGTATTGACTAAGAAATAGACTAGTTGATCAGTGAAATAGGTTAGACTCACAAGACAAAATAGTCAATAACTATAGCAATCTAGTGTTTGATAAATCCAAAGATCCCAACTTTTGGGATAAGAATTCACTAATTTTTTTTTTTCCTGAGGCTGGGGTTAAATGACTTGCCCAGGGTCACACAGCTAGGAAGTGTTAAGTGTCTGAGACCAGATTTGAACTCAGGTCCTCCTGAATTCAAGGCTGGTACTCTATCCACTGTGCCACCTAGCTGCCCCAAGAATTCACTATTTAACAAAAACTGCTGGGAAAACTGGAAATTAATATGACAGAAACTAGGCATGAACTCACACTTAATACCGTACACCAAGATAACATCAAAATGACTTCATGATTTAGGCATAAAGAACAAGATTATAAATAAATTAGTGAAACATAGGATAGTTAACCTCTCTGATTTGTGGAGGAGGAAAGAATTTGTGACCAAAGAAGAACTAAAGATCATTATTGATCACAAAATAGAAAATTTTGACTATATTAAATTAAAAAGCTTTTGTACAAACAAAATTAATGCAAACAAGATTAGAAGGGAAACAATATACTGGAAAAATATTTTTACAGTCAAAGGTTCTGATAAAGGCCTCATTTCCAAAATATATAGAGAATTGTCTCTAATTTATAAGAAAACAAGCCATTCTCCAATTGATAAATGGTCAAAGGATATCAACAGTCAATTTTCAGATGATGAAATTGAAACTATTTCTACTCACAGGAAAGGGTGTTCCAAATCCCTATTGGTCAGAGAAATGCAAATTAAGAACAACACTGAGATAACACTACACCTGTCAGATTGGCTAAGATGACAGGAAAAGATAGTGATGAATGTTGGAGGGGATGCGGGAAAACTGGTACACTGATGCATTTTGATAGAGCTGTGAATGAATCCAACCATTCTGGTGAACAACCTGGAATTATGCTCAAAAAGTTATCAAACTGTGCATACCCTTTGATCCAGCAGTGCTACTACTGGGCTTATATCCCAAAGAGATATTAAAGAAGGGAAAGGGACCTGTATGTGCCAAAATGTTTGTGGCAGCCCTTTTTGTAGTGGTTAAAAACGGGAAATTGAATGGATGCTCATCAGTTGGAGAATGGATAGGTAAATTGTGGTATACGAATGTTATGGAATATTATTGTTCTGTAAGAAATGACCAGCAGAATGAATACAGAGAACTTGGAGAGACTTACATGAACTGATGCTGAGTGAAATGAGCAGAATCAGGAGACCATTATATACTTCAACAACAATACTGTATGAGGATATATCCACTGATGGAAGTGGTTATCTTCAACAAATAGAAGATCTAATTCAGTTCCAATTGATCAATGATGGACAGAATCATCTACACCCAGAAAAGGAACACTGGAAAATGAATGTGGATTATTTGCATTTTTGTTTTTCTTCCCAGATTATTTTTACCTTCTGAATCCAATTTTTCTTGCACAACAAGAGAATCGTACGGATCTGCACACATATATTTTATCTGGGATATATTTTAACATGTTTAACATGTATAAGACTGGCTGCCATCTAGGGGAGGGAGTAGAGGGAGAGAAGGGAAAAGTTGGACAGAAGTGAGTGCAAGGGACAGTGTTGTAAAAATTACAACATATGCTCTGTCAATAAAAAGATATAATTTAAAAAAAAAGAAAAAAGAAATAAAAAAGAAAAAAATTGTGTGCAAATAAAAAAGTATGATGAAAGTATCATTTGGTTTTGTACCACCAAAGTCTTTAGTTGTTTGCCAAAGACTTTACACACTTTAGCAGAAACCTATTTTTTGTCAATTGAAAAAAAATTGTTTTAAACTTTTTTGGATATGGCCCATGTAGAAATTTGTTTTTCTTTGCTAATGCATATTTGTGACAAGTTTCATTTTGTTTTCCATTGGTTGGGGTGAGGAAGGAGTGGGATGGGAAAAAAATCAGTCTTTGTTCATTGAAAAAAGTCACTAAGAAAATAAAAAGTCTTAATAATTATTTCTGTGTTCCACTGATGTTTTCATTCATCTCTACATTAACCCACGGAAATAGGGTTTTCTAGCACAGTCCAGATGGTTGGTTGGTTGATTGTAGCCCTTCCTTCTTTAAGAGGACCAAAAGGACAACACTATGTTGGAATCAAGGTATAGTGTATCCAGTTGTAGCTGATCAGATTAATATGAGCTCAAAAGACTCTACCATAGGTTAGGCAGAATGCTCTTGTATCATTTTTTCTTTCTTCCATCCCATCATTTTCCTTGTGTATGCTCTCCATAAAATAATATTTTAGGTGTTACATACATTGGACATTTGAACAATATGGTCACCCTATCTGAGTTGTACTCTCTGCAGTAGTCCCAGCATTTCTTTAAGTTATTCAACTCAAATTAACATAAAACCGTCAGAAAACTCTTCAGCAAGGAATCATGGTCATCACAACTTGTCCCGTTTTCTGATCAATACTAGATGATCTTTGTTCTAGTTATATTTCTGGGTTTTCATCATTATTCCTTTTAGCATGAGAAGCTATGTTTCCCTCAAATATTCAGATCATTCCCAGTGAAGAAACTCATACTTAAGACAGTGCTTCAAAAGGTTCCATGGTCCTTCTCCATATTCTTCCTGTTGCAGACTTCTTTCTTCTGATTTTCTAACAAATGTATCTCAGATTATTCTTCCTTTTCCCCTTGACACTTCTGCTCCATTCTTTCAAGCAACATTTTGTTCTTTCTCAAAGATATGGAGAATTAGAGGTTTTCTTCAAATTCTTTCACTCTCTCTTCTTGCAAAAAAGCTCAGTTGTATTGTACTCACAAAAAATGATTAGTTGACATTGAATGGAAACCAAATATCTCACTCTCTTTGCAAGTCACTGTAAAATCTCCTTCACACTCCACATTTATTTCGAGTGAGACCCTTAGTTCTCTGTCAGTCTTGCTCCTAAGTTTCGTTGATCAACTCTACCAACTATTTCCTCTAATTGATTATGTTTGCAACCCCAAGGCAGGAGAGAGGAAAAGCTCCAACACTGAGGTCTCAAGTGAAGTTGTATTTTTTTATTGGTTTTTCCCCCTTTCACCTGGGACTTGTTCTACTTTTTTTTTTCTCTAACACCTTTGCTCTGAAGTGCTTCTTTGCAACTAGTAGAGTTCTGCTAAAGCTCCAAAGCTTCCCTCAGCCACATCTAGCCTTGGGTGGCAATCTGACTCCCAAATATTTCTCATCTCTACCTTTCTTTTCTCTTTCCTTTCACTAGATGATGATATTTCAGACTCTTCTATTTGTATTTTGCTTTTACTACCTTATCATCTTAAACTTATCATGTCCTTTGTATAATATTTGCTATAGGACTCAGTAATTTCCCTTTGAACCTTTTTTTTTAAATTTTATGTGGTGTAACCTCCAAAGCAACGAATATATTAACAAGCAATGATATATTAACACTAGACATTTGAGTATACTGAACATCCCTGTGGGATTTCACAGATACTTACTTGAAAGGAAAAAAAAAGAAATAAATGTATTTCTTCTAGAGGTTAGCAAAGGAGTAGTGTTTTCTCCAACTCATAAAATATTATTTGAGTCTATTATTTGTGGGAAAATGAATTTGAAACTTAAAGCACTAAATAGTTTTTCCATTTTTTTATCTTCCTTTCCTCTTTGAGTACCATAAAGATTTTCAATTCCCTTCTTTGAAGGTTTCATTTTTTTTAAAGAGAGGAAGATTGAAATTGTAGGCATAATAAAGCAAAATAAAGAGGATGAATCATGATCCATCTCACAGCAATTTTTTTCCTAAAAGAACATTCTCATATTTCTAAGACTTCTTGTTACCTAAATAGATGTGAAATGCTTCAAATGAATATCTATATAATCATTATTAATTTATTTCAAGTTACTGAGGGAGTTATTTACATTTGTTTTGTAGCTGATATCAAAAATACAGAGGACAATATTCCACCATTAAATTGTTGAACACCAAATAAACACATTACTAGTAAACATTAACTAGTTTTATGGTAAAATACAGCTGGAAACACTCTCCTTTACAAGGAATTTTCATGTTCATGTTAATGTTATATGTGACTTCTTGAGAAATACTCCCATGAAGTTGACTCTGCCCAATGAATCTCTAAGATTCTGATTATTGTGATTCTATATCTGTGATCTATACTACAAATGAATAATTGTGTTAGACCCAAAGCTAAATAGAAGAGGACAGGCTAATTTGCATTTAAATAATTGTCCAATTTTTCTTTTTCATAATCCTAAATTGCTCTCTGGTACAATGACATCTTCTCAATACAAAGTTCTCTCAGAAAAACTTTATAGTTGCTAATTTTGAAATACCATACTCTACAAGGAATTAAAGTTGAATATAACCCATAAGACAATTAAGAGAAGTATAGAAAATTCAAGTAAACTAAAGTATATTGCTGGTAAAGACTTGTACTCCTAAAATGATGGAAGGGATATCATTAATGAAATGTCTGAATGGGAAAAAAAATAGGCCAGTCCTTTGGTATGAACAAAAGTATTGAAAGTGTGACCTAAATATAAAATATAAAATAAGTGTGACCTAAATATAAAAAGACCAAAAAAAAAAAAAAAAAAAAAAAAAAAAAAGCATGTTGAGTGGGACTTCTGTGAATAAGCTATTGAAATATTACCAAAATTCAAACAGGATGAGAAAGCACAGATGAGAAATGTTTGGTGGTCTCTACAAAAAGAGAAAACTTTATATTAGGAAGTCACAGACAAATGAAATATTAAAATACAAAAAAAAATAAAACATGACATTCAAAGTATGTTGCTTAGGAAGATTTTCAGACATAAAATACTTAAGTTGATTGAACTAGTCTAACATGGCTTTTGGGCTAATAAAATTCCATCATGAAGTACCATCAGCCAACAATAACCAAACTTTTAAAAACACTGTGCTAAACACTGGGGATACAAATTCAAGGAGAAAGACATTCCCTATCCTCAAGGAAATTACAGCACAATATTGTAGTGTAGTAGGGGCACTTTGAGAACATAGACCCAAGATACATATATAACCATGGAAGCCTATGTGTAATGTGGCAAATAGAATACTAAAGTATGAGTTTGGAAGATATGAGTTTATATCTCATTTAAGACAGTGTATTATCTTGGGAAAATCACTTAAGCCCTCTTTGTCTCAGTGTCCTTATCTATAAAATGAAGGGGTTGGATTTGATCATAAATAAAGCCCTTTCCTGTTCTAAATCTATGATAAGAGTTTATTCCTGTAAGTTATAACAGAAGCATGTTTTTCTAACTCTACTACTCTGTGTAGAAGAAAAATATATAATGTAACATCAACAAAGAGGGGAGACTAAGAGTCAATATGGGATAATCACTGGCCTGGAAGTCAGAACCATTGGTTCAAATATCATTTGGCACATCATCATTCTACCACTTTCTCTATGAAAATTTGTTCAAATCACCTCTTAAGACCTCAGACTCTTCATATACAAGATAAAGGAGAGGGAAAGCATTTAACTAGTTGAACTCCAAGGTAGCACCCACTCATATTGGTGAATCAGGGATACTTGAAATCTCTGATATTTGGGTGCTTTTGTATTTTTGTTTTGTGACATTTGGGGGCTTTGTAAACTGGAAAATTCTATAGAAAGTTGAGCTATTATTATTACCACCTAATTTAGTGCTACAATGGAAACGTAATCAATCTGATCTCATCTTCAAATAAACATATTTCAAAATTTCTATGAGTCTATTCATTTCTTAAAGTGAAATTCTATCCTCAGAGTCATATGCCTCTATTTCCATCCCAATTTTCTGCCAAAGCTTTAAGGACATAGTTAAATTTTGTTATTAAAAGATTTTGAGCCTTTTGAAATTCCAGACAAAAAATAAAGCAAAAAAGTGACAAGTTTCATCTTTTTCATTGCTAGCCTGTATTCACAAAGACAGTCAAGAAACACAGGTAGGTACTAAGACTCCATGTCCCATTATCCAGTATAAGTCAGATGTGGAACAAAAGAACACTAAGTCACTGTCACTGTAGGCACCCTTATCCTGCTTCAAGAACTCTGTCAGGAGAGAGGCAGGGGTGACTTATGCCAACCTAATCTAGTCCTTTTGCACTGTTTAGAATTGTGATGCAGCTATCAGTAGAATTGTTATAATTAATCAATGTATTTTTAATTCCCTAATTATATCTAATTTGCCTGTCTAAAGCCCTTTTCATGTTATAGTATGACCAGATCCAAACATAGAAAGATTATCCTCTCCTTTGCTCTGGATAATATAATTTAGTTAACTGAATCTCTGATTTCCTCAGATCTTTCATATATATTACATACATACATACACATACACACATATAGTGTTTATCCAGACTTTTGATCACTGTATCAATGTCAATAGTTGTCATTATTAGTAATAATAATAATAATAAAACCTTGAGTGTAAGATAAGTAATCATCCATTTTTTCCATTTAAGACACTGTATTATCTTGGGAAAATCACTTAACCCCTTTTTGTCTCAGTGTCCTTATCTATAAATTCATACAGAGTACAGTGAACAAAATCAGAAGAATAAATTATATGAGAACATTGTAAAAACATACAACTTTGAAATACTTAAGAACTCTAATCAATGCAATGATCAATCAGGATTTTCAGAGATCAGTGAAAATAGATGCTGCCCATCTTTCAGTAGAGAGGTGATGGAATCAAAATACAAAAATTGTGGATATGACTCCTGAGGGAGTTTGTTTTGCTTGACTATACACTTGTTATACGATTTTCTTTTCTTTTCTAAGGCATGAGAGACATGGAAAGAAGAGAAAATAAATCTCTTTTAATTAAAAAAAGAAGATTTTAAAAAGAACTGAAACAAAAGGAAGGACATATAGTGGATCTAAAGAGCTGTTTCATATTAGAAAACTGATGACTATAACTCTATGCAGTAGGATCATTATATGAAAACTTCTAACTTGCCAGAGAGACAGTCTTCTATCAATTGTGGAAACATAGTGAGATGTTTCATTCTCTTTTATAGCAGTAGCCTACACCCTAAGATATTGAAAGATGGACTTTACTGGGGCAATTTCTAAATATAATTTCCCAGGACAAGAAGTATTTCTCTGACGACTATACTTCCTGTAATAGGGCCACCCTAGACTTTCTATAGTTCAGCAATTTAGGTTAAGTCTGCTGAGTCAGATAAGATGCAGGGGATTCTGCTTTATAAAATTATCACCCTTTCCCTTGTAAGCCTTGAGAAGTCAATGGACCATAAAAGATTGAATCTTTCATTTAAGCATTATCTTGGAAATTCATTTCAATTACTGTGACTGAAGGGGTACTCCAGAAAAGCAAAGAATCAAGGTATCTCAGTAAGAGTCCTTTTTCTTCCTTTTCTAAAAATAAAATTTCTAAGTGACAGATGGACGTGAAGAAAGTAATAACACTGGCAGAGTGGTGTTTTTTGTTAGTAAGAAATGGACATTTAAGATAACCATACCTTCAAACTCAAAACTCATTCATCCTGTGATTTCAGTAAAGACTTAGGAGTCTAATTATGGGAGTCTATTGAGAGTAAGGCAGGAGGAATTCAGAAGGTGGAGTAGAGGCATATGCAAAGATTTAGAGGTTTTGGGAGTTTGCTTCCTCCCTCCCCCTCACTAAAATCTTAATTTTGATGACTTCCTAAATGATGAAATAAGAGACTTCTTGTCTCATAGAATGATCTTTTTTTAGATCAATATTCCTATACTACACAAAGGAAAAATGGATACTGCCAATTATCCAGATAATGTCTACAACTTGAAAAATAATCTACGTGAAGGTTTGAATTAGCCATTTCGATTACATATGTTGGTTAAATTATCTATCTATCTTGAAACCTTTCCTAACACAGTGAATTGCTAGCAATTTCCCTACTAAACTACCTTATATTTAAAGTGTTTTGTAGTTAATCTCTTTATATTTATTCTCTAAATATTTATAACAATATTTTTATTCCCTCCTCTTCAACTCCCAACCCTCACTTTCCTTTTGAATATACTCTGCTTGCCAGAAGATTCATTCATTACATTTGAATTCTCAGTATATAATACAATACCTAGTATATGCTAAGCATTTTAAAATGACTTGATTTGACTTATTGATATGACTATCATGTCTACTCCAATTTATTTGGCATGAATGTATGTGATGATAAAACATTAGTGTTCAATAACAAATGTTTTAAATTTATTCTATTTGAAAAAGCAGAGTAAGAAAAAAAGAAAATTGGAAATTGGAAAGGAATGCAAAACAAGATAAAACAAAAGATTACATTGTCATATGCCAGACAGGACAACAGGGAGGATTTAAAATATATAACAAATTACCAGATAACAAAAGCATATCCATTGTTTTTTACTTCCTTGTAAATTGTTCTTTGGTTTTCTGTTGTGTACCTTATTTACTTTATTCTTTTTCCCCCTTTCATCCTTCCACCACCCCCAAGCAAACTACAATTAAAAAAGGATATGTTTATGTATACATATGTAGATATGTAAATACACATACCTCATATAAACACACATGCAATTTCCTATCCCTGGTAACTCTTTAATAAAATTCTGCTCCATGACTTGCCTTGCTATTACTTAATCACCCAAGAACCTGTTCCTTGTCTTCTTCCCTCACTCTTTGCTTTCCCATCTACCCATCCCTCCTGCCTTATTTCTTTATAAATTTTGGAGGGTGCTAAAATCTTCATGGTATATGTGTAGTATTGCCTATTGAACCCATTCCTGATGTGAGTAGATTTTCAGAATTACAAGCTCTCCTCCCCCCTCTAATGTCTCTGCTTCTATCCTTTCTCTGTACCTCATTTGCATAACACAATTACTATTTTTCCTTAAGTCTGCCAATCTTTCTTTTGAGCTACCCTATTGTTGATGTGAATCTTATGCATATAGTATACATTCCCCATGCAACCCCCCCCATAAATAATTTGTTCATGTTTAAACAGTTTGTCCATGTTGAGTTCCTTAAAACTGATCTTTGACATTGGCTTTTTTGTTAAGTTTGTTGGTTGATCGAAAGTCCTGATAATCTGCAAGTTCATTGAACTTCCATTTTTTTTCTCATTCAAAATTACAGATAATTTTTCTGGATATGATATTTTTTGGCTGCAGGTCTACTTCTTTGATTGTTGGTAGGTATGATTCCAGGACCTGTGATCTTTTACTATAGCTACTGATAAATCTTGTACAATTCTAATTGTAGCTCTAGCATATTTGAATTGTTTTTTTTATTGTTTCTTGAAAAATTTTCTCTTTGGGGTTTCAAAATTTGTCAACAATATTACTATGTGCTTTCCACAAATGATCTCTTTGAGATGGTAATCAGTGGATTTTTTCTATTTCTACTTTCCCTTCATGTGCTATCACTCCAGGACAATTTTCTTGGATTATTTCTTGCATTATTGTGTCAAGGTTCTCTTTTTGGATACAACTTTTTGGCAGTCCAATTATTCTTATATTTTCTCTTCTTGATCTGTTCTCCAGATCTGTCATTTTTCTTATGATGTTTCACATTTTGTTCTATTTTCTCTTTCTTTTTAAACTGTTTTGTTATTTCTTGGTCTCTTATAGTTTACTGACTTTCCTTTGCCCAATTCTAATTTTCAAAGAATTATTTTCATCTTTGAGACTCTGTATCTCCTTTTCTAGTTGATTAACTTTTTTCAGAATCTTCTTGTTTTTCTGGAATTTTTTTTTTTTTTACTTTTTAGTTTTTAGTTTTTCCTCAATGACTTTCCTTTGATTTTTAAATTCTGCTTTGAGTTCTTGTATAAATTTTTTTCTGGGCAGGGAGCCATTTCATGTTACTCCTTGGGGTAGAAGTTTTTGAAGTTTTTTTTTTTTGTGTGTGTGTGTGTGTGTGTGTTTTTTATTTTTTTTTACTAAAGTGTTCTCTTCTGAAGATGAATCATGGTCTTCCCTGTTCCCACAGTGTGTTTCAATAGTGGGGTTCTTTCTTCTTTGCTATTTCACTTTTTTAAAATAAAAGGTATAAGTGCCTCTAATCATGGGGTGGAGAGATAGTTCCTCAAGATTCCCTTCAGCTCTCCACTCTGATTAGTAACCCCAAATCAAGAGCTCCACCCAGGTGGCCATAGCCAGCAGCATCCCTGCCCTGCTGCGCCTACATTCACCAGGAGCTGGTTTCTTCTTGCTGAGGCTGTGTCTCAGCAGCACAGCTGGCCTACATTCCCAGTCAACCAATATTCACTTTGTCTTTCTGGACACAAACCCAGACTTGACAGTCTGGGAGATGAAAGTCTCTGTGGTTCCTGTAAAGGCTGCAGCCACATCCAGCTAGCCTGAGGGCTCTCTACTTGATGTTTTTGTGGAGCTAGCCCAGAGGTGTTTGCACTTCAGATAGGTTAATCCCCAGACCAGGGTCTTTCTTGAGATGTTGAGTTGTGTCTGGAGGCCCACTGTTCTGCCCCAAGTCTTCTTGATTTTTCACCAGTCTATGTTCACCCCGAGGCACAAATTTGTTCTATTTGTGAGGGAAATTGGGAAGCTTGAAATTTACCAACCTACTCTGCCATTTTCCCAGAATCCTTCTTTGGAATAACAAAATTTTTATAGCATAGGATATTAGTTCTGGAAGAAGTCTTGGATATCATCCAATCCAGTATTCTTAAACTTTTTATGTCATGCACTCTTGAAAGTCTGGTGAAGACTATAGACCCCTTCTCAAAATAGAATTTTTTAAATTAATGTTTGAAGAAAATGCTAAATTTTAGTTAACATTATAGGAAGTAAAGATTATTTTCCAATGAAATTAAAGTATCCTTTAAAATCTATCCCCAGACATGGATGCCAGATAAAATCCCTCTAACCCAATCTCTTCATTCTGTAGATGAGAAAACTGAGTCTCAAAAAGTTAAATGGTTTTAATCAAGCTTATGCAGCATGTAATGTCAGATGAAGTTGTCAAGCTTCAGTTTCCTTTCCATCTTTCTTATGACTCTTTAACTTAAATGTTAGAACATTCAAATAGTAAGAAAAGTTCAAGGGTCTAAAACGCTGACAATAATACCCTGTAGACATCCAGTGAACTACACCAAAAACTCTCATGTGTTCTCTTACTAGCACCAAAGTGGGCTGCTAATCTTATTATACAAAAAAAAAAAAAAAAAAAAAGCAATGACAACAACAACAACAAAAACTGTTTGGTGGGTTTGGTGGAAAGGAAGCAATCATTAAAACAGAAGGTGATGCTAAAAATAACTTTGGAAAGTTGCTGGTTTCTTTCAGGAAAGCTGTGGCTGGCTACAGGAGAAAAATCTCCACACCATAGAAACCACCCGCAGTCCATTAAAGCACAGTCTTTTTTCCCTCTCTCTCACCCCAAATAAGACACCCTAGTTGACTCATCCCAGTGTGTGAACTGTAAGGCCACTGGACTTCATCTCTGCTCTTCTGGCTCATCAAAAATCTTTCACTCTTCAGTCAAGAATATCTTTTAAATACAGAAAGAACTTGTCAAAATATATCCTCAAATAACCTACCAAGCCAGGCTCCTTTGGGTCAGTGTCCTGTTGAGAAACCTTTCCCAAAAACAGTTGAAACTGCACTTATTACTGAATCTCATCCCAGAGAGTTACAGCTAAATGTTCAGTCTTTTGAGATTCACAAAATAGGTCAATGCAGCAAGCTCATCCACCTGTCATGTTGCAGCAGCAAAGGATACACATGTGCAATATTAATGGTTTTTAATAAGAAATAACAGCAGCCATTGATGCAATCAGTGTGCAATAGTTAAAGAATAGCATTAACATAATTACCAATTAATATTTATTAAGCCCTTAAAATGGCAATCCCTGAAAGAAAAAAATATTAATATGATTCATTTTCCTGAACTTTTCTTAAGCACCTGCTTTGCACAAAGTTGGAAAGGGACCTCAAAGAAAATATAATACAGTCCCCTAATTTTACAGATGTAATAACTGAGAGCAAAAAAGATTGAATAACTTGTGTAAGCTTAACTAGACCTAGTGACAAAACAGAGACTAAAATCAAGATTTCCTACCTCCTCATCCTATCTTCTTTCCTATGCTTTGTACTACCTTTTATGATAAAGAGATAATAGAATCCAGAAACCACAGTTTTCAACCTTGGAAAATTTGCAGTTTAGGGACAGAAATACTAAGATATAAGTAAATCTTCATGAATTTAGAAGTGGAAATAATTTTAACAGCTATCTACTGTAAATCCATCATTTTACTGGTAAGGAAATTGAATAACTAGGTGGTATCTGAAGTCACTAATGAGGGTGCTAAATCCCAGTTAAAGATATTAACCCATTTATGTCTTCCTATACTGTTTCTCTTGTATAAATCTTCTTATTAAATACTCCATAGGAAAACCATCCAATGTGCTGGTGGCCTCATTTTATAGCTCTTAAAATTACCATTCTAGTCTGTAGACTGTCCATCTAACTAATCCAGTCATATATATTTTGATGAGATATTTTGCAACATTATTTTCAATACAGTTCATCACTGGCAATACTGTACTATGCAGGTATATTTATTAAAGGTCTCTCCATTGCTTTTTGGTTGCCTTATGATTCTGAGTCTAGTGAATATAGTATTCCATGAATCATGGTCACATAACATCACCAGAAAATTACAAGCATTTTTAAAAAGGATTATTTCAGAGAGAAGTTTTGGTTTCAGGTAATTTTCCAAATACAACGCTGTCTATTCTCTTCTTCCCATTCAATTTTGGTCTCAGATCACTGTCCATTTATAGGTTCTGTCAGTAAATAGGTCCTGATGTTGCTTATTGAATACCATAGTCTGAGCAATAGGCATTCTTCATCCATTTATTTTTTCCAAGATAGGTAAATCAAAATCTTTTGAAAGGTTTCCTTGGGTTTTCTTACATACAGGAGCATCTGGAGAACCACATTAGCTGTAGCGGATCCCTCTTTTTGGGCTCTAGAGTGGTACACTAACATAAATATGTATTTAATAAGATAAATGCAATTTACTCTTTTACTCACTGAGAATCATTTGTGCAGATACTGGAAAATTGCAGTGGTTCCATTTAATAGACTCAGAGAATTTGAGTCAGCATATCTTTATATATCATGATGAGTTTTCATGACTTAAAGAAGAGGCTCTTTATGAAGTTGGGGAGTGAATTTGCTGAGTAACAGGGAATGGATTTTGAAGGGTGGAAATAATATTGATGTGAAAAATGAAAAGCAGGTTGAAATAAACAGGGTTAATACAGAAACCTTATTATGGGCAAGTCAGAGAAGGATCCACTGCAAAGCAGAATGAAGCTGGTTTTTCAATTGTGGTAACAATTTTAATGTATATGAAGGAATTCTTAATTTGTGGCATTTCTTGGAGAAGGAAAGAGAGAGCACCATATAGAAAATGGATTTTCTGATCACAGCAGGAGATGAGGAAGAATAAGAAGTAAGGGAAAGGTAAGTCAGTTGAACTGAACCAGTTAAAGTGCCATCAAGATCAAATTGGAATACTTGATTTAAAGGAGAATTGGGAAGGGTTCAGGACAAAAGACTGACAAACTTTTAGGAAAACATGTCACCAATCTCTTCTTGGTGGAAATGTTGAAGGAAGAGGAATGGTTCAAGAGAAAATAAAGATTCATTTGACAAAGGCAATATTATGACCAGAATTAGAGCTTCTGTAAGTATGAAGAAAAGGGGATGACTGTAAATATTACCTGAACATGGAATAAATCACACAAAACGACCTCTCTATACATCATACCTGCAATTTAATCTTTTTTATTGTTCTCATCAAATCATGAGAGGTCACCCTGGAGCTTTCAAAAGATAGGAAATGATAGCAGAAAGGTTTCTGCATGTCTTACTTTCTCACAAAAAGAGTAAACCATTGTACCCTGTTGGAACATCATTCAGAAAGACAGTCACTTGAGAAACTAAGTAAATGTTTTGTCTTTAAATGAAGTCTAATTTTTTTTTGTTCTTCCTAAAATAAATCAGGTTTTGTTTGTGCCAAATGCTTTGTTGTTTTCTCTTTTTGATCACGAAAGCTCCTGAGAGGAATTCAATATGTTAAATAATAGCATCTCCCCCTTATATTAAACGCAACAATTTCACTACATAGCCTTTTCTGAAGCTTTTCTAAAACCTCCCATTTAGGTTTCAATAGGCAATCAACTTGTCCAATGTATATTAGAACAAAGTTAATAAAGAATGAGAAATGTACAGTTTCTCTTCCAAAGGGCAGAAGGCTAACCAACTTGAAGGAGAAAATTACTGTGGAAAACATGACTTCTGGAGACCAAAAGAGAAAACACATGATATACAAAGTCTTGCTTCCCTGAAGTGTTCAGATCTTTTCATTTGCTCTAAGGATTAAGAACACAAGCAAAATTAAACAATCATGGACATAACTAATGAATTTTTGCTTTTACTCTCTCTTTTATTACTATACCCTATCAACTTTTATAATTAGTTCAGGGATGCTTCTTTTACTAATGAATTTTAAATCTGTATGGAAGAATTCACTTTGATGGTGTATAATCCTTATTTTTAATATGTAATTTATCAACTCTAGCTAATTACACTCAGAGTTATCATGCTTACTAGGTTTCCTGGTATTAAAATTAAGAAATCATTTGATAACTCATCTTTTAGTAGGTAATAGAGGTTTTAGGACATTTGTTTCTCTTAATTAGTCAATTAACAACTGCATAAAATTTGCCAGCTGAATGCAAAATTCTCTTTGCTCTAACAGAATTAATTAACTTTCATTATTATTTCAAATGGTCAATGGTCTTTGAGTCCAAAGAGTCACATAGCAATTATCTATACCAATTGTTCTTTTCACTTGCTGCTTTTGCTATTTCACAGAGATAGTCAAATCATGACTAATTATCTACATTCAGGTCTGCTATAGCAGCTGCTTAGATACTGCCCTAGTAATAAGCATGATATAAGTATAACTTCAGATCTGTGAATTTGTTGGGTTTATTCCCATGGATGAAGGCAAAGCTCTTTATACATGTGAGTTTAATAAACTCTCCCACATGTATTTTGCATTTAATTCCCAAAAAGTTGCTTAGTCACTCTGGAAGAAGAGCTGATTCATCAATATTTTTATCTTTTTCATGATTAGCATTAACTACTTATATACATATTATTGACTTATTCCCCTTTCCAAGTGTGACCAAGATTTCAGATTCTTGATTTGGGCTCTTAGAGAAAGTGCAACTTCCTGTAGCCTGAGGTGAACATAACCAGAAGATAAATTCTGAAGTGATCTTGGCATCTCAAATTGTCAGAGCTTTTATTTTCAAGTTCCTGTGGCTTTGGGTTATATCCTATTGTAGGTTAGGAGGATATATGCAGTGGTCCTTTCAATGGGTTTTATCACTGTATTAGAGAATCAATGACTCCAGAGCTCAAAATGGCTCATGAAGATTATCAATCAAATGCTCTCATTATCTAAATAGGAAAATATATGCCCTGAGAGGTGGAGTGAATTTTCTACAATTTCATGGTGAGTTGGTAGGTCTTTATTTTTCACACTTTTTATTTCAGTAAAATAGGGAACACATGATAAACAAATCCCCTCTACCAAGGCAGATCAGCAAGTATTCTACAATTTACTATTTTAGAGAGTTTCTGAAGCACTGAAAAGTTAAACTATTTGTCTAAAGCAATGTAATCAGTATTATCTAAAATATGCTAATTTTCCATCTTTCCCTTTGGACACAGGGATTTTTACCTGTTCCTTTACTTACTTACTCCCTCATTGTGGATCTTCAGTTTAGCTCCATCCCACTGGACCTTGTTCCAAAAGTCATTTTCCATTCTATTAAACAGCTTTCATTTCTCTTAATTGACTGTTCCCATTTAACACAAAATACTTTCTATTTTCTCCATGAAAAAAATCTTCTTCTCTTGACTATCACTTAATGTCTCTCCTCCCTATTTACTGGCAAGTTTCTGGGGTAAAGTTTAAACTTTATACTTGGACTTCCTCACCATCATGTCTCTTCAACTGCTTAAAATCTAATTTGTTTCCCACTACAGAAAAATTCTTGAATATTAGCAGTTATTTTCTAATTGCCAAATCTACTGTCATAGTTCATATTTATTTCTACAGCATTTTAACACAATTACTACAAAATTCTCCCTATTATCTTATACTTAGAGATATTACCTACTCCTAGTTCTCCCCTTTTGCTCCCAACTGCTCTTTCTCTGTCTACTTCATTCTAGCCCATAAAAATCTTTTTTAAAAAATCTATTCTCTATGATATGATATTTAAGATAGCTCCCCCAACTTTTTGTCTTCTTCAGACATGATTAAAATGCCTTTTATACCTTCATTTAATTCATTGATATAAATGTTAAATAGCACAAAACTGTGGCTCAATCTCATGGCACTCTATTAGAGGCTTCTCTGAAAAATAACAATCAATTGGCCATAAAGAAAGGATAAATTTGTCAAATGGCAATCTTAAATATAAATATATGTATATATTTATAAGTATACAAATATATTATATAGAGATATAACTTCTATAGCATGCTTTTTATCTATCAATCTAATAACACATCAATAAAAGAAATAAGGTTTGCCTGAAACAATTTTTGATGAAGTCATGTTGTCTGTTAATGATTACTAATTAATTTCTAAATTCTATATTCTTTATATATAATTTTATATTATATAAAATTTTACATTCTTTATGTATATAAAATTCTAAATTCTTTAATTTAATTTAAATAATTTCTAAATTCTATAATAACATTTTTCTAGTCATCACTCCAATTTAGAAAAGTTCAGCATCTTACTTTTTGGGAAAAAGGAAAAAAAGAGTAATATTTACTAGCTTCAAATTCAATTATGCCTATCCTATTTCCCATTTTCACCAAAGATAAGCAATTCTATTTTATTTTATTTTTCCAATAGATGTATACATATTTATGCAGTTATCTTGTTGCACAAGAAAAATCATATCAATAAGGAAAAAATGAGAGAGAAAACAAAATGCAAGCAAATAACAACAAAAAAGAGTGAAAATGCTATGTTGTGATCCACAATGAGTTTGCACAATCCTTTCTCCACATTCAGTTTTCACAGTCCTCTCTCTGGGTGTAGATAGCCTCTTCCTCACAAGATCATTGGAACTGGCTTCAATCATCTCATTGTTGGAAAGAGTCACGCCCTTCAGAATTGATCATCTTATAATCTTGTTGCCATGTAAATGATTTCTTAGTTCTGCTCATTTCACTTAGCACCAAGACTCTCCAGCATCTCTAAAATCATCCTGCTGATCATTTCTTATATAACAATAATATTCATATACTATAATTTATTCAGCCATTCTCCAACTGATGGGCATCTGCTCAGTTTCCAGTTTCTTGACATTACAAAAAGAGCTGTCACAAACATTTTTGCACATGCGAATCCCTTTTCCTTCTTTAAGATCTCTTTGGGATATAGGCCCAGTAGAAACACTGTTGGATCAAAGTGTATGGACAGTTTGATAATTTATTGAATTATAATAATAGTTTCAAATTGCTCTCCAGAACGGCTGGATCCATTTACAATGTTACCAATAATGTATTAGTATCCCAGTTTTCCTACATTCCCTCCAACATTCCTCATTCTCTTTTCCTTTTATCTTAGCCAATTTGAGAGGTATGTAATGATATCTCAGAGTTGTCTAAATTTGCATTTCTCTCATCAATAGTGATTTAGAGAAATTATATTTTATATTTCAGTTTTCTCAGATTTCAGTGTAGTTTATCCAGACGTGGTATCATTAAATGAAAGCAGTTAAATTCTTAATGTCTTACCAACCTTAGGTTTTATTTTTCCCATTAAGCATTCCAAAGATCCTTCCCTGGAGGTGAGGGGATTGGGAAGGAAGAGATAAAGCAATAGAAGAAAGGGAAGAAGTGAATAAAGGAAAGAAGATGAGGCTTAAATTTTTAATAGATATGTCTTCTTTTTGCTCTCCATAATCCATTTACTAATCACATAAGCAAGGGAGTTTTCTCATCCTTCATTTTTTTATTGTCTCCAAATAGGACATTTTAACAGTGTGACATTTTAACAGTGTTATCACCACATTTAACTCATTTGAAGCATGAACATACATACCATTCTTTTTGTTAATCATTTTATATTCTTATGGAAATAATTTTAAAAATCCAAGTTAATCACTGAACTGTTTGAGCATACATATTGATCTTTTTAAAAAAATCCCTTCTTAGTTCTTTCTCTGATTTGTATCTTCAGAATATCATTCTTGAAAATCATGTTTTGACTTATAGAATTTTCACAGATCTTAAGATCATATATTTGGAGCTGAACGGAATCTTATATTCAAACATCTTTATTTTAGAGATGTGAAAATCAAGGCCAAGAGAGATTAAATGACTTACCTAATGTCACACAAGTAATAAATGACAAAGGCAAGTGTTAAGCCTATAGTTGAGCCTAAATCTTCTGATTCCAAAGCCATGTATGTATATACTGCTTCTCATTTTAGGTTACTGGGTCCTACTTATTCTTTTTTCTGAATCTTTTAAATCCCCTTTCCAAAATTTGGACTGTATTTTGGCCTATCTCTGGCTTGACTATTTCTGTTTATAATAATGTCCAAAATGTGATCAATTCTCTCAGAGGTTACAAGTTTTCTATTTGTTGACTCTTTCTGCCAAAATATGGTCTGGAATAGTTTTCCTTATCATTTTCTTATCATTATTATCAAAGCAAAAAGGAATTTCTTAGTTCCTCAAGTCAAAAAACATTACTTGCTTTGGGCCATAAGTGCCTATGTTAAAAACTAGAAATACAAAGAAAGGTAAGAAATAGTCCCTAGAATAAGGGAGACCGGGAAAGGATTGTTCATAAGGTGGAATTTTAGCTGTATATAAAAGGTGAGGTGTGGTTTGAAGAAATCAGGGTTCAGATATATGAAGAGAATTCCAAACATAGGAGTTAATCTATGAAAATTAATAGAAGCAAGAAATATCTTATACAAGGAACAGCAAGATAGCCAGCTTCATTGAATTATATATACATGGAGGAGAGTAAGATGTAAGGATGGGGTCAGGTTATGAAGATATCTAAAACAAAAGAAATTATGCTATATGTGATGCTGGAGGTAATAGAGAGCTACTGGAATTTGTTGAAAGTGGAGAGATGTAACATATGAAGACCTATATTTTTAAAAATCATTTTGAAAGCTGAATGGAGAGCAGTAGAATGAGAGTATTCTATTAAGATGACTGGATGGGTGAATTCCTTTATTTTTACTGTTTCATACCTCCCTACTAAGTTTGTGTTCTATTTCTTAAACATTTCATTCATCCTCATTTTGTCTGGGTGTTCCATAACATAATCCTTTCACATTATTGTTTTTGTTTCTACCTCCATTAAATTGAGTATGGAAGGATTAATGTCAAAAGAGTCACATCATACCTCTTTGTTACAGATCAGTATAGCTTTGAGAAGCTTGATTACCTTGATGCCTTTTCCTCTGTCTATATTTATGATCCCCTATATTATATATGTCCCTAAGAAGTCATGTATATTAGATTTTCTGCAAATGACTTAAAATCATAGGTACAAAATACATCATAGCATAGATCATCAATGACTATGTCACAAAGTCAGCAATAGCTGTGTCTTTCCAATGCTTTCTGAGGCTTTCTTTGTTCTCTAGGGAATAACTATATCAGAGAATCATGGATTCTGGTAGTCAATTGTAAGCAAATACTAACAAAAATCCTTCACAATCCAGTGTCATTTTATATTTCCCATTTTATTTCATTTCATTAATTATCATTAAAATTTCCCTAACATCTAAAAAGGAGGATAAAACTGTAAGGCATTGCATAAGCAGCAAATGAGAAATATAGAATGTAAGTAGTATAATAATTCAGAGAAAAGACATTATTATTGGTCAGACTAGCCAGTGAAGGCTTCACAAGAATTTGAAATAAGCTCAGCCTGAAGAATGAAGAAATAAAAATGCAGGATGCAAGAGTAAGGAGAGCATTCCATTTGAGGAAATGTCAGAAGGAAAAGGAAGAAGAGAATGTTTCAAGTAATAAGCAGAACAATATGATTAAATCTAAAGATTTATGTGATGATGTTTGAAAGGGTAATTTGAGTCTAAGATATGGAAAGCCTTGAGTATCAATTCAAAGAGCTGAGTCTTCATCTTATGAAACTCATTAATTTAGAGTACCTATAGGTTTTTAAGTAGGGAATTTATGTAATGAAAATATGGTTTATAAAAACAAATCTGGAAGTGGTCAGCTAAATATATTGGAGAGAAGAAAAAAACATGGAAATAATGAGTCTGAGAGGGAAGCTATTCTAAAAGTCTGTGTTGAATATATTCAGAGCCTGAGTAGGGTGGTGGTAGTGGGAATAGAAAGAATGGACAGAGGTGAAATAAAGGAATAACTGACAAATTATTACAAAGGAATTATTGAAAGAACCTGGAGATTAATTGAGCATGATAACTAAATGGACATATGAATTGCTTTACAAAAAATGATTTACTGTAAGGTTTTCTTTAGTCGCAATCTACCGTGATGTATCTGCATTATGTTTTAATTTACATAAATTTTTATGCAATTTTTAAAGATTGCTTTTACTACAAGGAGTATAGCTACTTTTACTGTCCAAATCTATGTGTGTAGGTATAGCTATTCATAAGAATGAACTGATAATGATTATATGGAGAAATAACCACTTTCTTTCTTAACCCACCTCCTCATGAGCTGACCCCTTTGAGATATCTCTACCCAAAGTTCAGCTTGATGATTGATGTACTCCTACCTGGCTATCCTCCACATGGCTGCCAAAGTAATTTTATCTAATTAAAGATTTAACTGTGTTACTACAACCATTGAGAAGGTTCAGTCATGTGGTCTACTTCTGTGTGTAATAGAGAGATAAGGTGAAGAACTTACAGGAATGTGTGAATTCTTTTTCTGTATTTTATTTTCGTTATTTCTGTGTTTCCCCATGACCTATATAATATGTGCAGGCCCATATTTATTTGAGCCTTGGCCAGCTATAAACATATTTACTTAACCTGAGGTGATTTATCAGTATTTGAGATTTATCGATATTTAGTCTATTAGCTTGATCACTGTCTGTTTAATTATCTGAAGCTTGAAGCTCTGATTTTCTGTTTCCTAGAAATCAGGTGATTTCAGGGAAACAGAAACCTTCCATTCCAATCTCTCCAGATAGCAACAACCAATTAGATGTCTCCCTTTCCCCTTCTCAATGCTCTCTTATTTGTGATTTATTCTTTTGTATAAAAGCTGTGTATCTTTAGCCCTCCTACCATGAGCTTTCTCTTTCTCTTATCTCATGATAGGCTCATCCTCTGGAGGTTTTGAAAAACAACCTTTCTGCTTTCTACTGACTGAACTCTGAGTAGTCATTTTGGGTAAGGATCTTCTATATCCTATACACTTTCATCTTTAGCCTATTGGGTAGTTAGGTAGTGTAGTGGATAAAGTATCAGCCTAGGAATCAAAATTCATCTTCCTGAGTTAAAATCTGGCCCTCAGACACTAGCTGTGTGACTCTGGGCAAGTCATTTAACTTGTTTGCCTCAATTTTCTCATCTAAAATGGATTGGAGAAATAGTCAATCACTCCAGTATCTTTGCCAAAAAAAACAAACAAACCCAAGAGGTCACAAAGAGTCAGACACAACTGAACAACAACAACAACAACATATCCATATTACTTATAGTGAAAAAGAGAAAAGCATGCACACATACAAAAATATTTCCACAAAGCCAGGACTAGGAGTAGACAAGGCAAGTATTAAGTCATTAATTATTAATTAATCAATGTTTCTTTCATTCATTCAAGCAATTATATAGTGTGCAACAACAACAAAAAAACATTTTAAAGCATTTTTATAAATGTACATATTTCAAGGCAGAAACTTTACATATCCCACATAGGCATTTATTTCACATTTTGACATGATTTTGGTTACAATAAAGCAGGGTAGGGAACTATTTTTTTCTGTCAAGGGCCATTTGATTATTTATTACATCATTCATGAGCCACACAAAATTATCAACTTATAGAATTCAAGCAGTGGGAGATTGTTGTACTTAGCTTTCAGCTCATTACTAGCTTCAGTTGCCTTAGCAAATGATTTGCCAGCCTTATCTGACCTATAGGCAAAGGAACCCACCCATGCAATAGGCACTCAAAGCTTCTTGTAGATAATGAGAAAAATACTTAGGAACACCAAAGCCAAAATCCAGACATTACAAGATAAAGACAAAATATTATATCATCCCTACACAGATGTCTCCCTACCCCTAATCTTAAATCCAACATCATCAATTGCCTATTGAATATTTCAGATTGAATGGAGACTCAAATTCAACATATCTGAAACTCAGTTTAGCATCTTTGTCTTTAAACTCTTCCAAACTTACTTATTTCTGTCAAAGGAGTCGTCATGTTTTCTCCTAAATTCATTATCAAATCTCAGCATTAATCTCTACTTTCCACTCTTCCTAACATCATATATCTGGTTAGTTGCTAAATATTGCTCTTCCCATATTCCTAACATCTGTATCACATGCTCCCTTCTCTCTACTCACACAGAAGCTACCTTATTTCAGCTCTTACCACCTCTCAGTGGATTGTTGTAACATCCTTCTCATGAGGTCTCCTCATTTCAAGTTTTTCCCCACTCTAAGCTATCCTCAATATGACTGCCAAAGTAATTTTATATAAGTAAAGATCTAACTGTGTTACTCCTCTATTCAACCAACTCATATTTCTTCCAATTGTTTCTAGGATAAAATATAAACTACTCTATTTAATTTTTAAAGTCCCATAGTGCCTGTACCAATCTGTCTTCCTAGACTCTTTGAATATAATTCCCCCTTGCATACTCTGCAGATTTGAACTTCTTTCTGTTCCTTATTCACATCAGTCAATATCCAGTCTCCTTACCTTTTCACTGGTCATCCACTATGCCTAAAATACATTCCTATCTTGCCTTCAACTTGAGTCCCTCTTTTCCTTAAAGAAGTAGCTCAAGTATAATGTTCAGCATGAAGCCTTTCCATTTTATTCAAATTGCTCTAAATTATCTTGGGCAGTTCAATAGAATGTTAGAGTGGGAATCATGAAGATTTCTCTTTCAGTTTAATTCTGACTTCAGATACTATGTGACCCTGCACAAGTCTCTTAATCCTGTTTGCCTTAATTTCTTCATCTATATAATTAGATGGAGAAAAAAATGGAAAACCACTTTAGAATCTTAGCCTAGACAATCCCAAATGGGGTGACAAAGAAATGGACATAACTGAAATGACTGAGCAGCAATAGATAACAGGGTCAAGAAAAAGGCATCATTCAGGGACAGTGAAAAATCCCAATAACCATCAATAAATACTTTTTGAATGTATATGATGTGAGCAACACTGTGCAAGGAGCTAGAATTCATGAAAAACTATGTTTCTTGACTTCAGAGTAATTTAACTTAAATTATTAAAATTTAATAATTTAATAAAGCAAAACATATGAGAAAAGTAAGAAAAAATCTGTGTATTTAATTTAGTACTTACTATACATTCACTGGGAATTCAGAGGGATAATATTATCATCAAAAGCTAGAAGAATTAATGAAAGCTTAATGGAAGAGCAACAATTAGACATATGGTAGAATATGACAAGTGAGCTAAAAGCACTCAATTCTGGAGGATGCAACAGCCCTGAGCCAACTATAGAAGAATGATTATTTTGTCTATAGATGATGGTAAGGATACTTCCTAGACTGCAACACACAACCTGGGTTGTAAGGTAGTGGGACATAAGGCTGCTCAACTAGAGTAAACACTCCAAAGATAGAAGGACTCAAAAGTAAAACAGAAATTAAGATTTGCACAAAAGATTCTTGAACAAGGAGATAACTTGATGAAGGGGATTTGTCTGTTGAAAAGATGCAGGAGATGGAAGAAACGTGCAGGGAGGTAGTAACTAAATTCAGTCATGTCATATCTGCATTTCCATTAAAGGATCATTATGACATTGAGTAACTAAAGTTATGGTATCAAGTGATTTCAGGTACTGAAAGAATTGGAAAAGATTTTTTTTACTGAATACCTAATAGCATAAAAAAAAAAACTTTAAAATTTGCTAAGTGTTGATAACTATATAAATAAAAGTATAAATGCATATATGCATATAATATGTTTGTATTATACATAATGCATGTTATATGTGCATTTATAATATATGCATATGTTTATATATGTATAAGCATATAAATATATTGATAAGGACATAGATAGGTATGTTGATAGATAAAATCACACTTGATTTTCATAATAAACCAATGAGTCAATTGGTACAGCCATATCCAGTTTTTTATGGGCAAGAAAATAGATTTAGAAAGGTGAGAGACAGCCTAAATGGCACAGTGGATAGAGCACCAGCTGTAGAGTCAAGGGAACTCAAGTTCAAATCCAGCCCCAGACACTTAACACTTCCTAGCTGTGTAATTCTAGGCAAGTCACTTCACCTCAATTGTCTCAAAAAAAAAAATAAAATAAAAAAGGCTATGTGAACTTTCCCCAAATCACACAGTTATTAAATGTCTAAAGCTGTATTTGAATCCAGATCATCCTGACTCCCAAGTTCATCCTTCTATCCACTAGGATTTTAACCCATTAAAAGATTGTATGCGAGGCCATGTGTGAGGAATATATGCAGGTACGTAACTTGTGCTTTTGTATACATGTGCACATATACATTTGCATGTTTTCACTGTAGGTATGGATTGCTGTGCATATACATGCATGTGTGAGTATATGTATATATATGGGTAAGGGGCAGCATATAGTACAGGGGAGGAAGACAATCAAGACAATAAAGATAAACTAAGCATTAGAGCTACATTTCTGCCATATCCTGATTATACAGCCCAGGCAAATTTCTTAGCCTCTTTTTTGCCCAATGCAGCTAAGATTCTAAATCACTGAGAAGGTACCAATTTGTACGGGGAAATATAAATAGATTAGAAAGGAGGTTGGGGGGGATCTACACTACCGTCCCATCCCCTACACACACACACTCACACACACACACACACACACACACACACACACACACACACACACACAAGTAATCAGTGAAGGCCAGGACACCAGATTGAATGAATTAATCTATCAGAACCAAAACATGCCTTAATCAATAACAAGCAGATGATGTCATAGAGGAATTTATTTTTTAGACCTTTGACTGAAATGCTTCCTTTTCTCATTTTTCCTACTGACTTCCCTGGCTTCCTTCAAGGCAAACCAAAATCCCGTCTTCTACAAGAAACCTTTTTCCTATCCATCTTAATGCTAGTGCCTGCCCTATTTTCATAATTTCCAATTAATCTTGTATATGTCTTGTTTATAAATACTTGTTTGGGTGTTTTCTCCTTCATTAAACTAGAAGCTCCTTGACAGTAGGAAGTATCTACCTTTCCTTGTAACTCCAGATTTAGACACAATTTCTAGTACATAGTAGATGCTGAATAAATGCTTATTGATTGACTGACTGATTGAAAAAAAATCAAACTCTGTCTTTTGGACTATGTATAAAAACATAAAACTAGTTTACTGCAAATTAGACAAGTGATGATTGGAATCACAAAGAGGAAATTACAATTTTTAGTATGTTTGATGAGAGTGGTATATAAGGTGATTTCCCAGGTAACAACCTTGTGAATGTCAAAAGGTCAGATGTTCCTTTTTCCTATACTGGTAGCAGTAGCCTCAAAGGAACAATGGCTCATGGCAATAGCTGTATGAGGAACTTAAGATACACACTAAAGATAAACTAAGCATTCAGAGGAAAGTCAACTTTAGGACCATATAAGAACAGCAATCATCAGAGACCAAAAGACACACACACACACACACACACACACACACATATGTGTATGTATATATATACACACAAACATATATGTGTGTATACATACATATATGTAAAGCTTTTATTTAAAAACACATTCATAGCTAGTTTTCAACATTCACCCTTGCAAAAATAAAAATAAAAAAATCCAATTTTTTTCTCCCTCTCTTTCTCCATCCCCTCCCCCAGGCAAGTAATCCAATATGTTAGATGTTCAATAAGTTAAACATGTGCAATTCTTCCATACATATTTCCACAATTATCATGCTACAGAAGAAAAATCAGAGCAAAAAGGAAAAAAATGAGAAAGAAAACAAAATGCAAGCAAACAACTAAAAAGTGAAAATAATATGTTGTGATCCACACTCAGTTCCCACCATCTTCTCTCTGGATGCAGATGGCTCTCTTCATCATAAGATTATTGGAACTGGTCTGAATCATCTTGCTATTGAAAAAAGCCATGAACATCAGAACTGATCATTGTATAATTTTGCTATTGTTGTGAACAATGTTCTTTTGTTCTACTCACTTCACTTAGCTTCATTTCATGTCTCTCCAGTCCTTTCTGAAATCATCCTGCTGGTTTTTTCTTACAGAACCTTAATATTCCACAATGTTCATAGACCATATTATTCAGCCATTCCCCAATTGTTGGGAATCCATTCAATTTCCAGTTCCTTTCCAGTACAAAATGGGTTTCTACAAATATTTTTGCACATGTGGATCCTTTTCCCTTTCATATGATCTCTTTGGGAACAGGTCCAGTAGAAATACTGCTTGATCAAAGGGTACTCAGTTTCATAGCCCTTTAGACATAATTCCAAATTTCTCTCCAGAAAGGTTGAATCAGTTCACAATCCACCAACAATATATTAATGCCTCAGTTTTCTAATATACCCTCTAACATTCATCATTATCTTTCCCTGTCATCATAACCAATCTGAGAGGTCTGTAGTAGTACCTCAAAGTTGTCTTAATTTTCATTTCTCTCATAAATAGTGATTTAGAGTATTTTTTCATATGATTAGAAATGGTTTTAATTGCTTCATTTGAAAATTGACCATCTATGAATTGGAGATGGTTTGTATTCTTATAAATTTGAGTCAATTCTCTACATATTTTAGGAATGAGCTTAAGGCAGATTTCACAAGGACACTATGAAGAGAGAAAAAAAAAAGATTTCCACTAATTGGGAGTTATGAGTTTACTTTTGGTTTACTCTCCAAATTCAAGCTCATTCTCCCCAGGTTCCTTGTATATGACTCTAGCTTGGGACAATGTTTCTGTAGACCTGTTAAGTAAATTTTCTTTCTAAAAGCTTGCTGTCAGACTGATAACAAATAGGGAGCACACTCCTGGAGGTTTATGAGCAATAGTACTAGAAAACTTTAATTACCCTCCACGTTAGCTATAGAACCCTGAGAGAAGTAGTAGTTGTAGCCCTCTGAGGACCCAGCCAATAAATCCAAGTGAGAGTCAAGAAATTAATCCCAGAAAAGGTACCATTTTAGACAGATAAATAGGTAGAAAGATGAGACAGAAGTGGAAGATAGGTAATATTCCTACACTACATATATAAGTATATATGATACAAAAGTTTTCACTCAGAATTTTACTATGCAATTTCTTTACTTTTATGAAGTTAAGTATGGAAATGTAGACTTGAACATAAGCTTTTGTTCGTGACTGTTTAAGCAAGTGAGGAAAAGAAATAAAACTGTGAGAAATGAAAAACCTGCGTAGCTTTAATATAGTATATTACTTTGCTTATTCCAAAACCCTCTGGATCTGAAGACCACCTATGTAGGGAAATTAAAAACTAAATGAAAATATTCTACCATCTATGCTTTGCAATTTAATTTTTAAAACCTTTATAACTCTTGTGATGCTAAATTTCTTCCTTCCATTTTGGCTTGAAATGACTTTTTTTAACAAGAATTCCAGCCACAGGAAGTTTGATGTTTATAGCTTTAATCTGTTTTTTGAATTGCTATGATAGCTTTACACAGGTTTCTGCTATCATTTCCTTCACCCTGAGACCTCTCCATTTTCCCCTTGGCCCTGATTCCTGTTGGTGACATATCCAGGACCCAAAAAGCATGACTGATAGATAGTGCCTCTCCAATCAAAGATTCTATGGAAAAAAATGTTTACAAAGCACTTTTATGTCCAGTACTATCATTTTCCACTAACTTCAAGGTGATTTAGTATAGAATATGGTTCTTTCAATCTCTTGATCAGAACATTTTATCTTGCCAGGTTAATCAGGTCTTGATATACCTTCTCTAGAAATCACAACTATACCCACAGACTATGTTTTTAAGAAAAAAAAGTAGCTGTAGGTATAAAGGAATTTATTATTAAGTGACAGGGAAAAAGATAACAGTATTCATTCTAATGGATGAAGGTGTGGTGTACAACACTGTCAAACTCAAATAGAAATGGAGGTCAATAAATCACAGATAACAATCCCTGCTGGTTGCATATTGATTTAAAAAACCACAGATTAACATTATCTATGTTTTATTGCATTTTTAAATTTAGATAACTATTTTCCTATTTTATTTTTATCTGGTTATGTTTGTACTCAGGAATGTTAGGGGATGTATGTGGGTCACATATTTGACACCTCTCATATACTGGGTAGAGTATTGGACTTATGATCAAGAAAACTAAGAGTTCTAACTACACTAGATGCTTCCTAGTTTATATGACTCTAAATTGTTTAATCTCTTTCAGGCTCATATTTCCTTCTCTGCAAGGCTGAAATGGTATCATAGATGCAAGGTGCTTTGTAAATTTTAAAGTAAAATTTAAATGTTAGCTGTTATTATGTATCTATCTTGCATCTGCTGTCCTACCTGATTTTAACTCCATGGAAGAAGATGCTTCTCCCAGGTTAAACTCATCACTTCTAATCTCATTACTATACTACTAAATCACACTACTCCTCTTAATCTCCTCTCCCATCTGACTGGAGGACTGGAACATGGAGTACCAAACTTCTTCTGTTGTCTTCCTTTATACAGGGCAAATACTCTCAGCCCACTACTTTGAACCTGCTGTTCTAATTGGTTTCAACTCCATGGAACAAAATTCCCCTTAGATGAATATCCCCTGGTATTGTGGCTCTTTCACCTTTTTTCTTGCCTCCTTTTGTGTATTGCCTGCCCTCATTAGATTGTAAGCTCCACGACAGATTGTATTATTTGTATCTCCAGCACTTAGCACAATGCCTGACACACAGTAGGTATTTAACAAATGTTTATTGCATTATTTTCATCTAACACATTTTCTCCCATATATAATTACAGAATCAAGTCAATAAACATTTATTAAGTTCCTATTACATGTCAGACACAGGGCTGAGTATTGCAGTCATTGAATGCTAGATTTAGAAGTGACTTGGACATGATTTAGTCTCTGTTCTTTCATTTTAACAGAGAGTGAAACAGAGACCCAGGGAATTGAAGTAACTTATTGAAGGTCAAACAGCTGATCAGCAGTAGATTCTTAATGGGAAAAGGCTCTATAATAGCCTTTGTGTTCTGCTTCTCATATGTAATTATGCATAATTACACCCATCTTAAAGAAAATCCATGTTATTGCCATTGGAAGTGTTGGTTAGCATGAAAAGAAAACTGCCACAGATTTGAAACTTCCACTTTGTCCTTAATCCACTTGAGTCTGATAGAGGTCACACATTCTGAGATGGTTAATGGGGAAGGCACACTGTGGCCATTCTCCCTTTTTATGTTTAAGAGAATACAGACAACCAGCTTCAACAATTCCCTGGGTATAGAGAAATGCCATTTAATTACTTCAGCTATACAGGCTGTTACTAATATTAAAATTCTGAAAGTGAAATTTGAAATGAATGAATGATCCAATCTCAGAACCTAAAGAGTTATTTCCAAGTTTTTAAGGTCCCATATTCAGTCATAACCTCACTTCTCTCCAGTGCCTTAAATCGAACATGTTCTATTAGCTGAGCTTTCCTCCCAAGAGCTGGAGACAGGTCTCATCCAAGAAGAATTTACTGAACTTGACTCAAATGATGACTGCCTAAAACTTTCCATAGCCCTGAAGCCTCTGCAGGCCATCCATTAACAGTTAATGATGTCAGCTCTTAATTTATAAAATCCCAGTGTTGTCAGTGAAGTTGGAATGTACTCTGTGGTTTATTTGATAGTATCTCTTCGATTTCTCTTCAAGCATCTGTCCAGTAAGAGACAGCACTTGACATGAACTATTTAGAAGGATTATGCCACACCAAAGTGACAAAGTAGAACTAAAAAGACAGGATCAAAGAATGTTACCAGGCAACATGACCAGCAATGACTTCTTGTTTAATGAAAATCATGAATCATGATCTTCAACCCCTTATTACCTGGCATAATGATAGGCAGGTCCTAGAAAATTACCTTTTTGCTCTTTTAACCTTAAGTATAATCTTAACAGGGGTGAATGTTAACAAAGAACTTTCCTACTGTTTTATTAATGAAGTCTTCAGCTAAATTACAATGATTATTAAAACTGCCAGTTAGCATCAAAATGTTGTGACTATTAAATTCAGAGAGATTAATCTTCCATTTAAATAAGTTAGGCTGCCAATGTGATTTTTTTTTCCTGATTAAGATTTTTTTTAAATTTGGCTCTTTTTCTTTTATTTTACAGACTTATAATTCAATAAGGATAAGTATATGGAATCAAATTTTTTTGGCAAAAATTTCAAATGAGTTAATGACCCGTTTGTGAAGCATTAGCAATAGAAGGTGAATCACTGGAGCTAATGACTTTAATAAAAAAAAAAAGTTATTTCCAAAGAATGAATGTATGTTAATCCTCTAGAGCAGAAGAACTAGAATACAAAGTCTTTTAGATCTAGGCAAAAAAAAAAAAAATACAGAAGGAAAGAAGTTCTGACACAAAGCACCTAAAGGCAAATACTTTAAAAGAGCAAAGAATGTGAAAAAAATGTTCCAGAATCCAGAAGTTAGATGCTTAACATTTTGAGGAATAAAGAAACATTGATTTTATTATGAAAATTGACAGGAGATACAATAAATGTTGGATAATTAAATTAGATTGCTGCAAAATGACCCACTCTTTCATACTGGCTCATTCTCTGATCAGATTAATTTTATTAAATTATAGCACCATGCTGTCTTCTTTCCTACCAGTCCCTACATGCACATGTATAATACCTGTAACATTAAGAGCCGTATGTGAAAATTACAACAGAGCCCACTTTGAGAAATATTTTTCATATTTCTGATGCATAACTATGACTTATTTTAAGGAGGAAAATGGGGAAATCACTTACTAAGAGGAGTTTAATTTGAAAATCTGGTCAGGTCAGTATAAGGCAAAATCTAAAGGATTGAAATGAGCAGTCAGTACTAAATGAGAAGGTAAGACTGCAGTGGCCCCATTAGAATAAATTTGTAATATGGAAAATAAGCAGGTAGGTGGCACAGTGAAAAGAGCCAGCCTGAGTTCAAATACAGTCTTAGATACTTACTAGCTGTATGACCCTACATAATGATTTAATTCTATTTGTCTCAGTTTCCTCATGTATAGAATGAGCTGTATTAGGAAATACCAAACTATTCCAGGATGTTTGAAAAGAAAACCCAAATGGAGTGACAAAGAATCAGACATGACTGAAAGATAACTCAACAATTTAAGATCATAGATTTAAGAACTGGAAGGAATTTTTAAAGCTATCTAATCCAATCCCCTCATTTTACAGATAGGAAATAGAGAAGATGGGGAATCAGAAAGTTTTAAGTGATTTGCCCCAGTCCCAGGGATAATAAATGGCAACAGTTAGGATCAAACTCAGATTCTCTTGCACCAAATGCAGTATTCTTTCCTCCAAAGAAACACACTTTGAAGAGTTCTATTGTGATTTCCTCTGAGGACTTTTAAAGTCCTAGGTGTGATTTGAAGCGAAGGGAAGGGGATTTACTTTAAGTTTTTCAACAGTCTTATCAAGCTTTCACTTTTGTTCTTATTAAAACTGACAAAAAGTCCTCTTGCTCAAGAGAGGAAAAAGTTCTTTTCTACTTTTCAAGAGTTAAATCATCATCTCCCCCCAATTAACTAAGTGATTTATATAAAGCAAGAGTAGTCCATTCCATTGCTGTGCCCTTTCTGGGATCAAAATCCCACCTTGGATCCTAATTGCCAAATTGATGAATGGTGTTCTCCTTTTGCTTTCTGCTGTCCACCACCAATTAGTAAAGTGATTTATTTAAATAAAAGCAATGCTCTTTTGTTCAGGGGCTATCTTCTATTTACTACTTAGAGGGGTTTTATAAAGGTTAATGTACATTTCCAATTATAATCTGAAAGAAATATATTCCATGTTTTTCAAAATTGGAACACATGATTTTGTTTCATTGTTTCATTATTAAGGTATTGAAATTATAGATATAAGCATGAACATTTTTTGGAGGATTGGCAGTAGATAAAATCACAAGAAGCTGAGGAAAGAGAACTCATTTTTTAGTGTGTGTTTTTTTTTTCTGTCACAGAAGACAGCATGCAAAACTATTCTACTTTGCACATCTGCGATTATCGATGTTCCAGTTGCTGCAGTCTTAAGAGTTCTTCTTAATGCTTCAAACCTATGATGTAATGTATTACATATACTTACTTATTTTAATGTTTTCTATTTTCCCAACTGAATGTAAGCTCCCTGAGGATACAGACTTGCATTTATGTCTTTTATATCAACAGTACCAAGTCCATTCCTGGTACATAATAATAACTAAATAAATGCTTGTTTGTTTGCTCAATTGATTGGCAATATGTCTGAATTAGTAAGCCAGTGAACAAGCATGTACTATGTGAGTCAAAAGGTCATGGTAGAATCTAATCTATAATTGTACTAGAATATTAGTATAGGACAAGGAACACAAGCACTTAAAGGGGTAAGGTTGTCAGTCCTAATTAGTACCTCTGAGTGTCTTCACCTCTTTTTGCCTTCTAATCTAATATTGATTACCTCAGTCCTTTAGATCTTTTCTGGTAACAACCTGGACTGTCCCAGACTTATGGTTTGTTTTGTTCCCAATTCATACCTTTTCCTCTCTCAAAGAGAGAACTACCAATTCTTTACCCCAGAATACTGACATATGATGATTTTCTCTGGGTAGTGATACGATATCTATGTGCTGCTGAGTTCCCTGTTATCTTTTTCCTTTATCCTCTGGACTTTCCCATAAGTCATAAAGCTTAGCCAAAACCAATCCAATATAAAGTCATCCTTATCCTTTTCTTCTTTTTTCCAGTTTCATAATCATTAGCTCAAATAACAGATGGTGAAGAAATACAATAAAAATTTGAAAACAAAAAAATAAGAGATGAAGTAACACAACACTGTCGATATGTATTTGATTGCTTTCAAACATATATAAAATTATACATTGGATGTTAGCAGCTGCAAAGCTTTTCATATAGAAATATTCAGCTCTTTCTTCCTGTCCTCATATTTCACTCATATAGAATAAATATCACAGTTAATATTTAGAATATATAAAAACAAAGAGACAAAAATATGCTCTGATGAAGGGAACTTTTTCAATATTATCTCTCTAGGGCCTATATTTCCTGCCTCCATGTTGGAGGACTAAGAAGAAGAGTTTTACAACAGTAACCCATGTTTTTATATGTTGTTTTCCTAGTCACGTTGACAATGATTCTTCTACTAATCTGGAAATCAAAATTAGCATTGTCTGAAAAATTTTACACAGCAAGGCAATCCCTTACCTTCTTCTGACATGTGTATGCACACTTTGAGATCTCTATTCTTTGCTACTTCCACTGTGTCCTTTGGAGCTTAATGTAATTCAAGGGATAAATAAAGTAGAAAATTTGAAGTTTTCCACAGAAAAAAAGGTTTTGCCAGCTATTAATGCCTGACTATGGATCTAAAAATTAGATTTTACTTTTCCCCAACCTTTATTCAAGTCAATACACCATCACAATATAAAAATACCATAATGGGAAATTGAAAATTACAAGTATTATAAGAAAAGATCTGAAAAGATTGGATGTTGCAATTGATTTGACACAGAGGTCTTTATGAGGAAACCAATTGAGTTTCTGGGAACCATTGACCTTGCATATAAGGTGATTGTTGAGACTGTTACAGGCCAATTATAACTTCATTCTCATTTTTTAATTAACTTGATAAGGGTGTTTAAAGGCATATTAGATAGAAAAAGTATTTCTCCTCTTTTTTAAAGGAAACCAGTCTTTGCCTTTGTGAAGCTAATAAATATATTACTGATTTTTACATTAAGCCCTCAAATTCCTATAGAAAGTTTTTAAGGATTCTATATTGTGTGCCATTGACTTTTTATCTTTGTGCTTAAAGTATACTATATTTAATGTGCTATACCAATTGTATGTAACTGCACACCAGAAAAAAAAAATACTGCTTAGATCTAGCTTCTAGGGCATGTGGTGTTTTTTTTTTTTTTTCAAACATGCCACTACATACATATACACACACATCATTACAGTCACATTTTATACTTTTTTGCTCATTTCAATACAACTGCATAATATCTATTGTCCTGTTGTCTTAATTTTTATTCTCCAATGAGTATGGCATATAATATAACATGCTTCCTGATTAAAATAACGTGCTGCTTATTGTTCACAATCTTTCTTTTTGTTATTTGGGATTAATTAGCATTTACTTGTTCATGTACATATTGTTCTCCACTCCCACCTCCAATAATTTAAGCCCTTAAGGAAAGAGACTATCTAGGACCTAGCAAAATGTATGGAGTATTGCTGTTCAGTCGTTTTTAGTCTTTTCCAGCTTTTTGTAACTCCGTTTGGGGTTTTCTTGGCAAAGATACTGGAATTGAATGCTTATTCATTGGTCAACATGGCACCCAAAGAGAACACTTGCTTAGAATATATACTCATTAATAAAATTTTATAGAGAAAGAATGTAGAAGATTATGGGCAATATTGCCTCATAAACAAGTACAAGCAATAGAAGGGAAAGGAGTAAAGAAAATTTGGTGATAGTCTTAACTAACCAAAATCATGCAGGAAGAATTTCAAGATAAACTGGAAAAAGGATAGTAAGCAAAGATGAAAAATTGTTTAAAATTCCTATAGCATCCCTTTTTTACCGTCAAGGAAAGAAACAAACATTTATTAATAAATGTACTAAGCACTATGTTAAGCACTTTACAAATATCTCATTTGATCTCACATCAACTCTTGGAGACAGGAGTTTATTATCATAGCCATCTGTTTGGGAGAGAGAAGTTGTGACTTGCCCAGGATCATATAGTTAGAAAATGAATTAGACTACATTTGAATTCAGTTCTTTCTGATTCCAGGCTCAGTACTCCATACACTGTGCTACCTTGTTACCTGTATGGAGGCATTAGGTTTAGAATCTAACATCACAGTTCTGTAATATCCTTCTAGAGAAAATAGAAAAATAGGGATAGCAAATGAAGTAGACCAAGTACAAGGTATCCCAAATCCCTTTGTGCATTTTAACCTATTAATGATTATTATATTAGTGCATTTTCAGATATTATAGCTGAAAACTGCACTAAAATTTTTGTAACATCTTGCATATGTTAGAAATTCATATTGGAAGCAAGAAAATTTTTAAAGTATTATTCAATCAATTATAAAGAATCAGAAGGGGGGAAAGACACCATGATGTGGGGTGGAGAGGTGGGGGGGGGCAGGAGAATTGAAGAACTTTATTATTACTAAAATGATGAATAAGAGAATAGTGATAGCTAGCTGTATGTTTACATTCCAATCTATGTGGTTGTTCATCCTTCATTTTCAAAGAGGATTAATGACATCATAGAGTAATATTTTCATTTATGCATGAATTGAGTTTGTGAGGTAAAGTTGTACAAAGTTATTAACCTCACTTTCTCTTCCAGAGTCATCCAAGTGCATTGGCAGGACAAAAATCAGAATGATAGGCTATGGCTTAGAATGCAGTGGATGACCTTGATGTCTTCAGTGTCTATTCAAGATCCAATCAGTGCTTATTTCAGCCACCTTCATGGCACTGGAACAAATTGTTCTTATACACACATTTTACCATGAAAAAAATCTTTGTACACTTGGAGTAGGCATCCTCCTACCTCACTGACGGGTTTAAGCTTTTTCAGGTATCCTCAATCTTATCTTCTGAGACAGCTTTACCAAAGTTTGGCCACTGCATATACTATAGCTTCTTGAAATCACAAGTGAGAGTTTGGTGAATAAGATGGACACCAAAGGTAGAGGAGCAGCCCTGAAAAGGAATCAACAAGGCATCACTCCAGAGGTGCTTATCTTCCCTAACCATCCCATACACCTCTCAGTCTACAAAATGTTTCCCAAATAAGGGCTTTCTGAAGAGTGCATTAATAGAGAATAAATGGAATTTTTAGCAAACAATAGAACACATCTTTGCCATAATGCAATTTCCTATAAGATATAGAAAATACTGCGCTCATTGTGCTTACTATTTGTTGACTATAACAAGAATATTTTATTCGGGCTCTCTACGTGTGAAATAACTCCAACTCATATATCATAATTATTTCAGATTTTGTCTGAAAGACAAAAGATTTGTCCTTCATTAATTCTCTGGTGATTAATATCAAATGAGCCATAAAGGTATACATCACTGAAATGAAAATCAGGACTTCTCTAAAATCAGTGAGGTCCTGCAGGTACTCTTATTTGTGAATAATTGTATAAACACTGGACCATTTCCAGAGTCTCCAAAATGAAGCCCAGAATCACTCAAAAAAAATTCGGCTTAATTCCCCCAATAAGATCAAATTTAAAGAATAGCTGACTCTATATGTAATTGAATAGACAGTGTACATAGATCATTTATAAGCTGTGTATGTGTGTGTATATGTGTGTGTACATGTGTGTCATGGACAGTGATTATGGATGGAAAAGAAGCTAAAAATAAAATTGAATTGAACACAACAAGAAGAGCAGATTGTTTTGCTTTTGGGAAATTACAAAGTTCTTTTAATGGCATTGATCTTTCTGAAACTATGCTTCATCTTTTTTTTTTTTTAAGGGGGGGAGAGTATAGAAGAGGAAGGTAATTAAGGTTAAATGACTCATCCAGGGTCACACAGCTAGTGTCAAGTATCTGAGGCCAGATTTGAACTCAGATCCTCCTAACTCCAGGGCTAATACTCTATCCATTGGCTAAGGTAGCTGCCCCCATGCCTCATCTTTTTAAATCCTATATTCTGCCAGTGATATTGTAGGATTACAAGTCGTGGAACACTATAGACCCCAAAGAAAAACAGTCAAACATCAATGGCCTCAAAGTGTTATGAAGAAGCACAATATAGATGCTATAATTATCAATCAATCAATAAACATGCATTTAATATATTACAAATAAGGAACTGTGAAGAAGAAAGGATATAAAGAATATCATCAAAGAAACATATGAAAGTAGAATGTGGCTTCATCACATGGTCAAAGGAAAGGATAAGTGATAAACTGGAATCTCTGCAATGTCAAAACAAAGTGAAGCATATTGGGTTGACTCTATGAAGTGAACTTATGGAAGAACAGGGTCAAGAGTTGCACAACATTGGAATCATTGGAGTGAATAAACACATCAACAAGTTCATAGATCATTTTTACTATTTATACACATATTAAATTGGGTAACAAAACCCTCTTCAGCCTCCTCTTCCCCAGGCATAAGTCATCTCAGGTCCTTTCAACTTTTATTTATGTTCAATTGCTGAACTTTTTCATTTCCTTTGTGGTTATGCTATAAATCTTTCTTATATTTCTCAATTTTCTTTTAATGTGTAGGATCCAAAACTGTACTTAGTATTAGGTACTAGGAAGACTGATTGAGAATGGGTGCTCTGGAAGGGTTATAACATGACTCCTTTGTCTTATTTTCTATTTTCTATTTCTTTTAAATAGCTTGGTATTGTTAAAAAGTTGATCTTGTGATCCCTACATCTTTTCCTATTATGTTTGTAGAAACTTCACTGAGACCTGAATTCAAGTCTGGTTTCTGAAGGTTCTATCAGTAGATAGCAAGTTTGGCATGTTCAGCAATAGATAATTTGCCCATAGCAGTTGGGTGGTCCAATATTATTGAGTCACTGTAACTTTCCTCTCAAAGGTTACTTATTGCCAGTCTTACCTAATCCCAGGCCTTCAGACATCTCTGGCCACTGCCTCCTCCAGCACTGGTTCTTGTTCAACAGAACACCTGGACATAGCTGCTTGACAGCTCAAGTCTTTATTCCTCCCCTTCACATCCTGCTCTCACTCAGCACTCCTCTACACTGCTTCTACTTCCTGGTCCCCACTACTTATATTGGGTCTGAGGTCACAAGCACAGCCAATAAGAGAAGAAGACAGCTCCGTTGATGATACCTTCTCAATGCGACTAGAGTTCCCTCTCACAAGGTAGTACCTGGTAGCTGCAGAGATCCCATCAGGCCTTTTTACTTCCTCATTACATTATGCCAGGTTCCTCCAAACCCTTACAAGACACAAAAGACTTGAGTTCAAAATTGATTTCAGGCACTTATTAGTGATATAACCCTGGAGAAGTCACTAAATATCCCAAGGCTATTGTGAGGATTAAATGAGATATATTTATAAAATGCTTACCACAATGTCGGAATTTAATAAATGTTTGTTACTTTCCTTCTTAAATGATGAATTCTTTGCTATTTTGAATACAAATCACATCTTTCCTTATCCTGTAATTGTAAAGGCTTACAAAACTATTTTTCATCATGCATATATTAAATTTTACTCTACTGACTTTTTTATACTCTATTTAATTTTTTTCCAGTTTAAATCCTAATACTGGTATTGATCATTCTGGATCTCTCTCTCTTTCTCTCTCTCTCTCTCTCTCTCTCTCTCTCTCTCTCTCTCTCTCTCTCTCTCTCTTTCTCCTCATCCACTTGAGGTTCAGAACTATACTCAATAAGTATAATTTCTACTCATTCATAATATTTATGTCAATATCAAAACATACTTGACCCAGAACCAACACAAATTCCTATATATTCTTTTTCAATATACCTTGTTCATACTCTGTCACTGAACTATTACTAGCTATTATTCCAACTCAAATATAATTATAATAGCTTCCACAGCCTCCATACCCCTGTCCACATTGTTCTATTGTACTAGAATGCTAATATAATAAATATTACTAAAAGTAAATAAACCATTAGCTGATGTTATCTCTGTAATCCTCAATTTCTTCATTTCTAAAATGAGATAAAGTAGATAAACTTAAAGGTTTCTTCAGCTTTAAATATATGATCCATGTTTATATATTTTTGTTATTCATACCTAGTCCTAAACAGAATTTTATCTTTATTAGTTCTCTATAATGTTTAATCACTTTTCATATCTCCCTAATAGTTGTACAAGCCAAAAGAATTCCATGAAGGACCAAGTCAAAAATTTAAATTAAAGCAAAGTTATTTGTGATTTTTAGAGATCTTATTTGCTCTTTTTTTGCATATGTACAGAGGTAATTTTTAAAGTATGTTTTTTGTGGAAAAGTAAAAGAAAATGTTTTTTTTTCAAAAACAGACCATAAATTAACATCTATGAATGTTTTAATTATTGGACTGGAAAGGGTAGGTAGAAATATGGAGGAGTTAGAATATGTGATCGTTAAATCTTACCCTACTGCTTCCAAACTATCCTGGATGGAACTCTTGGATAAAAATAAAGTTACCTGTCCTAATTTTGAAGACTATGAATACCAAGACTGAACTTCTGAATCAAGTTCAGTTGTTTCACAATGAAGGCTAAAAACTGGAAAAAAATATCAGTCTGGGATGCTACATGTTATATTGCTTCAAGGAATGGGGGTACACCAAAAGGTTTCCAAAATTTGTTCCCATCCTAAAGGCACAGAATTTTAGAGTTGAAAAGAACCTTGGAAATTATCTAGTACAATTTCCAAATGTATACATATATATCTTTATATTCACATACACATTAAATTGGGTCTTCCTCAAACAAGAGATTAATAGTATACCAATTTTAATTCATTTTTTTCTAAATGTCTAAATTTTTTTCTCCCTTCTTCAAATAATTAAATATTTTTACTATTTAAACATAGGTTCTAAAGATGAGCTGTATGTTGTAGTAGCATGTCAGACCCTGTTGCTTCTGAATCAAATGTATTTTACACTATGACATGTCTTGCCACATTCACAGGTCTAAGAGAAACTAGTTATTTTATAATGTAATTTTGACTTCCAAAAGAAAAAAAATGCAACTGAATAAAAATAAATCTATATTATTTCAACTTCTTAGCTCCAATTTATGGATGATACTTCTTTTCCTTTTTCATATAAGATAATGAAAAAACACTCACCACTAGTGTCTGCTTTCTATTGGAGTCCAGATATGTATTCAAAGAGGGGATCTTTGTGAGGTTGTCAGAAACAAAGTATCTGAGTTATTGGCAGACTGTAAAGGAGTGAGAATAAGAACAGAAATATTAATTTCTTCCTCTCTCCACTGAAATCACTCCTGAAAATTGATTAACGAGATTGGCTCTGACTGAGCTACAAATCCACTGAATGGAGCAAATTTATGCCACAAAACACATGTCATTGACTTGTAAGCTTTCACTTGACTTTACATCAATTTACTGTTGGATAATTGTCAAATGCGTCCAATTTACTGATGGAAATGATTCTAAACATCTCAGTTCAGTCCAGACATTGGAACAGTTAACAGATTAATGGAGACAGATTAGCAAGATTATGTTGTTTGTCTCTTGTTCTCAAAGAGGACCATGACATTAGTGTGGTAAAGCCATGACATGCAAATGAATAGAATTGAAGTGAGGAAGGACTGTGCAAGATCACCCTCCTCACTTTCCCTTCCAGAGCCATCTGCGTCCAGTGGCCAGATATAAATCAGGATGACTGGAGATGGCTCTGGATGTGATGGGAGACCTTGGTCTTTTTACACTAAGGTCTTTCCCAAATCTCAGTTTGACTGAGATGGCATGCATTCAGTGTAAGGCAATGAGGCAAAAAAAAAATAAATTTCACCTAGTCAAAAAAAATTTAAATATATAAATAAATAATTCTGGATGGGGTGAGAGGAGGAAGACCCTTAGAGTTTCTGGCCAAAACAGAAATGATTGCTCTTTGCATTTAGGCCCAAACAGTGATAAATTAATTAGAATTCCAAAGGAGGTTTCTGAATAGAGAAGCACCAATTACATGTAACACACACCCCCCCTTATCTATCTATCTATATAGGTGTGTGTAACTCTGTGTGTGTTTATCATAGTTAATTTTCCCCTGTAGAGTATCTCAATGTAAAAAATACTTACAGATTTGTTAACTCATTTGATCCTTTGAGTGTTAGAGCAGATATTGTAATTCCTATTTGGTAAATGAGAAGATTGAAATTGAGTGAATTGTCTAAAGTTACACAATTGGCAAAAGAAAAAGTACTTGTGCCCATATCTTAAAACTCTTAAGTTCAAAGTGCTTTCATCTGTTCTACTTTCCCTCTCTACTCATTAAATTAATGAATTGTGAAGATAACAAAATATGCTGGCATATTTAAAATTGGATATTATCAAGTTTTGGGTAAATGTACTCATCCTTGTCTAAATGCCTAGCATCTCATGGTATAAAGGCATTCACATCATGAATTTGAATTTTGTTAAGAATAAGCATCATGAAGAAAATATCCCAGATACTTACCTACTCTTGTTAGCATATTGAAAATGTTTAATGAATTTGAGTCCTAAAGGATAAGAAACTAAACTATGTGGTTTGGTTTCTAATGTTAATTCACGGTTTAATAAATGATTTTTAAATAGGTTCTTAAAAAAAAAAACCACATATGCATCTAAGAAAGGACCTAAGAAATCATTCAACTTAACCTTCTCATTTTAAAATTAAGCAACCAAAGCCCAAAGAAGTTTAATGATTTTCTTAAGATCTTACTGGTAGTGCTTACTCCAAATCCAATGATTTTTCCACTACACTGTAAAATTGGTCCCATATGTGATTAAATCCAATGGATCTTTGTTCATTCAACTGACCAACTAAAAATAGGAATGTTATTCACCAACTGACTAAACAGTTTCCTCCTTTAAAATAGCCCTTCAATAAAACTATGAGAAATATATAATGCCATGGAGAAATCTAGTTTGTTGGTCCTTCATTTTCAGATAGGACCATTGACATCATGGGATGACATACAAATTTGATTTAAGTGACACAGAGTTGCACAAAATCATCAGTCTCACTCTCTCTTCCATAGTCTCCAAAGTCCAATGCCAGGATAAAAGTCAGAATGACTGACCAGATGATCTTGGAATCTTCTTTGCTAAGCTGTAAGCACTACTTAGCATTTGCTTTAACTCCCTTCATGGTCATTGAAACAGACTGTTGTCATCCACACATTGCATAATAAGAAGTCCTCACATGCTTGGGGTAGACATGCCCTAACTCACTAATGACTTAGAGACCTGTGGGCTAAACTAAATTAAGAGGAAGAAATCCAATACCAAGGTATCATACCCTTGAGTAATTCATTTCATTGCAAAATAACCTCCAGTAGGGAAGGACCTAATGAAAATTTTGGAAGGTAACCTATAAAAATGAGCAGAGGCCTAAGTTCAGGGGTATCTAAGGCACCTCCTTTGTACCACCTCTTGCTACTATTTATAAACACTTTGGTTACTTCACAGTACAAGTTCTTTGTTTGTAAAGTAGCTTACTAAATTTTGTATTGTCTGTAAATTAAAAGAAGGTATCTCTTTAAATCAAAAATCTTTTTTCTTCATTCTCCTTTTAATTTCTAATTAATAAAGTATTTGAAAGAATTATTCTATACTTTATTACAAAATAGCAATCTCAAGTTAATAATAGTGGCAATAATAATAATCACAATAACTAACATTTAAGGCAGACAGGTGACACAATGGATAGATCACCAGGCTTGGAATCAGAAATTCTTCTTGAACTCAAATCCAACTTTAGAAACCTACTAGTTATAGGACCCTAGGCAAGTTACTTAACCATATTTCACTCAGTTTCACCTCTACAAAATGAGTTGAATGGAGAAGGAAATGACAAACTAGTCCAGTATTTTTGCCACAAAAACCATAAATGGGGTCACAAAGAGTTAGACACACCTGAACAATAAATGCCAGGAACTCTGCTAAGTAAGCACTTTACAATTATTATCTCATTTTATTTTCAGAACAAAGGCAGGAGGTAGGTACTATTTTACTGAGGCAAACAGTTCTATAAAATAGTATTAGACTTTACTGACTTTTTTCCCACTAAGAATAAAAGAAGAAATATTAAAGTTAGCCCCAAAAATGACCTTGCTGTTTCTAGATGATGTCTAGAAAATATTTTTAGATGATATGTTTTATACCATTTCCTGTAACTAAGATTACTTGGCCATGGATTTGCAATTTCATTGGTTTCTTGCTGAGGAAGTCCTATGTAATAACAAGTAGCTTCTCTGAACTTTTAAATCTTATAGAATTGCTTCAGGCACTAAAGAGGTTAAATAGTTAGTCTTTCCCAGAATCATACAGTATGTCAGAGTAGGACTCTGAGGCTAGTTTCTCTATTGACTACCTTATGATACTCCTTCAGAGAATATCATTAGGGTACAAGCTATACTCTATAACCATCATACATTCTCCATTCCTCTTTAGGTAATGAATATTTTCTATTCATCTTTAAAAGATGTATTAGGTGATAGTGTGCATAAAGAATTGGACCTGAAATCAAGAAGAAATGGAACATAGTCAGTAAATATTCAAGTGTTTATCATGCTCTAGGCACTGTCCTAAACACTGCATGCACAACTAAGAAAAATATATACAATCCCTTACCCTCAAGAAGTTTGAAGTTTAATGGGGGAAGACAGTACAAAAAAAGAAGTTAAAAGGGGGAAGACATAGTGCCAGAAAGTATTTGGTCAGGGATATGATGTTTCTAATGTTGATTTTTTTAAAGCAGAAGATGTGAAATGATATTAGCTGAAAAAGTCTGCTCCGTTCAAAAAGAGATTCCCTAAGAAACATTTATTGTTCCATCCTGCTGCCCTCCAATCAGAACGGACAGACAACTAAGGGTACTGAAGAAATATTGACTATCAAAGTTCAATTTTCATGATGATGATATTTCAGGTGATAAGTTTATTCTGGAGGAAGTATGATGTTCATGGAATCCAAAGCAAACAGAGCAAGTGATGTAAAATGAAGCATAGCTGAATTCACATTCAGTCCCAGATACTTACTAGATGTATGATCCTGGGCAAGTTATTTAAACTTTCTCTGCCTCAGTTTCTTCCACTGTAAAATGTAACAATATCATCACCTATTTCCTAGGATTGTTAGGAGGATCAAATGAGATATTTGTAAAGTACTCAGCACAATGTCTGGCACATAGTAGGCATTTAAAAAATAACCGTTACTTTCCCTTCTCCCCAATTCCACCTCCTATTCATCAGAAATTATGGCATATCAGGATTTGTAGGCATATATCATATAATTGCAAATAATTTAGCATTAAAAAGAGGGGGTCTGGTTTCAGCTAGAAGCTTGAAGTCACTGAAATTACCATATAATTTATCAAGTGAAATTTAGTGAAAGATAATAAAGGAAGAACACCCACGTAGCACATTGCATCTTTGAAATGCTTAAATACACACACACACACACACACACACACACACACACACACACACACACACACACAAACCCCAAAAGTTCCAATACATTGAGTGGACTCTCTATGGTGAATCTACAAAAAATATGAAAAAGAATTGCATAGTATAAGAATGTATGACAGAGCTGTGATCTGTACTGGAAAAGAAACTATTCTAAATGGAGGGATCCATGGAATTATCCAAATGTTAAATATTATATCTAAGACTGAAACTTTCTTAAGACCAATGTTAATGAACTTGCCAATTTTATTTTTTGGAAATTGTATACATATAATACTTTAGGTTTTATCAAAATATAAACTCTTTGAGAGTAGGACTTGACTTTTAGTTTATTTTTACATGGGAAGGAGGGGTAAGGAAGGTAGGATTGTATAGTGTCTGGAAGATGGTAAGTACTTTTTAATGTCTTGAATTAAACTGAGTGACATTTTCATCTTTGTGAGGTTTAATTTAATCTAGGTGAGGTTATTTTAAGGAAATACTGAAAGAGAATAAGGATAGGGTGGGCTTAATCATGAGCTAAGGTGCATAAGGGGGTATATAAATATCAGTTTAAATGCTTCAAAATCAATCTAGTATGTGTCTTGAAAGATTCATGATGAAAGATAGGAGACTAAAGCATAGCCACTATCGGTAGTGAATAAACATTCCCATCTGTGGCTGTGGGGTGGGGTAGGGATGTGTGGGGCAGGGAGGATCTATGTGTGTGGTATGGATGGGAAGGTGTTGGGTATTGGTGTGAGTGTATTGTGGTGGTTATTGATACTGTTCAATACTGTTTTTAATTTACAACTGTTTTCAAATAATTGATGATACCATGAATTACTTTTTAATTAGTTCTCAGTTTTTCTATATTTCTCAGTAATTGTCTATGCATTACTAATAGACATCCATGGTAAGGATCATGAAATATTTCTAATTGCTGAGCCCATATTATCTGTTCTGTGTCCATCACATGAGTAATTTTAAGGCCCTGACAAATAAATGTCCTGAAGAAAAGCTTTGTTTCTATTCTCCATATTCCCTATTCCCCACTTTACCCACCTCAACACACCTCCCTCTCATACCTTCAAGATTGCTGCTGCTTTAAATCAAGGTCATGGAGCATTAAGAATAATGGTATGAGGCAAGATTTCAATGCTTAGAAAAAAGAAATTCATTCATTTTTGCAAGGAGTTTCACATATTGCTGTAACAGGGTGGAAAAAGTGAGGGAAAAGAGGCAATTTGTAATGTATACTTTTAAAATTCCAAAGCTGCTTTCCTAATTCAATAAATAGCTCTAATTCAACCAACTTGGAAGACCTTTCTAAACGCAGAGATCCTTGCAGCTGCCTACTTATTGGTTTCTGATTTCTTATGAAATAGCACCCTCATGTGGCTTACTTATTATCTGAATTTGATTCATTTATTTCATTATTAAATTACATATTCTTCCTCCTACTGATGAACAAAACAAAGTTAAAATGGAACTTAAGATAGATGCAAAAATAACATAAAATTGCTTTTTCCGAAGTTAACCAAGTTTTACCAAATATCATAGAATCTATTTCCAGAATACTACAACTAGTAGTTTTTTTTGTTTGTTTGTTTGATTGTTTGTTTGTTTGTTTGTTTCTGGAGGATTCTCCAATCATGCAATAAAACTTGCCTCCATAATAAAATTGTCTTAATATTTAATCATGCAAAACACTTTACAGACTTCAATAGTCTATATAAATGGTAGCTATAATGATTATAATTGCGGTTTTTATTAAAACAAATGTATTCACTTTCCATCCTGCTTGGGTCATTTAACATTCACTATAATTTCCAAGAGAATCTGAGTTCAAATTCACATTTAATCACTCTGTAAACCTGGGGAGATCATTTGCTCTCTATGGGCCTATGTTTCCTCATCTGTGAAATAAAATTACAGGACTGGATAACTCCCATTGCCTTCCAATTGTTAACACTATAATTTTGTGACCCTTACATTCCCCCCATGAAATCCAGGATCAGAATATCTTCCAGTTTTCCATTCTTCCCACATTTAAAAGATCACCTATTTACATACTTCATATCAAACCTTTTTTTTTTAGATCAACCTCTGGTAATTTTATGCTTTCATTACAACAACTTCCTTAACCATAATGAGCATAAATCTATACTTATGATAAATTGAAAAGGTTACTACAAGGTTATCTTTCCTACCAAGTGTCCTGCTAATAAATATCAATTAAACCATATATATTTTTGAATTCTATGTATGACCAGCTGACTTGACAATATTGTAATGATCAAGCAACTTCTTCAAATGCAAGCACTTTAGGGAACTTCCACATACTAATGATCACAAATTGCTTTGGAGAATCTATGTTTATTTAAATAAATGTTGATTTACACATTATACTTATGTATCTTTACATTTATGTATGTATGTATGTATTTATATATGCAAAGAGAGAGAGAGAAAGCTATTAATAATGCTCATGAATATTTACTACATCAATGACAACAAAAATAAATACCTAAAGCTGCCTCAAAAATATTTTTCTAAGGAGTACTAAAGTCAACACACTTCATAACTCTGATTAAATGAACATTATCAAAATTTTTTGAGTTAAAATGCTTGTGCAGAGAGGAAAATGGTGACACACTAGATAAAGAACTATTTTGAGTATCAGGAACAATGGGTTCAAATCTTATATATAAAAGATACTGATTATGTAATCCTGAGTATCAAGGAATCTCTAACACAATTAAATTTCTGGATAGTTAGATGGATAAATCAAAGAATAAATAGATAAGTGAACCCATGAATGAGTAAAAAATAATAAATAAATGAACGGATGAGTAAATAAACAAATAAATGAATAAATATCAATATCAATAAAGGAATAAATAGAATTAAGACTGTTATGGTAGGAATTTAAAATTAATTTAATAATAATAATGTAATAATAAAAATAATTTAATAATTTTACTGTTTCTAACAAGGGGAAACTAATACAGAAAAAAATGAATAAATGAATCAATAAATGCATAAACAAAGATACATTAATAAAGACAAATTAGATAAATAAGTAGAAAAATGCATAGATACATAGATAAATAGGTAGATGCCATTCAGTGCCCAATTGCTGTTTTTTTTTTTTGTTTGTTTTTTTGTTTCCAGGGACTCTTAAGTGATTGAAGGTTCCCTGATCTTCTTCAGAATTTCCTGGCATTCTTTATCTATTACTCTCCTTTGTCTCTATTGGATTTCACTTTGAGCATATCTATGCTAAGGTCCTTGAGGACAAGGACCTCGTGATTTTTCATTGTAGCCCTAAAGCCTACAATACCTTGTACATTATAAACACTCAGTAAATGGTTTTTAATTGAATTAACTATAGACATTTAACCATTTATGAACATGGCAGTATAATACTTGTGGGTTATGGCAAGATCAAATGTATTATCATCTCTATATGTAGCTGAGGTGAAAAGTTATGGAAATTTACTAAATGCAAAAACAAGTACATTATGATGTATCCAAATATATCAACATATACACTCAATTCTCCTAGTATGAAAGAAGGCAGGAAAAACACAATGATTGAGTCAGACTCTGAACTCACTGAGGAAGGAAGGAGAAAGTTCTGGGAGTTGGTAGTTAATGGCTACCAAAATCTTGATTGAATCATCAGTATGATTTGAATGAACTTCAAAGAACTAACGATTATGTGGTGGTAATGGTACAAAAGTCTAAAACTAACATAGAAGATCATAGAGTATTTTTTACTTTCCTACCATAACCAGTGAGTAGGAATATGAAAGAAAGGACAACCAAATGCTATAAATGATGATGGGGATGCAGTATCATCAGTATCTTGTATGCACAAGAAGATAGAGAAAATGAAAAAGTAAAATGTTTAAGATGAAATGCAAATGTCTTGACCATGGAACCAGCATTCTAGAAAGCATAATGCAAAAGGTAGGCATATTCTGAATGGAATATGGGAAGTGGGGTTGAAAGGAATAGTCAGTGGAGTATAGGGAATGGGATTTGTGTAGTGATAAGCAGGATTCAGAATTACCTGGATGGGGAGAATATGATTAGGTGAGAGTAAATAACTTTGGGGTAATGAGTTCAAAGAGATTATCAGTGACTAAAAAGAAGCCATTGAGTGAGGGTGGTGATTACACTCTCTAAAGTACTCAGTGTTAAATCTTGTGGCAGGTAGTGATGTTGTGCTCTATGTATTGAGTTGAATGCTGTGAAGCCCATAGACCCTAATTCCAATAGGCAAGAGTAAGCAAATGAACATCCTGGGAAAGTCCAGATGAGAAATAGGAGCTACAAAGTGGAGGTGGGACTGGTCTGGATCTGACCTTTGAAATACTGGGAAAGTTCTGGAAGAAGATACAAACCAGAAGCCTGTGCTCCGAATCTGTTACTAAGACAGGGCATTCTGGAAAGATTCAGAATTGAGGAGGTCACCAGCAAGAATGATGGGCTGGTATATGTTAGGTTCTTACTAAGTGCTAATGAGATAATGAGATATTAGGTTCTTACTAAGTGCTAAGTCGGTACTTGACAATTCTCTAGTTCTGGCCTTTCCTGGGTAATAAGTAAGAGCTAGCATGATAGCAAATAATTCATTCTGTTGAGTGGACTGAAAAGGAGTCCTGACTACTCTCTTTATGGTTAAATCATGAGAGTATACAGCACAAATATTTTCTTTGGAGGAGTCTGTAAAGATTGTTGGTCCTTTAAGAGGAACCTTAGAAACCTTTTCTTCAAAAATCCATCGCCAATTATGTAGTAGCCGGGTTATCTTTAATGGACTTCCATATGCAAAATTTGGAGCTGTAGCCAATACAATTTGCCATTCTGGGATGGTCTCACAGCATTTGTGCGTTAGTATAGAATATGTATATTTTTCAGGACTTATTCCAGATAATTGTATTACTCTCTTAATTCCCTTTAATAAAATTCTAGCCACAAGCACTGGGTAAGGAGTAAGGCTTTGTTCTGGTTGTGCTGGGAGGTTCACCCACTCAATCACACTGTCTCCTTGATGAAGGACTGCTGTGGGTGCCTCTTGTGTAGCAAAAACTGATATTTCCAAGGGTTTTTGAGTGACTTTCAACCACATTGGATAAAGCCAGTTCAACTTCTCTCAAAGCCTCTTGTGCTTCTTTTGTAAGCTGGCGTGGTGAATTTAAAGCACTGTCTCCCTTTAAAATGTCATATAGAGGTTGCAGTTGATTGGTAGTGAAGCCTAGCACTGGACGCATCCATATTTTCAATATTTAGGATATGAAGTATATCCTAAGACACTCACAGTACAAAAGCTTTCTTTAAGAACAGAGAAGTTGAACACCTTAAATGATTTCCAAAAACTAATAGGAAATATCCAATGGAGTAGTCAGGACTCCTTTTCAGTCCACTCAACAGAATGAATTATTTGCTATCATGCTAGCTCTTACTTATTACCCAGGAAAGGCCGGAACTAGAGAATTGTCAAGTACCGATTTAGCACTTAGTAAGAACCTAATATCTCATTATCTCATTAGCACTTAGTAAGAACCTAACAGGTACAGAGATAAAGTCAGAAGGCACCAACAAATAGGCTGTATCTAAAGGTTTCTGGTAGGTTTCAGTGGTAAAGAACTTCCCATATTATATTTTTATCCTCTCATTTTTCAAAATTTAGGTAAAATTTTGTCACACATAAAATCTTCCCAAGTATTGAATTGGGTAAAGATTATCAACTTATTTTAATGTACATATATAATTTTCACCAAATAGCTATTAGTCTACTATGTGGAAACAAGCAAAAAAAAAAAAAAAAAAAAAAAAAAAAAACCCAAATTAAAAGAAAATAACCACCATAAGAAGTGGACATTATATGTTGATATCAAGAATTTTTCTAATAAATAAGCAATATAAATAACATCATTGAAACAATTGTATTACTAGGGATTTATAACTAGTTAGTTAACTAATAAATAAATTGGTTAACAAATAATAAATGTATTCACACATATATGTGTGTATTGATAAGATAGATAGATAGATAGATAGATAGATAGATAGATAGATAGATAGATGATGGTCCTCCTTCCCATATAATCAGTTCATTAATAAGTACTTACTAAATGCCTACTATGTGCCACACAACATAGTAGGCTCTGGGAATACAAAAATAAAGTGAAAATTGCAGTTCTCTAATGCCCTTAGATCTAGTTGTTCAACTCATAGTACATCAATATGTCATTAATGCACTAAGAATTCCCCAACAAACTCAAATGTCCATAAAATTTCTGTCCCTCTAGAGCAAAATTTATTTTAAAAAAATAGGAATCCCAACAATCCTATAATTCTGGTGAGACATTAGTTGAATAACAGTTGGAAAAGTTCCCTTTTCTATGAGACCCAGCAACAATGGTCATGCTAGCAACAGTGGAAGATGAGAACCAAGGGGAGAAGTGAAGGAGATGGACAAAACTGTCACAAGCTCACCACCAACCTCCCTTCTCCTCCTCCTGCTGAAAAGTGAAGTTTTCTCACCTCTCTCACCCCACCCCTAATTCTTACCTACAATTATCTTAACTCCAAACATTCAGCCAGAATTAACTGTGAGAAGATCAATTCCAAACATATGCTAATAGAGTCATTGTCCAATAGGTAATTAGCCTTATGTGCTCCATTGTCTGATTCAAGGACACCAAAAAGGAGGCCATCATGCTCTCCCACCCCCGCGACTTCTCAGGAAGAGAGATGAAAATCACCAAAGGAAAGTGAGGAATCAAGCCAGATATTGCTAGCAGGTTTCTAGGCTGAAGGTCTTACTAGAAACAGGTATGCACAAACCCATCAGCATGGGGGGAGGGTACTACACAAGCACATAGCAGTAACACAGAGGCTATTAGTGATAACTCTCCCCACAGTCAGTGCAGGCTCAATATGGTGTAACAAACATAAATTGTACATGCAAGTAGTGATATAACAAAAAATATAAATCAACATGGTCTTGTAAAAGATTTCCAGAAGTCCTAGAAGGAGGGTATGTAAATAATAGTCACACATATGCTTTCTTCAGCAGCCAAGAGATAGTCCAAAACAATCTATTGTCCATTGCTTCATGTGTCAGGGAATCCAATGATCCCTGCAAGTTTTTAAAGTCCTGCAAGAGTCTTTTTATGTGTTAGGGAATCCAATAATTCCTGCAGATTTTGAAGTCTTGCAACAGTCTTATCATTTCTCAGAAAATCCAATGATTCCCGAGGGTTTTCAAGTCCTATAACATACTTCATAACCTAAATATTGAAATGGAGCATGTCTTTGAATTTTTTCTGGAGCTATATGCAATTTGTAGTTCCTTAGTGTTTCAATGATCTTTTGTAGACATGCTTCTAGCATTTGCTTCTCAGGTGCACATCCCAATATATCATCCATGTAATGTAATAACTTTACTTTTGGAAATGTTTTTCTTACTGGAGTAAGAGAAGTATCAACAAACATTTGACACATAGTAGGGCTGTTTTTCATTCCCTGTGGCAAAACTGTCCATTCATATCTTTTAAATGGCTCAGCTAAGTTAACACTGGGCACTGAAAAAGCAAATCTTTTCATATCCTCCTTATCTAGAGGGATAGAATTGAAATAATCCTTAATGTCTATAACCCAAAAAGGCCATTATCTAGCAACTGAGTAGGAGATGGAAGTCCAGGCTGAAGATTTCCCATAGTTTCCATTTGTTCACTTACTTTTCTTAAATTAATCAACATCCTCCATTTTCCAGATTTCTTTCTTACAACAAATACTGGGGAATTCCAAGGACTGAGAGAAGGTTGTAAGTCCTTGGTCAAGTTGCTCCTGTACTATATCTTAATAAGGCCTGAATTTTATCTTTGGCTAAGGGCCACTATTCTATCCACACTGGTGTATCAGTTTTCCATTGGATAGGAACAGATGAGAGTGTTGACAGGCTTTCAACAGCAGCCCTGCCTAAAAAACCGAAGTACTCATTTTTAATCCTAACTGTTGTAAAATGTCTCTTCCCCCAGATTGATGGGAATTTTTTTAACTATAAAAGGAGTAAAAACTCCTGTTTCACCTTCAAAAGTCCATCTCGAAGGGGTAGTACTAACTTCAGCTGCTATTGATCCTCCTACACCAGACATGTAGGTGTCTGCCTTGATTTTTGGCCAGTGATTGGGCCAGTTGGCCTCTAATGACTGTACGATCTGCACCTGTGTCTACCAATCCTTCTAATGGTATGCCATTTATAGATAATGAGCATAGGATGGTCATGTAACTGTTGTAGTCCAGAATATTCCTGGGTTTTGTTGCTTGGAGTCAGAATCTGGGCAACTATCACCAGATTGCCTATTAAGAGTCTGTATCAGTAAATCTGATGCTACTACTTCTCTTGGTTGATAAGTCACATATTGTCTACCTGTATTACTGACTGGGATATTATCTACACATTCCCCAGTTTCCCACATCAGTGTTTGGATGAACACTGTTTTGTAAGTACTCTCAGGAGATGAAATGGTCAAGCCTACTGTGCCTGGAGGCAAAGGATCCAGAGGCTGGAGAGGAAAAAATTTCACCTTTCTAGGGGATATCTCAGTTGTCCCAGATTCATACAACTCTATTCTCCCCAATTGTAATCCCTTTCTCCCATCAGATTGCTTCCTGGCTGATTGATTGTGTAATCCTTTTCTCCCATCAGATGGCTTCCTGGCTGATTGGTCATGTCTGGGTACTGAACTTCTAGGCACTCTCTGGGTGTAGCATTGGCTGCCATCATGCCCCAAGAATTTTTTGTCTTGGGCCTTGGGGCTGGGACCCTCATCCTGTTTCCCTGAATCAGTCTACACTCTGATGCCCAATGGAAGCCTCTGTTGCATTTTGGACATGGGGTTTGGGGTATCATTCTCCTACCCTGTTTTCTCACTCTGTCTCTATGCCAGCACTGAGCTTTCAGATGCCCTACTTCTCCACATTAAAAGCATTGATGAATCTCTCTGGAAGTCTCTTGCCAAAAAGGACCCTCTCTTTCCATGTTCCGATCTTGGGAAGTCCACATTGCAGCCTGGCTATAAAAGGTATTTGTTCCCACTATGGCAGTGTCTTATAATCTCCTCTAAAGGATCATCCTTGTGTACTCCTTATATAATTCTTCTACAAACCTCATTAGCATTTTCTTTAGCAAGTTGCCTTATAATTTCTATTGCTGCATTTTCACCATTAGTTCATATGACAGCTGTCTGCAGAGGTCCCATGAAATCAGCAAAGGGTTCATTTGGCCCTTGTGCTATTTTGTGAAGGCTTCTCCTTTGTCCTATTTATCTTGGATAAAACCCCATGTTTTGATAGCAGCAGCAGCAATTTTCTCATATGCTGCTATGGGGCAATTATTCTGTGCTGAAATGTCTGCTTAAGAACCTATACCTTTTAGTTGGTCATAGGTGATTGGAGCATTAACTCCACTTTGACTATTTAGTTGGGCTTGTATCCTACAGAGCTCACTATATTCAGAAAGCCACAACAAGTTTTGTCCAAGTTCTAAGCATACTCTTGCTATAGATTTCCAGTCCCTAGGGGTTAAGACTTCATAAGCCAAATTCTGTAATAACATCTTAACATAAGATGATATAGCCCCATAAAGAGTGCAAGTCTTTTTAAGATCTTTGATGATTTCTAGTTCAAAAGGAGTATATCTTCTACTTTCTTGACCTGAAGAGTTAAACTTTTGAATCACAGGATACATTTCTATTCTCAAATCATCTGCATTCTGCCCTTCTTCTGAGGCTTTAAGAAGTGCCTTTTGCCATCTAGTCATAGAAGGGGGTGATTGCTGGGGGGGAGGTGCTGCCCCTCCCACTCTTCCTCCTCCCTCCACCCCAGAAGGTAAAGTTGATTGGGAGTTGAGGCGGATCAAGGACCTGCTCTGGTATGGGCAGGGTTGAAGCTGGGCTGTGAGAGTGAGAATCACCATGCCCTTCAAGTTCACTTAAGTCCTTATGCCCTCTGGTGATATTGCCATTAATCTGTCCTTTGTCTTTCTCTTTTTCTTCACATTTCCTCATCTGGCTATTCTTAAAACTTTTATTTTTTCTATAACTTGTGAGATTCTTTAAAGCCAATTGTATTATGTTGTATATATAGAATGTTTCCTTAGAAATTGAATCAGGACCTTTATCATCATAGTATTCCCATAGTTGATCTCCTAGTAGTTTCCAATTGTCTGCCTCTATTTCTTCTTCTTTGAAGAACAAAGGGGATATGCATTCTAATGTATCCAAAAGTCTACCAATCTGCTCCCAAGTTACAAGCAAATCTTGTCTCTTGATCAACCTAAGTATGCTTTCTATAGAGCTCCTTGGGGGTGGACAGAGAGTAAGTGTCTGAATTTGGATTTGAATTCAGGTCTTTTGACTCCATGTCCAGGGCTATTTCTATGGAGTCATCTATCCTTTCTAGATCCTAAGCTTTTTAAAGGATGCACAGGCTTTTGTTTTCTTGAACTTTTATTGCCCTTATTGGTAAACTCTTTCATTAATCAAAGATTGGGTCTTAACTAGAAGAAAATGAATGATTTTGTATCCTTCAGGATAAATTTTCAGGGGGTCCCCCACAATAACAAAGAAGAGTAACTCTGTTGCTTTGTCTTCCAGAAGAAAGGAGGAATATCTTTTATTGTACTCCCTATAATAAAACAATTAGGGAAAAAAATCTCAGAAAACCTAACCATTTAAGCCTCCCTTCCAATTTACCATTCTAATGACTATTAGAATGCCTACTTGCCAATTTCTCTTTTTGAGTGGTAAAAGCAACATCTTATCTTCATCATTACAAGCTATATGCTAGATGCCAGAAATAAAAGTCAGTTTCACTTTTCAAGAGACAAGTCAGTATTGAATCAAGTAGACTTTGTCCTGTAAATAATGAAGTACTATGATCTCAGTATAATTACAAAACTTGTGTTCAAAACTAGCTTTCTGAGACCTGTTGTAATGACCAAATGAGTGGGAAAGGGCTGAGTTATTAATGCCAGCCCTACCCTTTCCCAATTCAAAACAGTAAAGGAAGTGTTGGTATTAGTTGTGAATAAAATACTGCCAAAAACCACCAAATAAGCAAGCTCTTAATAACTAACAAATTATACATTAAGGGTGGAAACATGTAATATTTTATTATGTTCACCTAACATATTAACTATAGCAAAGAAGTAAGGAGTTTGCTGTAACAAAAAGAGCACTGAGCTTAGAGGGAAAAGAACTAGGTTCCAGTCACAGTTCAGAGAATCTCTAGCCTTATGATCCTTAACAAAACATTCTCTGATCTTCACCATCTTATTTAATATTTTTCCAATTATATGTAAAAACAGTTTTTAGCATTCTCTTTTTAAATTTTTCAGTTTCAAACTCTGTAAATGTTCTGTCGTCTCTCAGTTGTAATCCTTCTCTGGGAGGAGGTTTCTTTTTTGTATAATCTTTTTCTCTGTGAGCAGGTTTCTTGCCTCCCGGGGAGGCAGCCTTGATGGCACCTTATATTTTCTCAGAGAATGGTCTTGTGGGTACTCCAAAGGTGTAAAGGTGCAAACTTCCTTTTCAGAAGTCTAAAGGTGTAAACTCCTTTAAAGGTGTGAACTAAAGGTGTGAATTTTGAGCTAGAGAATTGTTAAGTACTGATTTATCACCTAGTAAGAACCTAAGAAAACTCTATCCACCTTCTGTCTCCCTGAGACAGCAAGCAATTTTATGTTATGCATATGGGGGTTATTCAAAACATTTCCATATTAGTCATAATGTAAAAGAAAACACAGACCAAAAACCCCTACCAAGCCCTCAAATAAAGTTTAACGTTGCTTTAATCTTTATTCACTCTTACCGATTCTTTCTCTAGAAGTGTATAGCATTTTTCATCATAAGATCTTTGGAGTTTTCTTGGGTCATTTCATTGCTGAGAATAGTTATTCTCCAGTTGATTACTGTATACTACTGCTGTAAGCATATATACTGTTCTCCTGGTTCTGCTTACTTCACTTGGCTTGAGTTCATGTAAGTCTTAGGTTTTTCTGCTCATCATTTCTTATAGCAAAACAGAATTCTATAACAATCATATACCATTAAATGTTCTACCATTCTTCAACTGATGGACATTCCTGCAAATTTATTTGCCATCACAAAAAAATAAAAGTACATAAAAGTCCTTTTCCTTTTTTCTTTTTTTAATCTCTTTGGGATACAGACTTAATAGTAGTATTGCAGGGTCAAAGAGTCCAGAATGATTGGATTAGTTCACGATTACATGAATAGTTCTTTAGTGTTTCAATATTTCCATACCCCCTCCAATATCTATAATTTTTCTTTCTCTTAAAAATTTTATTTATTTATTAATTTGTGGAATAAAACAAGCATTTTCATAACAGCATAATAAAAATGATTGCACATAAAACTGCAGATCTGTTATGTACAACTTGCTATTCCATTTAAATATGAAATCGAGTGATTATGTACATTTCTTTTTTTTCTTTTATTATTCCTCTCCTCCCATCCCAAAGCTGGCTACCATAAGATGCAAATATATATGTAAAATCATTCTATATATACTTCTATTTATCAGTCCTTTCTTTAGATTAAGATAATGTCCTTCATATATCTTTTGTAATTAATTTGGATAGTTGTAATAATCAAAATTATTTATTTTCTCAAAGTAATTATTTTGTTTAGGCAATTGGAGTTAAGTTACTTGCCCAGGGTCATCCAGTCAGTAAATATCAAGTGTCTGAGATCACATTTGAACTCAGACCCTTTTGATTCCAAAGCCAGAGCTCTATTAACTGCACTACCTAGCTGCTCCTGGAAGTCAATGGCACAGGAACACCCAAAATGGCATGGCCACATCAAAGAAGGCACTGTGCTGTATGAGCAAAGTAGAATTGTGGTACCTCAAAATAAATGAGAGATGCACAAATTTAGATACATTGTCATTTCAAATATTCAAATATATTATTTGTGCCTGACCATTCGCTGTTGAACACATCATACCTTCCACCTGATAAAGTGATGTCATTTTGGTCCTCTTCAGTTATGAAGGACAACAACCACTTCCCTTGTTATCCTTCTCTCCCTCTCTCCCTCTCTCCTCTCTCCCTCTCTCCCTCTCTCCCTCTCTCCCTCTCTCCCTCTCCCTCTCTCTCTCCCTCTCTCCCTCTCTCTTTCTCTCTTCTCTCTCTCTCTCTCTCTTCTCTCTCTCTTCTCTCTCTTTCTCTCTTCTCTCTCTCTCTCTCTCTCTCTCTCTCTCTCTCTCCTCTCTCTCTCTCTCTCTCTCTCTCTCTCTCTTCTCTCTCTCTCTCTCTCTCTCTCTCCTCTCTCTCTCTCTCTCTCTCTCTCTCTCTCTCTCTCTCTCTCTCTCTCTCTCTCTCTCCTTTGATCCTGTCCCTCCTCAAAAATGCTTTGCTTCTGACCACTGCCTTGCCCAATTCACCATCCCTTCTATCAACCTTCTTCTTCTTTTACAATTTTTGCATCCTATTTCTCTATAGGATAAGAGTATGTATATTATTCCCTCCTTGAGTCAATTCCAATGAAAATAAGGTTCAATCATTGTCTGCAACTTCCTCATTTTCCCCTTCACTATAAAGACTTTTTCATGTAAGATAATTTACCCCATTCTACCTCTTCTTCCATTCTCTCAAAACAACCCTCTTTTTTACCCCTTCATTTTATTATTTTAGTTATCATTTCATCATGGTCAATTCATACATGTGCCCTCTATACTTCTTCTAACTTCACTAATAATGATAAAGTTCTTAGGTGGTTCTTAGTTCCTTTGCCATTTAATATTCCAGCCCCTTTGATGCTTTAATGTAATGATTGGTAGATTCCTTCAATATCTATTTTACTCTGTGATTCTCAGATACCAGCACATTTTTCCTTTTTTTCTAAATTATCTCTTGAAAGAAACTTCTATTATTAAAATTAAAAATCAATTACTAAGTTAACATTAAGGATTTTTTTCCTTTCTATTTCATCATCCAGGGAAATCAGTCAGTTTCTGAAGGACCACTGTTGATGGGTGCATTTTCTCAAATCCTTTCCTATATGCTAACTAGATTAAACCTGTCATTGTGGTCATTGATTTATTAGATGTTATAGATGTGTTATACCTGGATTTCAGCAAGCCTATTAATAAAGTGTCTCAAGATAATTTGTGAATTTGTAATTATGTGAGAAAATTTTTTAAAAATGTATGCTTTGAAATTGCTATATGTTCTATATCTTAGTAATGGACAGCAAAGATTCATCTATACAAAATTATTCACAGAAGGATTGCTTTGAATAGCAAAATAATTATAAATAAATGTGTACAAAGGTGGGAGCTTAGCTTAAAATTGCAGAAGAATATTAATAATGGTAATGCAATATAAGTACTTGAAGAATCAAAGGAATATATGAAGACATATGAATTAATAAGGAATGAAGAAAGTAGAACATAAATTATGTACAAAATGGCATTTGGATATTTCAGTGGATCTGAGAACTCAATTATTTGGATTCTTCAATTAACCATGTTATTAGTAAATCATCCAAGTTTTTTTGTTTTGTTTTGTTTTGTTTTGTTTTGTTTTTTTTTACCTTATGTGACTCTTTTCCATGTTCTCCCATAAATCTTCTATAGGAGGTCCACTCAAGATCCTCTGATGACATTACAAGTCAAAATAGAACAAGAGTGGAAGACAAATTGGTTTGCTTTGGGAAAAGGCATTCCTTTGTTCTCTTGATATAAATTGAAAACCAGTGGAGCACAGTTACTGCCCATTGGTTTTCTTCATTCTCAGAACTTGCTTTTACAATCATACATCAATCTGTTCATATTCACTATGCCATTCTTCTCACACATTTATTTTTTTATTTAGCATTTTATTTTTCCCCAGTTACATGTAAAAACAATTTTAGCATTTGGTTTAAAACTTTGAGTTCCAAATTCTCTCTCTTCCTTTTCATAACCCTCATTTTTGAGAGTGCAAGCAATTCAATATAGGTTAGACATGCATCATCATACAAAACATTTGCATAATAGTCATGGTATGAAAGAAAACATAGACCCCAAAAAAACTATCATGAAAAAGTTATAAAAGTCAAAAAAATGATGCTTCAATATGCATTCAGACAATATCAGTTTTTTCTCAGGGAATGGATACCATTTTTCATCATAACTCATTCAGAGTTGTCTTGCATAATTGTATATCTGAAAATAGTTCTGATATTCACAGCAATATTGCTGTTACTTTGTATACAATACATTTCACATTGTATCGATTCAAGAGAAGTCTTTCTGGGTTCTTCTTTGAGCAACCTGCTCATCAATTCTTATAGCATAATAATGTTACATAATAATTATGTTACCATTATTTATTTATTCATTCCTCTATTGATAGGCATCCCTTCAATTCCCAATTCTTTCTCCCCCAGAATAGAGTGGCTAAAATATTTTTATATGCATGTCTTTTTCTTTTCTTTTTTTTTTTTTTTTTTGTATCTCTCTTTTGAAATGAAGACCTTGTAGTAATAATGTTAAATCAAAGCATTTTACTTTATCAACCTTTTGGCATAGTCCAAATTTCTTTACAAATTGTTGAATCAGTTCACCACTCCATCAACAATGCATTCATTCATATCTCATTTTTCCCACATCCCACATTTGTCATTTCCCTTTTCTGTTTGATTAATCTACCTAAAAGGCATGGGGTAGTACTTCAAACTAGTTTTAATTTCTATTTTTCCAATCAATAATGAATTTGAACACTTTTATATGGCTAAAGATGCTATGATTACTTCATCTAAAGACCATTTATATCTTTTGATCATTTGTCAATTAGGGAGTGGCTCTAATTTTTATAAATTTAATGTAATTTCCTATATGTTATCAGAAAAAACTTGCTTCATTTTTGTCAAAATTACTTTTACTTACTATATTTTCTCCCATTTATTCTTTCACCTTGTTCCTCCTCAAAAATGTTTTGCTTGTGAGTACTCCCTCCTCTAATCTTCTCTATCATTCCACATTCCTTATTCCTTTCCCCTTTAACTACTTTGTAGGATAAGACAGATTTCTATACCCAATTGAAATGTTGTCATACATTTCTTGTCTGATGATATTCTGAAACATGGTAAAGCCTTCTCCTGCCCACCTTGTTTATTTCCTTTGGTTTTTGAGTGACTCTCAAGTTGAATAATTCATCAGATGTAGTATTCCATAAATAGTAGCCATACATCATCAGAAGAATATTGTTGTTTAAAACAAAAAGATGAGTTTTCAGGGAGAAATCTGAGATAATTAAAATCAGTATAGACTGTTCACCAAAGCAACACAACTTGTTTTCCACTTCTTATTCTATTATGACTTGTAATGTCAACAGTCATCATCACTTTTATGCTATTTTGCTTGATTTCAAGGATTATAGAATATAAGAGGTATGATTGTGAAGTAGACAGGATTTTATGTTACATTGAAGCTAAATTTGTTTTTTAAGTCAATCCTATAAACATAATGGAAAAATATGACTTTGCTGATAATATAGTTAGATATGTTTGGATAACTAGACCCAGAGTGGTGATTAATAGGTTATGTTAACCTGGATAGAAGTCTCTAATATAGAATACAATGTGACTTACTCTCTTCTGTTCAATATTGTCAGTGGTTTGGATAAAGCATAGGTTTCATGCTTACCAAATTTCAGAATTAAAAAAAAAACTGGGGAGGTGGATGGGGGTGTGATATCTATCCAATTGGATGACAGATTTATAACTTTAAAAGTCTTCTTCCACTTAGAAGGATGGGCTGAACCTAATAAAAGTTTATTTAACAAGAACAAATAAAAGTCCTACATTTGGGTTCAAAGAATCAACTGTACAAAAATGGAATGAAGAACCATAATTAGGGGAAAATATCTAGGAAACACAGAGGAATTCTAGAGCAGCTATGTGGGTACAGTTTTAAGTGCCATGCCTGGGCCAGAAAAAGTCCTCTGCCTGAGTTCAAATTTGGCCTCAGACAGTTACTACTGTGCCTCTGAACAAGTCATTTTACCCTGTTTGCCTATTTCCTTATCTGCAAAGTAAGCTGGAGAAGGAAATGGAAAACTACTTCAGTATCTTTGCCAAGAAAAACCCCTAACATTAATATTAGGATATATTAATAAAATATACTCTTTAGAATGAGAGAGGCAGTGTAACCTCACTTTGTCCTCATCTATAATATTTTGTTAGGGTGAGGGAAATGCATGTTATAAAGGACAATGACAAACTAGGATCTGTTCAGAAAAGGGCAACCAGTGTAGTTATAAGAGGACTGAAAACTATGCTGAACAAAGATCAGGTTAAAGAATCAGGGACATTTATGTTGAAGCACAGAGAATTTATTGGGGACATGTCAGCTGTCTTCAAGTATTTGAAGACTTGTCATGGGGAAGAGGACTAAGATTTATTTTACTTGGCCCCCAAGGGCAGATATTAAAGTAATGGAAAATCAGTCTAGATTCTTAAGATAGTGAGCAACATATGGAAAACAATTTTTGGCTTAAAATTCTTCAAGAGAAGGCAGCATAAAAGGAATGGGAAGTTACAAGTGTGAAATCAAATAAATGCCATCGTTTAGTTAATTTAGATAGATTTCACCAAAAAAAAAACTTTTACACAATCTTTCACCTGGTCTCTGTGGACAAACAAAAGTAATATCTTTTGTGGGAGATGCTTTAATATTTAAAAATTCTTTAAGATTTAAAAATTCATGTCCAAGCTACTTTACTTGGTCATAGAACAGTGTAGTTTCGCTGATATGGATTAAGCCTAAAAGTTAAAAAATTACTTTTTTAGCAAGTATACCATATGATATTAGAAAATTAAAATAAATGTTTTATTTTCTCTCTTATGTAACTTATCTAATGCATAAGTTCAGTGTTCATAGTTCAGTGGATAGTTAGGAAAGATGCAACTATATGCACAATTCAGTTGAACAGATTGGATTACCAGACCCAGAGAACAATTAGTCTATTATTACTCAATAGCAACTTTTATGGAAGTCTCAAGTAAAATGACCTAAATTGAAGTCTCTGGAATTCCTGTTGGTCTTGTGTTTTTACATATCTCTATAAATGACTTGTAGTAAGGCAGAAATGACATATTTTTTAAATTCACAGTTGACATAAAACTAATAGATAGTTAATACACTAGATGACATTGTCAGGATGCCAAATCATCCTATAGGAAATACTAATAAACTAATTTTAATAAGATGAAATTTAATAGAAATAAATATAAATTCTACTTGGGCTGGGCAGTCTGGTATAGTGATCAGAAATCTAGTCTCAAATGTAGGAAAAAACTGTCTCAAATCCCTCTTCTGACACATAATGGCTGAGTGATTCTGTACAGGTCAAGTTAACTTCTTAGTTCTGTAGATACTGTTCAGTCATTTTCTGTCATGTCCAATTATTCATGACCCCATTTGGCAGAGATTACCAGAGAAGTTCACTATTTCCTTCTTGAGCTCACTTTACATATGAGGAAACTGAGGCAAATAGGGTGGTCACATAGCTAGTAAGTACCTCAGCTCTCTAGACAACTCTTTAAGAATAAAACATGAAAAGCAAATGCTGATCTATAATGGTAGAAGTGTTCTCATCATAAGTTACACACATACATACACATAATATATATAGTGACAGGTTGTATCAAAAAAGACATTAGATGACATAAAGGGGAAAATGCATAATTTATTCTTATGACAAATGGAATTTATTGATATTTCTAGTAGTTACAGAACATACAAAATGAAATGATTTATCAAGAGTATCACTTTCATCTTCAAGTACTCAGATGCCATATTGTACTTTGGGAAATTGAAGGACTTGTATAAGAGAAAAAAAAAAATAGATAACACATCCTTTCAAGTACAAAGCTGAAATCAGTCGTGTAATACTATTGGTTTTCCTAAGAGGGATAATATATGGTCATCAAAACTCTCAGATAGCTTTTTTTGCCTGGCTCCTTGCATTTGTGTCTGCTAGTATTTCAATGTATCAAACAAGATTTCAAGGACAACCAGTCACTTCATGGGGAATAAGAATGCCCTGTATGTGTTACATTTAATAACAGTTCAGCAAGTTTTATTGCCAACGTATATGACATCCCAAGTCTGTCATATCTATTGCTCTCAGAGTTGTAAAAGTGTTTATGCTAGGGAGTGTTGGGGTGCAATATAATGTCAGCATGATCTTCAAGACCAAGGTGTTTTGTATTTTTTGAGCTCCCATGGTCAGTCTTGCAGTGATTTTCAGAATAACTGTAATTCCTGAAATAATCATTTCAGTAGCCCTACAATACTACTTTTCTCTTGTATGATATTGATATCAACTGAGAGATAATTATAATTTATTGTTATCACTATACGAGTTTTCTATTAGCAATGTTAAATTCCTTTTGAAGCTCAAAATTGAAATGGAAGCATAATTTTTATTTATTTATTTATTTGTTTTTGCTGAGGTAACTGAGATTAAGTGACTTAACCAGGGTCACACAGTTAGGACATATTAAGTGTCTAAGACCAGATTTGAACTCAGGTCATCTTGAGTTCAGGGCTGGTGCTCTACTCATTGTGCCACCTACTTGCCCCTGAAGCATTTTTTTTAAAGATAATAAATATTTTAAGCACCAACCATATGTCAGGCATTGTGCTAAGCATTTTACAAATATGACCTTATGTTTTCCTGCAATTTAAGCTCTATTATCATCCTCATTTTACAAATGAAAGAAAAGGAGACAGTCCAAGGTTAAGTGACTTGCCTAGGGGATCATAAAGTTAGGAAGTGTCAAAGGCCTGATTTCAAAACAGATCTTCCAGACTCCCAGCTCAGTTTACTATCACTGCATCTCTTAGCTAGGCCTGCATAGGACAAAGATACTTAGCTTGGAGTCCATTAACATTTTTTTTAATTTAATAACTGTGTTCCAGTATAATCGGTTTCTTTTATAATCCAGCATATTTTATGTCATTCATTTAAAAATATTCTGAGAAGGGGCTATAGTAAAGTAAAAGATATTACTAGACTTTCAAAAGAATCCATGATTCATAAAAATACATTGACAAAAATCTATGGGAGGCAGTTGATCTATAAAAGTAGAATAAAAAAAAATAAAACAAAAACAAGAACCTTTAGCAAAGTTGCAAGATACAAAATAAACCCAGATAAATCATCAGCATTCTTATATGTCGCTAACAAAATCCAACAGTTAGAGTTACAAAGAGAAATTCCATTTAAAGTAACTACCAATAGTATAAAATATTTAGGAATCTGTCTGCCAAGGGAAAATCGGAAATTATATGAGCAAAACTACAAAACACTTTCCACACAAATTAAGTCTGCTCTAACCAATTGGAAAAATATTAAATGCTCCTGGATAGAGAGAGCAAATATAATAAAGATAACAACATTATCTAAACTAATCTATTTATTTAGCGCTCTGCCAATCAGACTCCTAAAAAACTATTTTAATGACCTAGAAAAAATAACAACAAAGTTCATATGGTCAAGAATTTCAAGGGAATTAATGAAAAAAAATCAAATAAAGGTGGCCTAGCTGTACCAGATCTAAACTTATATTATAAAACAGCAGTTACCAAAACCATTTGGTATTGGCTAAGAAATAGACTAGTTGATCAGTGGAATAGGTTAGGTCCAAAGGACAAAATAATCAATAACTCTAATAACCTATTGTTTGACAAACCCAAGGACAAAAACTCAATGTTTGACAAAAATTGCTGGGAAAATTGGAAATTAATGTGACAGAAACTAGGCATTGACCCACATTTAACACCGTACATCAAGGTCAGGTCAAAATGGGTCCATGACCTAGGAATAAAGAATGAGATTATGAATAAATTAGAAGAATATAGGAGAGTTTACCTCTCAGACCTGTGGAAGAAGAATGAATTTATGCCCAAAGAAGAACTAGAAGATCATTATTGATCACAAAGTAGAAAACTTTGATTATATCAAATTAAAAAAGTTTTATACAAACAAAACTAATGCAGATAAGATTAGAAGAGAAACAATAAACTGGGAAAACATTTTTACAGTCAAAGGTTACAATAAAGGCCTCATTTCCAAAATATATAGAGAATTGACTCTAGCTTATAAGAAATCAAGCCAATCTCCAATTGATAAATGGTCAAAGGATATGAATAGACAACTCTCAGATGAAGAAAATAAAACTATTTCTAGTCATATGAAAGATGCTCCAAGTCATTATTAATCAGAGAAATGCAAATTAAGACAACTCTGAGATACCACTACACACCTGTCAGATTGGCTAGAATGACAGGGAATGATCATGCAGAATGTTGGAGGGGATGTGGGAAAACAGGGACACTGATACATTGTTGGTGGAATTGTGAATACATCCAGCCATTCTGGAGAGCAATTTGGAACTAAGCTCAAAAAGTTATCAAATTGTGCATACCTTTTTACCCAGCAATGTTACTACTGGGCTTATATCCAAAAGAGATCTTAAAGAAGGGAAAGGGATCTGTATGTGCAGGAATGTTTGTGGCAGCCCTCTTTGTGGTGGTCAGAAACTGGAAACTATGTGGATGCCCATCAATTGGAGAATGGCTGAATAAATTGTTGTATATGAATGTTATGGAATATTATTGTGCAGTAAGAAATGACCAACAGGATGATTTCAAAAAGGCCTGGAGGGACTTACATGAACTGATTCTGAGTGAAATGAGCAGGACCAGGAGATCATTGTATACTTCAACAACAATATTATATGATGGTCAATTCTGATGGATGTGGCCATTTTCAACAATGAGATGAACCAAATCAGTTCCAATAGAGCAGTAATGAACTGAACCAGCTACACCCAGGGAAAGAACTCTAGGAGATGAATATGGACCACTACATAGAATTCTCAATCCCTCTAATTTTGTCTGCCTGTATTTTGGATTTCCTTCATAGGCTAAATGTACACTATTTCAAAGTCCGATTCTTTTTATACAGCAAAACAACTGTTTGGACATGTATACATTTATTGTATTTAATTTATACTTTAATATATTTAACATGCATTGGTCAACCTGCCATCTTGGGGGGCAGGAAGGAGGGGGAAAATTAGAACAAAAGGTTTGGCAATTGTCAATGTTGTAAAATTACCCATGCATATATCTCATAAATAAAAACTATTAAAAAAAAAACAAGATTATATGCTCATCTTCCTGAAGAAACATAGAGATAATACTGGATAGTAGAGAGGTGCTAACAGAATACATGGTAATGGCTGTCAACTCTATGATCAAAAATGGACACCCTGGGTTTGTATCCTAAAGAGATCATAAAAGAGGAAAAATGATCTTATGCAAAAATCTTTGTAGCAGCCCTTTTTTTTTTTTGTAATGACAAGGAACTAGAAATTGAGTAGATGCCCATCAATTGGGGAATGGCTAAATAAATTATGGTATATGAATGTAATGAGATATTATTGTTCTATAAGAAGTGAAGAACAGACTGATTTCAGAAAAGCCTGAAAAGACTAACATGAACTGATGCTTAGTGAAGTGAGCAGAACCAAGAGAACATTGTACACAACAATAACAAGATTATGTGATGATCAACTGTGATGGACTTGTCTCTTCTAAACAGTGGGGTGATTCATAACAATTCCCACAACTTGGGATGGAAAATGCCATCAATATTCAGAGAAAGAACTATGGAGACTGAATGAGTATCAAAGCATAGTATTTTTTTCCCTTTTTGGTCTGATTTTTCTTGCAGAACATGACAATTATGGAAATGTTTAAAAGAATTGCACTCATTTAACCTTTATCAGGTTATTTGCTCTCTTGGGAAGGGGAGAAATAAGGAAGGGAGAAAGAAAATTTGGAATACAAAAGTTAAAGGGCAGGTTAATTCCCAGAGAGCCTCCATAGCTGTGGATCACAGCATCTGAAGGAGCTACAAGGCAGCCTTTGATGACACAGGTGTTGTGGACTAGGAATAAGATAAATTGGAGGCAGAAGGAAGAGGAGAGAGGTCAGACAATGCAATGGCCTCTCAGTTAGAGAGATCAGAGAACAGTAATTGCCTCTGTCTCCTTGCATCATCCTCTCACAAGAGAAGATCCATTCTGAGTTGAATCTCCAAGCAGCCACTGTTAAATAGCTTCTGTGTATTTTAGCAGTTCTCCTATGTATTCCAACACACAAAGTCTTATCAAAATGAATGTTGAAAAGTATCTTTACACTATTTCAAAATCTGATTCTTTTTGGACAGCAAACCAACTGTTTGGTCATATATACATATATTGTATTTAATTTATACTTTAACATATTGAATATGTATTGGTCAACCTGCCATCTGGAGGGGAAGGAGGGGAAAAATTAGAACAAAAGGTTTGGTAATTGTCAATGTTGTAAAATTACCCATGCTTATATCTGATAAATAAAAACTATTAAAAAAAAAAAGAAAACTATCTTTATATGTATTTGGAAAATAAAAGATTATTGATTTTTTTTATTTTAAAAAGGAAATAGGCAATTAATTTGTCATATTATTTCAGTTATTCCTTCACTAACATTCCTCCCTGAGGACTCATTCTGATGTAGACAAAACCCTAGATTATCAAAAGAGTATCTCAGTAAAATACAAGCCTAATAAGTTTCTACCAAGCTAGAGAGACTTCTTATACAGGACCAATGACACTCTCATGGGAGACCTGATAGAGCCAAACTTGGAGAGGCTTAATAGAACAAGAATATTAAGTCCATTGGGGTTCCAAATAAGCTAAGATCTTTGAGCACTGACAATATTACTTGATTAACTGATTGATGGAAACATTGGAAGAACTTTTAAAAATTCTTAAAGTCAAAATGATAAAAGAAAACTTGAAAATACTTGTATTTTTTTATTTTAGAGAATGTCACAGAATGTTTTCGTTGTATCTTTAAAAGTGTTTGGATGTATGGGACAATCAAGGCAACCACAATTATGTCACAGTTTTGTGTAGTGCTAAAGACACTTATGCTTGGTGCTTTGCTTCAAAGGATTGTTGACTGTTCCCTTAAAAAGCTTACTAAATGTTAAAAAAAAAAAAGTATCATATTAACAGCTTTTTATTTTTCATGTATTTCTGAAGTAATATGTAATATGCTTTATGGAATGTAAAACCCAATATTAATAAAACAAGGGCTTTTTTGAATAAAAGAGGTCAAAAATGAAAAAAAAGAACAAGACATCACCAAGTGGTTGATTTTGAAGGTTTTTTGGTTTTGTTCTGTTTTGGGGAATGGATGAGGGTCAATATTTCATGAATGCAAAAAAGATTCTGCAATTGATATATAAGAAAGCTCATGTTGATTAAAAAACTTGAATATTTCCAAATATTGAAAACAGTTTACAATTGTGTCTAGTAAATAAATGATCACAAGCATTGGAGAAGCAATTTACTACAAGAGAAATAATGTTGTATTTGAATCAGAGGACCAATATTTTAACATCAGCTTTGCTACTTCCTACCTGGGTAACCTTAGATAAATTGTTTAACTTTTCTAGTACTCAATTCTAATCTCTAAAAGGAAACAGTTGGATTAGATGACATCAAAGGTCCCTTCCCATTCTAAATCAATGATCCCACACTCCCTGCATTTATAGATTATTTTCTAGTAATTTAATGACAATAATGGTACAAAGAAGGAATATTCTTTATTCCACACATAATTAATTCATGTAAATTGGGAAAGAATCCCAAAATAGAAACTAAAAAAGAAGAAAACATCATTGTTCTGTCACTTATCACTGACAGCTCTATGATACTATGGACAAAGCAATAGACCTAGAATCAACAAACATGAATTCAAATCTGGCTTCAGAAAATTACTAGCCAATCCATCTGGCTTCCTAAATGCTTCCCAAGTGCCCTTTTTTAAAATTTTTTCTTAAGCTTTGATTGTTTTTGCTTATATTAATTTGAATGTTATCTCTCCTTTCCCTCTTCCTTTGTCACTTCATCTTCTCCTTCTAAAATCCTTCCCATCCCTCAATACCAGCTCAAATGATGCCTTTCTTGATCAGTGAAGTTGGAGGTCATGTCTCCTCTAATTCCTTCAGTACTTATTATCATTCCTATGATTCCATTTCTGTCTTCTATTAAATTGTCAATTTGAGGTCAGAAACCAAGATCCTGGCACAGTAGCAAGCATAGAGTAGTCATTCATTTAGAGATTCACTTCTATCATCAATTCTATAAACTGAGGAAAATGAACTAGATGATATTTTAAGATTTTTTACATCACTAAATCTATAATCTTATTCCCCACAAGTCATCTGATTCTTACCCCTAGTGAGAAAGAATCAACTATTTTCTGAAGCAGCTAATTCTATTTATATCATGCAACCAGTGCTAAGTAAATCTACCTGTACTATTGTCAAGTGCATGGCATGGAGCCAGGAAGGACTGAGTTCAAATCTGACCTGATGTGTCACTATTAATATAACAGGATCATCTCTATTCAGCAATAGTAATTCAAGATAATTCTAATAGACTTGTGATGGAAAATGTTATCTACATTCAGAGGTAAAACAATGGAGACTAAATGCGGATTTTCACTTTTTTCTTTCTCATCTTTCCCCTTTTTGTCCTGATTTTTCTTTCACCTCTGTCTAGGTAATAGGAAAGATAAAGGACAAAGGGAGAAAAGAATTGGAACTCAAAATGTTACAAAAATGAATGTTGAAAACTATCTTTACATATAATTGGAAAAATAAAATATTATTAAGAAAAATTTAAATAAATTTTAAAATATCTGACTCTTCATAACTCCATTTGGGGTTTTCTTGGCAAAGATGCTACAATGGTTTGCTATTTCCTTCTCCAGATCATTTTACAGATGAGGAACTGAAGCAAACAAGGTTAAGTGACTTAGTCATATAGCTACTGCCTAATGGCAGATTTCAATTCAGAAAGATGAGTCTTCCTAACTTCAGACATAGCCCTCAAGATAACTGTCAAAAAAAGGAAATTGGGTAAGTCTGGCATGATCTTCTCATGGAGTCATGCTGCCTCTTTGGGATCACAACTTCTTTTTCTAGATATAAAATATCCATTTGATAATACAGTCATGAATTTTGCTAATATTTAATGAATATTTCTTGAACAAGTTAATAACTTACAGAGTTGTAATGAAAACCAAATCAGATAATGTATGTAAAATTATTTAAGAGAATTATGAAACATTCTGTAAGTATAATGGAAAAAGTTCAGGGATGGAAGTGACATTTCAAATCTTCTAGTTTTTTTTTAAGGTAAGGACTGATTTATATGTTTCACATTTGAACTACAGCTCCAGACTTTCACAAATTCTTTCAAAATTCCTAAGGAAATGCTAGTCCTCCTAGTCATTTATTGACACCAAGTAAGTTCATTAAGTCTAGAACATCTTGCAATTTTAGTACTATTTGATCAATATACTAACAACCTGTTTCAAAAGAGAGTTTGGAAGCAATAATCTTTCTCACATCTTTTTTCAGAAATGATCTGGTCTTTTACACTTTTAAATACACCTTTATTCCTATGATGATTAAGTGATCTATTGATTCTTTAGATTTTATTTTGTCTTTGATGTATCAAAGATCTTCTTTAGAGACCCTCACCCAATAATCTGCAAATTCCTTGTTAGCCCTCTGAAAGCCTAGTTGGCACATGACCTCACATACATAATAACCTTTTGTCTTCCTCTTAGGAACAGTTATTTCCTTTTTTTTTTAAAGATACTTTTCCCTTTACCATCATCCCATTTCTTTAACAGCAAGTTTTCCAAGACTTAGGGTAGGTTTTTATGATTTGCTTTTCCTCCTTACTTTTATATTTTCTAGTTCCTTATCATTTTTAAAATCTACAGCATACATTTTATTCTTGAGTTTCCAATGAAATTTAAAAAAAAACAATCTCTGGGCTTTCTGTGGGTTATTTGCATTATGGGGAAAGCATTGCTTTCATTTCTTTCTACTCAGTGCCCCCAATTATGATAGTTTCCCTGTAAAAGCTATGTGATGGATTTTTTGAGGAGGATTTGAAGAGGATTCAACCTCAACATGTGGAGGTTGAACCAAATCATGTCATGCTCAAAACAAGTTGTGTATTATTTTTTGTGGGGGATTTGAAGTGGCTTCTTCCAAGAAACAATTCTTTAATTCTGCATTGAATCCTGAATAGATATTTTTGTCTACTAATCAATATGCTTATATTACTCTCAAGAAATGGAGTAAATGGCTTTGCTGAGGATGTATACATACAACTAGAAAAGGAGATAACTTAGTTATGTAGCAAGAGTAAGACATACTGACTTGAGTGCTATAATGGTACATGCTAAACATCAAAAGATCCAGAGAAAAACTTATAATTCATTGGGAAGATTTTCTATGAAGGATTTATGGATGGACATATATAAGAAATGCACAAGGTATGAAAGCATAAGTGAGTTTTGAGCTGTAACAATAAATGGAAAATTTAAATATCACAGATCTTTTGAAGTATTGAAGTAGTTTGCATTTAGTAAGCATCTATTGTGTATCAAGCATTATGCTAAGAACTGGAGATACAAAGAAAAAAGATAATCATCACTCTCAAAGAGCTCACAGTCTAGCAGGAGTGACAATATGCAAATAATTATGTATAAGTAAAATATATATAGGATAAACTGAAAACAGTCCACAGTGGAAAGACATTGGGGATTAAGGTGGATCAAGAAAGAAATCAAATCTTCAGTAGAGGGTGGGATTTTAGCGAAGACTTGAGATATATGAAATTTAGGAGGCAAGGATGAGGATAGAGAGAATTCTGTGCATGGAGGAACGACAGTGAAAACATCCAGAGTTAAGATAAATAGTGTCTTATGTAAGAAATAGAAAGAACGTCAGTGTTACTGGATCACCAAGTATATGAGGGGATATAAGATGTGAGAAACTGAAAAGGTGGGGGATGAGGAGAGAGGTTATGAAGGGCACTGAGTATCAGAGGATTTTATTTGACCCTAGAGGTGATGAAGAATCTCTGAAGTTAACTGAGTAGGAAATTGACAAGGTCAGGTTGTATTTTAGGAAGATCACTTTGACAGTTGATTGAAAGATAGACTGAAGTGGGTAGATATTTGTGGCCAGGAAACTAATCATAAAGCTATTGCACTCCACTAGACCTAAAGGAATGAGGTCCTATATCAGGGTGTTAGCAATGTCAGAGAAAAGAAACAGGAATATATGAGTTGTTTTTTAAAAACAGAATCAATAGGACTTGATAAACTATTGGATATGGTGGTAGGGAGAGGGGAATGAGGAGTTATGGTGATACCTAAATTGCCAATCTGAGGGACTAGGAGTATGGTGGTGTCCTTGACAATAGAGAAGTTTGGAAGGGGTAACTCTAAGGGGGAAAAGGCAATGAAATATATGTATGGCTTGAAAGGGGAAAATGTATTTGTTTTCTAAGGATTATCCTAGCTATATTTAAAGAAGCTCATCACCAGAAAGTTAGGCATCAAATAAAGATCATTTCTTTATTTTCAGAAACAGCAACTTTTGGAAGCTATCTACATTAGTAGAGACAGTGCTCACACAAATCCTTGTATAAAAATATAAGTTGATATTTAGTGAACTCTTTAAGTCCTAAAAAACACATTTTTCATATGATCATGTGAGGAAATAGTTCAAATATTTGTTATCTCCCTTTTATGACCTGAGAAAGTGTCATTTATCTTTGATCACATACCTAGAAAATGTCTGAAGGAAAATTCAAACTTTGGACTTCTTACACAAAGTCTACCCATATTATGCACTGCTGTTCTTCCTTTTGTTTTTCCCCTAACTCATAATCACTGTTTTTATTATCTTCATAGAAGAAAAGAAAATAAAGTACTTTGGTTAAGTTATAAAGACAACATGTTAATCAGGGAACATTAAAATAGCTCATCCAATAGGTTCTAAGAACTAGATGGATTAATAGAATTTTAGAGCTGGAAGGCTCTCAGAGATGATTTAATCCAATTTCTTTACTTAATGAAGGAAAAAATTGAGGGCAAAAGAGGTTAAGTGACCTTTGCAAAGTCACACAGCTCCTGAGGCCCAACTCATTTGCCACTTCCCTAGGAAGTCTTTTGTGACCTCTATTGAACAGCTGAAAGTAATTTCTTCCCCTTCAAAGTTTCCTAGTATACTTTGAATCTATCCTTTATCTATCACATTATACTTGCATTATGTTTAATTGTACATGTCATCCTATTCCTAGAAAACTTTAGGTTCCTTCAGGGCAACATCAATGTCTTTTTTTTAATCTTTGTCCTAAGCCTCATGTATAGTTTCTTCTGCATATAAGACGCTTAATAATTAGTTGGGAAATTGGGAGAGATGTGTACTGGGCCACAGGAATAGGACTATTTAGCCATAATTGAAGCAAAGGAGAACTCAAAAAATGTTAACAATTTGTTTTGTGAATAGCATCCATATCCAATAATAATTGCAATGATAAAGCCTCTCAGGCCCCATTCTCTCAGTGTCTTTCTCTGTGTCTTTCTCTGTGTCTCTCTCAGTCTCTCCCTCTCTCTCCCTCTCTCCCTCTCTCTCTCTCTCTCTCTCTCTCTCTCTCTCTCTCTCTCTCTCTCTCTCTCTCTCTCTCTCTCTCTCTCTCTCTCCCTCTCTCTCTCTCTCTCTCTCTCTCTCTCTCTCTCTCTCTCTCTCTCTCTCTCTCTCTCTCTCTCTCTCTCTCTCTCTCATCTCTGCTTTTCAGAATCCCTGATTTCCTGAAGACCTTTCTTATTTACCCCTTTCCAGGCATCCAACCTCAAATTGTTGCTAGGGCTTTTCCCTCTTAGGTCATCTTCCAACTACTTTATGTGTACATTGTTTGAACATACTGGGTTTTTTTTTTTTGTTGTTGTTGTTGTTGTTTTTGTTTGTTTTGTTTTTTCCCTTAAAATATAAACTCCTTGAGAGTAAGGATTGTTATTCCTTTTTTATCCTTAGAGCTTATCACCTGGCCTATATATAGTAAGCATTTGATAAATGGCTTGTCTATTGTATGATTAAGAATAATTGATAATGAGATAATAGTACAAACACTGCTTTGCTTTTATCTCTAACCTTTTGACTTTTGATTTTAATTGATAATCGAACAATTATGTATAAAGCTGTCAAGAAGGCTGTGCCTAACATGAACTGGTTTCTAGAAATCAAAGCTCCATGAGAACAATACATTTCAAAGCAATTAACACCTAGAGAATACAAGTCTTAAAGTACATTCTTAGAATTATAAAATAGATCATAATATTTTTTAAAGTATCCTAATAAAACTTACACCATATTAACAACACAGTGTTCATCACCAGAAATTATGGAATATCCTTAGGAAGCATAGATTTAAAGATCAATGTAGATATGTAAAGAGATAGCAAAGACTGAAACACATTACTACTAGTTGCAAAAATTTAGCTCCTATTGAATATCTAATAAGATATGAGTATAATATTAGTTAGAATCATCTTATTTTATTTTATGGATTGACAGATGCAAATTCTATTCTACAAATACAGACCACAAAATATCTTTAATAACTCAACCAAAACATGATATTACAACTAAACTATTACCACAGTATTACCTACAATTTCCAAGATATAATATCAATCCATTAAAAACCTTTGATTTAGGTATTGCCACAATACTTATAAGAACCAATCTACATGAGTGAAAAACTTTTAAAACATAGAGACCTAGCAAAAAAAAAATACAAATCACTGAGAATATAATAAGATATATATCATCCACATTATCCTATGTACTAATGGAATTATACTGAATATGTTTTCAGCTTTAATAATAGAAATATATAAGGTTTAGGGGCATCTAGATACAACAGTGGCTAGGGTCAAAGCCTTGGAGTCAGGAGGACCTGAGTTCAAATGGTACCTCAGACACTTAACACTTACTAGCTGTGTGATTTTAGGCAAGTCAGTTAACCCTTGCAAAAAAAAAAAAAAAAAAAAAAAAAAAAAGAGGAATATATATATATGTGTGTGTGTGTGTGTGTATGTGTGTGTGCATATATATATATGTGTATATATATATATATATGTATGTATGATTTATATGCACTTTACTTAGCTCATTCAGTCATCAACCCATGCTATAGAAATATCCCTTTTGAAGTATCTAATGTTTTTCCTCCAGAAGAAGGAATTACATTGACCTATTGTTGAATTATATTGATCTTAAGTTCTCTTCCTGAAGAGCAAATCAATTTTTTTTTCTACTCTGCCATTCCAAATAGGAACACATTTTAATAAGAAAGTGCTAAATAAAGCATTCTCTTCCTCCCATTTGGTTGATTGTTGTACAATAATTTTAAGGACAAATTATATATTTACCTTTCTTTTTAAAGTTCACATATATATAATTTTCATAGTAATTGACATTATATAGGTAACAAAAAAGATTGAGAGATATCATACCAAAAGCCAACTTCTTCATTTAAAAAAAATCTGCATAAGAAGAATTTCCGTGTGTATTGAAAGTGAGTGTCTAATGAAAATATAATAACAAAATGGAGATTTTAGCATTTTTCTTCAGCAGACTGTCTTCCAAGTCACACAATTTACTAAAAGTGTAAAGAATACAAGATACTACTATGTTTATTGTTTATTGAATTTTTTTTAAATGACATAATAGACCAAAACAGAGCCTTAAAGTCTTCCCTGACACAAAAAGTTTCATGTTTCTATTCAAAGCATTTATGATTCTTTAAAAAATGCAACAATGTGGAAAACTCTAATCAACAACCTATGATTTTTAATATCAAGAGGACAAAATAAGATTTCATACTTATTAAATATGTCTGTCATTCTCACATAGGAAGTACTGCACAAAGCTCAGATTCAACCATGATTCCTCATAGACAGCAAGGGCTTACTGATGTTCCTACTTGTGGATAATATTATGTTGATTACATCAGACCACAAAATATTATAGAGAATTTTCACTGAAATCCAGTTACCTTGAAGATATCAACCTAATAATAGATAGTACAGTGGAGAGAGCACTTTCGATCAAGGAAACCTGAGTTCAAATCTGAAGTCAGACACTATGTAACTGAGCAAATTACTTAATCTTTGAGTGCCTCAGTTTCCTAATGTGTAAAATGGGAATATTAATAACATCTCATAACAAATAGGTTTTTGTGAAGATATATGTAAAGTGTTTTGAAGACCTTCAAACAATATATAAATCCTATTATTTATTTATTTGTTTGTTTGTTTTTTATTATTATTATTACAGAAGAACAAAAACTTGTTGCAGGGGAGATTTCAGGTTGTGTTTTTGTATATTGTATACTCTTTCTTTCTCTCATTCTCTCTCTCTCTATATATATATAGATAGATAGATAAATAGATAGATAGATACATAGATAGATAGATAGATAGATAGATAGATAGATAGATAGATAGATAGATATCCACACATATATATCCAAATAAATAAGTATAGTGGGCTCAAATTTTGGTCTGCATGTTTCATCAAACTGTGTGACTAGGAAGAAATAGTCTACTGTAGAAAAATGTGAAATTTTCCTGATTTCCTTCTCATAATTTCATCAGACACTCTCAATACGCATCTAGATTGTTTATAAGAACAAGTTGAGCATATGGGTTGATAGTTCTTGATGTCTCTCAGTAACCTTTTTTGTTACCTACACAATGTCAGCTATTATGAGAAGTGAACAAGAACTTTAAAAATAAGGGGAAATGTGTATTATCTTTTAAGTTATGTATGGTACAACAATCATCTAAATATTATTGTTGAATGAAAAAAACAAATTAATAAAAAATGCTCATGGTGGAGATCATTATGTAGAAGTAAATGTCCATTAAGTCAGTTGTTATTTTTTATGTATCATATATGCATTACTTTATGTTACTACTATTATCTAAACAAGCAGCACTCAGAATTGATGCAGTGGGTTAACAATATCAATCAATTTGGCAGAGCCATCAAGTAATTCTAGTAACCTGGAGAAGAACCACAAATATAACTGGGGTAAGCATTACAAAGGATAACAACAAGTAGAGTTCTCAAGAGACCTCAGACTTAAAGAAACAAAGTACTGTAGGAGAACCTTAAAATAGGAAGACAAACATTACAAGAGTCCATGAGCCCACTTCTGAAGAAACAGCTACCAGTGAAGGAAAAGTTTTCCTGAGGTTTGATTACCCTGGTGGAGTGCCTTCCCTAATTTCCTATTTTAAGTATGTTTGTTAAAGAGAATTGTGATATAGTGAGTAGAAGAACTTTCCTGGGGATTGAGCATTTGGCCTAGGTTCATGTCTTGTCACGTACACATACTGACTGTATAAACATAGACAAGTCAAGTAAGATCTCAAGCACTTTGGCAACTCTCTAATATTATATATTTCAGAGAAGTTGCCCAATTCTTTGAATGTCTCTTTCCCTATCCCAAGTCTTAGTAGCTTTATGCTAACTTCAATTATATCTACTTGCCAAAGATATATAAGTACTGGCAAACACTTCTGAACTATGATCACACCTGATCACACCATCACAATTATGGCTCTGCATATTGGTACCATTTTGCTCACTTTTCTTTAATGCATTTATTTGAGGATATATTTACATTCATTGCACTTGCAAATATATATAGATTGTAAACTATATAAGAATACAGAATATCGATTATAAGGCTTCATAATAATCCTTGATCTTTTCACTGTTTCTTGCTTTAAAAGCACTTAAGTGGCACAGTGGATAGAGTACTAATTCTGAAGTCAAAGAGTCTTGAGTTCAAATTCAGTCTTAGACATTTATCATCTGTGTGATCTTAAACAAGTCATTTAATCTCTGTTTGCTTCAATTTTCTTATCTGTTAAATAATTTTTCAAAAGGGCAATACCACCTAAAGTGTATTTGTTTTTTTTTTTAAGTACAAAAAGATGATGATAGCTTTTTTCTATGGCACTGGATTAATTCTATTTTCTAACCTTTCACTCTGCTTTCCCAGTACAAGTTAAAAGTTAAATATGGCCAAGTGCATAGCCTTCCCTGTATGATACCTCTCATATTTATACAGAGACAACAACTTGCCACTTTGATTCTTCCTTCCTAAGTTCTGCTAATACACATACACCAGCTCAGCGTGTGCGCACGTACACACACAGAATAGAATTACTCAAATCAGTGTGGTTCTTTTTTTTAACATTTTCTGTATGCTAGCTTGAATCTCCCTTTAAAACTCAAAGACCTTCTTAGAGAAGTGAATGTCCAACAAACAACTCATAAATAAAGAAGTAGTGCCTTAAGAGGAAAGATAACTTTAAGGAAACTATTATTCTAGTTCTGACAACAAGCTGTTAAGCATTTCCTGAAAATCTGTTTCCATAGAAACCAACAATTCTCCATAGAAAAGAATTGTGTAGCTGGCCTGATGTTCAGTGTCTTCTCCCACCTGACTAGTCAAGGGAATTAAAACAATCACAAAAAGGAGTGACAAGAAATCAATACAAGTGAGATCAGGATTTTGTTTTTGATGGCAGTTCATCTTTTTCCCCTTTTAGTTTAAGTTCATTATAATTTTTACCAAAATGTCTACAATAAAGAGTAATTAATACATTTGTAGTATTCACTGGGTCAGCAGCAGAGTTTAGTTTAATTCAAATTCATGTTTATTTTAAGTTTATAATATCAATAAATCAACAATAAACATTTGCTAAGTGCATACTATGTGCCAGGCAAAAACGCTCCTTCCTCAAGGAGGGAATATTATAATTTAATGCTACTCACTAAATGTTTTTCTCTCTAGAGGAGTTTACAATCTAATATTACTCTCTAAATATTCTTTTTCCTCAATGTGGTGTTCTAGCATATTGTACTATGTCTGTAAAGAACTTGCAGTCTACACAGCATTGTGTCACACATGTGCTCTCTAAACCCTTGTCTAATTGTACCTTAACTGGTCATATAAAATAGAAACTTCAGAAATTTTCCACTGGATTATATAAATATAACTAGCCAATAGGTATCACCAGGCATCCCCATTTCATCTGCATAACCTCAAGAAATGGCATATCCACCAATCAGACTTTGAACTCTTGCTAGTTATATGATCCTGGAAAACTCATTAAACTTGTTTGCCTTAGTTTCCTCATCCATAAAATAAGGATGACAATGACACCTTCCCCTCAGGATTCTTATGAGGAGAAAATAGTGATACTATTTGAAAAGTACTTTTCAAACAATAAAGTGATTTATGAAATATTATTATTTCTAATTATACAATTCACATATATAAAATCATATTTAGGTTCAAAAAATCAATGACAAAAGTATAGAATGGAGTTTAAAAAATAAACCAGGATTTTTGGTGAACTGAAATGGTGAACAGTGTGATATGGCCACAAGAAGTTCCATGATCTCTCTATAACTTGATAGACATACTTTAAGAATTGATAAAAGTTGAAAAATTAATTACCCCATCCCATAATGAGCATCTTTGGGCTTAGCTGGACTGCTATCCAAACAGACATAGGGCCCAATACCACTTTATTTTCACAACCTTCACAGTTTGGAAGAGTAAAACCTAGGGTCACTTTCATACCATGATGAGACATTAAAGGAAGGCATGCCTGGATTTGACCTTGGATTATACCCATCTTCTGCTGTAAGAATAAGTATAAAGCTTTGAATATTAAAGAAATAATCAGATCAAATCTAACTTCTGGCATTTACTAATAGAATATTCAAAGGAATTCCAAAGGAGAGACCCCAAATTATATTGGAAGAGCTAGCTAGAAAACTGTAAAGAATACATAGACACTAGTTTATGTAGAATGTTCCAATTGTTTTTTATGGCTCTAAATGACTACAATGATGTACTTCTAGTTGATAGAATATAATATTTACAAAAGGAAATAAGATGCTTCAATTAATTAGAGTTATGCATTAACATTATACTAAATCCTACAGATTTCCTATTGATATACACTTGATGAAAATACCTAAAATATTATCAACTTTATAACAGAGGCATGCTTTGCACATACTAAGTCCTTAATAAGTGTTTCATGCATTCATATTATAGCATCTGTGAAAAATTAGTTAACTAGAAATCTTGAATTTATTTTAATAAGAATACAGTCCATAACCCATACAGGATCTTCCCATTTGTTTTTTATTGTCCTGATTGATTTTAAATTTGTTTCTTCCTAGAAGAGATATAACATTATTGCCAGTAATGATGGTTCTTAAGTAAATCAGTTATGTATTAATATTGTACCAATTTCCATTGGATAATTGTTAGACTGATGTTAATAGCTATTTGATATAGACATTTTACTTAATTTCTTTGAACTTAATTCCCACATCCATAAAATGGGAATACCTATACAGAAAGTTATATCAATGAGTCACTTAAGCAACAAGTGGAGTTGGTAGAGAATTGGTGTTAGGATCAGAAAGATCTGGTTTTAAATTTCTCTTCTAACCCAGACTGGCTTTGTTATTTTGGTGTGCAATTCATTGCCCCCAAACAATTCTCCAGATCAAGTGGTAGAAAAGTTGCCAATCTGAACTGGCAGGAAAAGTTCCCTCATCAACGTTTTCCTATAACAATGAATAAAAATATCTATAGTCACCACTTCACAGAGTTTTGATGATCTAATGAAATAATAGAGTCAGGAAAATGAATTTGGAATCACAAAGATCTGGGTTCAAATTCCCAGACACCTAATAGCTGTGTGATACTAGGAAAGTCACTTAAACTCTCTGTGCTTTAGTTTTCTCATCTGTAAAATAAGGAGGGTGTGTTTGATGAAATCTAAGCTCTCAGTTTATTATGAACCTGTAATCCTAGGAATTTATTTAAAGTGTTTTGCTAACCTTAACACACACTATTTAAATATCATCTATGATTGCAATTAGAAGGAACTGAATATATATAAACTAGATAAAAGAAGATGTAGGGTATTATAATTGCCATCCTCAAATATTTGAAAAGCTCTCAGTTAGTAAAAAGGATTAGATTTATTCTACTTGACTTGAGATTTAGGACCAATGAGTATAAGTTTGGGGAGGTAAATTTCTACATAACTTAAAGAAGAACTTCCTAACAATTACCATTATCCCAAAATAAAATCAGTTGCTTTGGAAGAGATTAGATCATCATTTGTCAGGAATTTTGTAGAAGCAATATATGCTTTGGGTAAGGTCTACTTCAAGCGCCTAAATCATTTTTCTCACTAAAAACTTCCAGATGGTTAACAAAACAGTTAATATTCATTGAGTTCTGACTGGTTATCACGTCTCATATTAGCTGAGGAGATAAACGTTTAGGTTAGATATAGTATTTCTATATGGGAGAGGGAAGGAGGTAACAAAAATATAGACACACACACACACACACACACACACACACACACACACACACACACACACACACACACACACACACACCAATGGAGACAGTATGATAAAATAAATAGAGACCTTGTCTTGGCATTAAGAAGTCCTGTCTTCAAATTCTGATGCTGACACATACTAACCATGGCACTTTGGACATTCTTTAATACAAAAAATTCAAATGAAGTAAAGGCACTTTTCACACTTCAAATCCCCTACTGCACCAATGGAAATACACATAGATAGATAGGTAGATAAACAGATAGATGGATGGGTGGATGGATAGATAGATAGAAAGATAGGTAGATATTGGTATGTGTATATTATTTTCTACCAAATATTGACCATATGCAAGTCATTTAAACACCTTTAGAATGATTTTCCCCATTTTTAAAATAAAGAGGTTATGATATGTGAGCTCTAACACCCATTTTAGCTCTTAAATCAATGATTTTAATATATTTAGGATGCCTCCAAAAGAGAACCTATTGTTAGATTTAATTTTTTTAAAAACCCTAAATATTTTACAGAAGTTGCATAAATTTCAATATGAACAAGATAAAATTTTATATAGAATATAAGTATATAGAAGACAAAGATTCTGACTGCTTAATTTATATTTGCCATAGTGGCATATGTTAATGGAGAGGAAAATTGTTATTTTTGCTGCTTAGAGTGAGGACTGAGAGTGATCAAGGGAAAATCACACTATTAGAGGTGCACTTCACCTTTAGTATCTATAGATGGTGCCAATATGACATTAAAATGCCTCAGATCCAACCTAGTACAAACTAGGGACCAATTTCAGCTTCTTCACCAACCTGGAACATTTCTTATTTGTTGTCTAATTTCTAATCACAAAAGTGGTGGGGTTTTTTTTTGGGGGGAGTGTTTGTCTTTAATACTAATATAAAATATTATGCACTTTTTAATAGTTAGGTACTATTTTAACATCCTATTATTACTATCCTTATATTTCTGAATGTAAAAATTCAAATCAAAGCTTAATTTTTTTATTTTCAATATAGCTGCTCTTACTATGGCTCCATAAAAGTCAGTTTTACAATGGACAAGCAATATGGTATCATAATCATCTTAGTAACAATTAACGTATTAATCCTGGTGGCACTCCAATACTCTAAAAATGCTTGTTAAGATATTATTTACTTGTTGCATGACAGACATGATTTAATCTCTAAAATTTGGCCACAAAAAATGGTGTAATGACAGAATGCGAATTTGGCATAAATTACATATTTGCTCATTTATATGGATAGAGCAGAGACTTACAGAAAGCACCCTTGTCCTCACCAACTTGAAGGGGGTTGGGGGAAAGCTTGCATTCAGAATTGTAAAGTCTTGGAAACAGAAAGAATCTTCAGATTACCTAATAAAAGTCTTTCATTTTGCTGATGAGGAACTAGAATGCAGAGAGTCTAAAGGATTTGCCCAAAGTCACACAATTAGCAGCAGAGTTAAGAAATCAGCTCTACTGACTTCCCAAGGCCACCTCCTAATCAGCATACTTAAGTGGTCTCAAGCTAAGTATCTTTGGAAATGGCAGAGTCTTTTCCAAGAAAGTATTATTTAGTACACAGAACTCGGCCAAGGTCTTCAAACAATTTCACTGTCTCATCATCAGTTGATTTATTAACATTTTCCTCCTATTCACAAATCATTTATTTATTTGCTTTAGACAGAGATTCTTAATTCTGCTGTCATATTATAAATGATATTACCTGCATTTTTGGTGATTTGGATAACATTGATATAATAAGGGTAGGAGATGACCATCCATCAGTGAAATTTATATTAGAATCTTGCTTTAAGCTTGTTAATTCTTTCCAGTGAGCATAAAGTAATATATTACAAATGACATTATACTATCTGTATTAAACAATCAGTCAAATAGATGGACATCTGGGTCTCTGCAATTATAAGAGATATTTTAAATAGTATTTTTCTCATTTACATTCTCAGGTGATTTTTAGCATTCATTTTTTTTGAAATTAAAAAAAAAAAAGAAGTATGCTTCAATATGAATTGACTCCATCAGTTCTTTCCCTGAGGATGGATAACATTTTTCATCATAAGTCTTTCAGAGTTGTCTTGAATCATTGTATTGCTGAGAATAGCTCAGTCATTCATAGCTGATCATCTTACAATACTGCCATCACTTTGTATACAGTACATTTGACTTTGCATCAGCTCATGTAAGTCTTTACAGGTTTTTCTGAGAGCACCCTGCTCATTATTACTTAAAGAGGAAATAGCATACATGCTAAATATGGATACAGAAAGCTATCTTATACTGCAGAGAAGTAGAAGGAGAATGGGATACCACAAGGGGAAAGGATGATAAGAGAGGGCATATTGGGGAAGGGAGTGATCAATAGCAAAACACTTTTAAGGAAGAATAAGGCAAAAAGAGAGAAAGAAATGAGAAGCAGGATGGTTTCAGGGAAAAAAAAGGAAATACATGAAGAACAAAACCAGGAAAACTTTTCATACATAGTAATAGCAATATTATTTGTTGAAGAATTGTAAATGACTCAGCTATTCTCAGCATACAAGGATTCAAAACAATCCCAAATATCTAATGATGAAATAAAGTGTCTACTTCCAGAAAAAGAATTGATATTGATTGAATACAGACTGAAGGATGCTATTTTTCACTTTTTTTCTTTTCTTTGAATCTTTTTATACAAAATGACTAATAAATATGGAAATGTTTTATGTAATTGTACATGTATTACCTATTGCTTACTATCTCAAGAAGGAAGGAGGGAAGGAAAATAAGGAGAAATGACATTTAAACTCAAAACTTTATTTTTTAAATTTTTTCTCATTTTATAATTTAGTTATTTAATATATCCAGTTACATTCAAAACCATTTTTTACATTTACTTTTGAAACTTGAGTTCTAGATTCTTTCCCTTATCCCCATGCTTATCTCACATTAAGAAATCATATATGAAATTATGCAAAACATTTTCATAAAAGTCATGTTGTAAAAGAAATCATAGATCTTTCACCTCCCCCCCCAAAAAAGAAACCTTTAAGAAAAATAAAGTAAAATTTAAAAAAAGAAGAAGAAGAGAGTAAGTTTCATTCTGTATTCACACATAATTAGTTCCTTCTCTGCATATGGATAGAATTTTTTTAATCATAAGTCCTTCAGAGTAGTAATGGCTCATTTTATTGTAAGAACAGCAGACATTTACAGCTGATCATCCCAGAACATTGCTATAACTCTGTACATAGTATGGAGGACTTTCCAGATTTCTTCTGACTTTACTCTGTTCATTGTTTCTCATAAAACAATAACATTCCATAATAATCACATACTACAATTTATTCAGCCATTTCCAATTGATGGATATTCCTCCAATTTCCAATTTTTTGCCCTGAAAAGATAGCTGCTATAAACATTTTTATACATATAGAGCATTTTTTAAAAAATCTCTTTTGGGATTCATTATTAGTAGTATTGTTAGGTCAAAGGATGTGCAAGAATTTCATAAATCATATCTTTTGATTATTTATCAGAATGTAGATCTTATTTTTTATAAATTTCACTCAGTTCCCTCTATGTTTAAGAAATGAGGCCTTATCAGAGGAAATTTGTTTCAGAATTATTTTACAATTACTATTGCTATTTATTCTATTTTTTTCTTTCCTTTCACCCTATTCCTCCGCAAAACTATTTTGCTACTGATCACACCCTTTCCCAATATGCCTCTCTTTTATCACCTTTCCCTTTCATGGTATCCCACTCTCCTCCTACTTTTCTGTGGTGTAAGATAGCTTTTTATACCCATAATGAGCATGTATGTTATTTCCTTTTTGAGCCAATTCTGATGAAAGTAAGATTCACTCAGTCCACTTCTGCTCCCCTTCCTTTTTCTTGCCCCTTTTCATGGTGGATAATTTACACCATTCCACTTTTCCTTTCCTCTTTCTCCAGGATATTCCTCTCTCACCTGTTAAAGTTTTTTGTAGATATCCCTTCATATCCAACTCACACCCATGCTCTCTGTCTCTATATACTCCTTTTAACTACCATGATAATGAAAAAGGGTTTTTTGAGTTACAAGTATCATCCTCTCATGTAGTAATGTAAATAGATAAAACTTATTAAGCCCCCCATGATATCCCTCTCCTGATTAGCTTCTTATGCTTCTAAATTTTATATTTGAAAATTAAATTTCCTTTCAAATTCTGATCTTTTCTTTATAAATGACTGAAAGTCCTTTATTTCACTGAATATCTACTTTTCCCTTTTGCTGGGTAGGAGACTCTTGGTTGTAATCCTAGCTCCATTGCTCTCCAGAATATTATGTTTTAAGTCCTTCGGTCTTTTAATGTAGAAGCTGCTAAATATTGTATTATACTGGCTATGGCTCTACAATACTTGAATTGCTTCTGTCTGGATATTTACAATATTTTCTCCTTGACCTAGATATAATATTACTGAGAGTTTTTGTTTGAGGATCTCTTTCAGGAGGTTATTGGTGGATTCTTCTAATTTATATTTTATGCTCTAGTGATAGAATATCAGGATAGTTTTCCTTGATAATTTTTAGTCATAATTTAAAGTCATGATTTAAAGGAATTTGGAGAGGTTTGGAGAAGAGGTTGGGTGAGTTCCTATCTTTATTCTACCATCTTGGCTCTGCCAAAACTTAATATATTAAATAAAATGGTTTTTTTGAGGTTTTCTTTTTTTAATTTTATTTTTTATTATAGCTTTTTATATGCATGGGTAATTTTTCTACATTGATCCTTGCAAAACCTTCTATTCCAACTTTTTACCCTCTTTCCTCCCACCTCCTCCCCTAGATGGCAGGTAGTCTCATACATGTTAAATATTAAAGTATATGTCAAATACAATATATATATATATACACATATACATATATGTCTATGTATAGACATATATGTATATATGTATGTATGTGTGTGTATATATATATATATATATATATATATATATATATATATATATATAGTAACCTTGTTGCACAGGAAAGATTAGATTTAGAAAGAATGTAAAAATAAACTGAGAAGAAAAAGAAACAAAAATGCAAGCAAAAAGTAATAGAAAGAGTGGAAATGTTATGTTGTGGTCCATACTCATTTCCCAGTGTTCTTTCTCTGTACATCCAATGTAACTGGTTCTGTTCATTACAGATCAATTGGAACTGATTTGCATCCTCTCATTGTTGAAGAGAGTCATATTCATCAGAACTAATTATTACGTAGTATTGTTGTTGAAGTATATAATGATCTCCTGGTTCTGCTTATTTCACTTAACATCAGTATGTCTCTTCAAGCCTCTCTGTATTCATCCTGCTGGTCATTTCTTATAGAACAATAATAATCCATAATAATATTCATATGCCACAGTTTATTTAACCATTCTCCAATTGGTGGGCATTCCTTCAATTTCCAGTTTCTAGCCACTACAAAAAGGGCTGCCACAAACATTTTGACACATACAGGTCCCTTTCCCTTCTTTAATATCTCTTTGTAATATAAGCCCAGTAGAAACACTGCTAGATCAAAGGATATGCACAGTTTGATAACTTTTTGAGTATAGTTCCAAATTGCTCTCCAGAGTGGTTGGATTTGTTCACAACTCCACCAACAATGCATCATTGTCCTAGTTTTCCCACATCCCCTTTAACATTCATCATTATTTTTTCCTGTCATCTTAGCCAATCTGACAGATATGTAGTAGTATCTCAGAGTTGTCTTAATTTGCATTTCTCTGATCTGAAATGATTTGGAATACTCTTTCATATGAAATAGTTTCAATTTCATCATCTGTAAATTGTCTGTTGATATCCTTTGACCATTTATCAATTGGAGAATGGCTTGATTTCTTATAAATTAGAATCAATTCTCTATATATTTTGGAGTTGAGGCCTTTATCAGAACCTTTAGCTGTAAAAATGTTTTCCCAATGTATTGCTTCCCTTCTAATCCTGTCTGCAATAGTTTTATTTGTACAAAAGCTTTTTAACTTAATATAATAGAAAATTTCTATATTGTGATCAATAATGACCTCTAATTCTTCTTTGGTCACAAATTCCTTCTTCCTCCACAGGTCTGAGAGGTAAACAATCTTATGTTCTTCTAATTTATTTATAATTTCATTCTTTATACCTAGATCATTAACCCATTTTGATCTTATCTTAACATATATGCTGTTAAGTATGGGTCAATGCCTAGTTTCTGCCATACTAATTTCCAATTTTCCTAGAAATTTTTGTCGGATAATAAATTCTTATCCCAAAGGCTGGGGTCTTTGGGTTTGTCAAACACTAGATTGCTATAGTTGTTGACTATTTTGTTCTGTGGACATAACCTATTCCATTGATCAACTAGTCTATTTCTTAGCCAATACCAAATGATTTTGGTGACCACTGCTCTAAAATATGGTTTTAGATCAGGTACAGCTAGGCCACCTTCATTTGATAATAAAAATGTTTTTTTAATTTAAAGCTTTTTCAGCAACTATTGAGAAAATAATATGATTTTTATTGGTTTTTGTTATCAATATGGTCAATTATATTGATAATTTCCCTAAAATTGAAGCAATTCTGCATTCCTCACATAAATCCCACCTCATCACTGTGTATAATCCTCATGACATATTACTGTAAGCACCTACTGGTATTTTACTCAAAATTTGAATTTCATTTTGCATCAATAGGGAAATTTAGGACCATATCTGTGTCATAAAAAAATTTAGTAGGACTCCTTCACCTATTTATCCAAATTATTCAGATAATATTGTAATTAGTTGTTTGTTAGAATTGTTTGTTAGCATTCACTTTTGAACCCATATTTTCCTGGGAATTTTTTTTTTCCTAAGGAGTTTATTATTGATATCTTTTTCTAAGATGAAGTTATTTAGGCTTTTTATTTCCTGATCTTTAATCTGGGTAATTTATGTTTTTATTTACCAATTTTATTCAGATTGTCAGATTTATTGTCATGTAATTGAGCTAAATGTTTCCTAATGATTACTTTTATTTCTACTTAATTAAAGGTGATTTTACCCTTTTAATTTTTGATACTGAAGTTTTCTTTTTTTTTTTTAAATCAAATGGCTTATCTCTTATCAGTTTTTTTTAATAAAACCAATTCCTAGTTTAATTTATTAGTTCAATAGTTGTTTTATTATTCTTATTAATCTCACCTTTGATTTTTCAGCATTTTCATTTTGGTGCTCAATTGGGGATTGTTAATTTTTTCTTTTTCTAACTTTTTTTTAAACTTACATGGCCAAAACATTGATTCTATTCTTTTTTTTTTTTTTTTTTTTGATGTAAGAATTTTTAAAAATTCTAAGTACTGCTATGGCTGCATCCCATAAATTTAACATATTGTCTCATTGGTGTCATTATCTTTAATGAAATTATTAATTGTTTTTATAACTTCTTCTTTGACCTACTTATTTTTTTTAGGATTGGATTATTTAGTTTCTAATTTTAATCTATCTTTTTCTGTTCTTATTTGAATATAATTTTTATTACACTGTGATCTGGAAAGAATACATTTAGTATCTCTACTTTTCTACATTTGATTTTGAGGGTTTTATGCCCTAATATATGGTCAATTTTTGTGTAGGTGCCATGAACTCCTAAGAAAAATATTCCTTTTTGTTCCCATCCAGTTTTCTCCAAAGATCTGTCATATCTAAATTTTCTGATACTCTATTTATCTCCTTAGTTTCTTTTTGTTGTTGTTGGATATATATTGAGTTCTGAAAGAGGATTATGTCCAGATTATTTTTTTTTTTATTATGACTTTCAGGTAAACCATTGATTTTTAAAGTATTTCTCTTGGATCTATTTTCCAAGTCAGTTTTTTTTTCCATGAAATATTTAACATTTTTCTATTTTTCCTTTATTTTGGTTTTGTTTTATTGTATCTTGATTTCTTATAAAATCACTAGCTTCCATTTGTTCAATTCTAATTTTTAAGAGATTATTTTTCTCCATGAGTTTTTGTACCTTCTTTCCCATTTGGTCAATTTTGCTTTTTAAGGCATTCTCCTCATTAGGTCTTTCTGTTTTCTTTTGTACCACTTTCAATTTTTTCCTAATCTTTCCTCTATCTCACTAGTTTAGTTTTCCTGTCTATTTCTTTTTATAAATCTTTTCACTACTCCATTAAGAATTTGGATGCTATGCTTCTAGATGCATATATGTTTAATATTGATATTGCTTCATTAACTATGGCACCTTTTGGCAAGATGTAATTTCTTTTCTTATCTCTTTTAATTAAGTGCATTTTTAATTTTACTTTGAGATCAGGATTTCTACTCCTACTTTTCTTTTTTTTTTAAATTTCAGCTGAAGCATAATAGATTCTGTTTCATCCTCTTACATTTACTCTGTGTGTTATCTCTGCTTCCAGTGGATTTCTTGTAACAGCATTCACACTCACACACGTACATATATCTTTACACACATTCAGAGATAGTCATGTATACATACTCACATATACTAAGGCATATACATGTGCATATGCATTTACTCATATGTAAACATGCATCTAAAAGAATAATAATATGGCTGACATATAATGTAGATTTCTTTCTTGATTGAATCTTTAAGTTTGACTTTGTCTAAGATCAATGATTACTAGCCCTACTTTTTTTTTCTAATACATACTACTCCTGATCCCTATTGTAGTGTTTCTGTATATCTCTTATTTTCTAATCCCTGCTAACTATTCTGCTTTAATTCTTCTCCTTTACTTCCTTGCTATTACTTCATCTCCCCACCCATATATCCCTGCCTAGTCTTCTTTCCCCATTCTTTGTTTTCCCTTCTGCTCACCTTCCCTCCTTATTTCTTTATAGATTTTTGAGGGTGCTATACCCTTAAAATTTTCCATGTGAGTAGGTTTTTAGACCTATGAGCTCTCCTCCTTCCTCTAATACCTCTGTGTATATTCTTCTTCTATACCTCATTTGTATAACAATGACTATTTTTACCTTTTTCTATATAGTTTTGCTTTTTAGAGTCAGATAATGCTCAACTCTGCCCCACTCTTTCTTTTGGGCTACCCAATTGCTGATGTCAACAATCTTAAACATATGCTATACATTTCCATGTAAAAAAAATAATTTGTTAAATTAATCTTTGATATTGGTCATTATATGTTAAATTTTCTATTGAGTTTCTGTTTGGTTGAGAGAAAAGTCCTGAAAATCTGCAGGTTGATTGGATGTCCTTTTCCTCCATTCAATATTATGGATAATTTTGCTGGATATAATATTTTTGGCTGCAGGTCTAGTTCTTTTGATTGCCTTGATTCTAGAACCTATAGTCTTTTATTGTGGCTGCTGATAAGTCCTGTGTAGTTCTGATTGTAGTTCACATTGAATTGTTTTTTTCTTGTTCCTTGCATAATTTTCTTTTTGATTGGGGCCTTCAAAATTTGGCGATACTATTTCTACGTGTTTTTCTTTCCAAAGAATCTCTTTGAGGTGGTGATCAGTGAATTTTTTAATACTTCTATTTCTCCTCATGTTCTATCACTCCAGCATAATTTTCTTGGATCATTTCTTGCATTATTGTGTCAAAATTCTTTTTTGGTAACAGTTTTCATATAGTCCAATTACTCTTAAATTTTCTCTTCTTGATCTGTTCTTCAGAACTGTCGTAATTCTTATGTTTCACATTCTGTTCTACTTTTTCATTATTTTATTTTGTTTTGTCATTTCTTGGTCTCTTATAACTTCACTGGCTTGCCATTACCCAATTCTAATTTTCAAAGATTTATTTTCTTTTAGACTGTATTTCTTTTTCTATTTGGTTAACTTTTTTCATAATCTTCTTGTTTTTCTTGTATTTTCTATAAATTTTTCTTCAGTTGTACCTGGAAGACTTCTGTTCTGCCCCAAGTCTTCTTTGTGTTTTATCAGTCTATGTTTAACCTGAAGAGCAAATTTGTTCCATTTGTGCCATCTTCCCAGAACCTTCTTTCTCTAAGTTTGTGAATTTCTTGTCACCATAATAACATTATAGAATCATTTTTTTAGCTCTGTTTGTTCCTCTTTCTGGGTTTTTCTTTTCTTTTAAATATTAGCTCTGCTTCCAGGTTGAAAGGAGTACTCTTTTGGGCTTTTTGTGCTAGTGGCTAAAGAACCCGTCTGTTTACCTAGTACAGCACTGATGTGTCCCTGAGGTCCACAGGGGACCTCATGTCTGGTATTCAACTGAATGGGGTATTCTTGGGGGTGGTTAGCTACTGGTATAGGTTATGAGTCTGGCAATGAAATTGGTGTTGAGCCAGGCTCCTAGTACTGGTGTCTGTTTCTTCTGCCTATTTCCCCAAGCATTGGAGAAGCCTATACTGAAGCACAGAACTGAAGTCTGCTGATTCCCTTAACCTTATTGAGGCATGTGGGAGATCTTGGTATAGGTATTTGCCTGCCTTACTGCACTGACTCAGGATCTACCACTGGTTTGCTGAGGTGGGGCTTGCTGCTGGCATGTTGTGACACTTCCTATCCTGAACTACATTCCCCTTTTATTCAAGTAAAATCTTTATTTGGGGGTACTATTTTGTGGTTCTTTGGAGGCTTATCTGGGAGTGTTATGGATATCTACTGCTTACTCCACTGTCTTGGCTTATAAATGACATTTTTTTTAAAAGACAGAGGCATTATGTACACAAGTTCCCAATCAATCATCATTTAAGCCAAAAACCCAGCTTCACCAAAGGCAAAGGATGAGCTATTAATTCTTAGGGCAACATAATTGCAGTTTTTGTTTCTGGTTCTAAACTCAGGGCAACTTAAAATTATTTTCCTTCTAGTAAATTTAGCCTTTTTAATCTCTAACCAACTATATTGGGATTCTTTAAAAGTATTAAGATCGAGTGCCCTGTTTCACCAAATTTTCATTTTCTTGCTTTCTTCTCTGACTTTGTTACTCAAACAGTAAAAATTAAGGAACTTCATCCATATTGTAAAGGTTGTCGACTATGCATTTTGAAACCTGAAGACAAAATAAAGAAATCACTTTTTCTGTAAACATAACATATATCCATGTTCATTCTAATTTTTAAAACTACAAGCAATGGCCATCAGAATTGGGAAGGCACACCATCAATTATAAAGACTGTCTAAAAAGGATGGTGTTCATGGGCTTCAGAATATGTCCTGAAAGATTTATAGGTCCTTTCAAAATCTATCTAACCTGACTGATTCTTACATATTTTCCAAGAAGCATACATGTGATCCAAACAATCCCCTATTCCCTTATTCATTATTGTTACTTAGCTATGTGAAGATTAGTGTGATAGGACTGAACTGCAGATTCATCATAGAACAGTTTACCTTGTAAATTTTGCCAAGAAATCTTATGAAGTTTGACAGATCACTGAATTACATTCAGCGATGCTTTGTTTTGTGTACTTTGTGACTGGTTCTAGATCGAAGCTATTTTTTTAAAAATTGTTTTCAGTGAAGATTGCTTTCATCTAGGAGAGAGCTTCACTGGGAGAGATATTTTGGACACTAAACTAATAGTCTTAATTTTCTTTCTTATCTTTCCATTAGAGAAGATAGTTGAAATGGCCTTCTGTTGAGCTTTCATCAGCTTGATTTCCACTATATAAGCAAGAAAAAATTGGGGGGGGGTGGTGGATGGGAGAGAGACTATGTACCAGTAATGTTAATGGCTTGCCATAAACAGACAGGCTGAAAATAGAGCAAAGCTTTGTCATGAACATTGTGATTCCTCTTGAAGTATTAAAATTCCTTATCAGCTATAATGCTTGAATGCAATGAGATGAGAAACAAATCTAAAATTCCAACCTTGGAAGTGGTTACTGTGTATCTTGTTAATATGTGCTGTGTTTAGGCCATTTAAGAAAAACTGAATATTGTGAGGAGCTTTTAAATGGGATACATGTTTTCATATGAATAGAGTTGTGCTTTTTTTATTCTCTATGAGTGACTAGTTAGGTTCTTAATAAAAATATAGTTAATAAATTGTTCCTCCCAAAAGTTGCTGGACTTCTTTCTATAGCTCATTAATTAAGAATGAAAGAGTACTTTATTTATAGCCAGAAAGAACTGTGTACTCTTAGCTGAAAAGTATTGGATCTAGATTATAAAGTTCTAGAGCTAAAAATATATATTTAAAATCATCTATGCTGATGTATTCATTTTACTGAGATTGTATGAGGTTTTTTTAAAGTTGTTTTTTAGTCCTCTCTGATACCTGATTCTTCATGATCCTTTTGGATCCTTTTCTTGGAAAAAAATATATTAGAGTGATTTGTCACTTCCTTCTCAGCTAATTTTATAGAGGAGGAAACTGAGGCAAACAAGGTTAAGTAATTTGCCCAAGATCACTAATAGTGTCTAGGATCAGAGCCAGCATGCTAACTACTATGCCATCTAGCTGTCCTTTATAGAGAAAAATACTAAACCCTGGAGAAACAAAGAGATTTGCTTAACATCACACCACTCTTAAAAGGAACGAATATAAAATTAATTCAGGTGTCTTCCTTCCTAGTTTAGTCTTTTTCCCACTAAACCTTAGTGTCTCCCTCACATGGTATTGTGCCACAGTTTCCCTAAATTGTCCTGCCTAGGTTTCCCTGAATTATTCGGCTTCAGTTCCTAATTGTTCTGTTCAATCCTGCAACACCCTCCTAATCATCATGATCCTGATAAGAAGAAAGACCTTCTATCTTAGACATCAAGACTTCCCTACTTATCAGAATGTCTGGTGCCTCCCCCCATTTTGTCATTATTCTTCTTGATCCCAACTTATCAGAATGTCCTGTGCCTCCCCTCACCCTGTCAGATAGTCCCTTCCAGCTCTCAGTGCTCTGACTCTGCCCCTGCCTCAATTTACCCCCTGGTAGCTTGAAACCACCTGCATGTCATTGAGAACTCACATTGGTTGTTGGATGCTTTGGACATCAGCCCTAGGGGCAACATGCCCCCAGGACAATCTCTCCCTTTCAAATAAAATATTAAAAACTTTCTAATCTCTATGTTGCCTCAGTTTCTCCAGCATTATAATGGTAGCAATAAAATTGCATCCTAGAAAATCTTTTATAATGTATTTTAATTTTGTGTGTGTGTGTGTGTGTTTAACGAGTAGACACAGTGTGTTAATACCATGGAAGACTAGATTTGCAGTTAAAAGATCTGGGTTCAAATGCCAGCTGTTTCTTACTATCTTTACAGTGTTCTAAAGGTTATTTGTCTTCCCAAATTTCAGTTTCCTCAACTATAAAATGAGGGACTCATACCAAATAATTTCAATGGATTTTTTCCAGTTTTCAATCTATTATTCTGTTTTTAAAGATCATTTTGAAATATTTTGTGTAATTAAAGATGCCAGATATTTCAGAAGGAATTTACATCAGAGGCAAATTTTATAAGTTAATCTGCTAGAGTTATTAAGAGGGCATTATAATTAAATTATCAGAAAATACTTAAGTACTTAACTTTGGGAATGAGAAATGCTTTTTTTTTTTTTTTTTTTTTTTTTTTTTTTTTTTTCTTTTTAAGAGAGAATAGAAAGGTACTTAATTCCAACTCAGTGGAACTAATTGTGAGGATTTTCAAACAATCACAAAATGCCTGTGCTATGTTTGAATTAATTTCTTTTCATTCTTTGACAATCCTAAGGAGTTAGATGGAGTTACCAATGAACTTCTTGGTAAATGAGAATTGAAAGCCACACTAAGCAATCCTTTATATCATTAGTTCCCAAACTTTTTGTCCCAAGGATTGCTTTATACTCTTAAAAATTATCAAGGATCACAAAGAGCTTTTGTTTATATGAGTTATATTTGTGAATATTTCCATTTTAGAAATTTAAATTAATGTTTTAAAATTTTAGTTGTTTATTATTTTAAAATAACAATTAAAACTCCTTATATGTTATAACAAATAACATATTTTATGAAAAATAACTGTATTTTTCAAATCAAAACCTTGCAAAGAGAAACTAAACTAGGTGAATTCTGGTCCATTGTGTTCTACTAAGTCAAGTTTGGGTAGAAGAAGATCCTTTTAACTAGATCAAATATTTTTTAAACTGTGACATGATCCCATGGGGGTTGTAAAATTATGTTTTATTCTCAGTAAATGTTTGATTTGTATACTATCTATTTTATATACATACATATATATGCCTTGTATCATGTAAAAATTTCTCAGTTGAAAGGAGTCCCAAATGGAAAAAGTTTAAGAAACCCTGATCTAGATTGCCCCAAGGAGTGATTGAAATGAGTAATAGTGACATAATCAAAATCATACCCCCAACCCCTTATTAACTCATCTCACATAATATTCATTCTCAAATTAATTGTTAATCAATCAAAGATGACTTCTACCTGGTGAGAATAAATACTCTTCCAAGGGCAAAGAAGCATTAAACAGCCTTCATGATTCATCTTTGGTTTAGGAGAGTAAGCCATGTGATTATTATTATATTAATTATCTATTAGCCACAATTAACTAATTATTAACTGTGTGGAGCAAGTATGAAGTAAGGATATGGTGAAGAACTTACAGCAATGTTAAATTCCTTTTCTGTATTCTATCTTCTCTAGGTCTCTGTGACCTGCATAGGTATGTTCAATGTTAAGGCTATTAATTGCTTAGATTTTTTGATGACATTTATGTCTGTCCAGGCTATGGATGTTTAGGCTACTAATTGTTTAGCTTTTGAGATATATGATGACATTCAATTAACTGGTGGGGAAGAGGGGGCACCTATCTCTTAATGTTCTCCAAACTCATGATGTAATCCTTTTGCAATTAAACCTATAACAACTGTATATCTTCCCTTAGTTCTTTAGCCCTTCTACTGTGAGCTTTCTTTCTTTCCCTCCTCATGGTGGAATTGCTCATTCTCATGAGAATTTGTTAAATAAACAACTTTTCTGCTTTTTACTTCGAGAGGTCTCTGAGAAATCATTTTTGGATAGGATTTTCTATCCCTCACAGTTTGGGGGCTCAGTCCAGGATGAGTCTTTGGGGGAGATGGCTGCATATCCCGAACGGGGATAGGCGCCCAAGGATAGTTTTTTTTTTTTTTTTCCGTGTTCTCTGGCTCTGAGTGTGTAGCCTCCCTCCCTCTCTGACAAAAGACCTGAGATGGAGATACTCAATGAAAAGCAGAATTGAAGATAAAAAGGAGAAAAAAGAGTCCTGACAAGCCGGCGGTGGTCTAAGCAAACACGTGTTTCTCCAGGTGAGCTTAGAAATCAAGGATTACATTTCTCAGACTTTTTATACATCACAATACCTACTACAATTCTTGGTCCCAGTTAAGTACTTACTAAAAGCTTATTGACTTGAAGTGAATTAAAATCAGTTATCTGCTGATGTTCCTCCTATCAACAAACTGTATCCTTCTTTGTATCTCCAATACTTAGAACAGTGTCTGAAATTTAAAAAAAAAAGGTCCTGAATAAATGCTTGTTGACATAATGATTCAACCATTATGAGATCCTACCTGAAAAATTTATAACTAGCAGAAGCCCATGAAGTTATTAACCCATGGAAGGATTACTTTCAAAATAAATGCAAAGTTATTAAAAGGAGGGGAGAACTTAAAGAAAATGATATTTGAACTGATCCTTGAAGGGAGATACTGGTTTCAAGAAATCAAATTGTACAGACAAAAGGCAAAGATGGAGTCCTGGGCAATATCCACAAACAATGGTTATGGCACAATGCTTTTTTTCTTTCCTTTTTTTTTTTTTTTTTTTGGAAAGCATAATTAATTTCAGCATTTCCACAAATTTATTTAAATCAGTATGGCAATATTTAGAAATGCTTTCAGGCTGTGTGAAAAAAATAAATAAATGCATTTGTGGGGCCTTAAAAGAAACACTTTTAGAATCTTATAGAACTAATTTTAGACTAAGGCTTTAGTTTGATATTTTAACAAGTAGGGTTTTCGGCTCCAGTTGTAGATCTCACAAAGTTTCTCATTTATTTATTGAAATTGCTTATTCCCACCTTACAGAATGTAAGACTTTTAGTAAAGTGTGTGACTGAGCAGGATTTGCTCCCCAGTCATTATGAACATAAAATTAAAGAAAAACACTTATTTCTAGGGTTTTGAAGTGGTGAATAGATGAAAAAGGACCACATACTTTTTGCTTGTCATCAGGACACAGATGAATGTCCTTTATTTTCCTATTATTTCATATTCTCTAAAAATATTTTTAGGCTAATTTTCTCTATTTCCTTCTGTACCATGCCCTTATCTTTGATGGGTTTCTTGGTCCTTTCTCTTATTTTATATTTTCTAACATCAGCAGCAACACAAATTTCAGCAGTTTTTAATAAGGACTGGATTTACTATAAGAATATTTTCTTGGCATTTCAGGAAAAAAAATTTTAGTGATGCTTATTTAAAGGTAAACTTGGATATAATGTCATCTTAGGAACCCAGTAATTGTTTGACTTGCTCTAATAAGATTTCTTTTCTAATAGTTTGAAACTATAGAATCCCCACAATGAGACAATATTTGTAAAGCCCTTAGTATACTTCCTGGAATATAGTGAGCATCTAAAAAAAATTATCTTTTTCTTCCTTATCATTAAAAAAAAAAGAAATTCAAATTCTATCCACTGATTTTTTTCTGTAGAATTTCTATAACTTTTCTTTGTTCACCAAGAGTGCATATGTATGATGATGTTCTAGTGGTAGAGAATTGAGGTATGAGAATCCCCTCCTCTGATTAGCGCACTGGACCAATGTGAAAGAATTCACAAACCCAAAAAGTCTGAATGGCAAAAAAGGGATTTTTATTGGCACTAAGAAGCCAGCTTTGCAAGGAAGACAGACTTCTTAGTGGCAAAGTCCTGTCAGAGAAATAAAGGTTATCACTAAGAAGAAGGTATATTTACAGCGAGCAAGAGTCTTGGAAAGCAGCTATGCCAAAAAGAGAGGTTATATGACAAGGCATAATCCTGCTTCAGAGTTCTGCAAAGATTTGGAGTTCAAAATTGTCTTTTATTGGCAGTCTGAGGCTTGAACTTTCATTGAAAAATTGAATGAGAACCCCTCAATGCTTGTCAGCCCTGGGGCTGGCAGCTTACTGGAGAGCCCTTCAGGCCCACCTTGGTCTCAGTGGGAGAAGTGCAGAAGGCCAGGCCAGCCACCAGGAGCCTGACTGAAGATGAAATGAATTTCTGTCTCCTTGGTCCAAGAGCTTCCAGTGCTTGTCTTCTGTGGCTCTCAGTCTCTGCTTATATACTCCACACTGAGTATAAACCAATCATTATATCTCCAGGAAACCATTATTTGTTATAATATTAAATCAATCATATTGAACTGAGAGAACTATTAATCATCATCACTAAACTAGACAACTATTGTCTTTATCAATTCCACTTAATATCTTTAAGAATCCTTGTTTCAAGTTCAGAGTTCTGGACCATAACATCTCCCACTTTCTTTTGTTTTAGAATATAGGTGGTCATGACCTCCCTGACTTCTCAAGGAAGTGAGAACCCCAAAAAGGAGGTGATCATGGCTTCCTTGACTCCTCAAAAAGCACTGAAAACACCATAAAAGGAGGTAATCCTGCCCTCCTTGATGTCTCAGGAAGGGGGATGAAAACATCAAAGGCAAATGGGAAATCAAACCAGATTAGCAGGTTTCTGAAGCGTCTCACTTGAAACAGGCATACATAATATCAACATGGGAGGTATTACACATAATTGCATAAATTACATAAGCACATAGTAACACAGGCTAGTAGTGATGTAACAAATAACATGAATCCAGATGAGGAATTATACATGTCCATAAGTCTTAGAAATAGTCCAAAACCATAATTTGTCCATTACTTCATGTGTCAGGAATCCAATAACTCCTGCAAGTTTTGAAGTCCTGCAATAGTTGCATCTTGTATTAGGGAATCCAAAGGTCCTGCAGATTTTGAGGTCCTGCATCAGTCTTATCATGTATCAGAGAATCAATGACTCCTGCTGGTTTTGAAGTTCTGCAACAGTCTTATCAACAATTTTTCATCTCAGGAAATCCAATTATTCCCATGGGTTTTAAAGTTCTGTAACAGTCTATCAGTCATGCTCTTTTAGTATCATATATTTCTTAGGATTTCTCCTTTGTTTTGAGGTTTTTCTCTTTTTCTCTCTCCAGGTGCTCATTGCCACCCATCTGTTTCCTTCTCCATCTGTAGAAATACAAGCAAACCCTTTCTCCCAAGCAGTTAGCCTATTTAGTCCCTTTCTCTCCATAGCACCTGGCAATTACTTTGGAGCTGCTCACACTGGACACTCCCCTTCTGTCGGGTTAAAAAGCCTGTCTTCTCCCCAATTGTAAATCCTTTCTGCCTTTTTTTCTATCAAATTGCTTCTATCAAATTGCATTGATATCAGAGTCCTGAACTTCTAAGGACTCCCTGAGTGTAACCTCGGCTGCCATTATGCCACACCTGATTTTTGTTTGAGATCTTGGAGCTGGGCCTTGCCTCTCATTTTTCTGGGTCAATCTACATTCTGAAGCCCAGTAGAAATCTCAGTTGCATTTTGGACATAGGGTTTTGGGTCTTATCCTCAAACCCTGTCCTCTCACTCTATCTCTATACCTACATTGGGCTTTCAGATGCCTTATTTTTCCACACTAAAAGCATTGGTAAATCTCTCTACAAGTCCCTTGGCAAGAGGGACTGTCTTCCCATGCTCATCATAGTCTGAATATAATAAGCACTTGTGCCCCTGTGGTACAACATCTTATGATCTCCTCTAAAGGAGCATCTTGGTTCAGTCCCCATATAATTCTTCTACAAACCTCATTAGCATTTTCCTTAGCCAGTTGTCTTATCATAATTCTTGTAGCTATATTTCCTCCAATGGTTCTTGTGACAGCTGTCTGCAGACTTCCCACAAAATCAGCAAAAGGTTCATTGGGACCTTGCTCTATTTTTTGTGAAGGCTTCAACTCCATTTTTTCCTGGGAGGATGCCCCAAGATTTTTAGCAGCAGAAACAATTTGCTCATATGCTGCTATGGGATAATTAGTATGTGCTAAACATCTGATACTGATCTTTATCTTGTAGTTGGTCAAAGGTGATTGATTGTGTTACTGCCTCTCTCCCTCCTCCTTCTTCCTCCACCCATGGAAGGTTAATTGAGGGGGGTAGGTCTGGGGTTGGAGAATGACTTAATGACTCCTGCTGTGAAGTACCACACTGCTTAATTTCATCAGAATTGCACTTAAATCCATTCTTGTCTGATTCTTCATAATTTTACTTAGTTTGTCTGGATCCTCCCCCTCTTGCACTTTCTTCCTTTTCATTATTCTAATACTTAATAATTTCTTAAAGCCAGTTGTATTAAGTTACATGTATAAAGTGTTTCTTTAGAAATTAAGCCAGGTCCATATCATTGTAGTATTCACATAGTTGTTCTCCTACTAATTTCTACTTGTCTGGATCTAATTCTTTTTTCCTTAGAGAACTAAGGAGATGTGTACTATACTGCTTCTAAAAATTCAATGATCTGCTCCCAAGTTATAATCAAACCTTGGTTTTTTATCAGTTTAACCAAGCTTTCCATATACATTTTCCTTGTGGTAGAGAAATCTCCTTTCTAAACATTTGTCCTATTTTAGTTGGAATACTACTTTAGCCCTTAACAAAGTTTCCTTACCTATTTTTGTACTCACCCTAATTTCTGAGACTTTTCCACTGAAATCAGGATTGTGTCAGCCCCACTTTCAGATGCCAAAATGTAATGTTCATTGTTTGGTTTTCTTGGAGGTCTCTGGGGCAGCCTTTGTTTCAGTTCAGTAATTACCATGAGAATAGCCAGGTGTTAAAGTCCAAATCCTTTATTATCTCATTCTTGGGGCTTGGCAACTTTGTGAAGAGACTTTCAGATTGGCCTTGCTCTCAGTTGGGGAAGTGCAGAAGGCTAGGCCAGCCACCAGGAGCCTGACTGAAGATGAAATGAATTTCTGTCTCCTTGGCTCCGAGAGCTTCAAGTGCACTTGTCTTCTGTGGCTCTCAGTCCCTGCTTATATGCTCCACACTGAGTATAAACCAATCATTATATCACTAGGAAACCAATTTTTGTAAGATTAAATCAATCATATTGAACTGAGAGAACTATTAATCACCATCACTAAACTAGATAACCATTGTCTTTATCAGTTCCACTTAGTTAGTACCTTATAGGGATCCTTGTTTCAAGTTCAGAGTTCTGACCCATAACATCAACACCCAAGTTAAAACATGCAGCTCTTTTTCCTTTTCTGAAGAGTTATGTGTATTTATATAAATGTCTTCCTGGAGGGGAAAACAAAACAATTTAGATATTATTAATGCACATAAATGAGTGCTATTAACTTTTTGCTTTGTTGTAAATGTTTGCTTTAACAAATGTACAGTTTGAATTTTTGACCATCAGAATAGCTCCAACCTATATTTTCTGGTTTGTTATACATTCCTTCCCTTCATAACATTCTAGAATCCAGTCAAATTGGCCTTATTTTTGTTCTTTAGTCCTGTAATCCTGGAATGCACTTCCTCCTTACCCTTCTCTTATAATCTGCAGCTTCTTTCAAAGCTTAACTAAAAGCTACTGCCTGAATGGGGTATTTCCTGACCCATGCCTAGGCTCCTCTGTGCCTTCTATAAAGCCCATATTGCCTTTTGTTTATTGTGTATATACTTAGATATGATTATCTCTGATAGAACAGAAACTCTTTGAAGATAGGGACTTTTTCAGTTTTGTCTTTGTATTTTTTTGCACCTAGCACAGTATCTACATAGTAGATGCCTAATAAATTCTGATTGATTAATTGATTGATCCAACACTTATCTAAAGTATGAATGACATGCCTAAGATAATGATCACAACCTGCTCTATAAGATATTCCTTCCATTTAATCAATACATGAACATTAACTCATTTATGCTAAAATTAACTATTCTACAAAAGTTTTCACCAAAAATAAAGAAACCCAGGTTAAATATATTTATCTCTGAATTTTTTTTCAAGATTTCTGTTGTATAATTATTGTTGTTGTTTTTGAATATTTTATTTTTTCCAACTACATGTGAGGATATTTTTCAACATTCATCTTTATAAAATTTTGAGCTCCAAATTTTTTCCCTCTCTCCCTCTTCTCTTCCCAAAGATGACAAGCTATCTGATATAAGTTATGCATGCACAATCATAGAAACTTATTTCCACATTTTCTTTCTCTCTTTTTAAGGAACTTGTCCAGCTAAAATTGATATTGCTGTTACTGTATATAATATTCTCCTGGTTCTGCTCACTTCACTTTGTATCAGTTCATGTAAATATTTTTAGGTTTCTCTGAAACCATGCTTCTTACTATAGTACAATAGCATTCTATCACAGTCATATCAAGTCACAACTTGCTCAGCCATGAGCAAGTATGCAACTCACCCAATAAATATCAGACATCTCCCAAGGTGCAAGGAGAAAGTTTATTCTATTCTCATGAGAAGTGGGCAGTCACTCTCACCATATGGAGGCTGAAAGTGAGGGCCCTGAGCACAGACAGAAGGAACAATAAATAATTTCCCTAATGCAATGTTAATCCTGCTCTGGCTCATTCTCATTGACTGAGAATGTGATCTTACATTCTAAGCATGAAAACTACAGCAAATAGGGAAATAACACATAGATTCAAATTTAAACAAATATATTCCTTTTACTGACCCTAAGACATGTGCTTTCAATGTATGAGAGATAAGAGCTGAGTCAGTTTGCTCAGTAATCTCCCAGACTTGCTTCCCCTCTCCATATCCTGGGAACAATTTTCCAATAAGGAAAGGCAGGGGGGGAAAGAAATTTGATCTCATAGCTTTAGTTGATTTATAATTTGCCTTTTGAAGAAATATCCAATATTCCATTCAGCTATTGCTTAATTGATGCATATCCCTTCAATTTTCAATTCTTTAACAGAAGTCTATATTGAAATTCTTTAATTCTAGAGCCTTCCCTCCATTTATTAATATAGTTTATTTGTACAGTTATTTGCATATATAACAATAACAATGTTGTGAAGATCAAACAAGAAAATATTTTTTAAAAGCACTTGGAACAGTATTTGGCACATGGTAGCCAATAGAAAATTTTCTTCCTTTCTCTGATATTTTTTCCTTTAAAATGTGAGCTCCTTGAGGAAAAGGTCAGTCTTTTGCTTCATTGTATCCTCAGCTTAGCACAAGACTTGGGACATAAAAAGGACTTAAAATTGATTTGGGTAGTTTGATGACACAATGAATAGAGTGCCTGACATGAGCCAGGAGGACCTCAGTTCAAATCTGACCTCAGACATTTAAGAAGTATGGGACTCTGGGCAAGTTATGTAATTCGGTTTGCCTCAGTTCTTTGTCTGTAAAATGATATGGAGAAATAACAAACCACTCCAGTATCTTTGCCAAGAAAACCCCAAATATGGTTATAGAAAATCAAACAAAACTGAAACAATTCAAAAACAACAATAAAATATTTATTGACTAGCTGACAATACTGATAGAGCCATAGAAATAGTGGATTACTAGTCCATAATGGCTTTTTTTCCCTAGATGTCATATATAAACTCTGTAATGCATTTTTATGTAATTTTTATATTATATTTTATATTATGAGCACCTTTGCTGCATACGTCTTCTAGTCTTTAACTTCCATGAAAAAAGAACTATGTCTTGGCTAAATTTTAAAAAACCCAGAACTTAAAACAGTGCTCTGTACCCAACAGTTACTTTAAAAATATTTGTTGAATGCTGAATGAATGAAAGGAACAAATTTGTACCTAAAGGGAAAGAAATGAAGATGAGAAGATAGGTTGATAATGAATTCCACTAGTGGAGAAAAGGAACCTATAACTATAGACTTGATTCATGGTCTTGCCTAGGGCCAGGCCTGCTGAAAAGCCTTGTGAAAAACAATTTACTGTTCTCCACCTACCTACCAAAGTTTCCATATGTACGACAAAATGGAATGAAATTCATCAACAAAGTATTTCTGCCAATGGCCTAGTACAAAAATAATAATAATAAAAAAAAAAACAGGAAGCTAGAGAATATGACAATAATAGGCATCATTTACAGTACTCTTTTAGTTCTACAATGTGCTTCACTTGTCATCTAATTTGAGTTTCAATACACCTATTTATTAGCAGAAAGAAGGAAGGGAAAGGAGCATTCCAGGCATTATGCTAAGAACTTTACAAATATCTCATTTTATTCTCAACAATTCTGGAGGGTAGAAACTATTATTATCCCCATTTTAAATTTGAGAAAATCAAGGCAGACAGAGATTAAATGATTTGCCCAAAGTCCAACAATTAGTAAGTCAATTGTGAAGTGAAAGTCAAATTTGAATTAAGATCTTCCTGACTCAGAGCAAAGCACCCTATGCAACATGCCACCTAGCCCATTATACAAGTACTGTTATCATCCTCACTTTACATATAAGGAAATTCAAGAAGGGAGAGATTAAGAGATTTGCCTAAGATCATACAGTTCTGTGTCTGAGACAAAAGTATCTAAGACACTCAAAGTCAACACCCCATTTATCATGTCATTCTGTCTCACCAAAACAAACAAACACACACACACACACAATAAAGAAAATAGTCAAACTAGCTAAATAAATAAATATCCAATAGCTAAATCTTAAACACCGTCCTTAATGACTTTATTCCAGTTTTCTTAGGATTTAGATGGTAAATGACCTTTGTGTGCAGATTTGATGCAGAAAGCAGACAATCTAAATTCATGTGATGACATACTTGAAAACAAAATAGTAACATACAAATTTCTAATCCTTTCAACCATTAAAAACTCTTCAAAAAATAAAAGTAGAAGAAATACAAGAAGTTTCATACAGGTTCTCAAATGCCTAGTGTAGGATGGTGAAAAGAACATTGAAATTTGGAGTCAGGTGTTCTGAACTTAAATACTACTTTTTTCACTTTTGTCTGTATGACTTTGGACAAGTCAATTAATCTTTCTGAGAGAAAATCAATTTTTGCATCTGAAAACCTTTGATCTATATGTGCTTAGATCTTCATCAGGACTGTACTGAAAAAGAATGAAAGAGATAAAATAGTAGCTGGGGTCTGAATTTTCTGTATTCTAGCCTTATGAACTTCTTAGTTTATGGCATCCTGAGTGAGAACATAAGACTAAGAACAGAAAAAGAGAATTGCAATCTCAAGCTATTCCATTAACTGTTCTTAGGATCTATGTCCCTGGTTCCAAGTTTCCTCAACTGAAAAGTGAGAGGTGTAGATTACAATGATCCCTAAGCTTTCTAAAGAGTCTATACTATATTGTTAGAGGGAGCACAAGTTGGTCTAAGTAACAACCCAGCAACTCAGAAACAGAAAATTCCTACCTAACCATATTGCTGGTTTCTAATAGTTTATTTTGATCAAAACAAAAAGTCAATTTTTTCCTATTTGTACATTGGCCTAACTAATGGAATTTCCCAACAAAATCTTATGAGTGGCTGTGAATGAGTCACTCCCAAAAATGTAGAGGAATGTGAGTGGGAGGAAGGGCCAGAAAATGCTTGTGACCAAACAATACAGCACACTTTGTAAAGATCTGTCTCATGCCAACACAGCTAAAGATTTGGGGAAAAAAAACCCTAAAGCACAGCATTTTCACCAACCAGAAATCTGTGATATAATTGCAGGGAGCATTGGGATCACAAAGAATAAAAATAAAGTCCTTTGAGCCAGGTTTTCCACTTTTGCTAAAAGTCTAGTTTGCTCACAGTCTGACTTATTCTCTTAGGTGAAACAATGGAAGAGACAGATAGCAGTTTGAAAAGAAATCCTTCTTTCTTAGGAGCTTTGCTAGAACTAGGCAGTTGTGTACCTGAATAAAGCATTACAAAGTAAGTAATAGAAAAAAAATATCCCAATGGGAAAAAACTCAATTTATTCCACTGGTCAGTAAACAAGTACTGTTATTATCCTCAGTTTACATATAAGGAAATTCAAGAAGGGAGAGATTAAGAGATTTGCCTAAAATCACACAATTCTGTGTCTGAGACAAAGTATCTAAGACACTCAAAGTCAACTAAATCTTTTCATTTAGCTTCATTAAAGGACACCAGTACTTTCATACCTCCTATGGGACAGGCACTGTGCTAATAAGAAAAAGAATAAAATATCACAAATAAGAAAAAAAAAAGTCTCTGCCTCCAAGGAATATAGGAAGAAAAATGAAGCTGAAAACATGTTGAAATGGTGGTAAGAAGAAGAAAACTGGGGAAGAAAGTACTTGTCTAACTGACTTGTCTAAAGTCAAACCATGCCTAAGATAAGAGTCTGAAGCTGGATTTGAACTCAGATCTTCCTAACTACAAGTTCATCTCATAATCCTCTAATGCCAGAGAAACTGAGGCAAGATAGAAATTGGAGTTTATTTAATAATTTATTTGAAAGGGAGAGATTTATTGGGACCTAATGGATCCATGGTTTGGTCCTAGGGCTGAATGAGACTATCATCTCCAAGAATCCAACAAACAATGTGAGTTCTCAATGGCATATATACACATGGCTCAGATACAGGTGTAGACTGAGGCAGGGGAAGAGTCAGAGTACTGAGAGCAAGAACACGGGACTAACAATCCGGTTTTGACAAGGTGTGTGGGGGGAGACATAGAAGATATCTGATAAACTGGGATTACAGAATGGGGAGAGGCACCCAACATTTTGATGATGTCTCAGATAGAAGATATTTCTCTTCATCTGGATCATCATGATTAGGAGGGAGAGGTGGTGTTGCAGAACAATTGGGAACCAAGGCAGAACAATTCAGGGAAAAAGTGGCAGGACAATAAGAGAAACTGAGGCAGGACAAATAGGGGAAACTGAGGACAATAAAAGGGAACTGTGGCACAGCATTACCTGCTTCTATATATAGTTATGAAAGTAGATAATAGCAGAATTTGGTGTGGGATGCAAGTCTTGTGATTCCCAATATGGGATTCATTTCATTGTATTTCTCTACTCTCTCTGTGTTTCATACATGTTTGCAGTCCCAAAATCTTAGTGTCTTGAATATAGCTTTAATAAATGTTTCTAGATTTTAAAGAGGATAACTCTAAATATATCCTAATCTTACATGATTTAGGCTGTCTAAGAGGCAATATAGTTGAATTTATAAGGAGCCAGCTTCGAAACTATTAGAACCTGAATTCAAATCCCACTTATAATAAATTGCTTAACTTCCGAGTGCTATAGACAATTGTAAATTTGATTGGAAACAATAATAGATGAAATTTCCAGATCCAAACACATCTAGTGTCCATCTCCAAACTTTCTATTTGAAACTATTAAAAATGTATCTCCAATCTTTTTTGTACCCTCCTCCTCCCCAACTATTTTCTAAGTTTTTGAAAACTGAATGAGTTTATTCAAATTAATGTTTAATGAATCCCCAAACCCTCTGAATTTCTGCCTCAAAAGGCCAAGAAAATATTGGAAGCACATTCCCTTTTCCCAGCTAAGTTTTTAAAACTTGGCTTAGAGTAAGTCAGCTAAGTTAAAGCATAACTTACTGGCTGGGAAAATAACCAATTGTGTGATATCACAAGGTAGTAGTAAAAAAAGAATAATTTATTAAACACAGGAAAGCAAGTTTAAATAAGGAAAATACATTGACAGCAAACATTCTTAGAAGTCATGGCCAAAATCAAGCCACCTTCTAATTCCTCTAAGTAGAATACTGCAAATGCATCCTGGCTCTAGCCCAATTACTTAAGGTCAGTACAGTATCCAATTTAGGTTAGTTGGAAATTTTAGCATAATGGCTTCCCATTTCCCTAAAAAGGCAGTTTCCGTTCCTGAAAACTGTTTCTCCTCCTACTGTGACAGGACTGTTCCCTTCAAGTTTGTTCAAACAGCTTTGAAAAACTTGAGAACTTTGATCAATGCAGTAACCAATCAGGATTCCACAGGATTGAAGATTAAACAGGTTACTTACCATCTGATAGAGTTCAAGTTGCTAGATTCAAGATCCAGAAGGAGACAATCATTTTGGACATGACTTCTGTGGGGATTTGCTTTGTTTATGCGTGAATTATTTGTTACAAGTGTTTTGGTTTTCTCTTTTTTTTAATGGAGAAGAGGGTTAGGAATGAGATAAAATAAATTCTGTTTTTTAGAGAGACAGAGAGGGAGACAGATTTTTTTCAGAATAGTCTGCTTACACTTACATTGAGAGCAAAAATCTTTTTAGGTATGTGAAGAGATAAATCTTTGTTTTAAGATATAGCTAACTAGTTAAGTCAATATCACAAAGAAAAAGATAAAACCTTCATTTTTT